>NC_134354.1:406687202-407287202 GCF_048569485.1 Anomaloglossus baeobatrachus | reverse complement strand
TGGCGAGGCAGGAGCGGCTCTAGAAGAGAGATAGGTAAGTATACCAGCAGAGACAAGGAGACCTGACTCCTAGCTTAGGAAACACGAAGAACAGGCCCCGCCCACTTGGACATTAAACCCCTTTATACCCTGTACCTGTGTGTTCAATATCCTGTCCGTGGACGCTGGCCCTTTAAGAAAGGGTCAATGACCGCGCGCGCGCCCTAATGCGCATGCGCGAGGCCCGGGTGCCAGAAGCCAGGGCAGGGAGCGGCGAACAGGAGGCAGGGGAGCCGGGCTGGAGCGAAGCTGCCGGCGGACGCTGGGAGCGGGGACCGGGACGCCTGGGGATCATAGGTGAGGAGGCCTGGAGGCTGTGGAGCGGGGGACGCCGGACAGAGGAGCCGGGAGGCGAGCCAGGGAAGCCGGGGAGCGTGGCAGGGGAGCCGGGGAGCTGGGCAGAGGACCCGGGGAGCGTGACAGTACCCCCCCCCAAGCCCCCCTCCCCGCAACCGGGACAGGAAGGCATGAATCAGAGGAGTACCCACATTCTCCCGGGGTTCCCAGGACCTATCCTCAGGACCATACCCCGCCCAGTCCACCAAGAAGAACTGTCGGCCTCGTACAGTTTTCATGGCCACGATATCCCTTACCGCATAGATGTCATCATCAGCAATAGGAGGAGGAGCAGAACTGGCAGCAGCGGAGAAGGGACCAAGGACAACCGGTTTGAGCAGGGAGACGTGGAAGGAGTTGGGTATCCTCATCGTGGCCGGGAGCTGCAGCTTGTAGAGACCTCATTGATCTTGCTGAGGATTTTAAATGGCCCGATGTAGCGAGGACCCAGCTTGTATGACGGTAGCTTCAATCGGACGTACTTGGAAGCAAGCCAGACGAGATCTCCTGGAGAGAAACACGGGGGATCCAGACGCCTCTTGTCTGCGTGTCTCTTCATCCGCAGGGAAGCACGTCCAAGGGACGTCTTGACAGAGTCCCAAATTGTTGCAAAGTCACGGGCTACAGCATCAGCAGCAGGGACATCCGAGGAAGAGGATACAGGTAATGGGATGGAAGGCTGAAGTCCGTAAACGACATGGAAGGGAGAGCTGGAGGAGGACTCACTGACGTGGTGTTTATGGGAGAATTCAGCCCAAGGAAGAAGCGTGGACCAGTCGTCGTGATGGGCGTTGACGTAGTGACGTAAGAAGGAGGTCAAGATCTGATTGACTCGTTCCACTTGGCCATTCGACTGAGGATGGTAGGCTGAAGAAAAGTCCAGAGTCACTCACAGATGTCCGCAGAGAGCCCTCCAGAAGCGGGAGGTGAACTGAGTTCCTCTGTCGGACACAATGTGTGATGGAAAGCCATGCAACCGGAAGATGTGCTGTATGTAGGCGTCAGCGAGTTCCTGGGCTGAGGGCAGTCCAGCCATAGGGACGAAATGAGCCATTTTGGACAACCAATCCACCACGACCCATATGACTGTGTGTCCGGAGGACAGGGGCAAGTCCGTAATAAAGTTCATTGCAATGTGTTGCCACGGAACGGAGGGTATAGGCAGAGGCAGAAGACGACCATATGGCAGGTGTTTGGGCGTCTTGTTCCTGGCACAAGAGGAGCAGGCTGAGACAAAAGAAGCGACGTCCATGCGGAGGGATGGCCACCAGTAGTGACGTACAATTGTACTCCATGTTCTCTTCTGACCAGCATGGCCGGCTGTTTTCGAGGCATGGCCCCAGTGCAGCACTTTTTGCCTGTCGGTCTCAGAGACATAGGTCTTCCCGGGCGGTATCTGGGCCAGGGTGACAGGGGCCACCGGAATGATTTTACTAGGACAGATGATGGGTTGGGATGTCTCCTCCTCCTGTTCCATGGGCATGAATGACCTGGACAAGGCATCTGCTCGCACATTCTTGTCCGCGGGTCGGAAATGGAGCTGGAAATCGAACCTGGCAAAGAACAAGGACCACCTGGCTTGCCGTGGGTTCAGCCGCTGAGCGGACCGCAGGTATTCCAGGTTCTTGTGGTCCGTATAAATGATCACGGGGTACACTGCTCCCTCCAGAAGGTAGCGCCATTCCTCCAGAGCCAGTTTGACTGCCAATAGCTCTTGGTCACCGATGGTGTAGTTGCGTTCAGGCGCTGAGAAGCTCTTGGAGAAGAAACCGCAAGTCACCATCTTCCCGGAGGAGGACTTCTGCATGAGCACTGCTCCGGCTCCCGAGGAGGAGGCATCCACCTCCAAGGTGAACTGTCAGTTTAACTCCGGACGATGGAGCACAGGGGAGGAAGCAAATGCCCGCTTCAGGGAGCCAAACGCGGCGTCGGCCGCAGGTGACCAGTCCTTTGGATTAGCCCCCTTCTTGGTCAAGGCGGAGAGAGGTGCAGTCAGAGCAGAGAAGTGAGGGATGAACTGACGGTAATAGTTTGCGAATCCCAGAAAGTGTTGGATTGCCTTCAGTCCAGAAGGAGGGGGCCAGTTGATAATGGAAGAGACCTTCTCCGGATCCATCTGCAGGCCGGTATAGGAGATCACGTAACCCAGGAAGGGAAGAGAAGACTGCTCGAAGACACACTTCTCGTACTTGGCGTACAGACGATTCTCCCTCAGTCTTTGTAGAACCAGCTGCACGTTCTCTCTGTGGGTCTGGAGGTCCGGAGAAAAGACCAGGATGTCATCAAGATACACCACCACACAGACGTAGAGAAGATCCCGGAACACGTCGTTCACCAATTCCTGAAACACTGCTGGTGCGTTACACAGGCCGAAGGGCATCACACAGTATTCATAGTGCCCATCGCGAGTATTGAACGCGGTCTTCCATTCGTCCCCAGAGCGGATGCGGACCAGGTTGTAGGCACCCCGAAGATCCAACTTGGTAAACACACGAGCTCCTCTAAGCCGATCAAACAATTCGGGGATGAGCGGCAGGGGGTATTTATTTTTCACGGTGATTTGGTTCAATCCCCGGTAGTCAATGCATGGGCGTAAGTCGCCCTCTTTCTTCTTAACGAAGAAGAAGCCTGCTCCAGCAGGAGAGGAGGATCTCCGAATGAATCCCCTTGCCAGGTTCTCTGTGATGTAGGTAGACATGGCCCTTGTTTCGGCAGGAGACAGCGGATATATCCGTCCTCGAGGTGGTGTAGTTCCCGGGAGCAGGTCGATGGCACAATCGTAAGGACGATGTGGCGGCAGTACCTCTGACTCCTTGTTATCAAAGACGTCCGCGAAGGACCAATAGACCGAGGGCAGTCCCGGTAGGGACTCAGGAACCGGAGGTCGTCGGATGGGCTGTATAGTCTTCAGACAGTTCTCGTGGAAAGAGGAGCCCCATCGGGTGATTTCACCAGTACCCCAGCTGACTGACGGTTCGTGTGTCCGTAACCAGGGGAGTCCCAGCAGGATTTGGTGAGACATGTGTGGGAGGACATAGAGAGCGATGTTCTCGGTGTGCAGGGCACCGATACGCAGTTCCACCGGCTTGGTGATCCACGAGATGGTATCAGAGAGGGGTCTCCCATCCACAGAGGCAATCACGAGGGGTTTGTCGAGTGGAGTAACAGGCACCTGGTACTTATCCACCGTGGCCTGCTGGATGAAATTGCCTGCTGCCCCGGAATCGAGGTACGCCTCGGCCGTGAACCGCGTCTCTCCCGTTGTCACTTGAACAGTCCACGTAACCGGGTCAGAGAGAGTCCCAGCACCTAGGGTGGCCTCTCCTACCAACCCTAGGCTTTGGAGTTTCCCGGCCTCTCTGGACAGGAGCGTAGCAGGTGTGTGCCCTCTCCGCAGTAGAAGCAGAGACCCTTGGCGAGCCGTTCTGCTCGGCGTTGTTCGGACTGCCGCACACGGTCGATCTGCATGGGCTCGTGGACGGAGACACCAGATGACGTTGACTGAAGTACGGCGGGCTTCTGCGGAGGAGATGAATGCCGTATCGGACGTCTCTCACGGGACACCTCTTTGGATCGTTCCTGAAAGCGAAGATCCACTCGAGTCGCTAGGGCAATCAGGGCATCCAGGGTGGACGGCACGTCACGACCAGCCAGCTCATCTTTAATTCGACCCGAGAGACCTTCCCAGAAGGCGACGGTTAGAGCCTCATTGTTCCACCCGAGTTCCGAAGCCAAGGTGCGAAAACGGATGGCATATTGGCCCACCGTCAGAGTCCCCTGACGTAGCCGGAGGAGAGATGAGGCAGACGCGGAGGCGCGTCCGGGCTCGTCAAAGGTGCCACAAAATGCCTGCAGGAAGTCCTGGATATTAGTGGTCACAGGGTCCTCCTTCTCCTACAAGGGGTTCATCCAGGCCAGTGCCTCACCCTCTAGATGGGACATCATGAACGCGACCTTGGCTTGGTCGGAGGCAAACAAGTGCGGCAGCTGCTTGAAATGGAGAGAGCACTGATTGATGAATCCCCTGCAGGTCTTGGGATCTCCGGCGTACCGGGGCGGTGAGGCCAAACGAAGTCTGGAAGCATCCGAGGAGTCTGCCACGGGAGCTGTGGCCGTGGATTGTACAGTGGAACCTCGAGATGCTGAAGATGTGATCGACGCTTGTAGCGTGTTCAGGCGGGCGTCCACAGAAGACATGAAGTTTAGCATGCGGGTCTGGGTCTCACGCTGGCGTGTGAGTTCCTCCTGCAAGGCTGCTAGTGCTTCGGCGGGATCCATGGCCTGTTCTTACTGTTATGGCCAGGTGGACGGGCGGACCCAGGAGGTGGATCCACTGGGCCGAACACCTTACTGAAGGCAAGGGGTCCGGTAGCCGGAGCACAACAGGTAGCAGGACAGTCCGTTAGAAAGAGTGGAATGTAGAAGTCCCTGGGACCATGGAGTCACTGATGGTAGTCCGGGTGACGGAGCTCAGGTTCGGAGGCTGAGATGTTGTCAGGCGGAGTCCGGAACCGATGGAGCTAGAGGACGGATCACCACAGGGATCAGAGATGGTACGGACTGACGGGATGGCAGATAGTCAGCATTCGGGGTTCGGGAATCGGCAGGACCGGATGGCGAGGCAGGAGCGGCTCTAGAAGAGAGATAGGTAAGTATACCAGCAGAGACAAGGAGACCTGACTCCTAGCTTAGGAAACACGAAGAACAGGCCCCGCCCACTTGGACATTAAACCCCTTTATACCCTGTACCTGTGTGTTCAATATCCTGTCCGTGGACGCTGGCCCTTTAAGAAAGGGTCAATGACCGCGCGCGCGCCCTAATGCGCATGCGCGAGGCCCGGGTGCCAGAAGCCAGGGCAGGGAGCGGCGAACAGGAGGCAGGGGAGCCGGGCTGGAGCGAAGCTGCCGGCAGACGCTGGGAGCGGGGACCGGGACGCCTGGGGATCATAGGTGAGGAGGCTTGGAGGCTGTGGAGCGGGGGACGCCGGACAGAGGAGCCGGGGAGCGTGGCAGGGGAGCCGGGGAGCTGGGCAGAGGAGCCGGGGAGCGTGACAACTACATCTTAAGGGAGGTGCGGTACCCTGTGGCGACTGAAATCTCAGGGGTGCTACATTCCCCCATGGCAAATAGCATCACTCCCGGGATGCAACCAAGCAAAGTTAGTACACCGTTTTTTTTTAGAATGCAATAAACAAGTTAACAATTTTCCCTTTATGGGAGGCAGCATCAAAAATTTAAAAACATATACCGGTTAGCAAGAAAAATCAACTGCATCAAGAAAAACAAACATCAACATTGCATAGAAAAACAGGCATTCTTGCTTGGCTGCTGGTGGGCCAGAGGGCTGATCCCAGCCCCCTGGCTATGGGCTCTCAAAGGACATCCTCGGGAAAAATGTCCAACCTTGTCATAACGCCGGCAGATTGGCTGCCTATCAGCGTCATAGCGATCAGGAATCAGAAGCAGCGGGTTCCTCCTGCTTCGCCGCCAGGGAAGGTCATCAGCATGGTTGCAGGTTGCTAAGCCCCCGGCCTGGTTTGCACCGCTTTGATCAAAGTAGCCATATCTTTAATCAATTCCAAGATCTTGAACCGCAGTCGAAAGAAGCTGTACAGTCTACCTTTGAAGTCACTCAAGTATGCGATTCTCCTCAGTGGACATTTCCTTGCAAGCACAGGGTTTCCTGCTGGTTTCCGGTTGTGGGGCTCTCTTTCGCGCTCTTTCCTGGCTCCACCCACGCTTTTGCGCTCTTTTTTGGGTCCCATCCACGATGGCATGCCCAATCGTTTCCCGCTCTGCGCATGTAATGGTGACTGTTCTTTTTCAGAAATATGGTTTAACACAGTTCTGTAAGGCGCTCAGTACCCATTTTTAGCCTGGGCATGTTATCCTGTTCATGATGCCAAGTTGTAGCACCCACAAGGCAAGGGGTTAAATACTCATTGCCGGGCTCGATGATGTCAGATCTGCGGATGTCATGGGTGACACTTTTGTGCCCGGTTTCGCGGCCCTGAGGTGTACAATAAAAGAAGGGAGTTGGGGATGATGATGGTGGAGGATTGTTTTGTGACGCCACCTGCAGTACGTGGCCAGGGAATTAGCCGACACTGTTGTCGCTGTCCTCCGGGGCTGATGGTAGTAGCAGCTAAGATGTTTCTGTTCCCCACAGGTGGAGCGGGCCCCCCCGGAGAGGATGATGAAGTGAGTAGTAATGACGGGCACCGAAGCGCGGGGCGCTGGCGTCAGTAATTAGAGGCGGACACAGTCTCTGCGGGTTCAAGGTCTCTTTACTCACAGTCCTGGCTTCACCTGGAAAATGCCAGTCACCACCGTGATGGGCCCCAGTCTATCCCGAGCAATTCGAGGTCACCGCCGGTGTTCCCACTGAGTCCTTTCTGGTCGGGGTCCCTCCAATCCCAGTGTGTGGAATGTGGAACAAGCCGAGTGTATTTCCTTCACTCTCCTCAGACACTGGAATCCTGTGTAGCTGTGGAGAACCCGGGTTGAGCAGCCTGCTCCAAGCCGCAGGTTCTATGGTGCTCCCAGAAGTGTGAGGTAAACGAAAATTGGACTGAGGTCCAAGTGTATGCCTCACCACAAGCTGTGCCCGAGGCAAACTGACTGTATAAAGATGCTCCTTCCCTTTTCCCCAAGTGGCGCCCGCCCCCCAGGTGGTTGTCCTAGTGACCGGAAAGTCCCATGCTTTGTGATGGCCAACCCCCTGCCTACCCTAGGCCATCCCCTCAGTGAGAAGGCACCTAACTGTGTGGTTTGTGTGAATGTGAGAAACACCAGCGATTACCTGGGATGAGTACTACATCTTAAGGGATATGCAGTACCCTGTGGCGACTGAAGCCTCAGGGCGCCACGCACTTTCCATTGCATTTTAGAATGCCCCACATATGCTCAATAGGGTTTAGGTCTAGAGACATGCTTGGCCAGTCCAGCACTTTACCTTCAGTTTCTTTAGCAAGGCTGTGGTCATCTTTGAAATGAATTTGGGGTCATTATCATGCTAGAATATTGCCCTGTGGCCTAATTTCTGAAGGGAGGTGCTCATTCTATGCTTCAGTATATCACACTAGATGTTGGTATTCATGGTTCCCTTAATGAACTGTAGCTCCCCACAGCCAGAAAATCATGGAACCCCAAACCATGGCATTTCTACCACTATGCTTGACTGTAGGGAAGACAAACTTGTCTTTGCACTCCTTACTCAGTTGCCGCCAGACATGTTTAATACCATCTGAACCAATACATTTATCTAGGTCTCATCAGACCACAGGACATGGATCTAGTAATCCGTGTCTTTAGTTTGCTTCTCTTCAGCAAGCTGTTTGCAAACTTTCATGCACATCTTTAGAAGAGGCTTACTTCTGGGACAACAGCCATGCAGACCAATTTGATGCAGTGTGTGGCGTATGATTTGAGCACTGACAGGCTGACCAACTACTCCTTTAACCTCTGCAGCACTGTTTGCAGCAATCACAAATCTATTTTTAAAAGATAACCTCTGGATATGACATTGAACACATGCACTTATCTTCTTTGTTTGACCATAGCAAGACCTGTTCTGAGTGGAACCTGTCTTGTTAAACAATTGTATGGTCTTAGCTACGGTGCTGCAGCTCAGTTTCAGGATATTGGCAATCTTCTTGTAGCCTAGGCCATCTTTATATAGAGCAACAATTCTTTTTTTCAGATCCTCAAAATTCTTTGCCATGAGGTGCCATGTTGAACTTCCAGTGACCAGGAGGTTAGCGTATGAACGATAACACTAAATTTACCACACCTGCTCCCATTCACATCTGAGACCTTGTGCAGTTTAGACATTAATAGCTGTGTTTACCAAATCTACACTGTTATACACGCTGTACACTGACTACTTTATATTGTATCACAGTGTCATATCTTCAGTGTTGTCCCAGGAAAAGATATAAAATATTTACAAGAAAATGTGGGGTGTACTCACTTTTGTGATATACTGTATTTGTCTTTTGCTGTGCCCATCAGGGTGAAATCATTAGGTATAGCCATAAACTGTAGAAATCTGTAAAGATGTTATAAGGTTAATATCATTACTAGCAAATATCAGCTCGTTTTATCATAATACCATGGAAAAGCAAACATACAGTAAAGGGTTTCTGGACCCAAGCAACGTCCCGGCTGGACACTGGCTTTTCTATAAATATAGACATCTCGTATAAAAGAACAGTTATTCTGGTGATTCCAACTTTCATGGGACTTTAAATATAGAAACATGCTGATGATTCCAGAGTCCACGGAACAGCGACAGAAATAGTGAGCAAGGAGTTTTGAAGCTTAGAGGAATGGAACTTGCCTCTGAGGACCAGGGAGCTGCTGCATCTTTGTGACTGGTCATATAGTAATTAACCATTTTGTATTTTGCGAAGGTCGTATACATGCATTTGCTGTAATTCTATGCAGAGGTGTGCACCAGCTTGTGGCAAAGTCTATATTTTTGTTTATACAGTGAGCATATCAATAAATATGTGGCCAGACTGAAACTATTTTTTCTATCCTTCAGGCAATATTGCTATGATATGCAATCACCATCCCCACAGAGACTTATTGCTATAGGCAGTACATTTGTTTCTCAAAAACTTTGAAATTGACAGAGTAAAACAATGTGATGGAATATGTAATTTATGGAATGCTGGCCTTTCATATCATGAAATCAGTCTATCTATCTATCTATCTATCTATCTATCCCTCTATCTGTCTATCTATCCCTCTATCTATCTATCTATCTATCTATCTATCTATCTATCTATCTATCTATCTATCTGTCTGTCTGTCTCTCTGTCTAAAAATTCAAAAACTGACCAGCACCTCCAAACCGAATAAAACAAGTGTGAACAGGTGCAAGCTCCTATGACTGCATAATTTACAAACAAGAGGATATAGCAAGCAGGACATTGTAAGCACCAAGATATATGTGAACATTGAACATATGAAATTAGAACTGCATTTCTACTGTATGAAATATACTTAGAATAATACAGGTAATTCTGGCTTAAATTGGACAATTCATAAGAGGTGGTCAGCAGCGGTAAGGTGTCCTTGCTTGACGAGTCCCTAACTTAATATAATGTTTCTCCCGGACCAAAAGCCTACAAATTTGGTAGGATCCGGCAATAATCAAAGATTAGCCTTAGGCTCATGGAAGGAATAACCTTGATACTTACAGAGTGCTGCTGTATCCTGCTGTTGTTGTGCCTGGCACCTATTCACACTTGCTTTATTCTGTGTGGAGGTGCTTGTCAGTTTTTTTAGTCTTTGTATTACCCATTGGGGGTCTGTGACTACCACCTCTTATAACTGAGCACTCCTGCTATCAGCCTAAGGCTAGCATTTGATTAATGCTGGATCCTATCTGCCCATAAATTTGTAGGCTTTTAGAATGAGAGGCATGGTATTAGGTTATCTATCCCATATCTATCTATCTATCTATCTATCTATCTATCAATCTATCCCATATCTATCTATCTATCTATCTATCTATCTATCCCATATCTATCTATCTATCTATCTATCTATCTATCTATCTACAGTATCTATCCCACATCTATCTATCCAGTGGTATAACTAGAGTCCAATGGGCCCCAGTGAAAAATTTGATCTGGGGCCCCCCCAATGTGGGCTATTGTAGCATTTGCAATCCTATAAAGACATACGAGTTGCACCCAGCATGCTCTTCATCGTGTACTAATGTCCTCCCATCCTTGGCCACTTCCTGGTACAATTGTCTCTCAACCTGGTGTATGACCCCATTATGGCAAAATGCTGGTATATGTGTCCCCATCCTGGTATATACAGTTAGGTCCAGAAATATTTGGACAGTGACACAATTTTCGCGAGTTGGGCTCTGCATGCCACCACATTGGATTTGAAATGAAACCTCTACAACAGAATTCAAGTGCAGATTGTAACGTTTAATTTGAAGGTTTGAACAAAAATATCTGATAGAAATTGTAGGAATTGTACACATTTCTTTACAAACACTCCACATTTTAGGAGGTCAAAAGTAATTGGACAAATAAACCAAACCCAAACAAAATAATTTTATTTTCAATATTTTGTTGCGAATCCTTTGGAGGCAATCACTGCCTTAAGTCTGGAACCCATGGACATCACCAAACGCTGGGTTTCCTCCTTCTTAATGCTTTGCCAGGCCTTTACAGCCGCAGCCTTCAGGCTTTGCTTGTTTGTGGGTCTTTCCGTCTTAAGTCTGGATTTGAGCAAGTGAAATGCATGCTCAATTGGGTTAAGATCTGGTGATTGACTTGGCCATTGCAGAATGTTCCACTTTTTTGCACTCATGAACTCCTGGGTAGCTTTGGCTGTATGCTTGGGGTCATTGTCCATCTGTACTATGAAGCGCCGTCCGATCAACTTTGCGGCATTTGGCTGAATCTGGGCTGAAAGTATATCCCTGTACACTTCAGAATTCATCCGGCTACTCTTGTCTGCTGTTATATCATCAATAAACACAAGTGACCCAGTGCCATTGAAAGCCATGCATGCCCATGCCATCACGTTTCCTCCACCATGTTTTACAGAGGATGTGGTGTGCCTTGGATCATGTACCGTTCCCTTTCTTCTCCAAACTTTTTTCTTCCCATCATTCTGGTACAGGTTGATCTTTGTCTCATCTGTCCATAGAATACTTTTCCAGAACTGAGCTGGCTTCATGAGGTGTTTTTCAGCAAATTTAACTCTGGCCTGTCTATTTTTGGAATTGATGAATGGTTTGCATCTAGATGTGAACCCTTTGTATTTACTTTCATGGAGTCTTCTCTTTACTGTTGACTTAGAGACAGATACACCTACTTCACTGAGAGTGTTCTGGACTTCAGTTGATGTTGTGAACGGGTTCTTCTTCACCAAAGAAAGTATGCGGCGATCATCCACCACTGTTGTCATCCGTGGACGCCCAGGCCTTTTTGAGTTCCCAAGCTCACCAGTCAATTCCTTTTTTCTCAGAATGTACCCGACTGTTGATTTTGCTACTCCAAGCATGTCTGCTATCTCTCTGATGGATTTTTTCTTTTTTTTCAGCCTCAGGATGTTCTGCTTCACCTCAGTTGAGAGTTCCTTAGACCGCATGTTGTCTGGTCACAGCAACAGCTTCCAAATGCAAAACCACACACCTGTAATCAACCCCAGACCTTTTAACTACTTCATTGATTACAGGTTAACGAGGGAGATGCCTTCAGAGTTAATTGCAGCCCTTAGAGTCCCTTGTCCAATTACTTTTGGTCCCTTGAAAAAGAGGAGGCTATGCATTACAGAGCTATGATTCCTAAACCCTTTCTCCGATTTGGATGTGAAAACTCTCATATTGCAGCTGGGAGTGTGCACTTTCAACCCATATTATATATATAATTGTATTTCTGAACATGTTTTTGTAAACAGCTAAAATAACAAAACTTGTGTCACTGTCCAAATATTTCTGGACCTAACTGTATGTCCCATCGTGGTATGTATGTCCCTATCATGGCCACATCCTGGTGTATATATAGCCCCATCCTGGTGTATATGCCCCATCATGTCACCATCCTAGTATATAGCCCCATCCTAGTATATGTTTCCATCCTGGCCACATTCTTGTATATAACTTCATCCTGGTATGTGTCGTCCCCATCATGCCCCTATCCTGGTATATAGCCCCATCCTGATATATGTCCCAATCATATCCCCATCTTGGTATATAGCTTCATCATGTCCCCATCCTGGTATACTGTATATGGTTTCATTATGTCCCCATTCTGGAATATATGGCCCCATCATGTCTCCATTCTGGAATATAGTCCCATCCTAGTATATGCCCCCATTCTGGCCACATCCTGGTATAAAGCCCCATTTTGATATATGTCTCAATCATGTCCCTATCCTGGTATAGAGCCCCATCCTGATATATGTCCCATCCTAGTATACGTCCTCATCCTAGTATATAGCCCCATCCTGATATTTGTTCTAATCATGTCCCCATCCTAGTATATAGCCCCATCCTGGTATATGTCCTCATCCTAGCTCCATCCTGGTACATAGCCCAATCCTGCCTACATAGCCCCATCCTGGTATATAGCCCCATTCTGATATATGTCCCAATCATGTCCACATACTGGAGTATAGCCCTATCATGGTATATGTCCCAAGTCTAGTAAGTATGATCCCCCAACATGCTGCCTTCAGTAAAAACAAAAAATAATTATACTCACCTTCCCTCCGCTCCCTCGGTGTTTTCCTCTGACGTTGGCAACTGCCCAGCATGTAAGCGGTGCAGTGCATAACATCAGAATATTCACTGCTCCCTATGCCCAAGACTATGGGTGTTGAAGCAGTGAATGTTCACAGCATTAATTGGCAGGAGGCACAATGCAGTTCAGGTACCCGACAAGTCTTTGTGCTGTGATGTATTTCAGCTGGATGCGCACCTGTGGCGCCCTGGACAAGCCAGGGGCCACAGAGCACAACACCCACAACACCCCACACTCCCAGCAGGCACACCGAAGTCAGACATAAAACCCTTGTTGCCTTCCTCCAGGGGCTGATGATCACATCAGGGGGTGGGCCAGGCGTTTGGCCCCGCCCACCGAGGAGTTCACAGTCCTGGAGGCAGGAAACTGTAGTCAGTTTAGCTCAGGCAGAGCTTGAGTGCAGAGCAGATTAGTTGTGGAGGTTGAAGTAGAAGCAGGAAAGTGGTAAAAGAGCAGCCTGAAGTTGGGCCGGGTGTGTGGCCCGGACAGATCAGCAAGGTTGGCAGACGGTGGTGACCGTCTGCAGGAGTGGCCTATCCGAGTTACCGTAAGGAACGTGGACGGGCGGTGGCCCGGCGGTACCGGACCGGTACACAAAGAGAAGCCAGCACAATCTGGCAGGGGCTTTTCGGACCCTGGCAAGGCTAGGAGTCGCCGTGAATTTGCCGAATCCGTTAGTGAAGGGGACCTCCTGGGTCCCAAACAGTCAAGTCCCGACAGAAGGCAACAGTCCAACCAACAGAGGGAGACACCGCCACCGCCAAGGCAATCGTTTCTCAGGGCCAGCGCCTGCGGGCAAAGAAGGGCTCCTCCAGCCCATATCCAAGCTGGGGAGCGGGTTACCAGTGGGAACCCATCGGAACCATCAACCGTACTTAGGTGCAGGGAAAGGCAGTCACCATCAACCTGCCGGGAGAAAACAACACTGCAGCCGTCTGTGGGACCCGTCCATCCAGCCGAGTGTTTTACCGAGAACTGTGTCTTCATCATTGGGCTGAGTGAGTACCACCGTGCCGTGCGGCACAGCGCTGCCCCCACGACCCTGCACCTCGCCAGGCCCCGTAACCGCCTGCCACCCATCCCTACCCCATCACCGGGCCCCGGGACAACCAACCCCCCTACCCACGGAGGGGAGAACTAACAACAAAGCTGCTCCCTGTCACCGCTCCCGGGATCCCTGTCCAAAGCAGCGGTGGTGTCACCATTATCACCACAGCCGTGGGTGGCGTCACGGACAATAAATCCCCAAAATCAATCCAAACCCCCCCTTTTCACTCACGGGCGAGGAGCGCCGCTCGAGTCCCCGGGATCCGGCCCACCGCTCGAGCCACCACCGAGCAGCAGCACCAGCGGCCGGACCCGAGCAGTGGGAGAGCGCAGCGTCCCCTCCTCCGCCCACGACAACTTGGCGTCACGAACAGGATCTTACCGCTCTGCCATTGAGTAGAGGTGCGCCTTGTTATTGCCGGAGGTGCAGCTGACAATTTGCCGAAGCCGCCATCTTTGGCGCGAAGAGTTCCCGCTCGAGCGTCTCCTCGAGTAGTAGAGGCGCGAAGGCCAAAACCCCGCCCCAAAGGAGGAGGAGCCGGAAAGAAACTAAGGGGGACGAAATGGCGGCTGGTCGCATGTGAGCGCGGCTATAAAGGCAGGGACGCCCGGACCCTTCGGCCATTTTGTTCCTGGGAGAGGCCGCCAGCAAGATGTACATGCCGTCCCGAAGCACCGTAGCCCCCGCGCCTGGAACAGCGGCGTGGGTGGAGATCCGGACCGCGCAGCTCTATCAGAGGCTGCAGGTCAAGATGCAGCTCCTCTTGGAGGAGTGGGAGACCGACATGACGGAGGTCATAGCAACTGTGCGGAGACGCGAGGAGGAAGTTGCGGAAGGGAGGGTGAGTGACCCACTCCCCGGTACCCCTAGTGGGTCGGTCATCGTGGCTGCGGGACCCGGTCTAAACCCCCTCACCCTACTGCCTCCCTCGTCACCCGTCCCGGCTGCCGTGACCCCGCCACGACCTGTAGCCGGAGCCCGTAGCCGACCGGAGGTGCTACCATGGAAAGCCCCGAAACTCAAACCGGAGGCATCCCCCGAGAGATTCCCCAAGCCGGAGCCGACAGACCGCTCCGTGCCGAAGGCCCAGCGGAAGAAAGCCCCTGTGCCTTCCCCTACACCTCGGCTGAGGTTGCGCCGGGTTGCCCCTGCAAGGCGGCGCCCAAGGCCAAGTCACCGCGGGACCTTCCGCCCAGATCACCAGCAGTGGGCAGTGTTCAACAGGTCTCGCGGGGCCCGACCCGTGCGCCGGAGCTCGCAGCAGCACTGTACTGGGATAGGGAGCCGGTACCGTTGGGCCCAGAAATCGAGGAGAGGGAAAGGAAGAAGGCGGAGTTGGTGGCCCGTGCAATCCGGGAGAAAGACAGCCTGAGACAAGCGACCTTCCGTGTCCGGGGCCCGCTGTATGACGGGCAGGTGAGGCGGTTTGATGTCCGCCGGGGCTATGGTTTCATCTATGAACCGGGCCTGGAGGCCGAAGTCTTTATAGCCCGGCGGGATGTTAATGCCCACCTGCCAGAAGAGCACCCAGGCTGTAACCTAATGCCGGGTGACCTGGTGCAGTACACCCGGCACTGTGGGCAGAGGGGGTGGTTTGCGCTGGATGCCAAGCTGAGGGGCAGTCAGGAAGCCCGGGTGTCTGCTGCACCCTCTCCCCCAGCAGACACCAAAGAGTCGAAGTAAGGGCAGCGGAATGCCGTTGTCACCGTCCCCGTTGGGACCACCACTGTTTAAAGTTTTGAAAGTTTTGTAAAAATGATAAGTAAATGATACCGTGGAAAAGTCACCTGATTGAAGCCCTGATTTGCTGCTTGATTGAAACCGGTTGTTGCCGGCACCGTTGTCCCCGTGGGGACCGTTCAACAAGTTGCATAAAGAACTCTTTATGAACAGGCCCGAGAACTTGCAGGGCAACCACAAACTAGTGGCATGTAAATAAAAATGTTTGTTGTGGCTTCTACCGTTACCGCCTCCGGAGAGGCAGATTGGAGGAAGGGCCCGCAGTGGAGTAGGCTGGGGCCCAGCCACCACCGGAACCGGTGGCAATCCTCTGGGGGTTTTAGGGGTTCCCCATGGATGTGGGTCCCCTGAAAAGGACAGAACCCGCTCGGTCAACTTGTACAGGACTGGGGTCAAGGGGTGCTGCCTGTTTGCTTAGGGGCAGCATCAGGGCCAGGTTGCTTGGGTGGGAGAGAGCAGAAGCCGTAACCGTTTGCAACCGTAACGTTTTAAGTAAGAGTACCTCCCGATGTGGGAAGAAGTTATTACAATTGTATGTGTGTTACCGTTTTTTCTATCTTTTTTTCAGTTGGGGAAAATAAAACCGGTGATGGATGGGCAGCCCGCGGACGGTCTGCATTTAACTAAGGGGGAATATGGTGCCCTGGACAAGCCAGGGGCCACAGAGCACAACACCCACAACACCCCACACTCCCAGCAGGCACACCGAAGTCAGACACAAAACCCTTGTTGCCTTCCTCCAGGGGCTGATGATCACACCAGGGGGTGGGCCAGGCGGTTGGCCCCACCCACCGAGGAGTTCACAGTCCTGGAGGCAGGAAACTGTAGTCAGTTTAGCTCAGGCAGAGCTTGAGTGCAGAGCAGATTAGTTGTGGAGGTTGAAGTAGAAGCAGGAAAGTGGTAAAAGAGCAGCCTGAAGTTGGTCCGGGTGTGTGGCCCGGACAGATCAGCAATAGTGATGAGCGAGTATGCTTGTTACTACTCGGTACTCGCACGAGTATCACTGTACTCGGGCTACTCGGCGGGTACCGAGTAATTTTGCGATACTCGTGCTGTACTCGTGGTCTTCATCCCTGCATGTTGGCGCTCTTTTGAGAGCCAGCCCTCATGCAGGGATTGGCTGGCAGACCACTGCAATGCCACAGCCCTGTTAGTTGTGGAATTGCAGTGATTGGCCGGCCTGCACAGCGTGACCGAGCCTTTATACCGGCGGGCGCGCTGTGCTCTGCACACAGCCATCTCATATTCCATGCTTTCCACGCCCACAGGCGCCTATGATTGGTTGCAGTGAGACACGCCCCCACGCTGAGTGACAGGTGTCTCACTGCACCCAATCACAGCAGCCGGTGGGCGTGTCTATACTGTGCAGTAAAATAAATAAATAATTAAAAAAAACCGGCGTGCGGTCCCCCCAATTTTAATACCAGCCAGATAAAGCCATACAGCTGAAGGCTGGTATTCTCAGGATGGGGAGCCCCACGTTATGGGGAGCCCCCAACCCTAACAATATCAGTCAGCAGCCGCCCAGAATTGCCACATACATTAGATGCGACAGTTCTGGGACTGTACCCGTCTCTTCCCGATTTACCCTAGTGCGTTGGCAAATCGGGGTAATAAGGAGTTAATGGCAGCCCATAGCTGCCACTAAATCCTAGATTAATCATGTCAGGCATCTCCCCGAGATTCCTTCCATGATTAATCTGTAAATTACAGTTAAAAAACACACACACCCGAACAATCCTTTATTAGAAATAAAAAACACTAACAAAGTCCGGCGTACTCCACAGTCCTCCAGCGTCGCATCCAGCTCTGCTACATTCAGGTGACAGGAGCTGCAGAATACACCGCCGCTCCGGTCAGCTTCACACAGCAACTGAGGTGAGTAGCGCGATCAGCTGCTGTCAGTCAGGAAACTCACGGCCACCGCTGGATCCAGCGGTGCCGCGATTAACCTCAGTGACAGCAGCTGATCGCTATACTCACCTCAATTGCTGCATGGAGCTGACCGGAGCGGCGGTGAGTAGCGCGATCAGCTGAGCTGTCACTGAGGTTACCCGCGGCCACCGCTGCATCCAGCGCTGGATCCAGGTAACCTCAGTGACAGCTCAGCTGATCGCTATACTCACCTCAGTTGCTGTGTGAAGCTGACCGGAGGGGCGGTGTGTTCTGCAGCTCCTGTCACCTTCATGCAGCACAGCTGGACGCGACGCTGGAGGTCCGTGGATTACGCCGGACATGGAGGGTTTGTCGGGGTTAATAAATTGGTGATGAGGGACTTTGTTAGTGTTTTTTATTTCTAATAAAGGATTTTTCGGGTGTGTGTGTTTTTTAACTGTAATTTACAGATTAATCATGGAAGGAATCTCGGGGAGACGCCTGACATGATTAATCTAGGATTTAGTGGCAGCTATGGGCTGCCATTAACTCCTTATTACCCCGATTTGCCAACGCACTAGGGTAAATCGGGAAGAGCCGGGTACAGTCCCAGAACTGTCGCATCTAATGTATGCGGCTGTCGCGGGCGGGGAGGAGGGTGTCAGCACACTACGCTCACCCCTTCTGCTCGGGTCCGGCGGTTGCTGCTCAGTGGTGGCTCGAGCTGTGGGCCGAATCCCGTGGGTTCTCGAGCGACACTCCTCGCCCGTGAGTGAAAGGGGGTTGTTGGGTGAGGGGATAGTTTATTGTCCGTGACGCCACCCACGGTTGTGGTGATTTCACCACCGCTGCTCAATATGGGGATCCCGGGGATGGTGATGTGGAGCAGCCAGGTGTTGTGTTGCCCCTCCGTGGGTAGGGGTTGGTGATCCCGGGGCCCGGTGATGAGATGGGAGATGCAGGGCCTGGTGGGCGCAGGGACGCGGGGGCAGTGCTGTGCCTTGCGGCACTGTGGTACTCACTCAGCCTGAGACGTTGACACAGTTTTACGGTAAACCACACGGCTGGAAAGACGGTTCCCACGGATGGCTGCACTTGCTCTCCCAGTAGGTGACGGTGATGTCCCTTTTCCTTGCACCTTTGTTTCTGTGTTGGTAGCGATGGGTTCCCACCGGTAACCCGCTCCCCGGCTTCAAGCTGGACCGGAGGAGCTCTATTTTTTGCCCGCAGGCGCTGGCCCTGAGAAACTGGTGCCCTGGCGGTGGCGGTGTTTCTGCTACAATGGTTGGGCTGTTGCCTTCAATCGGGACTTGGTTGTTGGGGGATCTACGTCCCCTTCACTGACGGATTCGGCAAATTATGGCGACTCCTAGCCTTGCCGGGGTCCGAGAGGCCCCTGCCCTGGTGCTGACTGTCCTTTGGTACCCTGCTCCAGACCGCCGGGCCACTACCCGTCCGCGGTCCTTCCAGGAACTTCCAAACGGTCCCCCTCCAGACAGTCACCGCCGTTGCTGACCTTGCTGACCCTGTCCTGCACACAGCTGGACTCACTTCAGGCTTTCTTTCTGTCACCTTTCACCTTCCTTCAACTTCTCCTACTCCTCCATTACCACTTCCACTTCACTTCCTTTCACTTTCACCTCCTAAACTCTTCTTCACTCTAGCCCTTCCCTGAGCTGACTGCCTGGTACTTCCTGCCTCCAGAGCTGTGAACTCCTCGGTGGGCGGAGCCAACCGCCTGGCCCACCCCCTGGTGTGAACATCAGCCTCTGGAGAAAGGCAACAAGGATTTTGGTTAGCTTTGATGTACCTAACTGGGGTGTAGGGTGTGTTGGTGCAATGACGTGTGACCCCTGGCTTGCCCAGGGGTCACATTCCCCCTTAGCAAAATGCAGACCGTCCGCGGGCTGCCCGTCCAACACCGGTTTTATTTTTCTGCAAAGCATAAAAAGGTATAACATGGTAAAACGGTAACATATTTACATTTTTAATGAATCTTCCCATAACAGGAGGCACTTTTACTTAAACGTTTCAAACGGTTTACGGTTACGGTTTCCGCTCTCTCCCACCCAAGCAACCTGGCCCTGATGCTGCCCCTAAAGCCCAGGCAGCACCCCTTGACCCACAGTCCAGCACACGGTACCCGAGCGGGATCTGTCCTTCCCCTCCAGAGGGTAGCCACCGGTTCCTTTGGTGGCTGGGCCCCAGCCTGCTCTGCTGAGGGCCCTCCCTCCAACCTGCCTCTCCGGAGGCGGCATTGCAGAAACGGTAATGGCAAACAACATATTTACAAGCCACTTAACGTCTGTGGGTGCCCTGCAAGTTCACGGGCTTGTCCATGGATAGTTCCCATGCAAAACTTTTTAAACGGTCCCCCCAGGGACAACGGTGCCGGCTCTGGCCGGTTCAATCAAAAAGATAATCTGGTGAAGTACTCGGTATCATTTCACTTATCATTTTCAACTTCTTTAAACTTTTAAACAACACTCTGGTGGTCCCAACGGGGACTGGACAACGGTGCTCCGCTACCCTACTCCAGGCCTTCAGCTTCATCCGAGGGAGGGGGTGCCGGACTCACTCTGCTCTCCTGGCTGCCCCGCAGTTTCACATCCAGGGCAAACCACCCCCTCTCTCCGCAGTGTCGGGTATACTGAACGATGTCTCCCGGCATTAGGTTGCGGCCGGGATGTTCCTCAGGCAGGTGGGCATTCACATCCCGCCGGGCCACAAACACTTCGGCCTCCAGGCCCGGTTCATAGATAAACCCGTAGCCCCGGCGGACATCAAACCGCCTCACCTGCCCCTCGTACAGCGGACCCCGGACACGGAACGTGGCCTGGCGGAGATTCTCCTTCTCCCGGATAGCTCGGGCCACCAGCTCGGCCTTCTTCCGTTCCCTCTCAGCGATCTCCAGGCCCAGCGGTACCGGCTCCCTATCCCAATACGGCGCTGCTGCGAGCTCCGGCGCACGGGTCGGGCCCCGTGGGACATTCTGGACATTGCCCACTGTCAGGAATCTGGGCGACGTGTCCTGCGGTGTCTTGGCCTTGGGCGCTGCCTTACAGCAACAACCCGGCGCTACCTCAGCCGAGGTGTGGGGGATTGGCATAGGGGCTTTCCGCTGCTGGGCCTTCGGCTCGGAGCGGGTCATCGGCTCCGGCTCGGGGGACTTTTTAGGGGATGCCTCCGGTTCAACCTTCGGAATCTTCCACGGCAACACCTCCGGTTTACTGCGGGCTCCGGCTACAGGTTGGCCTGCCTGGGCGGGGACGCTGGGTGTTGCTACCGGTTGCGGTGGTAGCAGGCCTAATGGCGGGGTGTTGGCCCCCGGGACGGGTGGCGAGGGAGGCAGCGGGGGGAGAGGGATTGGACCGGGTCCCTCAGCCGCAGCGACCGGTCCCTCGGGGACATAGGGGCGTGGGTCACTCACCCTCCCTTTCTCCGCTTCCTCCTCGCGTCTCCGCACGGTGGCTATAACGTCCGCCATGTCAGCCTCCCACTCCTCCATGAGGAGCTGCATCTTCACCTGCAGCCGTTGGTAGAGCAGCGCGGTCCGGATCTCCACCCACGCCGCGGTTCCAGGCGCGGGGGCTACGGTGTCGCGGGACGGCATCCACATGGTGACTTCTTCTTCTTTCAGGAACGGTATGTCCGCAGAGTCCTGGCGTCCCTGCTTTTATAGCTGCAGCTACATGCAGCCAGCCGCGATCGCGTCCCCCTTAGCTCTTTCCGGCCCCTCCTCTCTCGGGGCGGGGTTTTGGCCTTCGCGCCTCTGCTACTCGAGAAGACGCTCGAGCGGGAACTTTTCGCGCCAAAGATGGCGACTTCTGAAATTTTTCAGCCGGATACCTCCGGCGGTAACAAGGCGCACCTCTACCTAACGGCAGAACGGTAAGATCCTGTTCGTGACGCCAAGTTGTCGCGGGCGGGGAGGAGGGTGTCAGCACACTACGCTCACCCCTTCTGCTCGGGTCCGGCGGTTGCTGCTCAGTGGTGGCTCGAGCTGTGGGCCGAATCCCGGGGGTTCTCGAGCGACACTCCTCGCCCGTGAGTGAAAGGGGGTTGTTGGGTGAGGGGATAGTTTATTGTCCGTGACGCCACCCACGGTTGTGGTGATTTCACCACCGCTGCTCAATATGGGGATCCCGGGGATGGTTATGCGGAGCAGCCAGGTGTTGTGTTGCCCCTCCGTGGGTAGGGGTTGGTGATCCCGGGGCCCGGTGATGAGATGGGAGATGCAGGGCCTGGTGGGCGCAGGGACGCGGGGGCAGCGCTGTGCCTTGCGGCACTGTGGTACTCACTCAGCCTGAGACGTTGACACAGTTTTACGGTAAACCACACGGCTGGAAAGACGGTTCCCACGGACGGCTGCACTTGCTCTCCCAGTAGGTGACGGTGATGTCCCTTTTCCTTGCACCTTTGTTTCTGTGTTGGTAGCGATGGGTTCCCACCGGTAACCCGCTCCCCGGCTTCAAGCTGGACCGGAGGAGCTCTACTCTTTGCCCGCAGGCGCTGTCCCTGAGAAACTGGTGCCCTGGCGGTGGCGGTGTTTCTGCTACAATGGTTGGGCTGTTGCCTTCAATAGGGACTTGGTTGTTGGGGGATCTACGTCCCCTTCACTGACGGATTCGGCAAATTATGGCGACTCCTAGCCTTGCCGGGGTCCGAGAGGCCCCTGCCCTGGTGCTGACTGTCCTTTGGTACCCTGCTCCAGACCGCCGGGCCACTACCCGTCCGCGGTCCTTCCAGGAACTTCCAAACGGTCCCCCTCCAGACAGTCACCGCCGTTGCTGACCTTGCTGACCCTGTCCTGCACACAGCTGGACTCACTTCAGGCTTTTTTTCTGTCACCTTTCACCTTCCTTCAACTTCTCCTACTCCTCCATTACCACTTCCACTTCACTTCCTTTCACTTTCACCTCCTAAACTCTTCTTCACTCTAGCTCTTCCCTGAGCTGACTGCCTGGTACTTCCTGCCTCCAGAGCTGTGAACTCCTCGGTGGGCGGAGCCAACCGCCTGGCCCACCCCCTGGTGTGAACATCAGCCTCTGGAGGAAGGCAACAAGGATTTTGGTTAGCTTTGATGTACCTAACTGGGGTGTAGGGTGTGTTGGTGCAATGACCTGTGACCCCTGGCTTGCACGGCAATTCTGGGCGGCTGCTGACTGATATTGTTAGGCTGGGGGGCTCCCCATAACGTGGAGCTCCCCATCCTGAGAATACCAGCCTTCAGCCGTATGGCTTTATCTGGCTGGTATTAAAATTGGGGGGACCGCACGCCGTTTTTTTTAATTATTTAATTATTTATTTCACTGCACAGTATACACACACACACCGGCTGCTGTGTTTGGGTGCAGTGAGACACCTGTCACTCAGCGTGGGGGCGTGTCTCACTGCAACCAATCATAGGCACCGAAAAGCAGGAAAGCAGGGAATACGAGATTGTTTAATCTCCGGCTTTTTCAAAAGAGGAAAAGCCACCGGAGTTTAGTGAACAGCTGTGCAGCGCCGCGGCAGTGATCGGGGAACGGTAAGTAAGAGAGAGGGGGGGAATGACCGACAGACTGTGAGAGGGGGACAGACAAGACAGAGAGAGACTGACAGAGCGAGACCGACCGACGGGAGATAGAATGAAAAAAAAAATGACCGACATCGCTAGTAAAAAGCACAAAACGTGCGTTTTGGACATCGGAGTGCCACACAATGTTTTACGTAAAATCTTTCATGTATTAATCTCAAAAAGTAACATACACCAGCTCTATCTCACTATTGGGTATGTGCCCTTAACATTTCCGCCATGAAAATTCATTTTGGTGTCATTTTGGAAGGTTTTCTGGTGAGTCCGTAAAAATGGCGTAAAACTCGGACACAATTGTTCACAGCTGTGACTTTTGAGTGATAAATGCTTCAAGGGGTCTTCCCCATGCTGTTGCCATGTCATTTGAGCACTCTTCTGAGACTTTTGTGACATTTTTAGGGTTTCTACATGCTGCCGGGGGTCATTTCATAAAAATACTCGGGTCTCCCATAGGATAACATTGGGCTCGGTGCTCGGGCCGAGTACACGAGTATCTTGGGATGCTCGGCCCGAGCCTCGAGCACCCGAGCTTTTTAGTACTCGCTCATCACTAATCAGCAAGGTTGGCAGACGGTGGTGACCGTCTGCAGGAGTGGCCTATCCGAGTTACCGTAAGGACCGTGGACGGGCGGTGGCCCGGCGGTACTGGACCGGTACACAAAGAGAAGCCAGCACAATCTGGCAGGGGATTTTCGGACCCCGGCAAGGCTAGGAGTCACCGTGAATTTGCCGAATCCGTTAGTGAAGGGGACCTCCTGGGTTTCCAAACAGTCAAGTCCCGACAGAAGGCAACAGTCCAACCAACAGAGGGAGACACCGCCACCGCCAAGGCAACCGTTTCTCAGGGCCAGCGCCTGCGGGCAAAGAGGGGCTCCTCCAGCCCATATCCAAGCTGGGGAGCGGGTTACCGGTGGGAACCCATCGGAACCATCAACCGTACTTAGGTGCAGGGAAAGGCAGTCACCATCAACCTGCCGGGAGAAAACAACACCGCAGCCGTCTGTGGGACCCGTCCATCCAGCCGAGTGTTTTACCGAGAACTGTGTCTTCATCATTGGGCTGAGTGAGTACCACCGTGCCCTGCGGCACAGCGCTGCCCCCACGACCCTGCACCTCGCCAGGCCCTGTAACCCGCCTGCCACCCATCCCTACCCCCTCACCGGGCCCCGGGACAACCAACCCCCCTACCCACGGAGGGGAGAACTAACAACAAAGCTGCTCCCTGTCACCGCTCCTGGGATCCCCGTCCAGAGCAGCGGTGGTGTCACCATTATCACCACAGCCGTGGGTGGCGTCACGGACAATAAATCCCCACAATCAATCCAAACCCCCCCTTTTCACTCACGGGCGAGGAGCGCCGCTCGAGTCCCCGGGATCCGGCCCACCGCTCGAGCCACCACCAAGCAGCAGCACCAGCGGCCGGACCCGAGCAGTGGGAGAGCGCAGCGTCCCCTCCTCCGCCCGCGACACACCCACATCTAGCTGAAACAGGTGCTGCGGTCAGCTGGCCCCATGCACCACTGGGCCTGGTCGTGGTTGCGATCCCTGTGACTGCGATCGTTTCATCTCTTTATTTATCCCATATCTATCCATCCATTCATCCATCCTAGCTCTTTCTATCTATCTATCTATCTATCTATCCATCCCAACTTGACAACATACTGCAGAAAGATGCTAGAATAAAATTAGCCTATGGTTTGCTTAACACAAAAGTAAAACGGAAGACATTCATGAAAGGGATGTTGAGGATATACATGAAAACAAAACTGGGAACACTTTATAATAAAACAAAGGACATTACTCACCTGTTTAATTCGCCATCGCGCACATACTTCCTGCCAGCATTTTTATTCAGTGCAGTTTGCACAGAGCTCGTTTATTACTGACAATCAATATGGCTGCACTTCCTGTCCCAGCTTCAGCACAGAAAACTTTGTACCAATGCTGCTCTGTATAAACACAGCCTATTATTTTATTAACCTTTGTCTTACGCTTCAGTTTCCGTGGATTCTTTTAATAGGCCAGGTTTCAATTTCTGAAAATAATAGTCTGCCATAACACATGCAGTTAATTTTCTATAAAATAATTAAAGCCAATTGTCAATGTTCCAGACATAAAAGTAAAGGATGTATTAGGGAGCAAGGACATCATGACATCTATCATTTATTTACTCCAACCTATTATGTAGGAGTCATATCTGCAACTTGGATTATTGGGTCTTTTTAATCACTACATATTTTCAAAGTACATGAAAACTGTAAATTAAAAGTGTGAATAAGAAATGTAAAGCCTCCAACAATTACTTTGAATTATACCCGTCTGTGCATTTTTATGAAAGACATTCTGAGAAATCCGCAGGTAGATGGTTTCATTGTATGTACCCGGTGTTACCTGGTGAAGGACATCCTAAACATGTCATATTATTGCTAAAGGATAATGCCCCATATCTTGAGCATTAGGCCTCTTCAACTCTGATTCTCCTTTTTTTTCCTTAATTTAAAGGGAACTTGTCAGATCCAATATGCACCCAGAAGCACGAGCAGTTCTGGGTGCATATTGCTAATCCTTGCCTATAGTCTCAGGCTATAGCAGCAAAGATAAAGAGATCTTTAGAAAAAGTATTTCTAAATATCCTTTATGATATGCTAATGAGCACAGGGACTAGTTTCAAGGGCGTTATATCGCCCGACTAGTCTACCCTCTTAGCATGTTAGCACGCCCACAGGGCATACCTGTTTCCGTTGTCACCACCTCAGATGCTGGGTTTATGCTCAGTGTGCATGATCAGAAGTCCCAACATTTCAAGTCATGTGCACTATGAAGCTGGGTGTTCGTGTCCCGGCTTCAGAGAAATCTAGTGCACATAATTGGGAGTGACGGGATGTCTGATCATGTGCACTGACCCTAAACCCAGTGTCTGAGGCGGCGACAGCGGACACAGGTACGTGTATCACCGCTGATAACACTGGGCATTGAATAGCAATATAACACACCCCTGTGGGCATGCTACCATGCTAAGGGGGCAGTCTAAACTGGGGAAATAACACCCTTGCGACTAGGCCCTGGCCTCATTAGCATATCATAAAGGATCTTTAGATATTTCTAAAGATCTCTTCATCTATGCTACTAGATGCAGGGATGGTTTGGCAAGGATTAGCAATATGAACCCAGAACTGCTGGTGGTTCTGGGTGCATATTGCACCTGACAGGTTCCCTTTAAAAAAAGAAAAAAAAAACCACTTTTTTGTAGATACAGTGCTGGCCAAAAGTATTTGCACCCCTGCAATTCTGTCAGATCATACTCAGTTTCTTCTTGAAAATGATTGCAATCACAAATTCTTTGGTATTATTATCTTCATTTATTTTGCTTGCAATGAAAAAAACACAAAAGAGAATGAAACAAAAATCAAATTATTGATCATTTCACACAAAACTCCAAAAATGGGCAAGACAAAAGTATTGGTACCCTTAGCCTAATACTTAGTTGCACAACCTTTAGCCAAAATAACAGCGAACAACCGCTTCCGGTAACCATCAATGAGTTTCTTACAATGCTCTGCTGGAATTTTAGACCATTCTTCTTTGGCAAACTGCTCCAGGTCCCTGAGATTTGATGGGTGCCGTCTCCAAACTGCCATTTTGAGATCTCTCCACAGGTGTTCTATGGGATTCAGGTCTGAACTCATTGCTGGCCACTTTAGTAGTCTCCAGTACTTTCTATCAAACCACTTTCTAATGCTTTTCGAAGTGTGTTTTGGGTCATTGTCCTGCTGGAAGACCCATGACCTCTGAGGGAGACCCAGCTTTCTCACACTGGGCCCTACATTATGCTGCAAAATTTGTTGGTAGTCTTCAGACTTCATAATGCCAGGCACACGGTCAAGCAGTCCAGTGCCAGAGGCAGCAAAGCAACCCCAAAACATCAGGGAACTTCCACCATGTTTGACTGTAGGGACCGTATTCTTTTCTTTGAATGCCTCTTTGTTTTCCCTATAAACTCTATGTTGATGGCTTTTCCCAAAAAGCTGTACTTTTTTCTCATCTGACCAGAGAACATTCTTCCAAAACGTTTTAGGCTTTTCCAGGTAAGTTTTGGCAAACTCCAGCCTGACTTTTTTATGTCTCGGGGTAAGAAGTGGGGTCTTCCTGGGTATCCAACCATACAGTCCCTTTTCATTCAGACGCCGATGGATAGTATGGGTTGACACTGTTGTACCCTCGGACTGCAGGGCAGCTTGAACTTGTTTAGATGTTAGTTGAGGTTCTTTATCCACCATCCGCACAATCTTGCGTTGAAATCTCTCGTCAATTTTTCTTTTCCTTCCACATCTAGGGAGGTTAGCCACAGTGCCATGGGCTTTAAACTTCTTGATAACACTGCGCACCGTAGACACAGGAACTTTCAGGTCTTTGGAGATGGACTTGTAGCCTTGAGATTGCTCATTCTTCCTCACAATTTGGATTCTTAAGTCCTCAGACAGTTCTTTGGTCTTCTTTCTTTTCTCCATGCTCAATGTGGTACACACAAGGACACAGGACAGAGTTTGAGTCAACTTTAATCCATGTCAACTGGCTGCAAGTGTGATTTAGTTATTGCTAACCCCTGTTAGGTGCCACAGGTAAGTTACAGATGCTGTTAATTACACAAATTAGAGAAGCATGACATGATTTTTCAAACAGTGCCAATACTTTTTTATGTTTGGTGTGGAATTATATCCAATTTGGCTTTATGATAATTTCTTTTTGTTTTTCATTGAAGACAAATTAAATGAAGATAATAATACCAAAGAATTTGGGATTGCAATCACTTTCAAGAAGAAACTGAGTATTATCTGACAGAATTGCAGGGGTGCCAATACTTTGGCCAGCACTGTAGCTCCACCAAGTACATTGTACAGTATACTGCGCTATTTCTTTTATAGATTTTTATGTTTTAATAATAAATATATGATTGAAGAGTGCGATCCAGTAATACAATATACACATAATTATCCTGTATATTGACAAAATGCCATGTTCAAGGCCAGAAACATACATTTATGGGCTGACGGAAAAAATAAAACAATTATCTGCATTTTCTGCATGCAAGGCCATTTAATTCTCTGTTTTCTTTTAACGGTTTATGTGAGGTAATGGTTTTATAATGTGTGAAAAGCTGACTGATATGCACCATGTTTGTAAAATACCTTTCGCTTCTACCAGGTATGATTTCAGCAGGCATTGCTGGACTGCCTCCAAAATCCAGCAAATACTGATGTCGGATTAAATACTTTTGTATAGAATCATAAAATAGGCGCAGTATTTTTCGTGGGGGATTAGGGTTTACCATTTTTATGGAATTATAAAATATAGTGTGTACATTACATTCAATATTGTGTATGAAACTTGCTGTTTCATATTTCAGCACCGGCTGGGTTTCCGCATTCAGGTCTGAGAGTCTTTTTGCATTCTCACATTTTATTATTACTTTTTCAATTGACGTTGCTGTATGAGAGGGCTTGTTTTCATTTCAAAACAGTGTTTAGGCCACTCCAATAAAAATGTGAACACTGCAGCCAATCAAAAGACTTGATTGGCTGCAGCACTCACATGAGTACTACACTTGATGTTTATCCTAGAAGGCTATGGGGAGATAAGGTATGCACACCAGTGATTATGTAAGGGGAATACATGGAATAGCAGAAACTGCTGTGTGAATACTGACTTGAAAAATCCAATAGCTATATGCAAGAGTGAAAATGTGAAAAAATGGAATCTGCATTACTGCCATGAACATATGAATCAAGAGAAATTTAGCTACTGAATTGATCAATGCAATAGAGCCCCAACACTACGCCAAAGTATTTCTCTACGTTGGGGTCCCTAGCTTGTGTGTGTCCTCTCATGCAGTTAAAAAACTTACCGTGTATGGGAAGCTGAGACCCAGGCTATTTATGCGTATGGTATGGATTGACAATAGGTGTGGTTGGGGAAGGTTCACAAACGAAAAACTACTAACAATAAGGAATAACGTTTGGAACACCATTCTAAGTCTGAACTGGGTGCAAAAACCTAAAAAAACATCACTATGGGGAGATAAGGTATGCACACCAGTGACTATGTAAGGGGAATACATGAAATAGCGGAAACTGCAGTGTGAATACTGACTTGAAAAATCCAATAGCTATATGTAAGAGTGAAAATGTGAAAAATGGAATCTGCATTACTGCCATGAACATATGAATCAAGATAAATTTAGCTACTGAATTGATCAATGCAATAGAGCCCCAACACTACGCCAAAGTATTTCTCTACATTGGGGTCCCTAGCTTGTGTGTGTCCTCTCATGCAGTTAAAAAACTTACCGTGTATGGGAAGCTGAGACCCAGGCTATTTATGCGTATGATATGGATTGGCAATAGGTGTGGTTGGGGAGGGTTCACAAACGAAAAAATACTAACATGTATGAGTGAAAATGTGAACGTAGAGAAATACTTTGGCGTAGTGTTGGGGCTCTATTGCATTGATCATTTCAGTAGCTAAATTTCTCTTGATTCATATGTTCATGGCAGTAATGCAGATTCCATTTTTCACATTTTCACTCTTGCATATAGCTATTGGATTTTTCAAGTCAGTATTCACACAGCAGTTTCTGCTATTTCATGTATTCCCCTTACATAGTCACTGGTGTGCATACCTTATCTCCCCATAGTGATGTTTTTTTAGGTTTTTGCACCCAGTTCGGACTTAGAATGGTATATCCTAGAAGGCTGGCAGAGGATGTTGTCATGGTCATCTCTCTTTGACAGGCTCAGGCCCAGAGTCTGATATTACATAGTTACATAGTTACATAGTTACTAAGGTTGAAAAAAGACCTAGGTCCATCTAGTTCAATCTTCCTCCACCAGTTCTACACTTGGTCACTTAGTCATTTATAACCAGCAATGTTGTGTGTACTGAGGAAATCATCCAGCCCTTTTTTAAAAGCTGTTATAGTGTCTGCCATTACTACCTCTTGTAGTATAGCATTCCACAGTCTGACTGCTCTAACTGTAAAGAACCCTTTCCTATTTAGCTGTCAGAATTGCTTTTCTTCCACTCGCTGTGTATGCCCCCTGGTCCTTAGTATTGTCTTTGGAAGAAATAAGTCATGTGCCAGTCCTTTATATTGACCACACATGTATTTATACATATAAATGAGATCTCCTCTGAGACGTCTTTTTTCTAAACTAAACATATCTAACTTTTTCAACCTGTCATCATATGGGAGGCCTTCCATTCCTTGTAGTAGTCTAGTTGCCTGCCTTTGAACTGAATCTAACTTCTGAATGTCCTTTTTAAAATGTGGAGCCCAAAACTGGATCCCATATTCCAGATGTGGCCTTACAAGTGATTTATAGAGGGGTAACAATACGTTGGGATCACGGGAGCTAATCTCTCTTTTTATACACCCTAGAATCTTGTTTGCTTTTGCAGCTGCTGCCTGACATTGAGTACTGCTGCTCAGCTTATTTGTAATGAGAATACCAAGTCCTTCTCCTGTTCTGTAGTCCCGAGTTTACTTCCATTTAATGTATACGCAGTTACAGGATTACTCCGTCATAGGTGCATTACTTTACATTTATCAACATTAAATCTCATTTGCCAAGTATCTGCCCATTCTGACATCTTATCCAGATTTTTTTGTAATATTATACTATCAAGGTCAGTTTTTATCATCCTACATAGTTTGGTGTCATCAGCAAAGACTGACACTTTACTATCAATCCCATCCACAAGGTCACTAATAAAGAGATTAAAAAGAATATTACCATCTGAGACTCTACACAATACATGTGGTTTTTCCTTTTAGCATGCACAGGGTTAATGTCAGTTTTGCTTGCTTGCCAGAAGGTGCCAGTTATTCAGAAGTCATTCCGGAGCTACACTAGGAGCTTGAAGATTGTGTTTGCGCTATCCTCTGCTGTATTTTGTGTGAAAGTTACTTGGTCATTTGTAACTTTCTCCCTTTCTTTATTTACCTCCTGTGTACTGTTTGTATCTTCACCTTGTGTGTTGGTGGTGGTACGCTTTAGTTCGGTTGCATCCCCTTTTGTGTGTCCACTGTGTGATTGTGACTACAGTTTCCGGTCATCCAATGGGTGGTGGGTGTGGAGGGATTTACACCAGGACCTGGACAGGACACAGAGATACTGGTGGCTCAGACCTCACAACTATCTAGTGTACCTCTGGGTTAATGGTCAGCTTATGGTGCACATAAAAATCAAATGAAAAAAGGTCCGTGGAGCCTCTGTTAGGAGTCTCAACACAGAAAATAGCCAGATATCCCTCCGGGAAGGACCCAGCCAAGGAGTGGCTCTATGGTGTACTATGTCTATGTACTATGTCTGGCTATGGTGTATATAGTCTGAGGGCCAACTTAAGAGTCCCCATCCAGTCACTTCCCAGTCCCGGGGGTGACAGATGTAGCTCCCAATACCGAGGAGAGTCACCAGTTCGAGAGATGAGCATTATTATTTTTTTTTTTTCATTTCCCTTAGCCCACTAACCCCTTAATGACTAGGCCAAAAAGGGCCTAAATGACTAGCCGATTTTATTTGTTTTTAATACGTTACATTTTTATTTTTTACCGATATGACTGTAAAAAGAACTTTATTATGTGGAATATTTTTTTTTACAAGCTGTTTTGGGGTACATTAGGGTACTTTGTGTAATTTACACACAATTGTTTTTGCAATTTTGCAGCACAAATATAAAAAAGTAGCTATTAATTTGTTTATATTTTTTACTGATTATGTTCCACATAAATTAATTCTTCAGGTTATTACAGTTGTGTGGATACCTAATATGTGTAGGTTTTTGTTATATTTGTGTAATAAAATGTAGTTTACATGAAAAAAATATATATTCTTTTGTGGTGGGGAATTTTTCAATTTTATCACTTGTCTTTAATTTTAGCAAATGTTTTATTTGTTCATATATTTTTTTAAATAATTTGTCTCCTAAGAGATCATTAAAGATCTCTAGTAAATATTATTTTCTTTATTGATAATTTTTTTCCACTGTAACTTGGGCATCAATAGGAACCCGAGTTACACTAGAAAACAGCCCATTACAGGGACATAAATCACTGATAGAGCTGGTACCCAGCAGCTCTGCTAAGATGGCAAAACCCTAGTGATCATGTGATCAGCAGTAGAGATGAGCGAACCGGTCGTGGTTCGGCTCGAGTTCGGTTCGTCGAACGGAGGACTCGTTCGAGTTCGGATCGTCGAATGTTCGACGAACCGAACTCGAACCGCATAGGAAACAATGGCAGGCAATCACAAACACATAAAAACACCTAGAAAACACCTTCAAAGGTATCCAAAAGGTGACAAACAACTCACAACACAACACAAACACATGGGAAAGTGACAAGGACATATACTCATGCGAAAACAAAAGAGAAGGACAAGGAAAAAGAGGAGGAGACACAGATATATGAGTATATGCAAGGAAACGTCGATGCCATTTCTGTGCAATTTCAGCCCTGCTCATTTTAGGCTTCCAATCTGGATAAATTGCCTGAGCTTGCCACGTACGCCTTGGGGATATTGTCGTGTCCTGCAGCCAGCGTTCTCTCGGAACCTGTCTTCAGTGCTGCTGGAGATCTGCTGGCAGATAAGCACACGTGTCTGTCCACTGACAATGTGGACATGGCTCTCAGAGGACTTTTCTTCCCCTGGCTCATCCAGGGGAGGTGAAAGGCACGCGTATTTTTGAGAGTGCTTCATGCCAAGCATCTTTTTCTTTTTCAAAAGGGGGGTCAACTGATGCCAGTTAAGTGGGGTGTGTGTGGCCCAATTAGTGGCAACGAGGGAGACTGTGGTTGGAGTCCCCTATCTGTGTTTGTAAAAGAACCAAGATGAGCAAGTCATGGCTTTCAGAGGACTTTTCTTCCCCTGGGTCATCCAGGGGAGGTGAAAGGCACGCCTATTTTTGAGAGTGCTTCATGCCAAGCATCTTTTTCTTTTTTAAAAGGGGGGTCAACTGATGCCAGTCAAGTGGGGTGTGTGTGGCCCAATTAGTGGAAACGAGGGAGACTGTGGTTGTAGTCCCCTCGCTGTGTTTGTAAAAGAACCAAGATGAACAAGTCATGGCTCTCAGAGGACTTTTCTTTCCCTGGGTCATCCAGGGGAGGTGAAAGGCACGCGTATTTTTGAGAGTGCTTCTTGTCAAGCATCTTTTTCTTTTTCAAAAGGGGGGTCAACTGATGCCAGTTAAGTGGGGTGTGTGTGGCCCAATTAGTGGAATGGAGGGAGACTGTGGTTGGAGTCCCTTCGCTGTGTTTGTAAAAGAACCAAGATGAACAAGTCATGGCTTTCAGAGGACTTTTCTTCCCCTGGGTCATCCAGGGGAGGTGAAAGGCACGCCTATTTTTGAGAGTGCTTCATGCCAAGCATCTTTTTCTTTTTCAAAAGGGGGGTCAACTGATGCCAGTCAAGTGGGGTGTGTGTGGCCCAATTAGTGGCAACAAGGGAGACTGTGGTTGGAGTCCCCTCGCTGTGTTTGTAAGAGAACCAAGATGAACAAGTCATGGCTCTCAGAGGACTTTTCTTCCCCTGGCTCATCCAGGGGAGGTGAAAGGCACGTGTATTTTTGAGAGTGCTTCATGCCAAGCATCTTTTTCTTTTTCAAAAGGGGGGTCAACTGATGCCAGTCAAGTGGGGTGTGTGTGGCCCAATTAGTGGAAACGAGGGAGACTGTGGTTGTAGTCCCCTCGCTGTGTTTGTAAAAGAACCAAGATGAACAAGTCATGGCTCTCAGAGGACTTTTCTTTCCCTGGGTCATCCAGGGGAGGTGAAAGGCACGCGTATTTTTGAGAGTGCTTCTTGTCAAGCATCTTTTTCTTTTTCAAAAGGGGGGTCAACTGATGCCAGTTAAGTGGGGTGTGTGTGGCCCAATTAGTGGAATGGAGGGAGACTGTGGTTGGAGTCCCCTCGCTATGTTTGTAAAAGAACCAAGATGAACAAGTCATGGCTTTCAGAGGACTATTCTTCCCCTGGGTCATCCAGGGGAGGTGAAAGGCACGCCTATTTTTGAGAGTGCTTCATGCCAAGCATCTTTTTCTTTTTCAAAAGGGGGGTCAACTGATGCCAGTCAAGTGGGGTGTGTGTGGCCCAATTAGTGGAAACGAGGGAGACTGTGGTTGTAGTCCCCTCGCTGTGTTTGTAAAAGAACCAAGATGAACAAGTCATGGCTCTCAGAGGACTTTTCTTTCCCTGGGTCATCCAGGGGAGGTGAAAGGCACGCGTATTTTTGAGAGTGCTTCTTGTCAAGCATCTTTTTCTTTTTCAAAAGGGGGGTCAACTGATGCCAGTTAAGTGGGGTGTGTGTGGCCCAATTAGTGGAATAGAGGGAGACTGTGGTTGGAGTCCCCTCGCTATGTTTGTAAAAGAACCAAGATGAACAAGTCATGGCTTTCAGAGGACTATTCTTCCCCTGGGTCATCCAGGGGAGGTGAAAGGCACGCCTATTTTTGAGAGTGCTTCATGCCAAGCATCTTTTTCTTTTTCAAAAGGGGGGTCAACTGATGCCAGTCAAGTGGGGTGTGTGTGGCCCAATTAGTGGCAACGAGGGAGACTGTGGTTGGAGTCCCCTCGCTGTGTTTGTAAGAGAACCAAGATGAACAAGTCATGGCTCTCAGAGGACTTTTCTTCCCCTGGCTCATCCAGGGGAGGTGAAAGGCAAGCATATTTTTGAGAGTGCTTCATGCCAAGCATCTTTTTCTTTTTCAAAAGGGGGGTCAACTGATGCCAGTCAAGTGGGGTGTGTGTGGCCCAATTAGTGGCAACGAGGGAGACTGTGGTTGGAGTCCCCTCGCTGTGTTTGTAAAAGAACCAAGATGAACAAGTCATGGCTCTCAGAGGACTTTTCTTCCCCTGGCTCATCCAGGGGAGGTGAAAGGCACGCATATTTTTGAGAGTGCTTCATGCCAAGCATCCTTTTCTTTTTTAAAAGGGGGGTCAACTGATGCCAGTCAAGTGGGGTGTGTGTGGCCCAATTAGTGGCAACGAGGGAGACTGTGGTTGGAGTCCCCTCGCTGTGTTTGTAAAAGAACCAAGATGAACAAGTCATGGCTTTCAGAGGACTTTTCTTCCCCTGGGTCATCCAGGGGAGGTGAAAGGCATGCCTATTTTTGAGAGTGCTTCATTCCAAGCATCTTTTTCTTTTTTAAAAGGGGGGTCAACTGATGCCAGTTAAGTGGGGTGTGTGTGGCCCAATTAGTGGAATGGAGGGAGACTGTGGTTGGAGTCCCCTCGCTGTGTTTGTAAAAGAACCAAGATGAACAAGTCATGGCTCTCAGAGGACTTTTCTTCCCCTGGCTCATCCAGGGGAGGTGAAAGGCACGCCTATTTTTGAGAGTGCTTCATGCCAAGCATCTTTTTCTTTTTCAAAAGGGGGGTCAACTGATGCCAGTTAAGTGGGGTGTGTGTGGCCCAATTAGTGGCAACGAGGGAGACTGTGCTTGGAGTCCCCTCTCTGTGTTTGTAAAAGAACCAAGATGAGCAAGTCATGGCTTTCAGAGGACTTTTCTTCCCCTGGGTCATCCAGGGGAGGTGAAAGGCACGCCTATTTTTGAGAGTGCTTCATGCTAAGCATCTTTTTCTTTTTTAAAAGGGGGGTCAACTGATGCCAGTCAAATGGGGTGTGTGTGGCCCAATTAGTGGAAACGAGGGAGACTGTGGTTGTAGTCCCCTCGCTGTGTTTGTAAAAGAACAAAGATGAACAAGTCATGGCTCTCAGAGGACTTTTCTTTCCCTGGGTCATCAGGGGAGGTGAAAGGCACGCGTATTTTTGAGAGTGCTTCTTGTCAAGCATCTTTTTCTTTTTCAAAAGGGGGGTCAACTGATGCCAGTTAAGTGGGGTGTGTGTGGCCCAATTAGTGGAATGGAGGGAGACTGTGGTTGGAGTCCCCTCACTGTGTTTGTAAAAGAACCAAGATGAACAAGTCATGGCTTTCAGAGGACTTTTCTTCCCCTGGGTCATCCAGGGGAGGTGAAAGGCACGCCTATTTTTGAGAGTGCTTCATGCCAAGCATCTTTTTCTTTTTCAAAAGGGGGGTCAACTGATGCCAGTCAAGTGGGGTGTGTGTGGCCCAATTAGTGGCAACAAGGGAGACTGTGGTTGGAGTCCCCTCGCTGTGTTTGTAAGAGAACCAAGATGAACAAGTCATGGCTCTCAGAGGACTTTTCTTCCCCTGGCTCATCCAGGGGAGGTGAAAGGCACGTGTATTTTTGAGAGTGCTTCATGCCAAGCATCTTTTTCTTTTTCAAAAGGGGGGTCAACTGATGCCAGTCAAGTGGGGTGTGTGTGGCCCAATTAGTGGAAACGAGGGAGACTGTGGTTGGAGTCGCCTCGCTGTGTTTGTAAAAGAACCAAGATGAACAAGTCATGGCTCTCAGAGGACTTTTCTTTCCCTGGGTCATCCAGGGGAGGTGAAAGGCACGCGTATTTTTGAGAGTGCTTCTTGTCAAGCATCTTTTTCTTTTTCAAAAGGGGGGTCAACTGATGCCAGTTAAGTGGGGTGTGTGTTGCCCAATTAGTGGAATGGAGGGAGACTGTGGTTGGAGTCCCTTCGCTGTGTTTGTAAAAGAACCAAGATGAACAAGTCATGGCTTTCAGAGGACTTTTCTTCCCCTGGGTCATCTAGGGGAGGTGAAAGGCACGCCTATTTTTGAGAGTGCTTCATGCCAAGCATCTTTTTCTTTTTCAAAAGGGGGGTCAACTGATGCCAGTCAAGTGGGGTGTGTGTGGCCCAATTAGTGGCAACAAGGGAGACTGTGGTTGGAGTCCCCTCGCTGTGTTTGTAAGAGAACCAAGATGAACAAGTCATGGCTCTCAGAGGACTTTTCTTCCCCTGGCTCATCCAGGGGAGGTGAAAGGCACGCGTATTTTTGAGAGTGCTTCATGCCAAGCATCTTTTTCTTTTTCAAAAGGGGGGTCAACTGATGCCAGTCAAGTGGGGTGTGTGTGGCCCAATTAGTGGCAACGAGGGAGACTGTGGTTGGAGTCCCCTCGCTGTGTTTGTAAGAGAACCAAGATGAACAAGTCATGGCTCTCAGAGGACTTTTCTTCCCCTGGCTCATCCAGGGGAGGTGAAAGGCAAGCATATTTTTGAGAGTGCTTCATGCCAAGCATCTTTTTCTTTTTCAAAAGGGGGGTCAACTGATGCCAGTCAAGTGGGGTGTGTGTGGCCCAATTAGTGGCAACGAGGGAGACTGTGGTTGGAGTCCCCTCGCTGTGTTTGTAAAAGAACCAAGATGAACAAGTCATGGCTCTCAGAGGACTTTTCTTCCCCTGGCTCATCCAGGGGAGGTGAAAGGCACGCATATTTTTGAGAGTGCTTCATGCCAAGCATCCTTTTCTTTTTTAAAAGGGGGGTCAACTGATGCCAGTCAAGTGGGGTGTGTGTGGCCCAATTAGTGGCAACGAGGGAGACTGTGGTTGGAGTCCCCTCGCTGTGTTTGTAAAAGAACCAAGATGAACAAGTCATGGCTTTCAGAGGACTTTTCTTCCCCTGGATCATCCAGGGGAGGTGAAAGGCACGCCTATTTTTGAGAGTGCTTCATGCCAAGCATCTTTTTCTTTTTTAAAAGGGGGGTCAACTGATGCCAGTTAAGTGGGGTGTGTGTGGCCCAATTAGTGGAAAGGAGGGAGACTGTGGTTAGAGTCCCCTCGCTGTGTTTGTAAAAGAACCAAGATGAACAAGTCATGGGTCTCAGAGGACTTTTCTTCCCCTGGCTCATCCAGGGGAGGTGAAAGGCACGCGTATTTTTGAGAGTGCTTCATGCCAAGTATCTTTTTCTTTTTTAAAAGGGGGGTCAACTGATGCCAGTCAAGTGGGGTGTGTGTGGCCCAATTAGTGGCAACGAGGGAGACTGTGGTTGGAATCCCCTCACTGTGTTTGTAAAAGAACCAAGATGAACAAGTCATGGCTTTCAGAGGACTTTTCTTCCTCTGGCTCATCCAGGGGATGTGAAAGGCACGGGTATTTTTGAGATTGCTTCATGCCAAGCATCTTTTTCTTTTTCAAAAGGGGGGTCAACTGATGCCAGTCAAGTGGAGTGTGTGTGGCCCAATTAGTGGCAACGAGGGAGACTGTGGTTGGAGTCCCCTCGCTGTGTTTGTAAAAGAACCAAAATGAACAAGTCATGGCTCTCAGAGGACTTTTCTTCCCCTGGGTCATCCAGGGGAGGTGAAAGGCACGCCTATTTTTGAGAGTGCTTCATGCCAAGCATCTTTTTCTTTTTCAAAAGGGGGGTCAACTGATGCCAGTCAAGTGAGGTGTGTGTGGCCCAATTAGTGGAAAGGAGGGAGACTGTGGTTGGAGTCCCCTCGCTGTGTTTCTAAAAGAACCAAGATGAACAAGTCATGGCTCTCAGAGGACGTTTCTTCCTCTGGCTCATCCAGGGGATGTGAAAGGCACGCTTAATTTTGAGAGTGCTTCATGCCAAGCATCTTTTTCTTTTTCAAAAGGGGGGTCAACTGATGCCAGTCAAGTGGGGTGTGTGTGGCCCAATTAGTGGCAACGAGGGAGACTGTGGTTGGAGTCCCCTCGCTGTGTTTGTAAAAGAACCAAGATGAACAAGTCATGGCTCTCAGAGGACTTTTCTTCCCCTGGCACATTCAGGGGAGGTGAAAGGCAAGCATATTTTTGAGAGTGCTTCATGCCAAGCATCTTTTTCTTTTTCAAAAGGGGGGTCAACTGATGCCAGTCAAGTGGGGTGTGTGTGGCCCAATTAGTGGCAACGAGGGAGACTGTGGTTGGAATCCCCTCGCTGTGTTTGTAAAAGAACCAAGATAAACAAGTCATGGCTTTCAGAGGACTTTTCTTCCCCTGGGTCATCCAGGGGAGGTGAAAGGCACGCCTATTTTTTAGAGTGCTTCATGCCAAGCATCTTTTTCTTTTTTAAAAGGGGGGTCAACTGATGCCAGTCAAGTGGGGTGTGTGTGGCCCAATTAGTGGAAACGAGGGAGACTGTGGTTGGAGTCCCCTCGCTGTGTTTGTAAAAGAACCTGGATGAACAAGTCATGGCTCTCAGAGGACTTTTCTTCCCCTGAGTCATCCAGGGGAGGTGAAAGGCACGCCTATTTTTGAGAGTGCTTCATGCCAAGCATCTTTTTCTTTTTCAAAAGGGGGGTCAACTGATGCCAGTCAAGTGGGGTGTGTGTGGCCCAATTAGTGGCAATGAGGGAGACTGTGGTTGGAGTCCCCTCGCTGGGTTTGTAAAAGAACCAAGATGAACAAGTCATGGCTCTCAGAGGACTTTTCTTCCTTTGGCTCATCCAGGGGATGTGAAAGGCACGGGTATTTTTGAGAGTGCTTCATGCCAAGCATCTTTTTCTTTTTCAAAAGGGGGGTCAACTGATGCCAGTCAAGTGGGGTGTGTGTGGCCCAATTAGTGGCAACGAGGGAGACTGTGGTTGGAGTCCCCTCGCTGTGTTTGTAAAAGAACCAAGATGAACAAGTCATGGCTCTCAGAGGACTTTTCTTCCCCTGGCTCATCCAGGGGAGGTGAAAGGCACGCCTATTTTTGAGAGTGCTTCATGCCAAGCATCTTTTTCTTTTTCAAAAGGGGGGTCAACTGATGCCAGTTAAGTGGGGTGTGTGTGGCCCAATTAGTGGCAACGAGGGAGCCTGTGGTTGGAGTCCCCTCTCTGTGTTTGTAAAAGAACCAAGATGAGCAAGTCATGGCTTTCAGAGGACTTTTCTTCCCCTGGGTCATCCAGGGGAGGTGAAAGGCACGCCTATTTTTGAGAGTGCTTCATGCCAAGCATCTTTTTCTTTTTTAAAAGGGGGGTCAACTGATGCCAGTCAAATGGGGTGTGTGTGGCCCAATTAGTGGAAACGAGGGAGACTGTGGTTGTAGTCCCCTCGCTGTGTTTGTAAAAGAACAAAGATGAACAAGTCATGGCTCTCAGAGGACTTTTCTTTCCCTGGGTCATCCAGGGGAGGTGAAAGGCACGCGTATTTTTGAGAGTGCTTCTTGTCAAGCATCTTTTTCTTTTTCAAAAGGGGGGTCAACTGATGCCAGTTAAGTGGGGTGTGTGTGGCCCAATTAGTGGAATGGAGGGTGACTGTGGTTGGAGTCCCCTCGCTGTGTTTGTAAAAGAACCAAGATGAACAAGTCATGGCTTTCAGAGGACTTTTCTTCCCCTGGGTCATCCAGGGGAGGTGAAAGGCACGCCTATTTTTGAGAGTGCTTCATGCCAAGCATCTTTTTCTTTTTCAAAAGGGGGGTCAACTGATGCCAGTCAAGTGGGGTGTGTGTGGCCCAATTAGTGGCAACAAGGGAGACTGTGGTTGGAGTCCCCTCGCTGTGTTTGTAAGAGAACCAAGATGAACAAGTCATGGCTCTCAGAGGACTTTTCTTCCCCTGGCTCATCCAGGGGAGGTGAAAGGCACGTGTATTTTTGAGAGTGCTTCATGCCAAGCATCTTTTTCTTTTTCAAAAGGGGGGTCAACTGATGCCAGTTAAGTGGGGTGTGTGTGGCCCAATTAGTGGAAAGGAGGGAGACTGTGGTTGGAGTCGCCTCGCTGTGTTTGTAAAAGAACCAAGATGAACAAGTCATGGCTCTCAGAGGACTTTTCTTCCTCTGGCTCATCCAGGGGATATGAAAGGCACGCGTATTTTTGAGAGTGCTTCATGCCAAGCATCTTTTTCTTTTTCAAAAGGGGGGTCAACTGATGCCAGTCAAGTGGGGTGTGTGTGGCCCAATTAGTGGAAACGAGGGAGACTGTGGTTGTAGTCCCTCGCTGTGTTTGTAAAAGAACCAAGATGAACAAGTCATGGCTCTCAGAGGACTTTTCTTTCCCTGGGTCATCCAGGGGAGGTGAAAGGCACGCGTATTTTTGAGAGTGCTTCTTGTCAAGCATCTTTTTCTTTTTCAAAAGGGCTGTCAACTGATGCCAGTTAAGTGGGGTGTGTGTGGCCCAATTAGTGGAATGGAGGGAGACTGTGGTTGGAGTCCCTTCGCTGTGTTTGTAAGAGAACCAAGATGAACAAGTCACGGCTCTCAGAGGACTTTTCTTCCTCTGGCTCATCCAGGGGATGTGAAAGGCACGGGTATTTTTGAGATTGCTTCATGCCAAGCATCTTTTTCTTTTTCAAAAGGGGGGTCAACTGATGCCAGTCAAGTGGGGTGTGTGTGGCCCAATTAGTGGCAACGAGGGAGACTGTGGTTGGAGTCCCCTCGCTGTGTTTGTAAAAGAACCAAGATGAACAAGTCATGGCTCTCAGAGGACTTTTCTTCCCCTGGGTCATCCAGGGGAGGTGAAAGGCACGCCTATTTTTGAGAGTGCTTCATGCCAAGCATCTTTTTCTTTTTCAAAAGGGGGGTCAACTGATGCCAGTCAAGTGAGGTGTGTGTGGCCCAATTAGTGGAAAGGAGGGAGACTGTGGTTGGAGTCCCCTCGCTGTGTTTCTAAAAGAACCAAGATGAACAAGTCATGGCTCTCAGAGGACGTTTCTTCCTCTGGCTCATCCAGGGGATGTGAAAGGCACGCTTAATTTTGAGAGTGCTTCATGCCAAGCATCTTTTTCTTTTTGAAAAGGGGGGTCAACTGATGCCTGTCAAGTGGGGTGTGTGTGGCCCAATTAGTGGCAACGAGGGAGACTGTGGTTGGAGTCCCCTCGCTGTGTTTGTAAAAGAACCAAGATGAACAAGTCATGGCTCTCAGAGGACTTTTCTTCCCCTGGCACATTCAGGGGAGGTGAAAGGCATGCATATTTTTGAGAGTGCTTCATGCCAAGCATCTTTTTCTTTTTCAAAAGGGGGGTCAACTGATGCCAGTCAAGTGGGGTGTGTGTGGCCCAATTAGTGGAAACGAGGGAGACTGTGGTTGTAGTCCCCTCGCTGTGTTTGTAAAAGAACCAAGATGAACAAGTCATGGCTCTCAGGGGACTTTTCTTCCCCTGGCTCATCCAGGGGAGGTTAAAGGCATGCATATTTTTGAGAGTGCTTCATGCCAAGCATCTTTTTCTTTTTCAAAAGGGGGGTCAACTGATGGCAGTCAAGTGGGGTGTGTGTGGCCCAATTAGTGGAAACGAGGGAGACTGTGGTTGTAGTCCCCTCGCTGTGTTTGTAAAAGAACCAAGATGAACAACTCATGGCTCTCAGGGGACGTTTCTTCCCCTGGGTCATCCAGGGGAGGTGAAAGGCACGCGTATTATTGAGAGTGCTTCATGCCAAGCATCTTTTTCTTTTTCAAAAGGGGGGTCAACTGATGCCAGTCAAGTGGGGTGTGTGTGGCCCAATTAGTGGCAACGAGGAAGACTGTGGTTGGAGTCCCCTCGCTGTGTTTGTAAAAGAACCAAGATGAACAAGTCATGGCTCTCAGAGGACTTTTCTTCCCCTGGCTCATCCAGGGGAGGTGAAAGGCACGCGTATTTTTGAGAGTGCTTCATGCCAAGCATCTTTTTCTTTTTCAAAAGGGGGTCAACTGATGCCAGTCAAGTGGGGTGTGTGTGGCCCAATTAGTGGTAACGAGGGAGACTGTGGTTGGAGTCCCCTCGCTGTGTTTGTAAAAGAACCAATATGAACAAGTCATGGCTCTCAGAGGACTTTTCTTCCCCTGGGTCATCCAGGGGAGGTGAAAGGCACGCCTATTTTTGAGAGTGCTTCATGCCAAGCATCTTTTTCTTTTTCAAAAGGGGGGTCAACTGATGACAGTCAAGTGGGGTGTGTGTGGGCCAATTAGTGGAAACGAGGGAGACTGTGGTTGGAGTCCCCTCGCTGTGTTTGTAAAAGAACCAAGATGAACAAGTCATGGCTCTCAGAGGACTTTTCTTCCCCTGGGTCATCCAGGGGAGGTGAAAGGCACGCCTACTTTTTGAGAGTGCTTCATGCCAAGCATCTCTTTCTTTTTCAAAAGGGGGGTCAACTGATGACAGTCAAGTGGGGTGTGTGTGGCCCAATTAGTGAAAACGAGGGAGACTGTGGTTGTAGTCCCCTCGCTGTGTTTGTAAAAGAACAAAGATGAACAAGTCATGGCTCTCAGAGGACTTTTCTTTCCCTGGGTCATCCAGGGAAGGTGAAAGGCAGGCCTATTTTTGAGAGTGCTTCATGCCAAGCATCTTTTTCTTTTTCAAAAGGGGGGTCAACTGATGCCAGTCAAGTGGGGTGTGTGTGGCCCAATTAGTGGCAACAAGGGAGACTGTGGTTGGAGTCCCCTCGCTGTGTTTGTAAGAGAACCAAGATGAACAAGTCATGGCTCTCAGAGGACTTTTCTTCCCCTGGCTCATCCAGGGGAGGTGAAAGGCACGTGTATTTTTGAGAGTGCTTCATGCCAAGCATCTTTTTCTTTTTCAAAAGGGGGGTCAACTGATGCCAGTTAAGTGGGGTGTGTGTGGCCCAATTAGTGGAAAGGAGGGAGACTGTGGTTGGAGTCGCCTCGCTGTGTTTGTAAAAGAACCAAGATGAACAAGTCATGGCTCTCAGAGGACTTTTCTTCCTCTGGCTCATCCAGGGGATATGAAAAGCACGCGTATTTTTGAGAGTGCTTCATGCCAAGCATCGTTTTCTTTTTCAAAAGGGGGTCAACTGATGCCAGTCAAGTGGGGTGTGTGTGGCCCAATTAGTGGAAACGAGGGAGACTGTGGTTGTAGTCCCCTCGCTGTGTTTGTAAAAGAACCAAGATGAACAAGTCATGGCTCTCAGAGGACTTTTCTTTCCCTGGGTCATCCAGGGGAGGTGAAAGGCACGCGTATTTTTGAGAGTGCTTCTTGTCAAGCATCTTTTGCTTTTTCAAAAGGGCTGTCAACTGATGCCAGTTAAGTGGGGTGTGTGTGGCCCAATTAGTGGAATGGAGGGAGACTGTGGTTGGAGTCCCTTCGCTGTGTTTGTAAAAGAACCAAGATGAACAAGTCATGGCTTTCAGAGGACTTTTCTTCCCCTGGGTCATCCAGGGGAGGTGAAAGGCACGCCTATTTTTGAGAGTGCTTCATGCCAAGGATCTTTTTCTTTTTCAAAAGGGGGGTCAACTGATGCCAGTCAAGTGGGGTGTGTGTGGCCCAATTAGTCGCAACAAGGGAGACTGTGGTTGGACTCCCCTCGCTGTGTTTGTAAGAGAACCAAGATGAACAAGTCATGGCTCTCAGAGGACTTTTCTTCCTCTGGCTCATCCAGGGGATGTGAAAGGCACGGGTATTTTTGAGATTGCTTCATGCCAAGCATCTTTTTCTTGTTCAAAAGGGGGGTCAACTGATGCCAGTCAACTGGGGTGTGTGTGGCCCAATTAGTGGCAACGAGGGAGACTGTGGTTGGAGTCCCCTCGCTGTGTTTGTAAAAGAACCAAGATGAACAAGTCATGGCTCTCAGAGGACTTTTCTTCCCCTGGGTCATCCAGGGGAGGTGAAAGGCACGCCTATTTTTGAGAGTGCTTCATGCCAAGCATCTTTTTCTTTTTCAAAAGGGGGGTCAACTGATGCCAGTCAAGTGAGGTGTGTGTGGCCCAATTAGTGGAAAGGAGGGAGACTGTGGTTGGAGTCCCCTCGCTGTGTTTCTAAAAGAACCAAGATGAACAAGTCATGGCTCTCAGAGGACGTTTCTTCCTCTGGCTCATCCAGGGGATGTGAAAGGCACGCTTAATTTTGAGAGTGCTTCATGCCAAGCATCTTTTTCTTTTTGAAAAGGGGGGTCAACTGATGCCTGTCAAGTGGGGTGTGTGTGGCCCAATTAGTGGCAACGAGGGAGACTGTGGTTGGAGTCCCCTCGCTGTGTTTGTAAAAGAACCAAGATGAACAAGTCATGGCTCTCAGAGGACTTTTCTTCCCCTGGCACATTCAGGGGAGGTGAAAGGCATGCATATTTTTGAGAGTGCTTCATGCCAAGCATCTTTTTCTTTTTCAAAAGGGGGGTCAACTGATGCCAGTCAAGTGGGGTGTGTGTGGCCCAATTAGTGGAAACGAGGGAGACTGTGGTTGTAGTCCCCTCGCTGTGTTTGTAAAAGAACCAAGATGAACAAGTCATGGCTCTCAGGGGACTTTTCTTCCCCTGGGTCATCCAGGGGAGGTGAAAGGCACGCATATTTTTGAGAGTGCTTCATGCCAAGCATCTTTTTCTTTTTCAAAAGGGGGGTCAACTGATGCCAGTCAAGTGGGGTGTGTGTGGCCCAATTAGTGGAAACGAGGGAGACTGTGGTTGTAGTCCCCTCGCTGTGTTTGTAAAAGAACCAAGATGAACAAGTCATGGCTCTCAGGGGACTTTTCTTCCCCTGGGTCATCCAGGGGAGGTGAAAGGCACGCATATTTTTGAGAGTGCTTCATGCCAAGCATCTTTTTCTTTTTCAAACGGGGGGTAAACTGATGCCAGTCAAGTGGGGTGTGTGTGGCCCAATTAGTGGAAACGAGGGAGACTGTGGTTGTAGTCCCCTCGCTGTGTTTGTAAAAGAACCAAGATGAACAACTCATGGCTCTCAGGGGACGTTTCTTCCCCTGGGTCATCCAGGGGAGGTGAAAGGCACGCGTATTATTGAGAGTGCTTCATGCCAAGCATCTTTTTCTTTTTCAAGAGGGGGGTCAACTGATGCCAGTCAAGTGGGGTGTGTGTGGCCCAATTAGTGGCAATGAGGAAGACTGTGGTTGGAGTCCCCTCGCTGTGTTTGTAAAAGAACCAAGATGAACAAGTCATGGCTCTCAGAGGACTTTTCTTCCCCTGGCTCATCCAGGGGAGGTGAAAGGCACGCGTATTTTTGAGAGTGCTTCATGCCAAGCATCTTTTTCTTTTTCAAAAGGGGGTCAACTGATGCCAGTCAAGTGGGGTGTGTGTGGCCCAATTAGTGGTAACGAGGGAGACTGTGGTTGGAGTCCCCTCGCTGTGTTTGTAAAAGAACCAATATGAACAAGTCATGGCTCTCAGAGGACTTTTCTTCCCCTGGGTCATCCAGGGGAGGTGAAAGGCACGCCTATTTTTGAGAGTGCTTCATGCCAAGCATCTTTTTCTTTTTCAAAAGGGGGGTCAACTGATGACAGTCAAGTGGGGTGTGTGTGGGCCAATTAGTGGAAACGAGGGAGACTGTGGTTGGAGTCCCCTCGCTGTGTTTGTAAAAGAACCAAGATGAACAAGTCATGGCTCTCAGAGGACTTTTCTTCCCCTGGGTCATCCAGGGGAGGTGAAAGGCACGCCTACTTTTTGAGAGTGCTTCATGCCAAGCATCTCTTTCTTTTTCAAAAGGGGGGTCAACTGATGACAGTCAAGTGGGGTGTGTGTGGCCCAATTAGTGGAAACGAGGGAGACTGTGGTTGGAGTCCCCTCGCTGTGTTTTACATGATTTTCGAAGGGCATGACATGCCTAAGAGGTTGAGTTTCATCATCTGCAACTTGTTGGCAACAGAAAGGTTTCCTTTACACCCTTTTGAGACCGAGGATTTTCGAAACCTTATGCCCATTGCAGTGCCTCAAGATCCGATGGCCAGTCGTCACTCCTTCTCCAAGAAAGGCGTGCCCGCGCTACCACAGCAGGTCGCACACAACCTCACCGATTCCTTGAGAAACTCTGTGTGTGACAGGGTGCATTTCACCACAGATACTTGGACCAGTAAGCATGGACACGTGAGTTACATGTTGCTGACTGGGCACTGGGTAACTATGGTGAGAGATGGAGAAGGGTTTGCTGTACAAGTCTTGCCGTCCCCTTGACTTGTATGTCAATCCTTCCTCTGTATGTACAAGTTCCTCCACTGCTTCCGCCTCCTCAACCTCGTGTGGGTCCTCCACCTTGGCCCAAACCCTGTGTGGTCAGGCCACCCTTCCTTGTAACTGCGCCCAAGGAATCCCACACACCTCCTTACTTTGCTGGCAGCACAACTCAACAGCATGATGCGGTCGACTCTTTACTTAGAAATGTCTGTGAAATGTGAGTCACACCGCTGAGGAGTTGTGGACGGTAAGCTCTGGAGAGTGAGACCGAGTTTCATCAATGGTTGTCTCCACTCATCCAGCAGCCAGGGAAGGTCGGGTACGACAATGATGCAAACCAGTTTGCGACCCTTCTTCAGGGCAATGTGACACACGTGCCTTGTATGGCTCACGTGTTGAACCTGGTTGTCCAGCAATTTTTAAAACACTATCCCGGCCTACATGGCCTTCTGCAGAGGGCACGGTGTAACACCTGCCTGGATCGACACACTCAGATGGGCTGTAAAGGATAGGCTAGAGGCAAGCCACTCACCAAGCTGGACACCCAGAACCCTTTAGCCCCTATACAGTGATTTGGAATTACACAGGGCCCAAGTTGATCAATACCTGTGGAAGGATGCAGTTCCAGAGAATAGTAGTCATGCAGGGTCCAAAACATTAGTTGAGGAAGAGGAACAGAATGGGATGGCCAGGATTTAATCAGAAAACAAGCAGAGGTGAAATTCGGATCGGCCAACGAGGTACATAAACAGCAAGCAGGAAAAGTAGTCAGGTAACAAGCACACAAAATCATAAAACTAAACTGGGGGTAACAGTAACAAGAGGTTCATAGCTTTGTCTTGCAGTGGTCTGCAGACAGGAGGGGCCTAAAAAAGGGTGTGGTGTCTTCCCATTGGTTGTAGCTGAATGATGGTACTTCATCTGTGAGATACCCACCACCTACATTCAGCCTGTAGTTCTGTATCTGTCAAGGTAACGCAACCCAGTGGGTGACCATAACCTGCGTCCACCTGCGCCGCTGGCATCGACTCCTTTCCCATCATCAGCACTATGCACGAAAGGAACACGTTGTCACCTGGTGACCGGAGTACAAATTGATTGAGTGGACTACGTTGGTGACTTAACAGCCATGTGCCGCAATGATGCAAACCTGTCTGCGACCCTTCGGCAGGGCAAAATGACACACGTGCCTTGTATGTCTCACGTGTTGAATCTGATTCTCCAGCAATTTTTAAAATACCATCCCGGCCTACATGGCCTTGTGCAGCGGTCACGCTGCTATGTGCTCACTTTCATCCTTCGCACCCAGCAGCTCAACAACTTTCATCGCTCCTGAAGTCTTAGGGTCTGGCGGTTAAAAGCCGGAAATGCGATGTTCCGACACGCAGGAATTGGAATCTGCACATGTTGCAGCGTCTGTGGCAGCACCGCAGAGCTCTGCTGAAATACGTTCTGACGTATACCCTGGGCTAACTTGATCCAGAGGTGGTGCAGATCACGCTGCTGGAGTGGTGTCAGATCAAGGACCTATGCACCCTTCTACACAGTTTACAAATGTCGACGAAGATGTTTAGCAATAGCGATGCCATTCTCAGCGTGACAATTCTGGTCATCTACAAGATGGAGCACACTGTAAGCATTATTCGGAGTCAGGTGTTGGTCCAAGAGGAAGGGGAGGAAGTACAGGAGGAGTCATATGCAAAAGGGATAATAAGATCTACAAGGTCCAGACGGTGAGCGGCACCTAGGCGGCAGTCATGGTGGGGGAGAGGGATTAACAAGGGCTCATAGTATCAGCAAAAATTATTGAGGAAGGTGCAGGAGCCCAAGAATAAATGAAGGACGAACTGGCAATGGGCATGGAAGACTCAGCAGATGAGTGAGAGCTTGCTCACATTTCGGTTGTGCGAGGTTGGGGGGAGAGGGCAGAGGAAGGAGGCACGATTCTCACCTCTCTGCCACCAACACACCAAGGACTTGGTCCTCCTGGATGCACAAGACACATGAGCGCCTTCTTGCTGCACTACCTACAACATGACCCTCGGATTGTACGAATTCGAAGTAATGCTAACTACTGGGTTGCCACACTGTTAGATCCCTGGTACAAGACAAAATTTGGCGAAATAATTCCTGCCATAGAAAGGGACGCACGTATACAGGAGTATCTGCAGAAGGTGGTACGGATTCTTAGATCTGATTTTCCAGTAAACACCAGTGCTGCACAGAGTGAATCTCAACGCTTTGTCATGGATAGGAGGAAATGGTTTTTTACTCGTCCACATCTGAGGGACCGAGGGCTGGCTGCTGTGCTGAGATGGCATTGAGTACGGTGTCCCTGCAGAGTTGCACTTTTGGTCATATACCAAATGAGTTGAAAAAGGACAGATGCTGGTGGAAAGGGGAACAGTTGTGTTGGAAAGGGGAAAAAAGTTTTTGTCCGTGGGTTTGGTGGTTAAGCAAAAGTAACATTTGCTGAAGAAACACCATCTGTTATGGTGGGACTGGCAGATTTGGATAAGGTGGTATATACTATGTTACCGCTATATAACGAAAATGAATAAGAAAAGAAAGAGAAAGGTATATATCCGCATCAGCAGTCAATGTCCACCGTGCTCCCAGATGGAAAAGGAGAGGTTGGCAACTGGAAGGTTTGGTGGAGGATACAGAGCTGTGTGGCTGTAAAACTAATAGTTGCCTGAACCGAGTTAGACGCCACTCGGATCTGGAGACTGGGAGCCCTGTTAGCGTCACAGGGTCCACACGCCCACCCAGCCTAGGAACTCCCTGTTAACATCACAGGGGCCATTGAGTACACTGACCGTGTGCATTGGGGCCACACCTGTGGACAGCAGGCGCATCAGCAGCAGCAGGCCTGTTAATGCCACTGGGCTGCACAAGCAGGACTTGTAGTACAGGAGCTGGTCTTAACCGTTCTGCGTTACCAACTGTGGTGGCGGCCTGTATCGACGCCCTCTCCCTGCCTACCTCTGGCCTAAAGCCGCAATGGGTTCAACACATGGAGGTGTGCTCTTTCAGAGCATAATAGAAGACGGCGCACCTCCTTGTTGGCTCCAGCCCGTTTTATAACATGGGTCCGCCCCAAACCAGGGTGGACCACAATGCACCTCCTTAAGACAAAAGCAGAGTGACACATCATGAGTGGCATAACTAGCGTCCTATTTGGAACCGCAACTTCAAAAATGACCTCATGGCTGCCACGACACAAACATCTCACCAGTCATCGTCTGACCATCAATAATGAGGTGACAAGTCATAGGGGCGGGCCTCTGCAAGCCATTTGGGAGTGGCCTGGCCACATCGTCAGGACACCTGATGCCCTGTGGTCTATATGGGCCCCCCACATCAGGGGCAGGGCCAAAGAGTTCATTACCGGACCTAGTCTCTGATGCTGTAAGTGCCTGAGCATGCTCAGGAGCATGAAATACAGTCTCCGAAAAAAGACTATCAGCTTTAGCATGGTGTCTAGGCACAACCCAGGACTTAGACCCGGCACGGAGTGCAAGTACCTGTGCAAAGAGGCTTTTCGCACTAAGTGTGGGAGCATGCGCTGTATCCCGAAATGAAGACTTAGCCTCAGGAATGGCACAGTCAGGCTGAGCATACTCACTAGGCGAAACACTGTAGTTAGGCTGCGGCTGGGGTAAATCGGCACACACTTGTGCACTAGCTGCCTCTCCACACTTAGACGTGGAGGAGAAATTGCTCTTCGGGTGTGGACTTGTAGATGCTGTCTATGAACAGAAGGAAAAGATAAAGGAAGACTCACTTTCTATCCTTCTGAATGATCAAGGAATTCCCTGAGTTTGCTAAAAAATTAGCGTAGCAAAATGTGCATGAGGATGTCATGCAGAGGTGCTGCAAATAGATTTGTACCAGTGGGACACTAATGGAAGTCCAACAGCCAGTTCTTGTATGCCACTAAATAGCAGCATTTTTTGCTATCATTATAGCTTATTAAAAACAGAGCAGGAGGGTGTCCTGCACAGGTGCTAGAAATAGCTTGGCACCAGTGGGACAATAATGAAATACAACAGCCAGTTCTTGTATGCCACTAAATAGCAGCATTTTTTGCTATCATTATAGCTTATTAAAAACAGAGCAGGAGGGTGTCCTGCACAGGTGCTAGAAATAGCTTGGCACCAGTGGGACAATAATGAAATACAACAGACAGTTCTTGTATGCCACTAAATGGAAGCATTTTTTGCTATCATTATAGCTATTAAAACAGAGCCGGAGGGTGTCCTGCACATGTGCTAGAAATAGCTTGGCACCAGTGGGACAATAATGAAATACAACAGCCAGTTCTTGTATGCCACTAAATGGCAGCATTTTTTGCTATCATTATAGCTTATTAAAAACAGAGCAGGAGGGTGTCCTGCACAGGTGCTAGAAATAGCTTGGCACCAGTGGGACAATAATGAAATACAACAGCCAGTTCTTGTATGCCACTAAGTTTACTCAATTTTTGGTATTATAATGTCTTAATAACAGTGAGTTTGAGTGTGCAATGCAGGCAGACGTGCTGCAAATATCTTTGCACTAGTGGTACAATACAGAAGTCCAACAGCCACGTTTAGGATGCCACTAAGTTCACTCAGTGTTTGCTAGTATAATGGCTTAGTAACAATGAGTTTGCGTGTGCAATGCAGGCAGACATGCTGCAAATATCTTTGCACTAGTGGGACAATACAGAAGTCCAACAGCCACGTTTAGGATGCCACTAAGTTTCCTCAGTGTTTGCTAGTATAATGGCTTAGTAACAATGAGTTTGAGTGTGCAAAGGGCAGGAGGGTACCGTGGCAGGGTTGTGGGTCTCTGGGTAGAGGAATGGAAGCCTGCCTTTCTATCCCTCCTAATGGGGAAATGTAGCGAGGAAATCCCTGACCTTAGCTACACAGACGCTGTCATCTTGTGTAGCTGTTAAACTCTGTTTTCACGGACCTGTCACCTATGGCTCTGACCCTGCCGGTATTAGCCCTTAAAAGGACTGATAGAAAGTGCTATCCCTATTCTGTACAGCGCTGTGTATTGAGCGTACACAGCAGTATCAGAGATAGGCGCTGCGCCAGCGGTGACTGACACCAAGGACGCAGAAGGCAGATAATGGCGTGCTGGAGGAAAATGTCCATTTTTATAATGCAGGGACATGTGACATGGACATCCTATCACACATGCCGTTGCTTCTCTGGCTAAACGTCCACTTAGCTGTGTGTGTCTGGGATTGGCTGACATGCTGGCCCAACCCACTACATGCGCGTGCTTAGGGAAGGAAGACAAGGAAAAAAAAAAATTGGCGATCGCCATTATACAAACAGCAGTGATCTGAATGCGCTGTTCCTGCACACTATACACTGAAATGTCATAATAGTGTGAGTCACAGAGTGACTTACACTATTACAGCGGAAAGCCAGCTAGTAATTAGCTGGTCTCTTTGCTGCTAGAACCGTTCTCGAACGTATCTAGAACTATCGAGCTATAGCAAAAAGCTCGAGTTCTAGTTCTATCTAGAACAGCCCCCAAAATCACTCGAGCCACGAACTGGAGAACCACGAACCGCGAACCGCGCTCAACTCTAATCAGCAGGTCCTAAAAGCTGATAGATATGTACACTAGATAGTGACTAGAGTTGAGCGAGTACGTAACTATTTGTACTCGCTATACTCATAACTAGTACTGTCCAATACTCATGTATTCATTCCAAATAGCGTGTGCAATGCAAGTCAATGGGGAAAACTCGCAATGTAACGAGTATCCTGAATGCCGTACTATTCGTGCGAGTAGCGAATAATGCAGAATTCGGGTTACTCGTTACATTACGAGTATTCCCCATTGACTTGCATTGCACATGCTATTCGGAACAAATACACAAGTTTTAGACAGTATTCGTTATGAGTATAGCGAGTATGAATAGTTAGGTACTTGGTCAACTCTAATAGTGACCATTTGGTGCTGTGTAACTTTCAAAATTGAAGGCAGAAGCAGCAATAAACCACTTTTGCCTTTTCTCCATTACTGTTTCTGATGACCAATATTTATTATAGGAAGAGATTAAAGCCTAGGGGCAGGTACGATAAATTTATGGTACTTGGTCATTATGGATTAATAAGGGGTTGTTTACTATTAAACAAACCCATTTAAGGAAACCAGTCATCAACTCTCTGAGGGCAGTGACAGACATGCTGATTTAGGCATTCTTTTATATATCTATGTCTTCTAGTTTTGGAGAAAAATTATTATTAGGATGCTGCAATAGTGACAAAAAAGTGTAGTTTCAATACAGTATTTGTGCTGTGGAGTTCTTAGTATTTGTATTTATTCTTAACTCCACTACCCACATTGATTGACATCTTTCTAGCTATACAAAGTAGTATAGTAAAAGCTGCTACCATCATCACTCAGTGCCCAGTGAGCGGTGACTGTATGCATGCCTCGACACTTTGATTGACAGATTGATCTGCAACTCATCTGTGCAGTATGAACTGTCAATCAAAGTGCCAGTGTGTGTGCTGTGAGTGATTACTGTCGCTATTCCAGCACAAATGTTTGACTTAAAGCTCCCAAGGCAAAAAAAAATCCATTTATATCCAGTAGCCACACTTTCACTAAGTCACATTCCTATATCTATTAATTTGCATATTAACCCTACATCTGCAGGTAAGCAGTGTTTGGAGATATTATAGGTTCCCTTTAAGAATGTCGAAGTTGCAAAGTTTTAAAAAAGCTAAAACTTGCGCAGCCTTTCAAAGTATAACTTAGATGGTTGCGAATGCTCCCAAACTATATTCTTACGAAGAAGTTCTGTGTGTGTCCCCTTGACAATACTTGTTCCTGTACTCTGATAGCTCAGGGTTAGCAGAGGAATAGATCTTTAACGTTCTTAGTACCTATGCTAGAAAAATAAAAGCTGGATTCTAATGAATGCTATGATACTCAGCGACCCCGAGATAAATTGCCTTAGGTGCAAGGGTTAAGAAAAAGGAAGTGTTGTTAGGAGTCCACACGCACAAAAACTTTTCTCAACGGAGGCCTGTAACATCAAACCTTGAGATTTTAGATAACTTTATTCATATTTTAAAAAGCACCAGATACGTTCTCCTATAATTTTGCTTAAATTCAAGTGCTATATGTCATGAGAGCATGATAAGACCTATTAGGGGATCATAACGAATAACCAGCCCTCCTGACTTTGTTCCCATTGGGCTCTATATTGTACTGCATGCATCATGAGAAGCAAAGCCATAGCTAAAGATCTACTTAAAGGGGTTGTCAACTACTGGACTAGCTCAGCGTAATCAGCTCAGGACCACTGATGGAAAGTTCATAAGCTGCAGCCAAACAACGTCCTTTCATTGACTACAGTCAACATGTGACAAAACAATGTCATATCACATCACTAAGGCAAAGGAACCTGTGGAAAAAAAAAGCGCATAGGGTCTTACCCTGACAACCAGGGGGTAAAGAAGAGTAATCCTACTCACCAATCAGGGTTGTGACAGGCACAACTCCTGTAGCAGCATGTGTGTGGATCAACGGCAGCAGTACCCCAAGCGGCAGATAACATAATGTAATCTTGAATTAATGTATTTTTATTTTGGCATAGGTCTGCCAAAATAAAAATACATTAATTCAAGATTACATCTGGGATCTTTGGCGCGGTTTTTAAAGCCCCGTTCCACTACCTCACTCTGATATCACATCACTGGAACAGCACCGCTATGGGCGGCAAGTATCCACTGTTTTAATGTTTTTCCATGTCCAGAATTAGTTAACTTAGGGTAGTTCAGTAATGGATAACCCCTTTTTTTTAAAAAAAAATCAGTATAACGCCTCTTTCACATGTCAGTATTATTTTGCATCAGTGTTTCATCAGTGTGTCATCAGTACTTGGATGCCAAAACCAGGAGTGTCTCCAAAACACAGAACAGGTGTCAGTCTTTCAATTATAGCTGTTTTACGTAAGTGCCACTCCTGGTTTTGGCATCCAAACACTGATGAAACACTAATGAACACTGATGAAACACTGATGCAAAATACTCAGGCCTTAGAGGGATTTTTAGTACTACCATTTCCCTACAAAACAGTATCTTTGTGAAGTGACATAATTTGAAGCTTTTGGGCCCCAATAAAAAAAATCTCTAACAAGGCCACCATCTATAATAATTTTTTTAATAGCATTGGTCTTTACATATGGACCAAAGAGACCATTTGAGCCCTCTAGGCTCGAGGGTCCTGGAATGATTGCAATCCTGGTACCCAGGGCCGCCATCAGGGCACAACAACCATGACTGGTGTACCGGGCCCAGTGAAGAGAGGGGGGCCCAGTCATGCCAGGGGAAATTACTTAGCTTTATTAAGCCCCGGCCGCCCCCTTCTCACATGGCCCACGGGCGGCACTATACCTTTAAATCTTCCTGGCTGACGCTTCAGACGTGGCTATGTAGCATGCCTTGCGTGGTCAGGTCCTGGCAGATCATTTGCGTAAAGAGGATCCCAGCATCTTCTCTGCTCCAGAGCAGGACCTGCGGAGCTCAGTGCAGGCTCCGCCCCCTCCTCCTCCTGTTCTGTGATATATGGCTTGTCTCCTTCTTGACACGGAGCTCTTGACTAGTCAGAAGCTGTTAGGATGGATGTGTGGGGAGTGGTACCATTGCTTTTGTGGTAAAAATTAAAATCAGAAGCTGTCCCATTTTATCAAAATAAAATGATGGCACAAGGTAGAATACCATTTAATGTACACAAAGTAATGGTGCACATCATGGTATGACCCAGGGGTGTACATATCTTTGGTGCATCCTGTGCAGCCGCACAGGGGTCTAAGAGGTAAGGGAGAGACCTCTAACTCTAAAGCAGGTGGAATTGTGCATAATGATCAACTATTGGACAGCAAAGGGCCCATGTACTGTTCTTGCACAGCAGCCCTCTTCTGTCCTACCCTGATTTGACTATTTTTGCCACATTAATAAAAATAAATAGTCCAAACACCAACTTCTAAAATAACTACAGAAGCTGCAATATGTGGATGCATTACTATTTAGCACATGGTACATGGTTGGTGGTATGTGCAATTTGCTCTGCTTTAATATGTATAGACTCAGCACTCTTTAGCCTGTGGAATAGTCACAATAATGTCATCTGATATATGGTCGGTTGCACACTCGGAGTTCAGGTTTTAGACTTTACGGGTTGTTTAAAATTAGAAAAACATAGCTGCTTTCCTTCAGAAACAACTTCACCTGTGTCTGGAGCTTCAATACCAGGCACAACCCATGGACAGGAGTGGTGCTGTGTCTGAAACAAAGCAGCCATGTTTTTTTATGAATCCTGATCAACCCTTTGATGTAAATAGTGTCTGGTTCCTTCTCTTTTGAGTGATATTTTAATCTCTGGTGGTCAATGGATTTTTAAAACTGTGTGTATTCTGGCATAGTATTTCACATAACCATACTCTTCCGCAGACAGTATCAGTTTTATATCGACACTGTGCTAATATTTTCAGGCCATGAGCATAGGGAGTTGTCTTAATTTTTTTTACATTTGTCCAGCATTTGGAGATATTTAATAATGGGTGACAACAATATCAGTGGTCCTCTCTATGTATATTCAATTATTGGGAGAAAACTAAGGCAGAAAAAAGCGCTATAGGGTCTTAACTAGCTGCAATAGGGGAAGAGACGAGATTATTATCTCCTCACCTAGGATATATTGCGTGTATAACAGGCTGCTCCAGATCCGCGGGCTATGCACACCGAGATAGGAGACAATCAGGATAAATTGCGGTTCCTCTGCACTGTCTTGATGAAAGAGAAGGACTACAAATGAATTAAGTTGAAAGTGGTTTGTCTACGCGTTTCAAGGCAATCTAGCCCATTCCTCAGGACAAAACCATATCCTGATTGTCTCCTATATTCAATTATTGAAATACAATTGATATGACTGTCTACAGCATCTCTTAAATTAGAAAACTTATGGCACTTCCTAACAGAAAAATGCAAACAGGTGCATCCTCGTTCCTCTCTGCACAAGTTGAAGTTGTGTCAGGAAGAATTATGACAATGTATGTGCATACCGTATATGCCGGCGTATAAGACGACTGGGCGTATAAGACGACCCCCAACTTCTGCCCTAAAAATATAGAATTTGGGATATACTCACTGTATAAGACTACCCCCGTTCAGTATGCTTCAGTATGCTAAGAGCAGGGGGCCGCACTGTGTGAGGAGGTGTTTTTTTTACTGTCCAGTATAACCAATAGGATTAGTGCAGGGGCCAGCATGTAAGCTCTTCATTAATGTCCCTGCATGGATGCGAGGGGAATCTGGCGTTACTGCACTAATCCTATTGGTTATACTGGACAGTGAAAAAAAAAACACCTCCTCACACAGTGCGGCCCCCTGCTATATATACGCTATATATCCGCTGTATATATACCAGTATATATGCTGTATGATATACCAGTACGGGGCCGGGCTGTGTATCGCGTTTCCATAACGACGAGGCAGGAACTTCCCTGCTAGAGCGCTGACGTCAAGGCAGAGCTGCTTGCCTCTGATTGGCCAGCGCTCTGCCATTCAGCAGCGGTGACAGGAAGTTCCTCCCTTGTCGCTATGGAGGCAGAATCCAAGCGTGGAATGGAGTGGAGCGGCGCACTACAGCACCCAGGTATATATCCGGCGTATAAGACGACCCCCCACTGTAGCCATTATTTTAAGGGGGTAAAAAGTCGTCTTATACGCCAGTATATACGGTAAGTCAAAAACTGAAGTGTCCTAAAAAGTTGTTAAGTTTTACTCCCTAAACAAGGTTATCTTGATTCTTAATCTAGCCTCAAGGCCCATTTACACGCTAAGGTATCGCTAGCAATATTGCTAGCGACCATACCCGCCCCCGTCGTTTGTGCGTCACGGGCAAATCGCTGCCCGTGGCGCACAATATCGCTAACACCCGTCAAACATACTTACCTTTCTAGCGACATCGCTGTGGGCGGCGAACAGCCTCTTTATTAAGGGGGAGGTTCGTGCGCCATCACAGTGACGTCACACAGCGGCCGAACAATAAAAGCGGAGGGGCGGAGACCAGCCGCATTAATGACACGCCCACCTTGTTGCCGGAGGACACAGGTAAGCTGTTGTTCGTCGTTCCCGGGGTGTTACACGTAGCGATGTGTGCTGCTTCAGGAACGACGAACAACCTACGTCCACAACGACCAAGAAGATTTTGAAAATGAATGACGTGAGCATTTTTGATTGCTAACACTCGCTGTGAGCTGTTACACCAATGACATCGCGTCACGAATTCCGTGACCCCGACGACATATCGTTAGCGATATTGTTGTGTGTAAATGGGCCTTTAGAATAAGCTATTAATATTTGGTGGGGATTGAAATTTCTACACCCCTGATGATCAGTTGTTTAAAAGGGCTGTGATGAGGAGGCTCGTGCAGTGCCCTTGTTTTGGTGTGCATGGACCTATACTGTACACATTGTACTTTTCTAGTGGCGGTACATGATATTGCCGCCCTGCCTTATTCACTTGGGACAATGCTGTAACACCTATAAGAGCCATTTTGAAAAGTACAGTGTACTTAATGAAGAGGCTGCAACCTCGATGGCCCTTCTTATAGCTATTGGGAGGGGTGTCGAGAATTGAACCCCAATAGATCCAATATTAATGGCCTATAACAATAGGGGGGGATGGGACATACAAGGAACATAGGGAGGCTAGGAGTAATAAAGGTGTTAATAGGATTAAATGTCTACTGGCAAATGCAAGAAATCTTGCAAACAAAATTAATGAATTGGAGACTCTTATGTCAACCATGGATTATGATGTGGTGGGCATTACGGAAACCTGGCTGGATGAAAGCCATGACTGGGTGACAAACATACAGGGTTATAGTACATTTAGGAAGGACAGGAAAGGCCAAAAAGGTGGTGGGGTGTGTATATTTATCAAATCTAACCTAAAACCTGTGTTGTATGATGACATTGAGGGGAACAGCAACAATGTAGAGTCAGTATGGGTAAATGTACATGGGGAGGGGAATAATGGAAAAATGCTAATTGGAGTTTGCTATAAGCCTCCTAACATACCTGAACAAATAGAGGGTGAAATGCTGGAACAAATTGAAAAGGCAGCTAATAATAATAATCGGGTTCTTATTATGGGGGATTTCAACTATCCAGACATACAGTGGGACATAGAATCTTCTGGTTCTGCTAAAAGCTGTAAGTTCTTATCTACCATTCAAGACCATTTCCTCTCTCAGATGGTAGGTGAACCGACCAGGGGAGATAATTTGCTAGATCTGGTCCTGTCAAATAGACCGGATACAACTTCAGATCTACAGGTCCGGGAGCACTTGGGCACCAGCGATCATAATATGGTAAGCTTCGACATAATATTCAATAGAACATTTCAAAGGGGGAATGCTAAAACCTGGAATTTTAGGAAAGCTGATTTCAACAAATTAAGGGAAGAGCTTAAATGTGTAGATTGGGACAGAGTCATGGTAAATGGGGATACCGAGCATAAATGGGGTAAGTTTAAGGATATACTACTAGAGTCCTGTAAAAAACGTATACCCTCTGGTAATAAAATGTCCAGGAATAAAAAGAAACCACTATGGATAAATAAGACTGTACAAAGTATAATAAAACAAAAACAAAGGGCGTTTAAAATCTTAAAGGCTGAGAATACAGAAATAGCATTGCAGGAGTATAAAGATATCAATAGGCAATGCAAAAAAGAAATCAAACAAGCAAAACTAGCTACTGAAACAAAAATCGCCAATGACATTAAAATAAATCCCAAAATCTTTTATAAATACATTAATGCCAAAAGGAAAACAAAGGATAGTATCGGACCCTTAAAATATAATAACAAGTTAGTTATAGAGGACAAACAAAAGACTGAGATATTAAATAGGCATTTCTCATCTGTATTCACCAAGGAACTGACTGTACCAGGGATCATTCAACAAGTGAAAAATCAAAGTCCACCACCCGATATAATTAATTTAACACAAGATGAAGTACGCCTACGTCTGAGTAAATTAAACATTGACAAATCCCCAGGGCCAGATGGCATTCATCCACGAATATTGAGGGAATTGAGCTCCGTAATCGACAGACCGCTGTATCTCATCTTTTTAGACTCACTTGTAACAGGGTTGGTGCCTCAGGATTGGAGGATTGCTGATGTGGTACCGATATTTAAGAAAGGTAAGAGGGTAGATCCAGGCAACTACCGTCCAGTAAGCCTGACATCAGTAGTATGCAAAGTTTTTGAGGGCATTTTAAGGGATGACATGCAAAAATATATTGCAGAAAATAATATGATAACTGACAAACAGCATGGATTCATGAAAGATAAGTCGTGTCTAACCAACCTGTTGGGGTTCTATGAGAGGGTAAGTGCAAACCTGGATATTGGTAATGCAGCTGATGTGATTTATTTGGACTTTGCAAAGGCATTTGATACTGTACCACATAATAGCCTTATACTAAAGCTCCAGAAGCAAGGACTAGGGGACACAATATGCAACTGGGTAAGGAATTGGCTAAAAGATAGGAAACAAAGAGTAGTCATAAATGGTACATTCTCTAAATGGGCTATAGTCAGCAGTGGGGTGCCGCAGGGATCTGTGCTTGGACCGATTCTTTTTACTTTCTTTATTAATGACCTTGTGGATGGGATTGATAGTAGAGTGTCAGTCTTTGCCGATGACACCAAACTATGTAGGATATTAAAAACTGACCTGGATAGTACAATATTACAAAAAGATCTGGATAAGATGTCAGAATGGGCAGATACTTGGCAAATGAGATTTAATGTTGATAAATGTAAAGTAATGCACTTAGGATGGAGTAATCCTATAGCTGCGTATACATTAAATGGAAGTAAACTCGGGACTACAGAACAGGAGAAGGACTTGGGTATTCTCATTACAAATAAGCTGAGCAGCAGCACTCAATGTGAAGCAGCAGCTGCTAAAGCAAACAAGATTTTCGGGTGTATAAAAAGAGAGATTAGATCCCGTGATCCCAACGTATTGTTACCCCTCTATAAATCACTTGTAAGGCCACATCTGGAATACGGGATCCAGTTTTGGGCTCCACATTTTAAAAAGGACATTCAGAAGTTAGAGTCAGTTCAAAGGCGGGCAACTAGACTATTACAAGGAATGGAAGGCCTCCCATATGATGGCAGATTGAAAAAGTTAGATATGTTTAGCTTAGAAAAAAGACGTCTCAGAGGAGATGTCATTTATATGTATAAATACATGTGTGATCAATATAAAGGACTGGCACATGACTTAGTTCTTCTGAAAACAATACTAAGGACCAGGGGGCACTCACTGCGAGTGGAAGAAAAGCGATTCCGACACCTAAATAGGAAAGGGTTCTTTACAGTTAGAGCGGTCAGACTGTGGAATGCCCTACCACAAGAGGTAGTAATGGCAGATACTATAACAGCTTTTAAAAAAGGGCTGGATGATTTCCTCAGTACACACAACATTGTTGGTTATAAATGACTTAGTGACTAAATGTAGAACTGGTGGAGGAAGGTTGAACTAGATGGACCTAGGTCTTTTTTCAACCTAAGTAACTATGTAACTATGTAATAGAGATTGAATTTTGAAAATCTGAATTATCCCTCTAAGGCTACTTTCACACATCAGTTTTCTGTATTCAGGTACAGTCCTTTTTTTTGCCGTATCCAACGTTTCCGGTTTTGTTGTGCAAACCGGAGCTAACCGGACCCACCGGATCCGGTTTTAAGCGGATCCGTTGTGGACGGATCCGGACAAAACCGGATCCGGTGGGTCCGGTTTGCATCCGTTTTGCATCCGTTCTGTCCGTTTTTTTACGGATCCGTTTTTTAAACACTAAACAAACAATTAACGAGTTCCGTATTCTGATTGGCTATTGGGAAAATATAGTATATATACAGTATTTTGAAGCATATATTACAGAATGAAGACAGAGACAATCAGAAACCATGGATGCTATTCTTGCAAATTACACAAAGATCACTGCAGATTTTATATTTGAGGCAAATCGCTTGGCTATCATCGTCAGAGAAAAGGAGCGACAGCGACTGAGGCGTCAGCGACATCGACGCTTTTGGATCCATCCCCTGACTGCCCAGAGACTGACACGTGGGGTGTTTTCAACCCTATACCTGGAGCTCCGTGGAAACCATGAAAAATTCACAAGCTATGTCCGGATGGCAGTGAATAATTTTGACGTCCTCCTTGGCCTTGTTGCGGACAACATACGTAAAACGGACACCTTCTGCCGTTACTCTATAACACCCGAGGAGCGTTTGCTGGTTACGCTTAGGTAAGTTTTTTTTTTTTTTAATTGTATCCTCCTGTAAATTGACTTTTAACTGTAATGTGTTTGCTATTATTTTTTTATAATTATTGTCTTTCCTTTACAGATTCCTTGCAACTGGAGAGTCGCTTTCGTCCCTCCACTACCAGTTTCGACTAGGAATTTCCACCATCTCGGGAATCATTAGAGACACTTGCCAAGCCTTGTGGGATTGCCTCCATGAGGATTTCATCCCCCAGCCCACCAGGGACAGATGGCTTGCAATTGCTGAACAATACTATAACATTTGTCAGTTTCCAAATTGCCTTGGCTCAGTGGACGGCAAACATATAAGAATTGTGAAACCTGCTGCTTCGGGGTCAGAATACTACAATTATAAAAAGTATTTCTCAATTGTCCTAATGGCAATAACGGATGCGGACTACAAATTTATCTCAGTGGACATTGGCGCATATGGGAGATCCAATGACTCGCAGGTCTTTAAAATGTCCCCAATGGGGCGGCGAATCTATGGGAATACTTTTGATTTCCCTCCTGCAAGACCTCTTCCTGGCACATGTGAGCCCCCAATGCCCTTTGTTTTTGTGGCCGACGAAGCCTTTCAACTCTCCCAACATCTATTGAAGCCATATGCAAGCCGTGGATTGACGCAAACACAAAAAATATATAATTACAGATTATCCAGAGCCAGAAGAATGGTGGAATGCTCCTTTGGGATACTAAGCAGCAAATGGCGAGTGTTGTTAACAGCCATTAATTTAAACATTGAAACTGTTGATGAAATAGTGAAAGCATGTGTGGTACTGCACAATTTTGTTTTAACAAAGGAACCTTTGTCCTTGGATGACCAGAGTTTGGAATCCACCTCTTTGACTGACTACACCAGTCCTGGATTTAGGAGTAGTGTTGCCTGTTCAACAATCCGTGACAAATATGCTGACTATTTTGTGTCCCCAGAAGGTAGAGTAGATTGGCAAGATCAAATGGTATAAGATTTTTGTTTAGTTTTATAACAAATAAACATAGTTAAAAATAAATTAAAAAATATCTTGTTAACCTTGTTAATTTTAATCTTTCACTCGCTTTAAAAATTTGTAATTTTTACACCGTTAAATTACAACATGTTATGTTTTTGTATTACCTTATTATTAACTTAACTTGCAAAATAATATTCCCCCCCAAAAAAAACAAGAACAAATAAATACTTTTCAACAAAAAACTTTTATTTTTATTACATACATAAATTATAAATTTGTATATCTTGGGCTTGGGGTGGAGATAGTACTGGAGGGGCTGACAGGTGGGAACACACGCACAGTTGGAGTATTGAGGGTGGAAAGTGGTGTTGGTGGTGGTGGTGGGGAAGTAACAGAAGGTGAAGGTGTGGTGGAGAAACCAAGAGGGAAACCAGGAGATGGGATGGGATTTGGTAAGGATTGAGGGGTGGAGTGGAGGGATTGTGAGACAGAAGAGGTGGCGGGTGAATTAGTGGCTTGAGTTGGGGTCATGATGGGTGTGGAAGGCGAGATGTGGTAGTGGGTAGGAAGTGTAGGGGCAGATGTGGTTGGGAGCTGGTACTGGGCCGCAGGCTGGTACTGGGCTGCAGGCTGGTACTGGGCAGCAGGCTGGTACTGGGCAGCAGGCTGGTACTGGGCAGCAGGGGGAGTAGGGACAATGGCTGGAGGGGGGGCAGGTGCTGGAGGAGGGGTGGGTGGAGGTGGTTGGGAGGAAACCTGCGCCAGAGCCTGCCATGTGGCTTGCATTACATGCATCTGCTGGTCAGGAGATAGCTTTTCCATGCGCTCTAGTACGGCTTGAAAAAAACAATGGTTGGGTGATTTACTTGCATCTAAATGCAGCCTGTCCAGACGCGTGCACAATTCGTGTGTATTTTTTTCCATATTGGCATTTATGAAGCTAAAAGATGAACGATTTTGTTCGGCTAATAATTGAATGGCGTTCTGGAAGGCTGCATTTAGATGCAAGAACTCGGGCGCATAGCTCTTTTCCTGACCCCTATGACGCTGACGCCCAGAACCCAAAGGTGTTCTACTGAGGGCAGCAGTGTCAGAGGGGTGGGGTAGGGGAAAAGCTATCTCATCACCAGCAGCTTCAGGTAATGAAGTCTCACGGGAAGCTCCAGCGCAGGTGGATGGGACAGATGTCGATGGAAGGGAAGGTTCAGATGGGTGGGGTCTGTGCCTGTGTTCCCCAGTGGCGGACTGTTCAGGGATCGCTCCTGTCGGGTTCGATGCAGGCTCCTGAGTGCTGCAGACGGTGCTGGTAAAAAGAGGAAAAACAAAATAATAATTAATTTAATTGCTATACAGTGCCACTGAATAAAAAAAAAAGGCAAAAAAAATCAGACATAAAATATTATACTTTGTACATATTGTGGGGAATATTTACCTTCTGCACACCATAGTTGTCCGGAGGAACGACAACGCTCTAAAGTAACGGTACTTCGATCTGCGTCCTCCGGATCCACTCGGGGCCTGCATCTCTTGATTCAACTCCTTTTTGAAGCGATCCCTGATAGACCGCCACCGCTTCTGAAGTTTGTCACCTGAAAGTGGAAAGCACAAAGTGGTTAGTATACAACACATTACATCCTGCAGCATAACCTACTGAACTGAAAATACTTACGCTGTTTCTTCTGGCCACGAGAATTGAGCTCCCCCCAACCTTCTACCGCTGCGTGGCATACCTCGTCCCAGAGTCGACGGGTTACGATAGAATCAGCGTGGCGGCGGTCAGCCATGTTCCACAGCGGCTCCCTCTCTCTAACTTCATCGATGAGGAGGTCGATGTTGATAAATCCGGCCTCCTCACCGTCAGAATCGGGAGCACGCTGTGATGCCTGTTCAAAGAAAGAAAAAAGAAATTAAAAAAAAAAAATAGACATAAATTCACACTGACATGAAAAAAAAAAAAAAAAATCTTACACTATGACCACCGCCACCTCGACGACGACCCTGGGACGGTCTTGGGGGAGCTCTATCGTGAGCCCTAGAAGTTGAAGCCTTTAGTGAAGAAAAAAAAAAAAACATTATTTACTTATGTGTTTGGTGTGCTGTGGTAAACAATTCCTGTATGAAACTTACACTATGACCGCCCGCTCCTTGTATTTCTCCACCCCTTCCGTCATCTTCTGGCAGCATCTCCTGTGATGTTTCGGCCACCTGTGTAAATGTCGTTTATTTAAAAAAATTTTTTTTTTTTTTTAAAAAAAAAAACAAAAAAAAAAAAATATACCTCAGTTTGTGAACCGGAGGGCGGGCTACCAGAAGACGACATATTTTTTTTATTACAGGCCTCGCACACCAACTTGCTGGCCCAAACTATGACCGCAACACTGCACCTGTAAAAAAAGAAAAAAAAAATGTCTAAGTACATGTACGCAGCTCACAGCAGTGATCTGTGGACAGTACTGTGGACATTACCTCAGGAACACTCTCCTCCAAATAAATTCGCACTGGCACTGAAGCGAACCGTACCCAGCAACTGGCTGTCCAAAACTATACCGCAACACTGCACCTGTAAAAAAAGAAAAAAAAATGTCTAAGTACATGTACGCAGCTCACAGCAGTGATCTGTGGACAGTACTGTGGACATTACCTCAGGAACACTCTCCTCCAAATAAATTCGCACTGGCACTGAAGCGAACCGTACCCAGCAACTGGCTGTCCAAAACTATACCGCAACACTGCACCTGTAAAAAAAGAAAAAAAAATGTCTAAGTACATGTACGCAGCTCACAGCAGTGATCTGTGGACAGTACTGTGGACATTACCTCAGGAACACTCTCCTCCAAATAAATTCGCACTGGCACTGAAGCGAACCGTACCCAGCAACTGGCTGTCCAAAACTATACCGCAACACTGCACCTGTAAAAAAAGAAAAAAAAATGTCTAAGTACATGTACGCAGCTCACAGCAGTGATCTGTGGACAGTACTGTGGACATTACCTCAGGAACACTCTCCTCCAAATAAATTCGCACTGGCACTGAAGCGAACCGTACCCAGCAACTGGCTGTCCAAAACTATACCGCAACACTGCACCTGTAAAAAAAGAAAAAAAAATGTCTAAGTACATGTACGCAGCTCACAGCAGTGATCTGTGGACAGTACTGTGGACATTACCTCAGGAACACTCTCCTCCAAATAAATTCGCACTGGCACTGAAGCGAACCGTACCCAGCAACTGGCTGTCCAAAACTATACCGCAACACTGCACCTGTAAAAAAAGAAAAAAAAATGTCTAAGTACATGTACGCAGCTCACAACAGTTATCTGTGGACAGTACTGTGGACATACCTCTTCCCTGGAGCACTGGACTGGAGGACAGCAGAAGTTGAAGTCAGGAACCAACGGCAGGAGGTGTGTAGAATGTGCTGGATCCTTTTATAAGTTTTGTGATGATGAAAAAAAAAAATTTGCGCATGCTCTGTTTACCAAACCGGATGCGGTCACCGCATCCGGTTTAAACCGCATTGCGCCGGATCCGGCATGCATAGACAACCATTCTATACAATGCCGCATTGTACCGGATCCGGCAGAATGCGGTTTTTTTAAGGGGCAAAAAAACGTTACATGATACGTTCTATCCGGCCGCCGGATTTAATTATTTTGCCGCATCCGGAAAAAACCGGATGCACCGCAAAGCCATCAGGTACAATCCGGTTACAATGCAAGTCTATGGGGATAAACCGGATGCGATACCGGATCCGTTTTATCCTTTTTTTTCCGGATTGTACCTGATGGCAAAAAACTGATGTGTGAAAGTAGCCTAACTCTGGTCTGAGTACTTGTTAAGTTATATTGATAGCATATTGTTAAGGCACAAAGAAACAGATGCTACAGAGGCACTGCATGGTCCGAGGGACCGGTTTGCCATTAAAGAAAAAAGTGTGTGCTGTAAGTGGATGAATAAAAATCATCCACTAAGACCAACTGCCATAAAACGCTTTATTTGTACAATAATGCCAGAAAATTGCCCAGCCAAAAGACATGGAATGTTTGCTGAGTAAAGAATTCATTAAGAATCACATGCTTTATGACTTAACCTAATCATTTAAGAAAATCAATAGGCATGATAAATCAATAGCTACTTTTTTATCTGGAGAACTGTGAAATTGACTTTCAGAACGGCTCTCAAGCAGATTGTAATAGGAGCAACTGGGAAGGATTATGCCTCCCCCCCCTCCCTCAAATAATGCGTCTGACTCCTTATCATAATTGTAAGTATTTGTTTAAGACATTCCATCTTCCCAAACAGACAGATTTACATCTGAAAAGCATGTATTTGTTAGAAGATGAAAGACAGATCTAATGGAGCATCTGTTTTGCATTCATTATAACTGTATTAATTTGTCTTCATAAATAACATTATGGATAATATCCAGCTAACGATGACCCAAGCCTAATTTAGCCACCTTTGATTTATTCCCTAAGCGAGATGTTTTCAGCAAATAAACATCACAATAATCAAATGATTGAAGATCTGTGCACCAGAGTCTTTAGGAAAAGAGAATAGAAATGTTAATGCGAGAGGCTGGACAATTACAGCAATTATTGATAGTCACTGGGAAAACAGTTTTTCTATCATGTTTTGAGATTTAGTTACCTATAGTTGATCAGTGAGTTCCTCGGCCTCCATTATTTTAGGATATCTCAGTAATTTTAGGACATATATGCAGAAAAGTCCATTTATCAATGTCAAGTACCTGTCCAAAGAATGAATATAGATAGACAGAACACGACTCTGGTAACCAATACAAAACGTGATGATGTTTATTAGCCTTCAAATGGTGAAGAACATCTGGAATCATTGGAGCGGCGTGAAGTTTGTTTAGTTCTAGCCTTGAAAGGCCGTATATCAGTCATAGTTAAAATGGCATTGGTCTTGTCAGGCTGCACCTGGTAGGAAAATAGACATTATCATGAGGATACAAACTGGAAAAAAGATAATGATGTTGAAACTCAGAGGTTAATTCATCATTGCTTTGCATCTTTTTTCCCCAGAAATAAAATTAGTTTTAAATTTTATTTGCACCTTATTCATTATGTAACTTGCATGTTTTGTTTTTTTTAACATTAAAGGACTTGTCCTGTGAAAACAAGTTATCATCTATCAACATGATAGGTAATACTTGTTGAATGGTGGAAGTTCAACTGCCAAGACCAGCATCAATAAGCAGCATGGGCCACGTTTACAATTGAAACCAGAAATTTACATACACTATCTAAAAAGACACATCTGCAGGTTTTTCTCACTATCTGACTTGAAATCAGAATAAACCTTTCTCATTTTAGGTCAATTAGGAACCAAAATGATTTATATTTGTCAAATGCCAGAATAATGTTTTAATGCATTTTTATTACTTTCTGCAAAGTCACAGGTTTCCATACACTGAGAGTACTACAGTCCCTGACAGAAGTTCTGTCGCTTATCCATGTTATGTAAATAAAGCTTAGAACCTGACTTTAAATTCATCCATTTGTTTCATAAATTACTCTTTTGAAAGCTGAAACCCTCCCAAATTTGGTTTAGGTTATGAAAATAAAGTTGCTGCAAAGCTGAAATATTGAAAGGTCAGATTCTGGCAACACAAAAGTTTTGTCACCCAGTTATATAATGCACCCAACCCTAGTTTACATCCTTACCTGTGCTCACTAAATGATCGCTTAATTAGTGGGTGTGTATAAATAGAAACCCAGCACCCCAGACCTTCACTTGAACTGCAACTTGACCTCTGACAACATGCCAAAAATCCACTCTGCGACCAAAGCCTTGATTATCAAGAGGCTGAAGACCAGATCCACTGCAGAAGTTGCTGGCACAAGAAGTCCCAGAAATTTCGAGCTCCCCCCTGAAGTCCCGAAAGAGAGTCAAATGACATACAATACACTGAATAGAACTAACTAGAAACTAAATCGCTAAACTCAATGGAAAACAACAACCTCCTGTGGTGCAACAGTAATGGCCTTAATTACAGAACAAAAGACGGTGATTATAGGATGTTAGCTCAAATCCTTCAGGTCATTTGACCCGTCTCTGGGTTCCAAAGGTAGAAATGTTAAATGACCCCTCTCTGAGACTTCTAGTGTTAATGTGTCTCAGCGTCCAGTACAAAGAATTAAAAAAAGATTTGAAGAGACTGGAGATGTTTTTGACAAGCCCAGATCCAGCAGACCCTGCAAAACAACTGCTTAGGAGGAACATTTGTTGGTTAGAAAATCCAAAGCCAGCCCCCCTTCCACTGCAGCAGAGCTCCAAAAGGCCTGGTCATCTTAAGTACCTGTGTCAATTAGAACAGTTTGTAAGATTTTGTTTCACAATGGCCTCCATGGTCAAATCAGTGCCCAGAAGCCAGCACTAAACAAAAGGCAATTAAAAAACCGTGTGGCATTTACCAAGTCCCACAGCCTGCTAAACAGATGGATGCTGGAAAAGTGGCAGAAGGTGGATTTCTCTGATGAATCTTCAGTTGAATTACGCCACAGCCACCACAAATACTGCAGGGGACCTACTAGAGCCCGTATGGATGTAAAAAACAGTTAAGTTTGGTGGTGGAAAGATCATGGTCTGGGGTCACATTCAATATGGGGGTGTGCAAAACATTTGCAAGGTGGAAGGCAATATCAATAGCCTAAATTATCAAGAAGTATTAGCTACCTCTTACATTCCCAATCATAAAAGGGGTCAAATTCTGCAGCAGGATGGTGCTCTATCTCATCCATCCATCTCTACAACAAAATTCCTCCTTGCAAAGAAGATCAAGGTGCTCAAGGACTGGCCAGCACAGTCACCAGACATGAACATCATTGAGCATGTTTGGGGTATTATGAAAGAGGAAGTTTGGAAGACAAAACAAAAGAATCTAGATGAACTGTGTAAGACTGCATTCTTTGCTATTCCTTATGATTTCATCAATAAATTGTATGAATCATTGTTGAACTGCATGGATGCAGTCCTTCAAGCTCATGGAAGTCACACAAAATATTAAATATGGCTCTAATAGCATGACAACTTCATTCACTAATGTTATGCAATATATCTTTGTATTGGAAGTTAATTATTTGTTTGAATTTAAATTACTTTCTGTGGGCGACAAAACGTTTGTCTTGCCAAAATCTGACCTTTCTGTGTTCATTAAATGAGCAATATTTCAGCTTTGCAGCAACTTTATTTTCATAACCTAAACCAAATTTGGGAGGGTTTCAGCTTTCAAAAGAGTAATTTATAAAACCAATGAATGAATTTAAAGTAAGGTTATAAGCTTTTAATTACATAACATGGATAAGCGACAGAACTTCTGTCAGGGACTTTATGCCTTTAAACAATATGGGACAGCCCATGTGATGATGTCGTCATTAGAATCTTCTGATAGGTTTATTTGTAACATTTGAGTTCATTAGAGACATACCTGTGGATGTATTGTAATGCACATCTGAAACACACTGCTTCTTTGTGTAGCATCATGGGAAGGTCAAAAGAAATCAGCTAAGATCTCAGGTAGAGGATTGTGGACTTGCACAAGTCTGTTTCATCCTTGGGTGCAATTTCCAGATGCCTGAAGGTTCCTCATGTCTGGGAATGTTCAGCCATAATACCACTCAGAGAGATGAACGTGCTTTGCTCACAAATGTACATATCAACCCAAGAACAAGAGCAAAGACCTTGTAAAGATGCTGGTGAAAGCTGGTAAGATTGTGTCATTATCCACAGTGAAACGAGTACTGTATCAACATGGGCTGAAAAACCACTCTGCCAGGAAAAAGCCATTACTCCAAAAGAAACTTAAAAAGCCAGATTAATGTTTGCAAATTCACACAGGAACACAGACCTTAATTTTTGGAGACATGTCCTGTGGTATGACAAACAAAAGTTGAACTGTTTGGCCACAATGACCATCCTTACATTTTGAGAAAAAGAGAGAAGCTTTGAAGCCTAAGAAAACCATCTGAACCGTGAAACACGGGGGTGGCAGCATCATGTTGTGAGGTGGTTTTGCTGCAGGAGGGACTAGTGCACTTCACAAAATAGATGGCATCATGAGGAAAGAAGATTATGTAGATACAAAAAGACACTTTGAATTAGCTCTCCCATGTAGTGCATGGAAAGGATCCAAACAGAAAAAAAAAAACAGCACTTGTCCCTGATTAAAATCCAAACATCTTTATTCATAGGATAAAATCCAATACATGTAAAACATTCCACGGTACACAGCATAGACTAGGAGCAAGGCAACACATTTCTGACCTTAGTAGTCCTTAGTCACTGCCTGAAAGAAGATTATATGTCAAAACTGAAGCAACATCTCGAGACATCAGCCAGGAACTTAAAGCTTGGGGAAAAATGGGTCTTTTAAATAGACAATGACCTGAAGCATACTGTCAAACTGGTTACAATGTAAGGAGAGAAAAGTCAATGTTTTGGAGTGATCATCACAAAACTCTGATCTCAATCCTATTGAAAATTTGTGGGCAAAGCTGAAAAGGCAGGTGAGAGCCAAGCAAACATGGCTCAGTTACACCAGTTTTGTCAGGAGCAATGAGCCCAAATTCCTACCAACTATTGTGAGAAACTTGTGGAAGCATATTCAAAATGTTTGACCCAAATCATATAGTTTAAGGACAATGATACTAAATACTAATGAAATGTATGTACATTTTTGACTTGCAGAAAGTAATAAAATGCCTTAAAACATTCTCTCTCATTATTATGGCATTTGGTAAATATAAATTTTGGTAATCCTAATTAACCTAAAAGGTTCATAATGATTTACTCTCAGATAGTGAGCAAAACATACATATGTGTCTTTTTAGATAGTGTATGTAAAACATCTGGTTTCAATTGTATGTTAGAATGGAGTAACAGAGCATGAACCCTGCTCCTTTAATTCTATATGGGACCTTCAAGTCAGTATTTGGCTTATTCCATCAGGCCGATAGAAAAATAATGGTAAGGCAGATAAGAATCCAACCTGCTTCTCCATTTTTGCCCAATTCATCAAGACTATTCACTGCTCTTGATGAGTGAGTCTAGTGGAGTCTGACATTCTTGATTCATGAAGAGGAGCACTCCATGAATCTGGAGCATCTAACGAGTGGCATGCACCTCCGTGTCCTATACTAGAAATATTCGGTCATTGAATGGAATAAGAGTTTTGGCATAGGGAACTCCACAGCTTCTCATGAATTAGAGAAGGTGTGGTATCATACCCCTCTTGTCCTGTCTCATTTATGCCCATTTTGGCGAAGTTGGGAGAACCTGACTTTAAAATGCCAAAAGTCACAAAATTGTTTGCGCAACTCACAATGGCTCCACAATTTTGCTACTTTTCAAAGCAATTTACTCCCCAATTCTAGCTAAATTATTTTGATAAATCTGAGTCTTAGGGTGTGGTTTTGGTTATCCAAAAGTTTTATCTAAATTCATTTTCGAAACGTTGCAACATTTTGCAGTACCCTACTGAGGTATCAGTATTTTTCTTTTCTGATTGTGTAACTCTTCATCGTAAAAAGGCAAAAATGAACTGTAATAACAAAAATCCCCATCTTTGAAATCACCCTAGTTCATGAACAACTATGCACCAGTGTTGAGGAATTATATGCAAAATCTGTGCACACAAGAAGAAATACAAAGCAAAAAATACTTAAAAATATGCAAATGATGAATAAAGACCTGTGTTTAACTTTCCGTAGATTAAAGATGGAGAGTCTGAATTCATTTTACAATGCACATGGGCAGTGAATAAACTTGAAAGAGCAAAATAGAAACTTCCAGCTCCATATAATTCCAAGGTTTATTTTTTATTCAACAAACCTTGTAATTTTATGGAGCTGGAAGTTTCTCTTTTGCTCTTTCATCATCCTTTGTGTTGGTCATACGGTTCCTTGCTCCTATTGCACACCCAGTGCTAAACAGGTGAGCTGGCTTTTCTTCTTTTTCTATGGGATTTCTACTGAATAAGCTTCCCCAGTAGGGTAAATTATGCATATCTAGAATATAGGCATAACGTTTTCCCGATGATATATAAAGAACTTAGAACTGTGAGAAAAAAATAAAGCCAATACTAGGCGAAGTAAAAATGGGGATTCCAACAATCCTAGAAGTTTTTTGTACCAATCCATAAAACATTGTTGTACGTTCAGTTCAGAGATACCCTGTTAAAACATTCATGTCCCGTGTACCTGAAAAATGCAGCTGAGAGGGTTTAATACATTGTTCAGGAAGCCCCAGTAGAAGAAGGACAGGAAGAGAAGTCTAATGTAGAGTTGCTGAAAGTAGAGGTGTTAACGGAGTGTGAGGGAAAGATCTACCCACCGAGTGTTTCTTCTAGTGTCCCGCAAGAAGAATGGAGCCTGAGACAAGAGCAAAGTACTAATGAAAGTCAAGGTCCCATTGGAAAATAAAAGTAAACCAAAGCCAAGTTATGACCCTAGATGGGCATTTAAATAATGGACTCATGCAGGGTGATGGAAAACCTGCTGCAGCTACTACTTTGATCAGAACATGCACCAGGTATACAGTATCCTCATGATTTCAATACTGACTCTTCCTACTGTTTATTTCTTCCAAAAGCAAAGTTATAAGGCTAAACCACATGACAGTCCCATGTGAATAGACTTGTAAAACTATGACAACCTAGGTCTGTAATTGCTAAAACGTTTTAAAGAGAGTGCAGAACTATTTACTTTCCTAGGCTTTGGCCACATGGAATGGTAATGCTGCACATTTTCCATGCAAATTTGAAACGGCTCAAAAAATGTTAATAGAAGGAGGGTTTACCTTTGTGCAGAATCAATTTCTAAGTGCTGCTTGCATTCCCGTCATCCTCTAAGTGCAATTAAATACGAGAATCGTATTCAGTGTGGTTGATACCAGCATTGAGCTTTTGGAGAGGATCTATAATAACTGTATATAGGAAATATGTATTTAATTATTTACAGCCTTTGTATTGTTCTGTGATTCTGCATCTATTTCTTGGGGAACACAGATTCAATTTAATGGGATGAATATTAAAAAGTAGTTTATCTACACTGTCACAAGCGTATTTTATTCTCTGTTCTTTTATTCTTTCGTCTGGTAAAAAGATGAGTCTGGTTAATTCAGGCACTGAGCTTATCATTAGCAAGAAAGAGTTGCTTTATTTTCAGTGTTTTAGGCATTTTCTATCATGTTTTCAAACAAGTAGACACATTTTATTAATATTTCATGTGAGACTTAACCTGATAATGACCAAGCACCATAAATTTATGACGAATTGACCTGGGCTTTAATCCTGCGTCATTGTAAATTTATGATGCAGGAATAAAGCTCCTGCAATCAAGCAGGAGCAGGTCTTATCTCCTGCTATCAGTGACAACCAAAAATCCACAATAGAAGACAGAAACAGTTTGTCACAATGTCTGTTTTCTTTTTTTTAAAAGCAAGCCTTAAAAAGTCCCCTTTGCAGTTTGCAAAAAGCCATGTAGAGAACACAGACAGCATGTGGAAGAAGGTGCTCTGGTCAGATGAGACCAAATTAGAACTTTTTGGTCTAAATGCCAAGCGCTATGTGTGGCAGAAAATGAATACTTTACATCACCCTAAAAACACCATACCCACTGTCAAACATGGTGGTGGCAGCATTATGCTTGGGGGATGCTTTTCTTCAGTAAGTACAGGGAAGTTGGTCAGAGTTGATGGGAACTTAAATACTGAGCAACACTGGAAAAATCTGTTAGAGGCTGCAAAATCCTGAAGCTGGGATATAGGTTAACCTTCCAGCAGGACAACGATACTAAACTTACTGCTCAGAGCTACAATAGAATGTCTTTTTTTTAAAGCATATTCATGTGTTTGAATGACCCAGTCAAAGTCCAGACCTAAGTCTTTGTGGAATACTTCAAAATTGCTGTTTACTGATGCTTCCCATCCAATCTCACTGAGGTAGAGCTATTTCGCAAAGAAGAAAGTAAAAAAACTTTAGCATCTAGATGTGCAAAGCTGTTAGACACATTGCCCAAAAGACTTGCAGCAGTAATTGCAGAAAGTGATGGTCCTACAAAGTATGACTCAGGGGGGCTGAGTATAAATGTGTGTCACAAGTTTCTGATTTATATTTTAAAATGTTTAGAAAATATGTATAAGTTTGTATGTATAATATGAAAAAAAAAATGTTCAAAATTTCCCTGAGAATGAATACATTTTCAACCTTTTATATATATATATATATATATATATATATATATATATATATATATATATATATATATATTGTCGTGACTGAAAGTGTTGAACATAATTTCCTACAAGACTCTAAAAATGGTCCGGACAAAATTGGTGTTGGCACCTTTCCAAAATTGTGGGTAAACAACTTTGTTTCAAGCATGCAATGCTCATTCAAATTCCTTTGTGGCAAGTAACAGCTATGGGCAATATGAAATTCACACCTGAAACTAGGTAAAAAGGGGATAAGTTAACTCAGTCTTTGCATTGTGTGTCTGTTTGTGTCTCCTAAGCATGGAGAATAGAAAGAGGAGAAGAGAACTGATAAAGCAAGGTACTTGATCATGTAAAATGCGCTTCGAAGTCTCTTCTTTGGGAACCCACTGTGCCATTATTGCAATCCCTAAGACACTTGAAAGTTAAAGGGAACCTGTCCCGTCCCTTATGCATTCTAACCTAGAAGTAGGGTGATGTGTAGCCTAGTAACCCCTTCTTACCCATCCCTGTGTTGTAATAGTGTGTTATATGAATGTATAAAAGTATGTTTTATTACTTGCCTTCCGTATGTAAATGAGCAGTGGCTCTAACCCCCTGGGCGTTGCATGTGGATGTGATACCATGGATTTACATGAGCAACGTCCCCGTCGCTCCTTGAGATCCCACGCGTGTGCAATTACCATTCCTGCAGCCTTGCAGCCTTCTTATCCGGGTGCTTGCTTCTCGGCTTCAGACGTGCACTGCACATGCTCAGAAGACTCCAGCGGTTCCGGTCATGCGCTGTCTCGGCTGTTTACTTGCCGAGCACTGCACATGACCGGAACAGCAGGCAATTTTCCCACATAGTGCATGATTTCATAGATTACAAGCTTTGTGTGAACCTGAGGAAGGTCAATTGACCGAAATTTTTCCTTTCACAAAAATACCCTTTATGTTTGTCACATAGTCATCATGGCTCTAATACATCCATGTTTCTATAATGTCCACCACATTATAAACCATGGCGGATATACGAGTCTATAATTGATTCGTTTGCAAGATTTCTTGTATTCGCTAGTAGACATTTAATACTATTATAACATTTACTAGAAGGTGGCCCGATTCTACGCATCGGGTATTCTAGAATTTACGTATTGTGTAGTTCATGTATGATTTTTGTTTTATATATATATATATATATATATATAGATGTTGTTGTGTGTAGTTACCAAGTGTTTGTGTAGGGCGCTGTATATGTTCTGGATGTTGTCTGGGTGTGATGGGGGGTGAGAGCGGTGTTGTTTGTGTGTTGCGTTGTTTGTGGAGCGCTGTGTGTCTGTAGCGTTGTGTGTGTGTTGCGCAGTTTGTGTGTGTGTGGTGTGTTTTGGGGGGAGGTATGTTTTGTGCAATGTGCGTGTTGTGCGGTATGTGCGTATATTTGTGTGTGCAGCGTTGTCTGTGTGTGTGGGTGTCTGTGTAGGGCAGTTGTTTGTGGTTCCCAGTGTGTGTGTGTGGTGTGGTGTGTTGTGCAGTGTGCGCGCGCGCGTATGTGTGTGTGTTGGGGGGAGGTGTGCACTTCCCATCGTGCTCCATCCTCCATGCAGCGCACTCCCCATCGTGCTCCATCCCGTATGCTGCGCACCCCCCATCGTGCTCCATCTCTCATCCTGCGCACTCCCAAACGTGCTCCATCCGCCATGCTGCGCACTCCCAAACGTTCTCCATCCGCCATGCAGCGCACTCCCCATCGTGCTCCATCCCCCATGCTGCGCACTCCCAAACATGCTCCATCCGCCATGCTGCGCACTCCCCATCGTGCTTCATCTCCCATGCTGCGCACTCCCAAACGTGCTCCATCCGCCATGCTGCGCACTCCCCATCGTGCTTCATCTCCCATGCTGCGCACTCCCAAACGTGCTCCATCCGCCATGCTGCGCACTCCCAAACGTGCTCCATCCGCCATACTCCGCACTCCCCATCGTGCTGCATCCTCCATGCTGCGCACTCCCAAACGTGCTCCATCCGCCATACTCCGCACTCCCTATCGTGTTGCATCCGCCATGCTGCGCACTCCCAAACGTGCTCCATCCTCCATGCTGCGCACTCCCAAACGTGCTCCATCCGCCATGCTGCGCACTCCCAAACGTGCTCCATCCCCTATGCTGCGCACCCCCCATCGTGCTCCATCTCCCATCCTGCGCACTCCCAAACGTGCTCCATTCGCCATGCTGCGCACTCCCAAACGTGCTCCATCCGCCATGCTGCGCACTCCCAAACGTGCTCCATCCACCATGCTGCGCACTCCCCATAGTGCTCCATCCCCCATGCTGCGCACTCCCAAACGTGCTCCATCCGCCATGCTGCGCACTCCCCATCGTGCTCCATCTCCCATGCTGCGCACTCCCAAACGTGCTCCATCCGCCATGCTGCGCACTCCCAAACGTGGTCCATCCGACATGCTGCGCACTCCCAAACGTTCTCCATCCGCCATACTCCGCACTCCCCATCGTGCTGCATCCTCCATGCTGCGCACTCCCAAACGTGCTCCATCCGCCATACTCCGCACTCCCCATCGTGCTGCATCCCCCATGCTGCGCACTCCCAAACGTGCTCCATCCGCCATGCTGCGCATTTCCAAACGTGCTCCATCCGCCATGCTGCGCACTCCCAAACGTGCTCCATCCGCCATGCTGCGCACTCCCAAAGGTGCTCCATCCGCCATGCTGCGCACTCCCAAACGTGCTCCATCCGCCATGCTGCGCACTCCCAAAGGTGCTCCATCCGCCATGCTGCGCACTCCCAAACGTGCTCCATCCGCCATGCTGCGCACTCCCAAACGTGCTCCATCCGCCATGCTGTGCACTCCCAAAGGTGCTCCATCCGCCATGCTGCGCCAGCATCAGCCTCTCCGTCTCCAGCATCAGCCTCCCCATCCCAGCCTTCCCCAGGTTCAGCCTCTCTCCTCTCAGCCTCCTCCAGCACGCCGTGCTCCTCTGCCGACACTCACAGATCCGATCACATACACTCACACACACCCACACACACCCACCCGATCGCATACACTCACACCCACCCGATCGCATACACTCACACACACCCGATCGCATACACTCACACACACCCGATCGCATACACTCACACACACCCGATCGCATACACTCACACACAAAGACACACACACTGACGATATTGCACATACGCGCTGATACTCACAACATCCGGGGATATCACATGCTTCTGGCCATGTGATCCCCCGGCAGGTCCTGGAAGCTCACAACAGCACAGTATCGCCGCCGAGAAGCAAGCGATGTCCCAGGATGTTGTGAGTATTTGGATGCGATGTGATGTGTGAGGTGTGTGTGAGTGTGATCTGATTTGTGTGTGTATGTGTGTGTGTGTGTGCTGTTATGTGTGTGTATGTTCCGCAGCTGTAGGACCTTGATGTGTGGATGCGATGTGATGTATGTGTGAGGTGTGTGTGAGAGTGAGTGTGAGCCGGTGTACACTGGTAACTATGATACACATCGGGTAACCAAGGGACCTTAGTTACCCGATGTGTATAATGGTTACCAGCTTTCACGGCCTCAGTCAAGATCCCAGCATCGCAAGGTTATGTCTGGCGCTGCCGGGATCCTGACGGAGCCGGTGTAGAGGCAAGCGATATCCCAGCATGTTGTGATGTGTGAGGTGTGTGTGAGAGTGAGTGTGAGAGTGAGTGTGATCTGATGTGTGTGTGTGTGTACTCACCTGGGAATCGGAGCTCCGTGTCAGTTGGGCCAGAGCGAGCGTGCATTGCGTGAGGGGGGCGGGGCCTGCAGAGAGCCGGGGCGAGAGGCCAATCCGTGTGGGGGGGCGGGGCCATGGCGAGCCCAGCGGCCAATCAGCTTTGTGTCACCGTAAGGACACAATTTCGGAGCATGACAGACACACAGATAGACAGACAGACAGACAGACAGACAGACAGAATAAGGCAATTATATATATAGATTACTTCTACTCACCTTCCTAGTTTCCTTGTATGTCCCTCCTCTAAGTCCTCTTTGACCTTTGATGTTTCACTGTCTCTGTATGCTATATCTAGCCTTTAATTTGTACAACTACCCTCCCTCTCCCCAGACCCTAGTTTAAAAGCTCCTCCATCTTTGTGACCATTTTTCCCCTGGTACAGCTGCCCCTTCCCCATTGAGGTTTAGCCCATCCATACTGTAGAGCTTGTAGCAGACAGAGAAGTCGGCCTATTTTTTCATGAACCTAAACTTTTTCTTCCTGCACCAATTTCTAAGAAACAGATTTATCTCCCTAAGCTTCCGCTGTCTTTCTAGTGACACTTTGGCACTGGTAGTTTTTCTAAAATTACATGTTGGAGGTCCTGGACTTTATTTTTTCTCTTAGTTCCCTGCAATTGTATTTAAGGACCTTCTCCCTCCCTCTTTGTCATTGTTACTAACGTGCAGCATGACCGCAGGGTTTTCCCCGCCCACACTCAGCAATCATATGTCTATCCAATCTGCAATATGCCAAACTCGAGCACCCAGTAGACAACACACTGTTCGGCAATCACGATTTCAGAGGCAGATGACCCTGTGTGTGCGCCTAATTTTACAGTCCCCTACCACCAACACCTGTCTGGCCTTTGCTGCAGTCCTATTTCCCTCTTCCCACAACAATCATTTTCATGGTTGCTAGGAGCAACGTTTTGGTGTAGTGATCCTGTGACACCCTGGCCTATCAGGTCGTCACAAGGGTGCCGTGCAATCTGCCCTTCTGCATGGTACCCGCTCCTCCTGGGTTACGGGTCCTGTCAATTTGGTGTTGCTACCAACAGGTGTACATAAATCCTGAGGAACACTCTGCACCACACCCACCAACCACCCATTGGGCAGCCTAAGGGGAATAGGGTCACCCAGATGGGGGAATGGAAGAGGGAGGGCAGAGATGTCAGTAGTTGAGTTGAGTAAAGTTGAGCAGTGAGACAGCGGTGACAGTGCAGGTCACCCTGTGGAGCTAGGCTCCTGTACCCGTCCCAGGTGCCAGACGTTGGCCTGGCCAGAAGGAGCTGGAACCTCGGTCGCAGGGGGTGGTGAAAGGGGGTACCGTGCTGCTACAGAGAGCAGGCAGGCTGCCTTGTGCTACAACTGGGCAGGGGACAGGGCACAATGGGGTACGCGGACCCTAGGCTGGGAAGTAGCTTTACGCAGCCCAGTAATTCACCCAACAGGAACGGAGTCTTTAGGAACCGTTCCCCACCCGCTCCAGAATCGGGGTACTAGGGCAACGAGAGGGATAGGACTTCCCAAAATCGTCCAGAAAATCCCAAGCGTGAACCCTGAGAGCAGGCTCACATTGCTAGCCATGCAGGTGAGCGGGACCCGAGTAGTCTTAGGCGAAAGGGATCCACCAAGTTACACACAGTGCCAAGGGACAAGGCTTCAGACCAAACAGCAACACCAAAGGGGCACAGACCCAGCATGCTCAACCAAGAGGAACAGAGCATTCAAGAGTTTGGTTTACCTGGTGTCAGCGTCAGTGACTTTGGAATGTGTGAGTACCTGATATCCCTTCACCCCCGACTGGTTCCCCACTCCATCTCATCACCGGGCCCCGGGGCACCAAACCCCTACCCACGGAGGGGTTAAACATCCCTGCTGCTTCAACATCGTCACCAGGCTCCCCATCAGCAGCGGTGGTCTCTCAAATTACCACGCACCGTGGGTGGCGTGACGAACATTATCCAATTCACCACCCAAAACAATCCCCCCTTTTTATTTCCGAGGTAGCCACGCGACCCCGCCTCGTATCCGGAGACACCTCGAGCCACTTTGGATCCGGGTCCGAGCAGCCCGTCGGCTGTCATGGGGGCAGCACACCTTAGGAAAACTTGGCGTCACAAACAGGATGCGAGCAGGACCCACTAACCTGGGTGACGTGCACCTTGAGAAGTGAAAATCGCAATCCAAAATCCCGTTTTCCCCGACGTTCGCCATTTTTCCCCTGTTTTCACGCCAAAAATGCCATCTTCTTGGAAAAGGGCGCGAAGCCGAAGCCCCGTTCTTCGTCTTCAGCCTGAAACAGCAACCGGAAGTTCCCAGAGGGCCACAGCGTGCGAAAGAGTGCTGGCAGAAAACCCAGGGGGCGTGCCTGAATGAAGCGAAAGCGGAAAAGAAGCAAGGAAGCCAGGACTCTGCCATACTGTTCCTGGACAACGCAGAGGCAAGATGGCAGACCGGAGCTGGTCACCGGAATGTGCAGTTCCGGGGACCACGACTGAGATTGAAGAAGAGACCGAGCAGCTGTGCAGGAGAATACGGATGCAGTTCCTGTTCATACTGAATCACTGGAGGGAAGAGATGAGGAGTCTGGCGGTAGCGGTGCAAGCCCGTGAGATCGAAATCCCACGTGAAGAAAGTGGAAGAGGTTACCCAGTCCCTTATGATTACCTTAATCCAGCCATGGCGGCTGAGGGATCCGGTCCGCCCCCGCTTGCGGCAACCAGTCCACCATCACCTACCCCATCCTCGACGGACGCCGAGCTGCCATCACCCATCCCGGCAGCGGAACCTGCAGCATTTTCATATGAAGCTCCAGCAGCAGTCCCGAAGTCTCCTGTCGTTCCAGTCATGTCAGCACTCAGCGGTTCCCCGGAACCCGGCCAGATTAGACACGGATGCATCACCGGGCCCGTCCTTAGAGGTGGAACACCCGGACCCTGCAACCCCGGCTGCGGAGCAGTCAGGCCCACTACTTCCAGCAGCGGTAGTGGAACCTTGCAATTTTCTGGTTCCATTACCGCGCGGCATCCCGACGGCTGTTGGGGCCACAGTAGCACCTTCAAAGCCAGTAAGGGAGCCAAGGCCGGACGCCGGCGCCTCCTGCTGGGAATGATCACAACAACCACTGAAACCGACAACGACCCAGGCAGAGCAATGGCAGCAAGAGATAATTGCCTGCACCCAGCGAGAGAAAGAATATCTAAGGAAATCTACATTCTGTACCCGAGGCCCGGTAAGAAGAAGAAGCATGGTACATTGGTATGATCCCAAAAAGGGGTGGGGTTTCTTGTCAGAAGCTGGCCTGGCCGATGAGGTGTTTGTTACCAGAAGAGATGTGGAACAACACCTCCCAAGAGATCACCCTGGCCGGAGCCTGGGGAGATGGTCAGCTACACCCGGCACTGGGGCGAGCGAGGCTGATATGACCTCGACGTGAAAAGATTCACTGTAGTGAATGAGTGGATCGTGTCAGCTGCTGTGGGTTACCGGTTCCCCAGGGAGCTGGACCAGTAAAGAATATTGACATAGCAAAAATGTGATACCGTAAAATTGTTAGGTATCTGTGTTTTCTATTTGTTATTTTCCACAGTTTGTTATTTTTCATATAGAAAAATGTTCGAAAATTAGAGAATTAATGAAAGCTAATTGCATAGGAAAGTAACCTGATTTTCTCCTAGATTGACAACAGTTGTACTACGGTACAGGGACTCTTATTGTATTTTTGGAAAGACTTCCATGTTTTTATAACTTAAAATAGACTATGGTCACAGGACTGGCATGACCAACACAAACTTGTGTCTTGTAAAAAGACTGCACCTGTTGTGCCTACCAGAGTCGTCTGACACATCCCGGGACCTTAACCCGGCCCAAGGAGCCATCTAGTAGTGATGAGCGAGTACTAAAAAGCTCGGGTGCTCGAAGCTCGGGCCGAGCCTCCCAAGATACTCGTGTACTCGGCCCGAGCAACGAGCCCAATGTTATCCTATGGGAGACCCGAGTATTTTTGGGAAATGACCCCCCGGCAGCATGGAGAAACCCTAAAAATGTCACAAAAGTCTCAGAAGAGTGCTCAAATGACATGGCAACAGCATGGGGAAGACCCCTTGAAGCATTTATCACTCAAAAGTCACAGCTGTGAACAATTTTGTCCGCGTTTCACGCCATTTTTACGGACTCACCAGAAAACCTTCCAAAATGACCCCAAAATGATTTTTCATGGCAGAAATGTTAAGGGCACATACCCAATAGTGAGATAGAGCTGGTGTATGTTACTTTTTGAGATTAATACATGAAAGATTTTACGTGAAAACATTGTGTGGCACTCCGATGTCCCTGAGAAGAGACGTACATGAAGGCCTCTTGAGTCTAATGTGCCCATTTTGAGGAAGTGAGTCTTTGTAGTATTTTCCTTTGCCAGGGCAGTCCAAAATTGTGAGGTTCACCAATGCCCCTGCATACAGACGTGCATGATGGCCTGTAAACCTGAAGTGCCCATTGTAAGGAAGTGGGTCTATTTCAGTATAGCCCTTTGCCAGGGCAGCCAAAAATTGGGAGGCTCCACATTGTCCCTGGATAGAGACGTGCATGATGGCCTGTAAACCTGAAGTGCCCATTGTAAGGAAGTGGGTCTATTTCAGTATAGCCCTTTGCCAGGGCAGCCAAAAATTGGGAGGCTCCACATTGTCCCTGGATAGAGACGTGCATGATGGCCTGTAAACCTGAAGTGCCCATTGTAAGGAAGTGGGTCTATTTCAGTATAGCCCTTTGCCAGGGCAGCCAAAAATTGGGAGGCTCCACATTGTCCCTGGATAGAGACGTGCATGATGGCCTGTAAACCTGAAGTGCCCATTGTAAGGAAGTGGGTCTATTTCAGTATAGCCCTTTGCCAGGGCAGCCAAAAATTGGGAGGCTCCACATTGTCCCTGGATAGAGACGTGCATGATGGCCTGTAAACCTGAAGTGCCCATTGTAAGGAAGTGGGTCTATTTCAGTATAGCCCTTTGCCAGGGCAGCCAAAAATTGGGAGGCTCCACATTGTCCCTGGATAGAGACGTGCATGATGGCCTGTAAACCTGAAGTGCCCATTGTAAGGAAGTGGGTCTATTTCAGTATAGCCCTTTGCCAGGGCAGCCAAAAATTGGGAGGCTCCACATTGTCCCTGGATAGAGACGTGCATGATGGCCTGTAAACCAGAAGTGCCCATTGTAAGGAAATGGGTCTATTTCAGTATAGCCCTTTGCCAGGGCAGCCAAAAATTGGGAGGCTCCACATTGTCCCTGGATAGAGACGTGCATGATGGCCTGTAAACCTGAAGTGCCCATTGTAAGGAAGTGGGTCTATTTCAGTATAGCCCTTTGCCAGGGCAGCCAAAAATTGGGAGGCTCCACATTGTCCCTGGATAGAGACGTGCATGATGGCCTGTAAACCTGAAGTGCCCATTGTAAGGAAGTGGGTCTATTTCAGTATAGCCCTTTGCCAGGGCAGCCAAAAATTGGGAGGCTCCACATTGTCCCTGGATAGAGACGTGCATGATGGCCTGTAAACCTGAAGTGCCCATTGTAAGGAAGTGGGTCTATTTCAGTATAGCCCTTTGCCAGGGCAGCCAAAAATTGGGAGGCTCCACATTGTCCCTGGATAGAGACGTGCATGATGGCCTGTAAACCAGAAGTGCCCATTGTAAGGAAGTGGGTCTATTTCAGTATAGCCCTTTGCCAGGGCAGCCAAAAATTGGGAGGCTCCACATTGTCCCTGGATAGAGACGTGCATGATGGCCTGTAAACCTGAAGTGCCCATTGTAAGGAAGTGGGTCTATTTCAGTATAGCCCTTTGCCAGGGCAGCCAAAAATTGGGAGGCTCCACATTGTCCCTGGATAGAGACGTGCATGAGGGCCTCAACACATTAAGTGTCCATTTTAAGGAAGTGGGTGTATTATAGTATAGCCCTTAGGCAGGGCAGCCAAAAATTGGGAGGCTCCACGTTGTCCCTGGATAGAGACGTGCATGAGGGCCTGTAAACCTGAAGTGCCCATTGTAAGGAAGTGGGTCTATTTCAGTATAGCCCTTTGCCAGGGCAGCCAAAAATTGGGAGGCTCCACATTGTCCCTGGATAGAGACGTGCATGAGGGCCTCAAAACATTAAGTGTCCATTTTAAGGAAGTGGGTGTATTATAGTATAGCCCTTAGGCAGGGCAGCCAAAAATTGGGAGGCTCCACGTTGTCCCTGGGTAGAGACGTGCATGAGGGCCTCAAAACATTAAGTGTCCATTTTAAGGAAGTGGGTGTATTATAGTATAGCCCTTAGGCAGGGCAGCCAAAAATTGGGAGGCTCCACGTTGTCCCTGGGTAGAGACGTGCATGAGGGCCTCAAAACATTAAGTGTCCATTTTAAGGAAGTGGGTGTATTATAGTATAGCCCTTAGGCAGGGCAGCCAAAAATTGGGAGGCTCCACGTTGTCCCTGGGTAGAGACGTGCATGAGGGCCTCAAAACATTAAGTGTCCATTTTAAGGAAGTGGGTGTATTATAGTATAGCCCTTAGGCAGGGCAGCCAAAAATTGGGAGGCTCCACGTTGTCCCTGGGTAGAGACGTGCATGAGGGCCTCAAAACATTAAGTGTCCATTTTAAGGAAGTGGGTGTATTATAGTATAGCCCTTAGGCAGGGCAGCCAAAAATTGGGAGGCTCCACGTTGTCCCTGGGTAGAGACGTGCATGAGGGCCTCAAAACATTAAGTGTCCATTTTAAGGAAGTGGGTGTATTATAGTATAGCCCTTAGGCAGGGCAGCCAAAAATTGGGAGGCTCCACGTTGTCCCTGGGTAGAGACGTGCATGAGGGCCTCAAAACATTGTTCCCATTGCAAAGGAGCGGGTCTCCGGTTGTTGTAATGTCCATTCTGCAAAGAATGGGCGAAAAAATTTACCACTGGGGGTATACCTGAAACAAAGGCCTAAGTATTGCAATTTGCAACGGTCATCATCATGGTGGCGCATGAGGAGAAGGAGGAGCAGTCCAGCGATTATCCAAAGTCCAGAAGTGTGTACCCATGGGTGAGTGGAGGTACATGGCAAACTTTAAATTCCGCTCTCATTTGCTGGTGGTGTGGTGAAGTCTGGCCCAATCCAACCCTTGTTCATCTTGATCAGAGTCAGCCTGTCAGCATTTTCAGTTGACAGGCGGGTGCGTTTATCTGTAATGATTCCACCTGCGGCACTAAAAACACGCTCTGACAAAACGCTAGCAGCAGGGCAGGCCAGGACTTCCAAGGCGTAGAGAGCCAATTCATGCCACGTGTCCAGCTTGGATACCCAATAATTGTAAGGCACAGAGGAATGTCGGAGTACAGTTGTTCGATCTGCAAGGTACTCCTTCAGCATCTGGGCAAACTTAGGATTTCTTGTGGCACTACCCCGCACCTCAGGGGCTGTGGTACGTGAGGGGCTGAGAAAACTGTCCCACATCTTAAAGACTGTTCCCCTACCTCTGGCGGATTGGACTTGTGCCTCTCTCGGCTGTACGCCTCGGTTGTCCACTGATACCTGACCTATGCCGCTAGCGTTTTGTGAGGGGAATGCTTTGCCTACTTCCGTGAGTATGGCCTTCCGGAACTGCTGCATTTTGGTTGACCTCTCCTCCACGGGAATAAGAGACAAAAAGTTCTCCTTGTAGCGTGGGTCTAACAGTGTTACCAACCAGTAATGATTGTCGGCCAAGATGTTCTTAACGCGAGGGTCACGAGACAGGCAGCTTACCATAAAGTCAGCCATGTGCGCCAGACTCTTAACAGCCAGGACTTCAGTAGCCTGACCAACAAGATGACTGAACATGCTGTCCTCCTCCTCCTCCTCCTCCTCCTCCTCCTCCTCATCTACCCTGTCCTCTGGCCAGCCACGCTGAACCGAGGATATGACTGGTGTGCATGTCATATCCTCAATTTGGCCGGAGAGTTGCTCCATGTCTTCATCCTCCTCCTTGTCATAGTCCTCCACTGCACGTTGTGATGAGACGAGGCTGGGCTGTGTGTTATCACCCACACCCACTACTGTTTCTTGCTGCAACTCATCGCGCTCCGCCTGCAATGCATCATGTTTGTTTTTCAGCAGAGACCGTTTTAGAAGGCAGAGTAGCGGTATGGTGACGCTAATAATGGCGTCATCACCACTCACCATCTTGGTGGAGTCCTCAAAGTTTTGGAGGATGGTACATAGGTCTGACATCCATCTCCACTCCTAAGGTGTTATGTGTGGAGTTTGACCCATTTCCCGACGGCTTAGGTGATGCAGGTACTCAACAACTGCCCTCTTCTGCTCACATATCCTGACCAACATGTGCAGAGTTGAATTCCAACGCGTGGGGACATCACACACCAGTCTGTGAGCCGGAAGATGCAAACGGCGCTGAAAGCCGGCAAGGCCGGCTGAAACAGTAGGTGACTTTCGAAAATGTGCAGACAGGCGGCGAACTTTTACCAGCAGATCAGACAGCTCTGGGTATGACTTTATAAACCGCTGAACCACGAGGTTGAGCACATGGGCCACGCATGGAACATGTGTCAGCTGGCCTCGCCTCAAAGCCGCCACCAGGTTCCGGCCATTGTCACACACGACCTTTCCTGGCTTTAGGTTCAGAGGTGTGAGCCAGTGATCTGCCTGCTGTTTCAGAGCTGTCCACAGCTCTTCTGCATTGTGGGGTTTGTCACCTATGCAGATTAGCTTCAGCACAGCCTGTTGCCGCTTCGCCGAGGCAGTGCTGCAGTGCTTCCAGCTTGTGACTGGTATGGAGGGCACAGTGGATGAGGATGCGCAGGAGGAGGAGGAGGCTGAAGAGCATGACATTCCGGAGCTGTAGAGTGTGGGTGAAACACTGACTGAGGTAGGGCCTGCAAACCTTGGTGTGGGAAGGACGTGTTCCGTCCCTCGCTCAGACTGGGTCCCAGCTTCCACAATATTAACCCAGTGTGCCGTCAACGAGATGTAGCGGCCTTGCCCACAAGCACTTGTCCACGTGTCTGTGGTTAGGTGGACCTTGGGTGAAACAGCGTTGTTCAGGGCACGTGTGATGTTTTGTGACACGTGGTTATGCAACGCGGGGACGGCACACCGGGAGAAATAGTGGCGGCTGGGGACCGAGTAACGTGGGACAGCTGCCGCCATCAGGTCACGGAATGCTTCTGTCTCCACCAGCCTAAAAGGCAACATTTCCAGCGCAAGCAGTCGCGAAATGTTAGCATTTAGAACTGTGGCATGTGGGGTGTTGGCAGTGTATTTGCGCCTGCGTTCAAAGGTTTGCTGAATGGATAACTGAACGCTGCGCTGGGACAAGGACGTGCTTGATGATGGTGTTCTTTCTGCGTAGGCAACTGCAGGTGCAGGAGTGGAGGAGGCTTGTTCGCAGGCAGCATGGACAGAGGATTGGCTCGCATGCACAACCAGCGAAGACGTAGCAGTGACATTAGCAAGCACTGCTCCTCGACTCTGTTGTACTTCCCACAAAGTCGGGTGCTTGGCTGACATGTGCCTGATCATGCTGGTGGTGGTCAGGCTGCTAGTTTTGGTACCCCTGCTGATGCTGGCACGGCAGGTGTTGCAAATGGCCTTTTTTGAATCATCTGGATCCAACTTAAAAAACTGCCAGACTCGGGAAGACCTAACATTTGTACAGGCACCTTGTGTCGTCGTGTTGTTCCGGGGAACGGTTGCCTGACTTCTGCCTGGGGCCACCACCCTGCTTCTTACTGCCTGTTGTGATGCTACGCCTCCCTCCCCCTGTGCACTGCTGTCCTCGCTCTGCATATCCTCCTGCCAGGTTGGGTCAGTTACTGGATCATCCACCACGTCGTCTTCCTCTTCCGCACCCTGCTCCTCCTCCTGACTTGCTGACAATTGTGTCTCATCATCGTCCACCACTTGTTGAGACACGTTGCCAACTTCGTGAGAACGTGGCTGCTCAAATATTTGGCCATCTGTACAGACGATCTCCTCATGACCCACTTCAATATGAGCTGGCGAGAGGCCAGAATGTGTGAATGGAAACGTGAACAGCTCTTCCGAGTGTCCAAGTGTGGGATCATTAATGTCCGAGGAGGACGTGTACTCAGCCTGGTGGTAGGAAGGAGGATCAGGTTCAGAAATGTGCGGTGCAGTATCACGGCTACTGACACTTGACCGTGTGGAAGACAGAGTGTTTGTGGTGGTGCCAATCTGACTGGAAGCATTATCTGCTATCCAACTAACAACCTGTTGACACTGGTCTTGGTTCAAGAGCGGTGTACTGCTGCGGTCCCCAAGAATTTGGGACAGGACGTGCGAGCGACTAGATGTGGCCCTTTGTTGTGGCGAAATTAGAGCTTGCCCACGACCTCGGCCTCTGCCTGCACCACCATCACGTCCACTTCCTTGTTCCTTGCCAATGCCCTTGCGCATTTTGCAATGCTGTGCACTGCTGACGTGTATATTCACTACTTGTGCGTTATATCAAAGTTTCTGGAAATTGCACACAAGTGCACCTGTACGCTGCCACCAACAGGCACACACGTGCGGTTTTAAAAACCAAGCACGGACGCAATAAGAACCTAACAGGTTTTTTTGGGGAGCGACAATTACAGACAAGTCAGACACTATCTGGACTGTTTTACACTGTGTACACCAGCCCCAGATATGATGAAGGCTGGTATACGGTCACCACTACCCTGCCTGCCTGCCTGCCTGTATACTGGTACAATAGTCCTGACAAGGACTCTTCTGGTCACTAGCCTGTATTCAGACCTGGCTATACCCTGCCTGTATATAGCAACAATAGTCCTGAGAAGGACTCTGCTACTGTACTCCGACCTGGCTATACCCTGCCTGCCTGTATACAACTAGAATAGTCCTGAGAAGGACTTTTGGTCACACTGTTTGCAGCCCTGCAACTGAAAAAGCTATAAAGGGCCGCAAAGCTTTCCCTGAATCAGCGACACTCTCCCTGCACTCACTGTCTGGATAGCTGTGAGCAGAGCACAGCGCTCCGGCCGATATAAAGGCTCGGTCACGCTGTGCAGGCCGGCCAATCACTGCAATTCCACAACTAACAGGGCTGTGGCATTGCAGTGGTCTGCCAGCCAATCCCTGCATGAGGGCTGGCTCTCAAAAGAGCGCCAACATGCAGAAATGAAGACCACGAGTACAGCACGAGTATCGCGAGATTACTCGGTCCCCGCCGAGCAGCCCGAGTACAGCGATACTCGTGCGAGTACCGAGTAGTGACAAGCATGCTCGCTCATCACTACCATCTAGGTTTTCAGGGGAACCAGGTTATTGGGATCCAGGACATTAGAACTGGACTGTCGCAGGGAGGGACAGCAACGTGGAAGGTTTAGTCCGTGCTGCCACTAAAACCGGTGGCGTCCCCTGTTGGCAGACGAACTCATAATGTTAGCAACGGTTCAAGAAAGTGCTTCCCTAATGTGGGATGAATCTGTTCAATATATGTTAACCTTTTTCTTCCTTTAACAAAATAAATGCTTGGTGTTCTGTAGCTCGCGGACGAGCTACGTTTAACCAAGGGGGAATGTCACACCCTGGCCTATCAGGTCATCACAAGGGTGTCATGCAATCTGTCCTTCTGCATGGTACCCGCTCCTCCTTGGTTACGGGTCCTGTCAATTTGGTGTTGCTACCAACAGGTGTACATAAATCCTGAGGAACACTCTGGAACACACCCAACAACCACCCATTGGGCAGCCTGAGGGGAATAGGGCCACCCAGATGAGGGGATGGAAAAGGGAGGGCAGAGACATCAGTAGTTGAGTTGAGCAGAGCTGAGCAGTGAGACAGCGGTGACAGTGCAGGTCATGATGTGGAGCTGGGCTCCTGTACCCATCCAAGGTACTAGGCCTAGCCAGAAAAAGCTGGGACCCCGGTCGCAGGGGGTAGTGACAGGGGGTACAGTGCTGCTATAGAGAGCAGGCCGGCTGCCTTGTGCTACAACCGGGCAGGAGACAGGGCAGGACGGGGTACGCGGACCCTAGGCTGGGAAGTAGCTTCACGCAGCCCAGTAATTCACCCGACGGGAACGGAGTCTTTAGGAACCGTTCCCCATCTACTCCAGAATCTGGGTACTAGCACAATGAGGGGGATAGGACTTTCAAAAATCGTCCAGGAAATCCCAAGCGTGAACCCTGAGAGCAGGCTCACCTTGCTAGCCATGCAGGTGAGCAGGACCCGAGTAGTCTTAGGCGAAAAAGATCCACCAAGTTACACACAGTGCCAAGAGACAAGGCTTCAGACCAACCAGCGACACCAAAGGGGCACAGACCCAGCGTGCTCAACCAAGAGGAACAGAGCATTCAAGAGTTTTTTTTACCTAGTGTCAGCGTCAGTGACTTTGGACTGTGTGAGAACCCAATATCCCTTCACCCCCGACGGGTTCCCCACTCCATCCCATCACCAAGCCCCGGGACACTAAACCCCCTACCCACGGAGGGGTTAAACATTCTGTTGCTTCAACATCTTCACCGGGCTCCCCAACAGCAGCGGTGGTCTCACACATTACCACGCACCGTGGGGGGCGTCACGAACAATATCCCATTCACCACCCAAAACAATCCCCCCTTTTTATTTCCGAGGTAGTGGCGCGACCCCGCCTCGGATCCGGAGACCCCTCGAGCCACTGTGGATCCGGGTCCGAGCAGCCCGTCGGCTGTCGCGGGGGCGGCACAATCCTAATCCTTGGCCTGCATCCCTAATATCAACCAAACAGGCATATTTACTAAGTTCTGCCAGATCAGGACTAGACTGTCTGATGCTTTTCCTCCTACTCTGTCTTCTAAATGTTACCCAGCTACCTACCTCTGAGTCCTGACCTTCTTCACCTCCACCCTCCTCCATAGCACTGGCCTCAGTGAGCTCTAAACTCCTCTCTAGATTTTGAAATGCTCCTGAGTGTGGTATAGCACCCCACAAGGCCTAAGGGGCTACTCATCACCGGGCCAGTGGTTTTGTGGGGTTGCTTTGACTGGCCTGACCTGGCTCCATGGCCCTGTTGGCTACATGTAAAAGACAAACAAGCAGGTGCAAAATGTAAAGGGGGATGGAAGGAGGGTGAAGGGTCCTTGGGAAGCCGGTTGCAGCGGTGACTAGGGTCTCGGCCTCCTCCGCCTCAGACCCTTCCTGCGATCTTTCCTCTTCCAGAAGCGGTGTTGGATGGGACTGGGGGATGCTTTGCAGCACCTCCCATGGTGTGCAGCCAGGGATTAGCCGCCGCTGCAAGATGTTGCTCTCCTTTGGGGCTGATGTTAACGCAGCCCAGATAGTCAAGCTCCCACAGGTGGAGCGAGCCACAGGGAGAATGAGGGCGATGGGGACGGCTGATGGCACCGAAGTGTGGGGCGGCACTGCCGACAATGAAAAGGACAACACCAGGGCTGCAGTTCAAAGTTCCTTTTACTTACAGTTCTTAAAGATACCTGGAGGTGCCACTTTCTGCCGCCATGGATTGACTCCAGCCGCTCACAGGTGAATCAGAGGCAATCGCCGGTGTCTGTGGAAATGTGGGAGACCTTCCTCCTTGAACTGACTCACAGCTCCCCGTCGCCTGATTGGGGATCCGCTGTACGTGTTAAGTGTCCCATCCCGTGTGCGGGTGATGCGGGTCCTCGCCATGGGGCCTGGCTGTAAACTCGATCCCAGATACTATATGTCATTGTGCTCCAGGATAGTGGGTGGTGGACGATGAGTCATGCAGGAGGGGCAAAGCATGGGCCCCTAACGCACATAATCATGTCTATAACTACAGTGTCACATCCTAATCATAGTGGGCAAAGGGAAAACTTGCTTGGGCTCCAACCTATTTTTTGATAACCAGCGCAGGTTGTGGTTTGCAACCCTCAGCTGTCTGCTATAGCTTGGGGCTTGTTATCAAAAATAGAGACCATGTAATTTTTTTATAAATAATATATATATATATTATATATATATATATAAATCACTAAAAAAATGGCATTGGGTCCCCGCTATTTTTGATAACCAAGCTGTCACGGATATGTCTGGACCTTCAGGTGCTGCTGAGACCAAGTGTAGAATGGCCCAACAATCGTCCATGACTTTAATGGAAACTGTCCCTTTTAAACGCTTGATTTAATTTTTCTTTTGTTTTTTTTTTCCTGTTTCCTTGCCAGGTTGGAGGAGCCTTTTCTCCAGCTGGTAATTAGAGTTGAGCGATGTTCGAGGTTCGAGGTTCGCCAATTTCATGTTCGAGTGATTTTGGGGGTGCTTGAGATCAAACTCGAATGCGAGCTTTATGCTAAAAGCTCGATAGCTCGAGTTACGTTCGAGAACGGTTCAATCAGCAAAAAGCCTTGCTAGTTATTAGCTGGCTTTTCACTGTCATAGTGTGTCACTCTCTGATTCACACTATTATCTAATTTCAGCATATAGTGTGCGGGGGCGGCGCGTTTAGGGATAATGGCAACCACCATTATTTTTTTTTTCCCTAAGCGCGCGTGCAGTGGGGCGGGCCAGCATGTCAGCCAATCCCAGACACACACACAGTAAGTGGTCTTTTTTGCCAGACAAGCAAGGACATGTGTCATAGGCTGTCCATGTCACATGTCCTTGCATTATAAATACGGCCATCCCTCACGGCGCCATTATCTGCTTTCTGCGTGTAGGTGACAGTCACCGCTCACGCAGCTCCTGTCGCCGCTCCGGCTGTGTACGCTATACACACAGCGCTCTACACATTAGGGACAGAAGTTTATTTCAGCCCTTTTCAGGGCTCATTTCCTCGGGCTCAGAGCCATAGGTGACAGTCAGGTCTGTGGAAACGCTGCATACAGCTTCAGATAACAGCGTCTGTGTACCTAAACTCAGGGAATTCCTTGCTGCATTTCACCATTAGGAGGGATAGAAAGTGAGGCTTCCTTTCATGTCCACTGACCCAGAGAACCCGGCCAGTGTACCCACCTGCCCACTTTTGCCACGCTATTTTTATAGCAAACAGTGCTAAAACTTAGTGGCATCCAAGAAGTGGCTGCTATACTCCATTGTTGTCCCACTGGTGCCAAGCAATATCCAATACCTCTGCATTCAACCCTCATGCACATTTTGCTACGCTATTTTTATAGCAAACAGTGCTGAACATAAGTTGCATCCAAAAAGTGGCTGCTATACTCCATTGTTGTCCCACTGGTGCCAAGCAATTTCCAGCATGTCTGCATTCAACCCTCATGCACATTTTGCTACGCTATTTTTATAACAAACAGTGCTGAACATAAGTGGCATACAAAAAGTGACTGATATACTCCATTGTTGTCCCACTGGTGCCAAGCAATTTCCAGCACCTCTGCATTCAACCCTCATGCACATTTTGCTATGCTATTTTTAAATGCAAACAGTGCTGAACATAAGTGGCCTCCAAAAAGGGGCTGTTAGACTCCACTGTTGTCCCACTGGTGAAAAGCATTTTCCAGCACCTCTGCATTCAACCCTCATGCACATTTTGCTACGCTATTTTTATAGAAAACAGTGCTGAAACTTAGTGGCATCCAAAAAGTGGCTGCTATACTAATATTGTGTCCCACTTGTGCCAAGCATTTTCCAGCACCTCTGCATTCAACCCTGATGCACATTTTGCTACGCTATTTTTATAGCAAACAGTGCTGAAACTTAGTGGCATCCAAAAAGTGGCTGCTATACTCCATTGTTGTCCCACTGGTGCCAAGTAATTTCCAGCACCTCTGCATTCAACCCTCATGCACATTTTGCTACGCTATTTTTATAGCAAACAGTGCTGAACATAAGTGGCATCCAAAAAGTGGCTGCTATACTAATTTTGTGTCCCACTGGTGCCAAGCATTTTCCAGCACCTCTGTATTAAACCCTGATACACATTTTGCTGCACTATTTTTATAGCAAACAGTGCTGAACATAAGTGGCATCCAAAAAGTGGCTGCTATACTCATTTTATGTCCCACTTGTGCCAAGCATTTTCCAGCACCTCTGCATTCAACCCTCATGCACATTTTGCTACGCTATTTTTTTTATAGCAAACAGTGCTGAACATAAGTGGAATCCAAAAAGAGGCTGCTATACTAATTTTTTGTCCCACTTGTGTCAAGCAAGTCCAAGCACCTCTGCATTCTGCCCTCATGCACATTTTGCTACGCTATTTTTATAGCAAACAGTGCGGCCAGTTTTAGGGCCATACTTGCATTGATAGGGATAGTCAGTGTTGGTTCTTCAGCTGTCAATAATGCTAGACCATCTCTGCAATCTAAACCACCTCTCAATTTTTGCTACCACTTTTAAAGTGGCTAATCTTGTCGCTAACAAATGAGTGGCAAAAGGACAGATGGTAGTGGAAAAGGGAACAGGCGTGTTGGAAAAGGAAAAAACGTTTGTGTCCGTGGGGAAGGTGGCAAAGCTACATTAACATCTGATGAAGATAAGCTATCTTTCAGCAAAAGTAAGATGTCTACTACTTTCCGTGGACAATTTGATGTGCTCCCTTTTTTTACGGACCAGAACAACTGTAAGAAAGGTAGATGATGCACAAAAAAAGAACATGCTTGAATGGATCTCAAGGGCTCCAACAAGTGCCCTCTCCTCCACCTCAACTACCACATAAAAAAAAACAGTCCTCTGTGTTGTCATCCCAATTACACTTGCTTTCTCCCAGCTATCAAGTCTCCATCAGCCCTGCACAGTATGGTGTAACAGAGATGGCTGAGTCAGCAGAGCTGTTCAGTCACACTATAGCCTGTGAATCAGAGGTCTGCTCCCAAGCTACAGTGAGTACAGAACAGGAAATGGTCTGCAGTGATGCCCAGAAGCTTTGTGACTCAGATTCAGGCCCTGATGACCAAGTTTCTGATAATAATGTACACCCTCATTCACAAACTGTAACACCTGTTCGTGTAGACAATGAGGAACATACTGATGATGATGAGACGCAGATACCAGATTGGGATGACAACTTAAATATTCGGTCAGGGCAGGAAGAGGCTAGGTCTGAGGGTGAGGGGAGTGCAAACACAAAGCTTGATGATGAAGTTTTAGATCCCATTTACTGTCAACCCACAGTCAGGCACTTGAGGAGGTCAGACGCGGTGGAGGAGGATGCAACTGACGAAGAAGTTACCTTGTGCCTTCCTGGACAGAGTCGGAGTACTGGTAGCACGTCTACACCTGCATCTTCAGCCACGACTCTGCCTCTGAGCACAAGTCGGGGTGGCTCTGCAGGTCGCATGTCCTCTAAGCCTTGGCTAGCCTGGTCCTTTTTTGACCTTGCAAAGGATCTCCCAAATCATGTGATCTGTAAAATTTGTTGGGAATCTATAAGTAGAGGCAAAAAGCTCACCAGTTTGACAACTTCGTTCAAGAATCGTCACATGAATATCAAGCATAATTCCCGGTGGGAAGCTCACTGTGCAATGCGGCCTAGCGTAGCGGGCCAACCACCGCCTGCCCCTTCCAGTGCATCTGCGCGCTCTTCATCTTCTATGACTGTAGGGACAGCTGGTTTTCTACGCACACCTTCCACCACTGTAACCGCAACAGGCAGTTTGCTTGGTAGGTCGTCAGTTGGTTTGGAAGGGGAAACAAGTGCAGGTTTACAACTCTCTTAGACATCGATAGCACCAACGTTGGATGAAGGCAACATCATGTCTATGCCTGCACTTTCCTCACAAACCTGCATTTTTCCAGGGACACCCTACCCACCACCATCTACACACAGCAGCCAGATCTCTGTCCCTCAGATGTGGACAAATAAAAGGCCATTTTCTCCGACCCATGACAAAGCTAAGAGGTTGACTTTATCCCTCTGTAAGCTCTTGGCTACCGAAATGCTGCCTTTCCGCCTGGTGGACACACAGGATTTTCTAGACTTTATGTCTGTCGCTGTGCCCCAGTACCAGATTCCCAGTCGCCACTACTTCTCTAAGAAAGCTATGCCTGCGCTACACCAGCATGTCGCACACAACATCACCGCATCCTTGAGAAACTCTGTGTGTGAACAGGTGCATTTCACCACCGATACTTGGACCAGTAAGCATGGACAGGGGCGTTACATGTCGCTGACTGGGCACTTGGTAACTATGGTGATAGATGGAGAAGGGTCTGCTGAACAAGTCTTGCCGTCCCCACGACTTGTGCGTCAATCCTCTGTATGTATAAGTTCCTCCAACGCTTCTGCCTCCTCAATCTCGTCTGGGTCCTCCACCTCCGCCCCAAGCCTGCCTGGTCAGGCCACCAGCGTTGTAACTGCACACAAGGAATCATGCAAAACTACTTACTATGCTGGCAGCAGAGCGCAACAGCATCATGCTGTCTTTAGCTTGAAATGTCTTGGAAATAAGAGTCATACAGCGGCTGAGTTGTGGTCAGCTCTGCTGTCCGATTTTCATTAATTGGTTGTCTCCACTCAACCTGCAGCCAGGTAAGGTCGTGTGCGACAATGCTGCAAACCTGGGTGCGGCCCTTCGCCTGGGCAAGGTGACACACATGCCTTGTATGTCTCACGTGTTGAACCTTGTCGTCCAGCAATTTTTAACGCACTATCCCAGCCTAGATGGCCTTCTGCTCAGGGCACAAAAACTGTCTGCTCACTTCCGCCGTTCAACCGCCGCAGCTGAGCGACTTGAAGTCTTTCGGCCTGCCGGTTCATCGCCTGAAATGCGATATGCCGACACGCTGGAATTCGACTCTCCACCTGTTACAGCAACTGTGGCCGCACCGCCGAGCACTGGTGCAATACGTCATGACATATAGCCTGGGCCAACGAGATTCAGAGGTGGGGAGATCACCCCGATGGAGTGGTCTCAGATCAAGGACCTATGCACCCTTCTGCACAGTTTCGACATGGCGACGAATATGTTTAGCGCTGTCAATGCCATTATCAGCATGACAATTCCAGTCATTTTCATGCTGGAGCACACACTAAACAATATTTGGAGTCAGGGGGTGGTTCAACAGGAAAAGGAGGAAGTACATGAGGATTCATATGCGCAAGGGATAACAACATCACCAAGCTCCAGACGTTCATCATCACCAAGGCGGCAGGCATGGGACGATGGGGGAGAGGGATTAACAAGGGCGCTTGGTAGCAGGCATAATGTTGAGGAAGATGCAGGAGAACATGAAGAAATGGAGGACGAACTGTCCATGGACATAGAAGACTCAGCAGATGAGGGAGACCTTGGTCACAGTTCAGTTGAAAGAGGTTGGGGGGAGATGTCAGAGGAAGAAAGAATGGTTAGCACCTCTATGCCACAAACACAGAAAGGACTTGGTCCGCATGGATGCGCAAGACACATGAGCACCTTCTTGCTGCACTACTTACAACATAACCCTCGGATTGTCAAAATTAGAAGTGATGATGACTACTGGGTTGCCACACTATTAGATCCCCGGTACAAGTCCAAATATTGTGAAATAATTTCAGCAATAGAAAGGGACGCACATATGCAGGAGTATCAGCAGAAGGTGTTACTCAATCTTAGCTCGGCTTTTCCACCAAACCCCAGTGGTGCTCGGAATGAATCTCCCAGGAGTATCTCCAAATGAACATCGATGCCATGACTTTGCAACTGGAGCTTTGCTCATTTTGGGCTTCAAATCTTGAAAAATGGCCTGAGCTCGCCACTTACGCCTTGGAGATATTGTCGTGTCCAGCTGCCAGCGTTGTCTCTGAACGTGTCTTCAGTGCTGCTGGGTGTGTGCTGACAGATAAGCGCACACGTCTGTCCAGTGACAATGTGGACAGACTAACATTCATCAAAATGAACAAGTCATGGATCCGCAAGGACTTTACTACCCCTGTATCATCCTGGGGAGAGTAAATGCTTGTGGATTTGGAATGTGCTTGATGCAAATGTACCTGTCAAGTTTGCAACTGGGGCACAAGTGCTGCCACTGAAGTGGTGTCTGTGGGGCCCAATTTTTGGAAAAAAGGGAGACTCTGCTTGGAGTAACCCTTGCTGTGTTTTTAAAAATGAGCCAAGATGAACAAGTCATGGTTCAGCAAAGACTTTGCTACCTATCCCGGTGTCATCCTGGGGACGGTTAAGAATAGCGTATTTTGGAATATGCTTGATGCAAATTAAAACATCCTGTTTGCAACTAGGGCACAAGTGCTGCCTCTGAAGTGGTGTCTGTGGGGCTCAATGTTTGGAAAAAAGGGAGACTCCGCTTGGAGTAACCTTTGTTGTGTTTTTAAAAATGAGCCAAGATGAGCAAGTCATGGTTCAGCAAAGACTTTGCTAGACCTTCCCCGATGTCATCCGGGCGACAGCTAAGGCAGGCGTATTTTGGAATGTTCTTGATGCAAATCAAAACATCCTGTTTGCAACTAGGGCACAAGTGCTGCCACTGAAGTGGTGTCTGTGGGGCCCAATTTTTGGAAAAAAGGGAGACGCTGCTTGGAGTCTCCTTGCTGTGTTTTACATGACTTTAGAACGGCATGTTATGCCTATATCTGTGTCTCCTCCTCTTTTTCCTCGTCCAGCTGTTTAGTTTTTGGATGGGTATTTGTCCTTGTCACTTTCCCATGTGTGTGTGTTGTCTTGGGAGTTGTTTGGCACCTTTTGGACAACTTAGAGGGTGTTTTTCAGGTGTTTTTATGTGTTTGTGATTGCCTCCCATTGTTTTCAATGGGGTTCGAGAGGTTCGTCGAACGGCTCGTCGAACGGGGCACCGTTTGACGAACTGAACCGAACTTGAACTCTAGGGGGGTGGCTCATCTCTACTGGTAATTAAGGGCCTTTATAACGTGGGGCCTCTCACTTCTCCAGTGTGGGTTATACTCTTCACTTGGAGAAGTTGCTAGCTCAGAAGTGCATGAGGCTTCAGACTACTGTTGATGTTTATTCTGAAGATTCCCTCTCAAGATAAGTTGTTGATTTTTTTACTTTTTCCCCTTTTGCTGTTTATTTTTGTGTTTGTTTTTCCCTCCGTGGATTGGTGGGATTTAGTCCAATGGTCTGGCTAGGAGACAGTGGCACGTTGGCGGGCCACACCTCCTAACCTTTATAGGTACCTGTGGTTTGAGAGCAAGCGCAGAGCCCCCCAGTGTTAGGGTCAGCGCAGGAGCCCATGGTCACCCCATCTCTTTGTCCTTCAGCCTCCCTTATACCCAGGAGTCCACTTGCTGGGTGTCTCTCCCCATACCCAGCGTGACTCAACCAAGGAAAATCATGGAAAAGCAGACAGCTGAGGGCTGGTATTACCAGGATGGGAAGACCCATGGTTATTTGGCCCTTACCAGCCTAAAGGATCTATTTTTATATATTAAATTGGTGAACTAAGTCATATAGGGGAGTCTTTATTGCCCATTGGTTTACGTCAGAACTTTCAGGATTTTTTTTTAAGTAATAAATTGGCTAATGCATGTGGAGGAGTCTTTTTTCAAATAAACTTTTTTTCCCTTGTTTTTGTTTGTTTTTTTCACTCTATACTCGCTGCATTAGTCATGGAGTTGTCTGATAGACACCGATCCATTCCTAACCCCTGGGATGAACGTCAGCTATCAATTTACAGCTGACATCAACCTCACAAGCATTAGCCCTATTGTCAATGCACCTGGGCAATGGCAAAGAGCAAGGCAAAGCGCCAGAATTGGCGTATCTCATAGGCTGCTATTATTTAGGCTGGTAAGAGTAAAATAACCATGGGGCTTCCCTCCTTAATAATACTAGCCCCCAGCTGTCTTCTTTACCTTGACTATGAAAAATAGGGCGTCGCGCGTACCATTTTTTTTTAAATATTTAGATAAATAATTTAAACAATCAGCGTCTGATTCCCTCAATTTTTGATGCCAAGCCAAGGTAAAGCAGACAGCTGAGGGTCGCAGCCTACAGCTGTTTTTCTTGCACTGATAATCAAATATAGGGTGGAGCCCACACCAGTTTCAAAGGACTTCTTTCCATATCCACATATTGACAGGGCAATTGCTCCCTTTTTGCTAACTTTTTCACTCACCTAGTCCTTACTACAACCATTTGACAGCCATTTTACAGTTTACAATTTTGGGTCCCCATTGGATTTTATGGCGTCAGGAGTCAAACTTGGGTCAAATCCACATCCTGAACAGAACTAAAGTATAGCCAAACCCGACAAACCTGAACTTCCATGAGTCCGGTCATCCCTAGTAATAATGACAACATGTACAAGGAGTTTGTATGTTCTCCCTGTGTTTGCTTAGATTTCCTCTTGGTACTCCGGTCAATTCCCACAATCCAAAGACATAGTGATAGGGAATTTAGATTGTGAGCTGCAATGGGGACAGTGATGAGAATTTCTATACAGTGCTGTGGAAACTAATGGTGTTATATCAGCAAGTAAAATAAATAAATATTGAGTATTTTGGATATACAATTCTTGATGAGGTCTTCTGAAGCACTATAAAGTTTAGGAAGGTATGCAACATAAGAATTTTAGGGAAAGGGTAGGAAATTATTCTAGAAGAAAAATTGAAATATGTAATCTCATGCATAAACTTTACTAACAACTTTTTTAAAGATCTCTAGAGGATCCATAAGAACAAACGGAATGAATGAGATAGGTCAGATTAGAGTGAACCTGTCAGGTCCAATATGCACTCAGAACCACGAGCAGTTCTGGGTGCATATATCTAATCCCTGCCTAACTGTCCCTGCATCTAGTAGTATACATAAAGACATCTTTATAAAAAGTATTTCTAAAGATCCTTTATGATATACTAATGAGCTCAGGAACTAGTCGCAAGGGCATTACTTCTCCCGACTAGTCCTCCTTCTTAGCATGTTAGCACTCACATGACATATGGAATAGCAAATGGATTTCACTCGTCTAACTTTTCTGGATGAAAATCGGACTGATTTTTTTTATACGGAGGCTTGAGTGAACCCTTACAGTAATAATCCGTGTAAGGTTCTGCAACTTCAAAAAACTCACAGACACCTTAAAGTGTCCTATTTTTATGGACTGTCCTGTAATTTCTGAGCAGTTGTTACTCAATATTGAATACGCTCGATTAGTCTAACTGGGATAAAGACAGACTTTACAGAAAATATTGTAGATATGGTTTTAACTTATGCAGTTATATTATACATTTCCAGACTTTACGAAAAACATCAGTTTGGAGAGATTGAATGTTGGCATGGCTTTGTACTTAGATGACCTCTTCCTCTAACAAACTCGTTACTTCATCACATGTAATGCATTCATCTATTTTCCTCCAGTATATTCGATAAAGACAATATTGTAGATTTACATCAAAAGATCCATTTAAATCATTCTTCTTAAGTATGACTTCCAATAGTATTTTATGTGCTTACTCCGTGTTTTGCTTTACTAATATAATCAGTGTTGTAAATCAGACATACTCCCATGCAAAAGAAATATAGATTATCTTTGGAGTGTTTCATTGAGTGTTACAATATATCTGTAAGATGCTACAGTAGTATATGTTATTTAATGCAACGTGTTCAAGGTAAAGGTTATAGCTAGTGTTCCTCCCATAGGCTTGAAATACATTTCAAAACATGCAAATAATAATTTTTGTAAAATAAACAAACTAAAAGGGAATCTGTCATGTAAGAAAACACTATTAACCTGCAGATATGGGATTAATCTCATACTACTTTGGTGTGGATTGGGTTCCCCTATTCAGGGTCATCTATTTCATAACTATTGTGATGTTCCATTATTATATGGTGGTAATTTTAAGCCATTATCATCTCCCTTGTGAAACATACAGTCCCTGACAGAAGTTCTGTCGCTTATCCATGTTATGTAAATAAAAGCTTTTAAACTGACTTTAAATTCATCCATTGGTTTTATAAATTACTCTTTTGAAAGCTGAAACCCTCCCAAATTTTATTTAGGTTATGAAAATAAAGTTGCTGCAAAGCTGAAATATTGATCATTTAATGAACACAGAAAGGTCAGATTTTGGCAAGACAAAAGGTTTGTCGCCTTGTCATATAATGCACCCAATCCTAGTTTACATCCTCACCTGTGCTCACTCAAGCGGCTTTGTCAGGGACAATATCATAGGGCTGCACAAGGCTGGAATGGGCTATAAAACCATAAGTAAGACGCTAGGTGAGAAGGAGACAACTGTTGGTGCAATAGTAAGAAAATGGAAGAAATACAAAATGAGTGTCAACCGACATCTATCTGGGGCACCATGCAAAATCTCACCTCGTGGGGTATCCAAGATCATGAGGAAGGTAAGAGATCAGCCTAAAACTACATGGGTGAATGTGTTAATGATCTGAAGGCAGCTGGGACCACTTTCATCAAGAAAAACATGGGTAACACATAACGCCGTAACGGCTTAAAATCCTGCAGTGCCCGCAAAGTCCCATTGCTCAAGAAGGCCCATGTGCAGGCCCGTTGGACGTTTTCCAATGAACACCTGGATGATTCTGAGAGTGAATGGGAGAAGGTGCTGTGGTCAGATGAGACAAAAATTTAGCTCTTTGGCCTTAGCTCAACTCGCTGTGTTTGGAGGAAGAGAAATGCTGCCTATGACCCAAAGAACACGGTCCCCACTGTCAAGTATGGAGATGGAAACATTATGTTTCATGTGTGTTTCTCTGCTAACGGCACAGGACTACTTCACCGCATCAATGGGACAATGGACGGAGCCATGTACCGTAAAATCCTGAGTGACAACCTCCTTACCTCTGACAGGACATTAAAAATTAATTGTGGCTGGGTCTTCCAGCACAACAATGAACCAAAACATACAGCCAAGCCAACAAAAGAAGCAAATTAAGGTCATGAAATGGCCTAGCCAGTCTCCAGACCTTAATCCCATAGAAAACTTAGGGAGGGAGCTGAAGCTTTGAGTTGCCAAGTGACAGCCTCAAAATCTTAATGTTTTAGAGATGATTTGCAAAGAGGAGTGGACCAGAAATCCTCCTGACATGTGCGCACACCTCATCATTAGAGATGAGTGATGTTCGAATTGAACCATTCGCCAATTTCAAATTTGAGTGATTTTGGGTGGTGTTCGAGTCGTTCGACGAACTCAAACAATTTGCTTCAAGTTTGGCAGTTCGAGTTACCGTTCGATAACGGTTTGATCACCAAAAGCGTGGTTTTTCACAGTAAGGCTATGTGCGCACATTGCGTATCTGCATGCGTCCTGCGTCCCCAGCACAATCCACAATCCCTCACTCTTTCCTACTCACCGATCATGGGCGTGGTGCTGCACGGCTGTCACAAAGCTACGGCGGCTTTTCCTCTTTTGAAAATGGCTGTCACTCATTATTCAATCTGGTATTCCCTGCTTTCCCCGCCCACCGGCGCCCATGATTGGTTGCAGTCAGACATGCCCCCACGATATCTCACTGCAAACAATCACAGCCGCCGGCGGGCGGGTCTATATCGTGCAGTAAAATAAATAAATAAATAATAATAATAAAAAACCTGCGGTTCCTCCCAATTTTGATACCAGCCAAGATAAAGCCACATGGCTAGAGGCTGGTATTGTCAGGATGGAGAGCGCCACGTTATGGGGAGCCCACCACCCTAACAATATCAGCCAGCAGCCGCCCGGGATTGCCGCATCCATAAGATGTGACAGTCCCGGGACTCTACCCGGCTCATCCCGAATTGCCCTGGTGCGGTGGCAATCGAGGTAATAAGGTTTGGTTAATCATGACAGGCATCTCCCCGAGACACCTTCCATGATTAACCTGTAAGTGAAAGTAAATAAACACACACAACGAAAAATTCTTTATTTGGAATAAAAGACAAAAAAAACCCTCATTTACCTCTTTATTAATATCCAAACAACAATCAAGGTCCGAAGTAATCCACACGACGCTTTCAACTCTGCTACATGAAGCTGACATGGAGCACCATAGAACACGAGCGCTCTGTGTAAGCTCCACTCAGCAACTGAAGTGAGCCGCGCTGTCACCCCGGAGACTTCACTCAAGTAGTGCCTGCGTGTGATCTCTCTCTCTCTCTCGCTCTCTCTCTCTCCCTCTCTCTCATCCTCCCTCTTTCTCTCTCTCTCTCTTTTTCTCTCGCTCTCTCTTTTTCTCTCTCTCTCTCTTTTTCTCTCTCTCTCGATTTTCTCTCTCTTTTTCTCTCTCTCTTTTTCTCTCTCTCTTTTTCTCTCTCTCTTTTTCTCTCTCTCTCTTATTCTCTCTTTTAGTCTCCTCTTTGTAGCTGAATAATCCACTTCTGGATTCTCTACTGCAATTCAGAGGTCAAGATTACCAAATCTTCCTATACTTTTCAGTGGCAGTGGCTCAATGGGTAGAGCTGCCGCCTAAGGAGAATTAGTTCATGAGTTCGAGTTCCGGCCATCCCAATGAAGAATTTAATTTAATTTATTTATAATTTTAAATTATTATTTATTTATAATTATAATTTAATTTAATTATGCCCTGAGGGGAGGAGCCAGACATCAGCTGTGAGCCAGGGACACACCTCTAAAATCGGAGCAGTTAACGGAATGAGGCTGCTTTTTCTCTCTTTTTTTCTCTCTTTCTCTCTTTTTCTCTCTTTCTTTCTCTCTTTCTTTCTCTCTCTTTTCTCTATCTTTTCTCTATTTTCTCTCTCTCAGACCTGGCGATGATTAGCTGATGCAGTCACCTGACGGAATCAGCTGACACTATAAGTCAAGCGATGAGGCCAACTTTTTACCGCCCGGCCAGCTAAACAATCAGGCGCTACTGTCGGACAGGAGTCTGCACAGAAGTGTGTAGTTTTTTTTTTTTTTTTAACTGATGTATCAGCTGATTGTATCAAAGCCGTTTATACAATCAGCTGCATGTCATGTGTTTCAGGCCCTTGAACCTGACACATCATCTGATCTCTTTGCCTTCCAGCAAAGCGATCAGATGATATTGGATCCGGATTGGATGGCGTGGGACCCTTGACCCAGGATTACTGCGGAGGGGGATTCTTTATTTCAATAAAGATGGAGTCACTAATTGTGTTGTTTTTTATTTCTAATAAAAATATTTTTCTGTGTGCTGTGTTTTTATCTGTACTAGAAATTCATGGTGGCCATGTCTAATATTGGCGTGACACCATGAATTTCGGGCTTAGGGCCAGTTGATAATATACAGCCAGCCCTAACCCCATTATTACCCAGCGAGCCACCCGTCACCACGGCAGCTGGAAGAGTTGGATACAGCGCCAGAAGATGGCGCTTCAATGAAAGCGTTATTTTCTGGGGCGGCTGCGGACTGCAATTCGCGGCAGGGGTGCCCAGAAAGCTTGGGCACCCTGCGCTGCGTATTCCAATCCCCAGCTGCCTAGTTGTACCTGGCTGGACACAAAATTGGGTGAAGCCCACATCATTTTTTTTTTTTTTAATTATTTCATGAAATTCATGAAATAATTAAAAAAAGGGGCTTCCCTATATTTTTGGTTCCCAGCCGGGTACAAATAGGCAGCTGGGGGTTGGGGGCAGCCCATAGCTGCCTGCTGTACCTGGCTAGCATACAAAAACATGACAAAGTGCACGTCATTTTTTGGGGGGCAAAAAACTCCTGCAAACAGTCCTGGATGGAGTATGCCGAGCCTTGTAGTTCTGCAGCTGCTGTCTGCTGTCTGTCTGTATGGAGGAGAGCAGACAGCAGCTGCATAACTACAAGGCTCAGCATACTCCATCCAGGACTGTATGCTGGAGGGAGAGACAGGGGGAGCAGAACTACAAGGCTCAGCATGCTCCATTCACTAGTGTATGCAGGAGAGCAGACAGCAGCTGCAGAACTACAAGGCTCAGCATGCTCCATTCACTAGTGTATGCAGGAGAGCAGACATCAGCTGCAGAACTACAAGACTCAGCATACTCCATCCAGGACTTTATGCAGGAGTTTTTTGCCCCCCCAAAAAATGATGTGGATTTCGCCATATTTTTGTATGCTAGCCAGGTACAGCAGGCGGGTAGCCTGCCCGCAACCCCCAGCTGCCTTTTGTACCCGGCTGGGAACTAAAAATATAGGGAAGCCCTTTTTTTAATTATTTCATGAATTTCATGAAATAATTACAAAAAAAAACGACATGAGCTTCGCCCCATTTTTGTGTCCAGCCAGGTACAACTAGGCAGCTAGGGATTGAAATCTTCAGCACAGGTTGGCCCGAGCTTTCTGGGCCCCTCTGCTGTGAATTGCATTGTGCAGCTGCCCCAGAAAATGGCGCTTTCATAGAAGCACCATCTTCTGGTGCTGTATCCTACTCTTCCGGCTTCCCTGGTGATGGGTGGCTCGCTGGGTAATAGTGGGTTAATACTAGCTTTGTTTTACTAGCTAGTATTAAGCCAGAGATTCTTAATGTCAGGCAAGTTTGACCCGGTTATTAAGAATCTCCAATAAAGGGTTAAAAATAAAGACACCACACAGAAAAAAAATACTTTACTAGAAATAAATACACAGACACACTTAGAGACTCCATGTTTATTACTCCCTCTCACCCCTCCACGATCCTGGTCTTCTGTCTTCTTTCTCCGTCAACCCATGGAGCTCTGCTACATCAGACAGCACTGCATGGGAGGAAGACGCTGCTGCTCCCGTGCAGTCTAATCACTCAGTGAGTGAGCAGAGGCTCTGAGTTGTAAGCGGTGACATCACCGCTGCCACCGTTGAAATAGTAATCTGACAGGCGGGTTAATATAGCAATGGTGATCTCCGATCACCTGATTCCCAGTGCCGCTATTCACCGGCTTTGGCATCCAGTCCTTGCATGTGGGCTGACTCTGTAAAGAGCGCCAACATGCAGGGACAGGGAGCCAAGCATGTGCCCAAGCAACTCGCTGGTACACGGAGATGCTCAAACGAGCACCGCGTACTGGAGAGATGCACTGACAGGACCTAGCATGACATCTAGCCATGTGACCAGTCTGTAGCCAATGAGATAATACACACATGACTGGTCACATGCTATGACGACGTCACGAAAGGTCCTATCATCAGTGCTGGTTACCGGGAGGGCGCAGCGATGATCGGAAGGAAAAGCGGTGGGAGACAGAGTGCATGACGCATCGCGGGGTCCTGTAAGAATAATGGCAATGGTTATTAACTGTATGTGTACATGTATAATGTGTTTGTATGTGTTTGTGTTTGCCTGCCATTGTTTTCAATGGGGTTCGAAGGTGTTCGTCGAACGTTCGCCGAACACACCCGCCGTTCGACGAACCAAACCGACCTCGAACACTAGGGGGGTGGCTCAACACTACTCATCATCAACTGCAAAAAACCTCTGACTGCTGTGCTTGCCAACAAGGGTTTTGCCACCAAGTATTAAGTCTTGTTTGCCAGAGGGATCAAATAGTTATTTCTCTCTTCAAAATGCAAATACATGTATAGAATTTATACAATGTAATTTTCTGGATTTTATTTCGGATATTCTATTTCTCACTGTTAAAATTAACCTACCCTTACAATTTTAGACTGTTTATGCCTTTGTGACGGGTCAAACTTACAAAATCAGCAAGGGATCAAATGCTTATTTTCCCCACTGTATATTATATTTTTATATATATATATATATATATATATATATATATAATAATCTTCATTAGAACAGGTAGTCTAATATTACAGAATATTAGGGTTCAAATTTCAAATTTCCATTAGGTGGTATCTGTCAGCAAGTTTTTTCTATGTAATCTGAGAGCAACATGCTATGGGTGCCTAATTCCAGTGATGTGTCACTTTCTAGGCTGTGTGCTGCTGTTTCCATACACTGATTTTCTTATCAGCAGGAACTTATCACTATAGGACTAGGTGTCTTGTGCCTCTAGGTCAATTTGTTCTGTATAACTCCAACCACACCACCGATTAGCAGCTTTCTGTCAATGCACAATGTACACAAAAAGCTGCCAATCAGTGGAGTGGGCAGGATTACACAGAGCTCAGCATTCTGAGTACGAAACGAAAGACAGGGTGCATAGCCAATCAAATAAGTAGAAGGGTGCAGCCTCTTGTGTGGAAGGCAAGAATCAATAGAAGAGAAAAAGACCAGACAAATTTGAAGCGCACATCCCAACAATAATAAAGATAATCAATAATTTTATTCAATCCAAGAAAAACCACACATGATAAAAACACTTAAACAAATTCTGAGTACTGCTAGATCTGTAGCAAAACAGTGATTGTACCAAAATGACAGCAAGCAGACCAGCAAATGACACATTGCTGGAATGATGATTTTGTGTCCTACTTCATGCTGCTCTCAGATTACATTGCAGAAACCTGCTCACAGATTCCCTTTAAAAGGGTTGTCCACTACTGGACAAACATTTCTTAACCCCTTAACGACCGCGGGCCGTAAAATTACGTCCTAAATGACATAATCTTACTGCCCGCGGTCCTCCGGCGGCAGCATGCCGCGATCGGCACACATCTCAGCTGATTTTCACAGCTGAGATGTGTGCCTGCTAGGCACGAGCAGAATCGTTATCTGCTCGTGCCGATTAACCCCTTATAATGGCGCTGTCAATACATGACAGCGCCATTATAAGCGCAATCGCGGTAAAGTTTTACTTACCGCCGAAACCGGAAGTCACGTGACGCGATCACGTGACTCCCGATAGTTGTCATGGTAGTACAGGGTCATGTGATGACTCCTGTACTACACATGAATTGGTTTCACTTTCGCTGTGCCCGGGGCACAGCAAAAGAGAAAGACAGCGTATCTGCTGTTTACAGCCTTCCAGCTGTGATCAGCAGATACTGCAAAGCGATCGGAATGCTGATCGCAATAGCCCCCTAGGGGGACTAGTAAAATAAAAAAAAAAAGTAAAAAAATAAGTTTTAAAAAATTAAAAAAAAACAAAAAAACCTAAAAGTTCAAATCACCCCCCATTCGCCCCATTGAAAATTAAAGGGTTAAAAAAATAAAAAATATACACACATTTGGTATCGCCGCGTTCAGAAACGCCCGATCTATCAAAATATAAAATCAATTAATCTGATCAGTAAACGGCGTAGCGGCAAAAAAATTCCAAACGCCAAAACGACGTTTTTTTGTCGCCACAACTTTTGCGCAAAATGCAATAAGAGGCGATCAAAACGTAGCATCTGCGCAAAAATGGTACCGTTAAAAACGTCAGCTCGAGACGCAAAAAATAAGCCGTCATTGAGCCTAAGATCCCGAAAAATGAGAACGCTACGGGTCACGGAATATGGCGTAAAACGTGCGCCACTTTTTTCGGACAAACTTCCGATTTTTTTTTAACCCCTTATATAAAAGTAAACCTATACATGTTTGGTGTCTACGAACTCGCACTGACCTGAGGCATCACACCCACACATCAGTTTTACCATATAGTGAACACAGTGAATAAAATATCTCAAAAATCATAGTGCTATCGCACTTTTTTTGCAATTTTTCAGCATTTGGAATTTTTTTGCCATTTTCTAGTACACAATATGGTAAAACTGATGGTTTCATTTAAAAGTACAGCTCGTTCCGCAAAAAATGAGCCCTCACATGACCATATTGACTGAAAAATAAAAAAGTTACGTCTCTCAGAAAAAGAATGGCGAAAAAAAAAAACGGAAAGCGAAAAATCGGCCGGTCGTGAAAGGGTTAAAGGGATCCTGTCAACCCCTCTTTAACAGCAGTCCAGAAATTAAAAGTACGCCGTGTGAATGACCAGTTAAAATCAATGAGTGGTATGAAAGGTAAAAAATTGCATGAGTTCCTTGAAGAATATTGTAGTGGAATTAGAAGGCTGCAGCCAATCACTGCATGTTTATCACCTGTAGTGGTAATATGATGCCCCTTAATGTTTATTCAAACAGACTCAAGATGGGAACCAGAAGCAAATGCGGAGGGTGGTGCTGGTCTGAGATGTGAGTGGGCCCGGAAGCATAAGGTGTAAAGTAGGGCACAACCCTTTCCCCTTTAACAATCTCTGTTTCAGCTGGCAAAACCATGGTAATCATATAGGAACAAAAACAGTTTTTCTCTTGAAAATGTTATTGTTTACCCTGTTGTATACTTTCCTTGTACATTACAATTAGCTTTGCATTTACCTCTAATTAAGTACATTAAATTACTAATTGCTGCAATGAAGTCCTTATAATATGTCATTACTTATTTCAATATATTACATTAAATTGCATGTTTTCTCAGTCAGAGATTTTTATTCAGGATTCCCTATTCTGACAAAATAACATTAAATAAACAGTTAATATATTTTAGTGTTCTCAAATTCATTTATTATTTGTTATCGTTTAGTCCTTAAATTATAGCTTTTTTTAAACAGTTACATCTGTACCTATTTTGTATGTACTATGAGAGTTTTGGCTTTATGGAGGGTAGATGTGAGAATTAAGGGGGCTTTACATGCTGCAACATCGCTAACAATATATCGTCGGGGATACAGTGTTTGTGACGCACATCCGGCGTCGTTAGCGACGTCGCAGCTTGTGACAGGCTGGAGCGACCTAAAACAATCGCAAAAAAGATAAAAATCGTTTGTTTTGGAGAGGTCGTTTAATTACAAAAAATCGTCAGGTGAGTAGCGATGTTGTTCCTCGTTCCTGCGGCATCACACATCGATATGTGTGACACTGCAGGAGCGATGAACATCTCATTACCTCCGTCCCGCCGGCTATGAGGAAGGAAGGAGGTGGACGGCATGTTCCGGCCGCTCATCTCCGCCCCTCCGCTTCTATTAGCCGGCCGCTTAGTGACGCCGCAGTGACGTCGCTGAAAAGGTATGTGCGTGTGACGCTGGCGTAGCGATAATGTTCGCTACGGCAGTGATCACCACATATCGCACGTACGATGGGGGCGGGTGAAATCGCGCACATCGCTAGCTATAGCTAGCGATGTCGTAGCCTGTAAAGCACCCTTTATTATCTTATAAATATCTATAGACTACTAACTTACATAGTGCAGAGATAATGTACAGTAGGACATTTTTTTAGGAGCCATGAGGAGATGGAAAGCAGCGTCACAAGACAAAATGATTGCTTCTCCCTTTATTTAGTCCCAGTTAATGGAAATAATTATCTACCAACATATTCCACAGAGCCGTACAGAGATGATCATTGGTTATATCAGTCTCTGCCCCACTGGGGCTCACGACATTGACATATGGACTGGAGACAACAATTTCCTAGGAAGTTAATATACACTGTGTGCAGAAATATTAGGAAAGTTGTATTTTAGAGGATTTTTTTTATTATTGATCAACAACTATGTTCTCAATCAACACAAAAGACTCATAAATATCAAAGCTTAATATTTTTGGAGGTTGGAGTGGGTTTTTTTTTTAGATTTGGCTATCTTAGGAGGAAATCTGTTTGTGCAGGTAACTATTACTGTGCAGAATTATTAGGCAACTTAATAAAAACCAAATATATTCCCATCTCACTTGTTTATTTTTACCAGATAAACCAATATAACTGCACAAAATTTAGAAATAAACATTTCTGACATGCAAAAACAAAACCCCAAAAAATGAGTGACCAAAATAGCAACCTTTCTTTATGATGGCACTCAACAGCCTACCAGCCATAGATTCTGTCAGTTGCTTGATCTGTTTATGATCAACTTTGCGTGCAGCAGCCACCACAGCCTCCCAGACACTGTTCCTAGAGGTGTACAGTTTTCCCTCCCTGTAGATCTCACATTTTATGAGGGACCACAGGTTCTCTATGGGGTTTAGATCAGGTGAACAAGGGGGCCATGTCATTATTTTGTCATCTTTTAGACCTTTACTGACCAGCCACGTTGTGGAGTAGTTGGATGCATGTGATGGAGCATTGTCCTGCATGAAAATCATCTTTTTCTTGAACGATATCGACTTCCTCCTGTACCACTTCTTGAAGATGTTGTTTTCCAGAAACTGGCAATAGGTCTGGGAGTTGAGCTTCACTCCATCCTCAAACCATAAAAAGGTCCCACAAGTTCATCTTTGATGATACCAGCCTTGGTGGACCCAGTAGCTCTTTCCTAACTGCTGTTTATACAGTATCTAGACTGAAATATAGAATCCAGTCTTGTTCAGGAACCAACATAATTATTTGTATTTTTTTACGTTGTCCTGGTCTTACACAATGCACCTGGTTTGGTGGTGGGTTTCAGGCCAGTGAAGAACAGGGATAGCAAGGGACAGCCACCCGGAGCGGGGGGTGTTCAAAACATTATAATACCCTCCGCAGTCAGGCAGGAGAAATTGAGGATCATCTAGCTCCTCTAAGATCATCTAGAGTGTATCTAACTATCATCCTATTCCTGCACGCCTTTCCTGCTCTTCATTAGACCTCTCACTAATACACTGTCATGACTGTCATGTGTTTTATATGTTATTTGACATTGGTGTCGTATATTGTTTTTACTGAATAATATTAAAGGATATTTTTGTATAGAGGTTTGTTTGGGTGGTTTCTTTTGAATCTTACCTCGTGAGTTTATCACAGTTGTGGTTCTATTTTTGATGATACCAGCCTATACCAGTACCCCACCTCCACCTTGCTGGCGTCTGAGTCAGAGTGGAGCTCTCTGCCCTTTACTGATCCAGCCTCTGGCCCATCCATCTGGCCCATCAAGAGTCACTCTCATTTCGTCAGTCCATAAAACCTTTGAAAAATCAGTCTTAAGATATTTCTTGGCCCATTCTTGACGTTTTATCTTATGTTTCTTGTTAAAAGGTGGTCGTTTTTCAGCCTTCCTTACCTTGGCCATGTCCCTGAGTATTGCACACCTTGTGCTTTTTGATACTCCAGTAACGTTGCAGCTCTGAAATATGGCTAAACTGGTGGCAAATGGCATCTTGGCAGCTTCACGTTTGATTTTCCTCAATTCATGGGCAGTTATTTTGTGCTTTTTTTGCCCAACACGCTTCTTGCGACCCTCCTGGCTATTTGCCATGAAATGCTTGATTGTTCAGTGATCACACTTCAAAAGTTTGCAATTTCAAGACTGCTGCATCCCTCTGCAAGACATCTCACAATTTTGGACATTTTAGAGCCTGTCAAATCTCTCTACTGACCCCTTTTTGCTAAAGGAAAGGAAGTTGCCTAATAATTAAGCACACCTTCTATAGGGTATTGATGTCATTACACCACACCCCTCCTCATTACAGAGATGCACATCACCTGATTTACTTAATTGGTAGTTGTATCTCAAGCCTATACAGCTTGGAGTAGGACAACATGTATAAAAATTATCATGTGATCAAAATACTCATTTGCCTAATAATTCTGCACACAGTGTACATATTACTATGTTTTAAGAGTTTGGTAGGAGTGGGGTAGCTTAGTAGCATTGTTGCCTCCAGCCCTAGGCAGGTTTTAATCTGACTGAGGGCAGCATTTGCATAACGTTTTTATATTCTTCCCAAATTTGCATGAATTCTCTTAAGATACACTCCAAAAAGGAAAGTGACCCCATTGTGTCTAGTGATGAACAAGTGTGCTTATCACCTTGCATTACTTGATCGAGCTTCAAGCATCGGAGTTTGAAAATGTTTGAGTGTCTTATTGACTTCCATTTTACTCAGTACTCAAGTCCCATGTCACAAGCCTCTCCCTGCGTGTTGAGACCAGTGACAGCCTTTGGACACGAGACGCTCATCTGGCTCTTTTCATTTAATGGGTTCCTTGCTGATTGATAAGCTGCACTTACTCAGTAGTCATGCCCTACAGTTTCAAATAGTGGTGTATCCCAGCATTTGCTGCTGAAGATACAAACTCATTTGTGCCCTGGCTGCCTCTGAGAATGGTTCTACTAGTTTGATTCCTGTGCTCAGGAAATATCCTTTTGTTTTTATCATTTCCCCTGTTTGTCTTTGTTTCCTTGGTGTGTTGTTAGCGCAGCGGTGAGGTCTAGTGAACCCCACCTGCCCCTCACTAGTTAGGGTTACTATAGGGCCTTTATAGGGTCCCAGGTTCCGGTTCGGCGACAGTTACAGAAACTCTATAGGGAATAGTGAGGAGAGAAGGGACAATTGCAGGTGAGGTTAGGAAGTGCCCACCAACCCCTCTCACTAGTTCCAGGGCCTCCCATTGTTTGTGTGTCCCCACTTTTCTGGTGTTTTGTGTTGTGCTTCAGATGCATGTAGGTCTGAATGAATCATGCTACGCTTCCTACGCTTGCCCATAACTATTTGTGTTCTAAGTGGGTAGCATAGACTGTGAGACCCATTGGTGACATTGACTTATGTGAATGAGGAGAATCTCTGTACATTGATGAATATATTGTTACTATTTACTGTATGAAAAGGGAAATAAAAAATATTAATATTACGAGCATATAAATACTTTGCAAATTGTAGATGTTGTACTCTATTGCATATAATTTCAGCACTACATGGAAACAGTGCTGGCCATCAAGTACAGTACTTTAGTGATTTTACACTTAGTTTAATTATATTAACTTAAATTAGTTTCCACCTTTTAGAATTTTACTTGCCAAAGTGTCCAAACTAGTAGCCCAGTAAATTTTCATATAACTATTTATTAGCCCTGTTGTTCCACCTCCATGCTGTGTATATTGCCCAGTTTATATCGGTTCATAGCAGTGAGGGGTGTCAATACTTCCAACTTCATGCTAAAAACTACAACTTTACCCAAAATATAGATTCAAAATGGGGATGAAGTCATGGACCCAGTAATTGTGTTATCGTCCTGCGCATACTTGCAAACGTTATATCAAACAGACAAAATGTCTGTTCTGGCGTTCCATTAAGAGGGTTCTGTTTGTAGGCATTGAATCCTTTCTCCAACCAACATGAAATCAGCTAAGAAATACAAAAGAAATTCTGATGAAATCTTGGGGCAAAAAAGAATTGATATGAAAGTTTACTGGACAGCCATTATAGACACTTTTGCAATTAAAATGTTGAATCAGGAGAACTCCATTAATATACTAATAGCTCATTAATTCTTTTTCGGCATTAGGTCAGTACATGGGAATAGTACAGAAAATGACATCCCTACAATGATAGAACAGGAGCATTTGAACCTGATCGCTGAGAATCTAAATGAGCATTTTAGTGGATTGAGCATCAAAGAATTTGATAGACAAGTCATAGATAAAAGAGCTGAAGCTTTAAAAATTGAGAAGTTCATCAAATCTGTACTAGCCAAAGGCAACACAAGCAAGAATTTAAAGGCCAAAAAGTGCTACATTCAAGACAGGTCAAGTTCTGAACTAAGGTCAGGCTCATTAGACAAAGAAGATATCTGCAGTATTGAATACTCTAAAATGGAAGCCCGTAAGTTACAAGCACAATTCACAATAAAATCCGCAAATAGAAATAACGTCACAATCACTAAAACAAAAATGGAGGTGGTGAATAATGGCAAGAACATCTTCTCCTTTTATAAGGAAGGCAGGAGATTTGAAACTGCATCAAAAGATGATAAAAATCAACTTAAAGTCATTCCGAAGTTTTGTGCCAAAGCCTATCATCATGCAGGTAACAAGTCATTTTCAACAACAGTAGTGTTCACTTTGCATGTCAATGCGCTAATTCAGCATTGATGGGTATTTTCTGAAGGCATGCACAGCTAGACTATAGGCATTCAATATCATGCCTTAGGGGGTACAGAACACAAATCAATAGGTTTTCCTTTAAAGGAAATCTTTTCATATCTAAATTCACTGAATAAAAGTAAGACAAAGTGAAATAAATAAAGTGCTATAAATGGGTAGGCAGATGCACACATGCTATGACGGTGCAACCAAGATAAAGGCAGCCACCAACATGGAATGCCCCATCTTTCTTGTACCCTTCTTTGTACTGTACATAATCATAATAATGTACATAATACAGCTGTCTACTTGAGATGAGCAAACCTGAGGTTCAAGGTTTGGGTTTGGAAAATGACTTCCAGAATAAGCAAAGTTTGGATTCGAAGTCCGAGTGACTTATGAGTGCATAACACTAAAGTGAGCAGCGCTGTACTTGAGTATGAGTGATGCTCAGCCCTGTACAAGCCATGTGCAATGTTTGATCGCCTCACACTGGGGGTAAACAACAGCGTTATTGGAAGTAGTGTGCAAACATACAAAAGAAAAACAAAATGAAAAATCTTGCCCACCCTCTACCGAAAGTGTTCTGCTTGTGGTTGGCTGCATGTGGGTGGAGACATGAACCTCACAATTACTGACTTCCATAGGGGTTCAGGTCAAGCCGGGATTAAAACTGAAACTTATCTAAGGTTCAAATGTGCCCTGCGATCTGAACCTCCAAAGGTTCGCTCATCTCTACTGCCTACCCTCATATATAAAATTATGTCTAGTAAACGTCATGTTGAAATATTCCCAAGAGAGGTTAATGAATTTCTATACAAAGGTAGGAGGTACACAAATATGGACCAAAATGTCATCCTTTAGGTGTGCAAAGCTGGTAGAGACACCTCCCAAAAGACATGCAGCAACAATTGCTGTGAAAGGCGATCGTACAAAGTATTGATTCAGGGGGGCTGAATACTAATGCAAGTCACAATTTTCAGATTAATACTTTTAAAATATTTAGAAAACCATGAAACATTTCCATTACACTTCACAAAACTTGCTACTTTGTCTTGGTATCTCATATAAAATCTCAATAAAATACATATATTAGATCACATAAGTGAATACACCCTCACATTTTTGTAAATATTTCATTATATCTTTTCATAGAACAACACTGAAGATATGACACTTTCATACAATGTAAAGTAGTCAGTGTACAGCTTGTATAACATTGTAAATTTGGTGTGCCCTCTAAACTACTGGAACAGCATGTCCATCTTGAACTGTCCTCATACTTCTCTTCCTGCTCCCTCTTTGACTGGTTACAATCTGGCTTCCGACCCCATCATTCCACTAAAACCGCTGTAACCAAAGTCACTAACGACCTACTAACCGCAAAATCCAAGTGACACTACTCTGTCCTCCTCCTCCTGGACCTGTCCTCTGACATTGACACAGTAGACCATTCCCTTCTATTACAAATTCTCTCATCTCTAGGCATCACAGACTTGGCCCTATCTTGGATCTCCTCATACTTAACCAACCGAACTTTCAGCGTCTCCCACTCTCATGGCACTTCCTCATCTCGCCCCCTCTCTGTCGGTGTCCCCTAAGGTTCAGTTCTTGGACCCCTGCTGTTCTCCATTTACACCTTCCGCCTGGGACAGCTCATAGAGTCCCACGGCTTTCAGTATCATCTCTACAATGATGATACGCAGATCTACCTTTCTGGACCTGACATCACCTCCCTCCCTACTAACCAGAATCCCACAAATTCTGTCTGCTATTTCATCCTTTTTCTCTGCTCAATTCTTAAAACTGAACATGGACAAAACAGAATTCAATGTCTTTCCTCCTCCTAACTCAACCCCCCCCACCTGACATATCCATCAAAGGCTGCTCACTTTCCCCAGTGCCCCATGCTTGCTGCCTGGGAGTAATCCTAGACTCTGATCTCTCTTTTAAGCAACACATCCAAGCCCCCTTCACCTCCTGTCGCCTCCAACTCAAAAATATTTCCCAGATCATTACATTCCTTTCCCAAGAAGCTGCAAAAACCCTAGTACATGCCCTTATTATGTCCTGCCTGGATTATTGCAACCTCCTGCTCTGTGGCCTCCCTTCTAACAGTCTTGCACCCCTACAATCTATTCTAAACTATGCTAATCCACCTGTCCCCCCGATACTCCCCGACCTCTCCTCTCTGTCAATCCCTTCACTGGCTTCCCATTACCCAACGACTCCAGTTCAAAACACTAACCATGACATACAAAGTCATCCACAACCTGTCTCCTGCCTACATCTGTGACCTAGTCTCCTGGTACTTACCTGCACGTAACCGATCCTCACAAGATCTCCTTCTCTACTCCCCTCTCATCTCCTCTTCCCACCATCACATCCAAGATTTCTCCCATGCCTCCCCCATACTCTGGAATGCTCTGCCACAACACATCAGACTCTCGCCTACCTTTAACAAGCTTCAAAAGGAACCTGAAGACCCACCTCTTCCGACAAGCCTACAACCTGCCGTAACCCTCAGTCTGATATAGCGCCACACAACCAGCTCTACCCTAACCTACTGTATCCTCACTTATCCCTTGTAGACTGTGAGCCCTCGCGAGCAGGGACTTCTAACCTCCTGTACCTGTCTGTGCCTTATTTTGTTTATGATTATTGTACTTGTTCCTATTATGTATACCCCTTTCATATGTAAAGCGCCATGGAATTGATGGCGTTATAATAATAATAATAATAATGATGATGATGAACAAGAAAGCCTACAAACAGTTTGCAGAAGACAAGCAGACTAAGGACATGGTATTTAGTCTGATGGTACCAAGATAAATTTATACAATTCAATGTCAAGCATGTGTGGTGGCGACCAGGTGAGGAGTACAAAAACAAGTGTGTCTTGTCTACAGTCAAGCCTACAGTCTACAGTGGAGGTGGTGGTGGGAGTTCCATGGTTTGAGACTGCATAAGTGCTGCTGGCTGTAGGGAGCTACAGTCCATTGAGGGAACCATCAATGCCAATATGTACTGTGATATTCAGATTCATAGCATGATCCACTGCCTTCAGAAGTATTCAGTATGCAGTATTCCAACAAACACACTTTCAAGATGACCATTGACTTGCTAATTAAACTGAGGTTAAAAGTGCTGGACTGGCCAAGCATCTCTCCAGACATAAACATTATAGAGCATCGGTGGGACATCTTCAAATGCAAGGTATAGGAGTGCAAGGTCTCTAACATCCATCAGCTCTGTGATGTTGTCAAGGAGGAGTGGAACTCCATGCCCAAGATAGTTACGGCAGTGCTTGAAAATAATGGTGGCCACACAAAATATTGACACTTTGGACACAATTTGGGCATTTTCTCTTATGGGTGTACTTAGCTTGTTGCCAGTGGTTTAGACATTAATGTCTGTGTGTTGAATTATATAGAGGGAACACCAAATTTACACTGTTATACAAGCTGTACACTGACTACTTTACATTGTATCAAAGTGTAGTCCGATGAAAAGATATAATAAATAGGGATGGGCGAAAAGTAATAGATTTCTCCTACCAAATATCTAATGCTATTCCAGTATTTGTCACAAATAATGAACCTAATGCAAGTCAATGGAGAACGCAACCTTTATTTTGAAGATTTTCCAGAAATCCTCATTGACTTGCATTAGGTTTGTTTCTCGTGACTTAGGGCGGCTTTGCACGTTGCAACATCGCACGTGCAATGTCGGTGGGGTCAAATCTAAGGTGACGCACATTCGGCGTCACTTTCGACATCGTTGTGTGTAAATCCTAGATGATACGATTAACGAGCGCAAAAGCGTCGTTATCGTATCATCGTTGCACCGACTTTTTCATAATTACGCTGCCGCGACAGGTACGATGCTGTTCCTCGTTCCTGCGGCAGCACACATTGCTGTGTATGAAGCCACAGGAGCGAGGAACATCTCCTTACCTGCCGCCGGCGGCTATATGGACGGAAGGAGGTGGGCGGGATGTTTACATCCTGCTCATCTCCGCCCCTCTGCCGCTATTGGCCGCCTGCCGTGTGACATCGCTATGATGCCGCACGACCCGTCCCCTTAGGAAGGAGGTGGGTCGCCAGCCAGAGCGACGGTTGCAGGGCAGGTGAGTGCATGTGAAGCTGGCATAGCGATAATTTTCGGTACGCCAGCTATCACAAGATATCGTACCTGCGGCGGGAGTGGGGACTATCGCGTGCGACATCGCAGCATCGGCTTGCAATGTCGCAACGTGCAAAGCCCGCCTTAGGCTATGAGCGCACGCTGCGGATCTACTGCGGATCTACTGTGGATTTTGTGCGGATTTGCAGCGGATTTGCTGCAGAAAATGTGTCTAATATTGCTACAGTTATTCCCCAGCAAATCCTATGGGTTTTAAAAAATGCTGTGGGCACACTGCATTTTTTTTTTTATACCTGAGGATTTACCCGTGGAATTTCTACTGCGGAATTAATGAGCATGTCATTTCTTTTCCGCAGGTTCCTGCGGTTTTTGCCATAGATAATGGTAAAAATTCGCAGGGACCAACTTGTGGAAAATCCGCAAAAACACCGCACCAAAACGCATAAAACCGCAGCAAAACCGCATGCGGATTTCGTTGCGATTTTGGTGCTTTTTTTACCGTGGGTGTGGTATTCTTTCGGAGGGTCCATTTTTTTCTTAAGGAATAGTCACTTTCTAGTACGCACATGGCCTAATACTGGAATAGTACTAGGTATTCAGTGTGACCAATCTAAACTCGAATATTTTACTACTGCCCATCACTATTGATAAAATATTTACAAAAATGTGAGGAGTGTACTCACTTTGTGATGTACTATACATACAGTCATATGAAAAAGTTTGGGCACCCCGATTAGTGTTAACCTTTTTTCTTTATAACAATTTGGGTTTTTGCAACAGCTATTTCAGTTTCATATATCTAATAACTGATGGACTCATGATGGAAAACAAAGATTATTCAACATAGTTGTTCAGGGGAAGGATACAAAAATTTGTCTCAGAGATTTAAACTGTCAGTTTCCACTGTGAGGAACATAGTAAGGAAATGGAAGAACACAGGTACAGTTCTTGTTAAGCCCAGAAGTGGCAGGCCAAGAAAAATATCAGAAAGGCAGAGAAGAAGAATGGTGAGAACAGTCAAGGACAATCCACAGACCCCTTCCAAAAACCTGCAGCTTCATCTTGCTGCAGATGGTGTCAATGTGCATCGGTCAACAATACAGCGCACTTTGCACAAGGAGAAGCTGTATGGGAGAGTGATGCGAAACAAGCCGTTTCTGCAACCACGCCCCAAACAGAGTCACCTGAGGTATGCAAAAGCACATTTGGACAAGCCAGTTACATTTTGGAAGAAGGTCCTGTGGACTGATGAAACAAAGATTGAGTTGTTGGGTCATACAAAAAGGCGTTATGCATGGAGGCAAAAAAACACGGCATTCCAAGAAAAGCACTTGCTACCAACAGTAAAATTTGGTGGCTGCTTTAGGGCTGTGTGGCCAATGCCGGCACTGGGAATCTTGTTATAGTTGAGGGTCGCATGGATTTAACTCAGTATCAGCAGATTCTTGACAATAATGTGCAAGAATCAGTGACGAAGTTGAAGTTACGCAGGGGATGGATATTTCAGCAAGACAATGATCCAAAACACCGCTCCAAATCTACTCAGGCATTCATGCAGAGGAACAATTACAATGTTCTGGAATGGCCATCCCAGTCCCCAGACCTGAATATCATTGAACATCTGTGGGATGATTTGAAGCGTGCTGTCTATGCTCGGCGACCATCAAACTTAACTAAACTGGAATTGGGTGGTAAACAGGAATGGTCAAATATACCTTCATCCAGGATCCAGGAACTCAATAAAAGCTACAGGAAGCGACCAGAGGCTGTTATTTTTGCAAAAGGAGGATCTACAAAATATTAATGTCACTTTTATGTTGAGGTGCCCATACTTTTGCACCGGTCAAATTTTGTGTAAATGCGGATTGCACATTTTCTGTTAGTACAATAAACCTCTTTTCAATCCAGAAATATTACTGAGTCCATCAGTTATTAGATATATGAAACTGAAATAGCTGTTGCAAAAACCCAGATTGTTATAAAGAAAAAAGGTTAACATTAATAGGGGTGCCCAAACTTTTTCATATGACTGTATATACAGTTTGGGTATATATATACAAGTTTTGTTATTTTAGCTGTTTACAAAAACATGTTCAGAAATACAATTATATATATAATATGGGCTGAAAGTGCACACTCCCAGCTGCAATATGAGAGTTTTCACATCCAAATCGTAGAAAGGGTTTAGGAATCATAGCTCTGTAATGCATAGCCTCCTCTTTTTTAAGGGAGCAAAAGTAATTGGACAAGGGACTCTAAGGCCTGCAATTAACTCTGAAGGCGTCTCCCTCGTTAACCTGTAATCAATGAAGTAGTTAAAAGGTCTGGGGTTGATTACAGGTGTGTGGTTTTTCATTTGGAAGCTGTTGCTGTGACCAGACAACATGCGATCTAAGGAACTCTCAATTGAGGTGAAGCAGAACATCCTGAGGCTGAAAAAAAAGAAAAAATCCATCAGAGAGATAGCAGACATGCTTGGAGTAGCAAAATCAACAGTTGGGTACAATCTGAGAAAAAAGGAATTGACTGGTGAGCTTGGGAACTCAAAAAGGCCTGGGCGTCCACGGATGACAACAGTGGTGGATGATCGCCGCATACTTTCTTTGGTGAAGAAGAACCCGTTCACAACATCAACTGAAGTCCAGAACACTCTCAGTGAAGTAGGTGTATCTCTCTCTAAGTCAACAGTAAAGAGAAGACTCCATGAAAGTAAATACAAAGGGTTCACATCTAGATGCAAACCATTCATCAATTCCAAAAATAGACAGGCCAGAGTTAAATTTGCTGAAAAACACCTCATGAAGCCAGCTCAGTTCTGGAAAAGTATTCTATGGACAGATGAGCCAAAGATCAACCTGTACCAGAATGATGGGAAGAAAAAAGTTTGGAGAAGAAAGGGAACGGCACATGATCCAAGGCACACCACATCCTCTGTAAAACATGGTGGAGGCAACGTGATGGCATGGGCATGCATGGCTTTCAATGGCACTGGGTCACTTGTGTTTATTGATGACATAACAGCAGACAAGAGTAGCCGGATGAATTCTGAAGTGTACCGGGATATACTTTCAGCCCAGATTCAGCCAAATGCCGCAAAGTTGATCGGACGGTGCTTCATAGTACAGATGGACAATGACCCCAAGCATACAGCCAAAGCTACCCAGGAGTTCATGAGTGCAAAAAAGTGGAACATTCTGCAATGGCCAAGTCAATCACCAGATCTTAACCCAATTGAGCATGCATTTCACTTGCTCAAATCCAGACTTAAGACGGAAAGACCCACAAACAAGCAAGACCTGAAGGCTGTGGCTGTAAAGGCCTGGCAAAGCATTAAGAAGGAGGAAACCCAGCGTTTGGTGATATCCATGGGTTCCAGACTTAAGGCAGTGATTGCCTCCTAAGGATTCGCAACAAAATATTGAAAATAAAAATATTTTGTTTGGGTTTGGTTTATTTGTCCAATTACTTTTGACCTCCTAAAATATGGAGTGTTTGTAAAGAAATGTGTACAATTCCTACAATTTCTATCAGATATTTTTGTTCAAACCTTGAAATTAAACGTTACAATCTGCACTTGAATTCTGTTGTAGAGATTTCATTTCAAATCCAATGTGGTGGCATGCAGAGCCCAACTCGCGAAAATTGTGTCACTGTCCAAATATTTCTGGACCTAACTGTATATATATATACATACACACACACACTCTGTTGTATATATGACTTAATATGTGAACAATTATCCTATTGATCCATTATATCAGATATAAGAGTGGACAAATATTAAGAGATTTTACCATATTTCACAGATGAATGGATGTGTAAAGATAGAACGTGTTTTACCTATAGAAAAAATAATGTCCAGAAATTTTGAATTTTGTGTTAAAACTGCAGTATTTTGAAGTACCATATTTTTTGTTTTATAAGATGCACTGAATTCTAAAACGCACCCAAAAGTTAGAGATATAAAAGGTAAAAAAAAAATAAATATGGGGTCCGTCTTATACTCGGATGTTGTGGGGGGTGGCAGCGGTGGTGGAGTGGGATCACAGTAGTCGGAGGCTGTGCTGGCAGCAGCGGCAGGTCAGTGCTGGTGGCGGTGGCAGCGGGTCAGTACTGGCAGCGGCGTGGGGTCAGTGCTGGTAGCGGTGGAGGCGGCGGGTCAGTGCTTGCAGTGGCTGGTTAGTGAAGGCAGCGTAAGCTGCAGTGGTTGTGTTTTGGAACAGGCTGGTGCGACGAGTGTTCCAGATGCTCTATCGGCGGTCCAGGCTTCATAGAAATGGTGCCCGGAGCATCGCATGCGCAGATGGAGCTCTCATCCAAGAGCTCCATCTGTGCACGTGCTGACTCTGGGCGCCATTATTTTAAACCCGGTCCCCGGACAGACCATCTGGGACACTCGACGCACAGCCACTGCTGCCAGTGCCAGCACAGCCACCGTAGTCCCCACAGCCAGCCGGCCGCCCACACAGAGTGGCAGGCAGCAGGCCACCTGACTACCCGCCCAGAGAGGCAGCCGGCCACCAGCACAGAGAGGCAGCCGGCCACCAGCACAGAGAGGCACCTGGCTGCCGGTACAGAGAGACACCCGGCCGCCTGCACAGACAGGCACCCGGCCGCCTGCACAGACAGGCATCCGGCCGCCTGCACAGACAGGCATCCGGTCGCCCACACAGACAGGCATCCAGCCACCCGCACAGAGAGATAGACAGTCCCCCGTCAATTCTCCACCTCTCGGTAAGCTATATTCGGATTTTAAGATGCACCCCTCATTTTCCTCCCAAATTTTTGGGAGGAAAAGTGTGTCTTATAATTAAAAAAATACGGTAATTAGCTTTGAGGCATATAATCCTGTGCTTGTTCTTCCTACACCTGAAAATCTTTTGCAAAGTAGTCAAAGCCCGTGAACTTTTCCACATTTTTTCACATTGTATCCACAAACCTATACAGTAAACTTATCAAAAATGTTAGTATACCCTTATACATTTGTAAACTTTTTGTTATATCTTTTCATGGGACAACACTGAAGATATGAAAAATAGTCAGTGTACAGCTTGTATAACAGTGGAAATTTGGGGTGCCCTCTAAACAGGGCCGGACTAAGACAGAAAATCAGCCCTGGCATTTGAGAGCAGACAGCCCCACCTACTATGAAGTGAATGTGAAGTATATTTGTTTGCGGATTGCTTGAGGTCTACAGCACAATTACAGCGTCCAAACTGCTGTAAAGCCAGAATTACACTATATGTAATTTAAGTCGCCCTACAGAAAATTTAGATTGTCCTTAAAGGGACTCTGTCAATTGGCAGGACAATATTTGTAATAAAAACCTCACTGGTAACCAGTTGTAGCTTTATTAACATGGAATGGGAACTGTTCCTAACTCTCCATTTGCATAGACTTCTTATGGAAGGTTTCTGTTTCTATATCAACTATAAGGTCATCATAACTGATTAACCCCTTCATGACCGATGATGTACTGGTACATCATTGGTCGTGTAGCGGTGAGCCGGTGGTGATCCCGCACATGTCTGCTGATTTGAACAGCAGACATATGAGGCAAACAGGTGCTGGTGGATCCGTGATCTGCCCGCACCTGCTTGCCAATGAGATTGCGCTGTCAAAATGTGACAGTGCGATTTAAATGGCTGCCGTGGGGATCGCACTATTCCCTGCCGCCATCGGAGGAACTGCAACATGATCACGTGAAGCCGATGGTTGTCATGGTAGCTCAGGGTCATGTGATGACACCTTGACAGGACCATGATGTATTTCCTGTGAGAGCCAACAGAGCGGAGGCTCTCACAAGAACACTGCATTTCTGTTTTTCAGAGCTGTCCAACCCTGATTAGCAGAAATAAACAAGTGATCAGATTGTAGATCCATAATGTCCCCTAGGGGGACTGGGAAACTAAATAAAAAAAATGTAAAAAATTAACTAAAAAATACACATATTTGGTATTGCTGAGTTCATAAATGCTTTATCTATCAAAATATACAGTACACTATATGGTAAAACTAATGATATCATTCAAAAGTAGAACTTATCCCGCAAAAAATAAGCACTCCTATGGGAAGATTGACAGAAAATAAAAAAGTTACGGCTCTCGGAAGAAAAATGGAAAATCACCTGGGGGTGAAGGGGTTAAGGGACTAAAGTTCATTTTGCACAGCTGTCAGTATGTGTGAGTGTATACATGTGTATACAGGGTAGGATTGTTTATGCTCATGCATAATGTGTGTATAACTGTCAGTGTGAGTGTGGGGGCCCTTATTAAGTATAAGATTAAACGGATGTTGTTGGATGAGGAGCTCAGTCACCCATATCTGATTGAGGGCTCCCTGCCCCACTGCCTATATCACCCCTTACTGAATGAATGCCCCCTCACTCACACTGACAGCTATACATACATTGTACATGAGCAGAAGGGCTCACACAGTTTGCACAATAAACACATATACTTAATAGATATACTCAGAGAAAACCTGACTTTACAGCTGAGTTGCTGAGTGTAGGTAAATAGGCTTTAAGGGGGCTTTACACGCAGCAATATCGCTAGCGAGCTTACCCGCCCCGTCGTTTGTGCGTCACGGGCAAATCGCTGCCCGTGGCGCACAATATCGTTAGGAGCCGTCACACAGACTTACCTGCCTAGCGACGTCGCTGTGACCGGCAAACCGCCTCCTTTCTAAGGGTGCGGTTCGTGCGGCGTCACAGCGGCATCCCTAAGCAGCCGCCCAATAGAAGTGGAGGGGCAGAGATGAGCGGCCGTAACATCCCGCCCACCTCCTTCCTTCCTCATTGCTGGCGGCCGCAGGTAAGCTGTAGTTCGTCATTCCCGAGGTGTCACACATAGCGATGTGTGCTGCCGCAGGAACGACGAACAACCTGCATGCTCAACAATCAACGATTTTTTGAAAATGAACGATGTGTCAAAGATGGACGATTTGGTGAGTAATTTCCATTGTTAACGGCCGCTCGTTGGTGTCACACGCAATGTCGTCGCTAACGATGCCGGTTGTGAGTCATGGAATCCGTGACCCCGGGGATATATCGTTAGATATGTCACTGCGTGTAACAGGGCCTTTATTCAATTTAGCTGTAGTGTGCAGACCCCTTTTGGTATTTTCCCTTAAACCAAGAAAGACATGTGTGTGTGTGTGTGTGTGTGTGTGTGTGTGTGTGTGTGTGTGTGTGAGGAAGAAGGAAGGAAGGTGGTGTTGAGGGAGTTTTATAAGTGTATTACTGCAGAAATCAATTTAGATGCCCTTACTGCCTTAAATAATGCTCCAAGCATACAGAGGCAATGGAGAAAGGGGGAGGTCCTGCCGAAAGATCCTCTGAAGTTTTGCAATGCCAGTACGACAAAGAGCGCACTCACTGCACACTGTCAGGATTCTCTGGTGCAGTGGCAGTGGTAGGTCACAAAACCATACCTATGTGATTTACATAGATGCGGTTACATACCAACTAGACAGACATGCATGGCCTCACTAAATACAAGTGAATTAAGAGAGGCTGGACACATCTGTTCAGAATGTGGCCTCAAGTAATGAAATCGCTTACATAAAACTGTCTACACTTGTGGCTTGGGAGAAACCTAAAACTGTGGAGTGCATGCTTTTAGAATTCTGCAGTCACCTAGATTGACTGCAGATTTTAATCACAAACCTGGACAACCCTTTAATTATAAATATAATATAATATAAATATAAATATAATTAACCACTGTTGCCCAATCCTAATAGTGTGTAATATACCTAATATTAGGATTCAGCTCTACTTGCTGGTTCCAGGAGTCATTGCATAGCCACTCCACTCATGCAATTTTCATACACATGGTCACGTGACCACTAGCTTTTTTCCTATTTTCTCAATGAAGCAGGGGCTGTACTTTTCCGTGGAACATTTAGAAATATAGGAAGAGCAGTTAGTCGCTACTTGACTATACAGTAAGTGTGAAAAACACATATGAATGAGCAGTCACATGACAACTACTCAAACCGCAAGTGTGGACTGGGGCGCCAAACAGAATTCTTGCCCAGGTTTTCTTAACAAACACAACCACCAGGGTGTAGATATAGGTGGAGTATATATAGTAGCTGCTGTTATCCTGCCTGCTGAAAAGATGTGAGACTTGTACTCACTATTTTTTAACAACACAAAAAGCCTATTCCCATGCAATTCATCTTATCTTCTGCGATCGCTTCACAGATACAGTGTAATGATACAGCCAAAAACGCACCAAATCGCGGCAAAAACGCATGCGTTTTTTGATGCGTTTTTTTCGATGCAGGTGCGTTTTTGTGCGTTTTTAGCGGCCAAAAACGCACAAAAACACAGCGTCAAAAAGACGCAGTGTGCGAACCTAGCCTATTACTGTATGGATTAGTTTATCTTCCTTTAGAAAGTACCCTTTGTCTACAGAAGGGCAATAGGAATGATATTGTAAAGTTTTAGATGGCTGTGTGCGCAGTGTCACTGTGCTAAAATATTTAGGATCTCTCAAAGATATGTAGACAATGCACATTTTATGCACCTAGTCAAAAATGACCACATTTTTACTGCTTATTTCATGGAGAATAAACTTTATTTGTGAGGGCTTGCTAAATTTCCCATTATTCTGCATGGATAATGTGGATAACCTTGACTGTCATTATCTCTGCACTGGAATCAATTCACAAGGGAATTTTCTCTTGGCAGAAAACCAAACAGGACGAAAAAATTTTAATGCTGAAAATATTTTCTGGGAGATGGAGGGGAGTAAAGAGTAACTATTAAATAGGCGCTTTTAGTAGAACAACCATCTTTTCAATGTTGTCAAACGAAAAGTAAGTAATTGTCAGGTGTTACATTTATTTGTAGTTGGCACTCTATGCCACCGAATATGGACTCTACGGATAAAAATTCAAGCATGAATGTGTCAAATCCGCGTTTGGATACAATGAATTACTAGAATTAAAGAAAGTGACTATAAAATTCTGGGTAAAAAGGAGGTAAAGGATAAGGTCTAACTCTAATGGCTGTATTTCACGTGTTCTATCCATGTTTTTCACAAATAGAGCACGTACCTATTATAGTTTATGACGCTGCCTACAAAATTGCCATTTTTTGCAGACCTTGGGCCCGATTGATCATCTGCGATTTTCTTTTGTCATTTTCTTTTTTGACTTGTGATTTTCGCTAACGTTTTTTGTGGCAAATTCATAAAAATGGCTCATTTTATCCATGAATTATCCATAAAGCTCCAAATTGTCTTCTTTGTCTGTCTCATAATGGTTGTAACTTAAGCGTGCTTTACACACTGCGATATCACCAGTGTTTGCTAGCGATGTAGTGCGCGATAGCACCCGCCCCCGACGTTCGTGCGATATTTGGCGATCGCTGCCGTAGCGAACATTATCGCTATGGCAGCGTCACACGCACATACCTTTTCAGCAACGTCACTGTGACCGCCGAACAATCCCTCCTTCAAGGGGGACGTGCGTTCGGCGTCATAGCGACGTCACTGCGGCGTCACTAAGTGGCCGCCCAATAGCAGAGGAGAAGCAGAGGTGAGCGGCCGGAACATGCCGCCCACCTCCTTCCTTCCTCATTGCCGGTGGATGCAGGTAGGAACGACGAACAACCAGCGGCATGCACCACCAACGATATTATGAAAAGGAGCGACGTGTCAACGAATCATGATTTTTGACGTTTTTGTGATCGTTAATCGTCGCTTATTGGTGTCACATGCGGCGATGTCGCTAACAGCGCCGGATGTGCGTCACTAACTATGTGACCCTGATGATATATAGTTAGCGATGTCGCAGCGTATAAAGCACCTTTTAGTCTTACACAGGTTGGAAAAAAAACCTAGCTCCATCTAGTTCAGCCTTCCTCCAACATTTTGTCATTAAATCATTTCTAATGGACAATGTTGTGTGTAATAAGGAAATCATCCAGCTCTCTTTTTAAAGCGGTTATAGTATCTGTCATCATTACCTCTTGTAGTAGGGCATTACACAGTCTGACTGCTCTAACTGTAAAGAACCCTTTCCTATTTATCTGCAGAAATCACCTTTGTTCCATTTGCAATAAGTGCCTTCTCGTCTTTAGTATTTACAGATGAGTGATCCTGCGGAGAATCAGATCGGGATCGCTGAACCTGACTGGGTTCACCAATCAAATCACCGATATGATTGACAATCCTAGGTAAAGCCATTGAATTCAAAGGGAGGCAAAATTATCTGTTATAAAATGGTGTAGGGTGGCTGCAAAAGAAAGAAAATAAGGATGGAGTAAAGCAGGACATACTTACCGAGTCTCCCCACAGCTTTAGCGCTACTTCCAGGGCCGAAAATTAGCCCTCATACATATTCACTGCTTTCCCAGTCCACTGGCGTCTGTGACTGGCTACAGTCAGACCGCTCCTCCACCCTCTCCGACTGCGTTATACTGGAGTGAAAAAATAAATACATAAATTTAAAAAATGACACGCGGTCTACCAATATATTGATATGAGCACAGATAAAGCCCATGGGTAGAGGCTGCAGCCCCCAACCGGGCGCTTATCTTAGCTGTGCAACAAAATAAGAGGAACTGCATGCAGATTTTTTAAAAGTTATTTTAATAAATAATTTTAAAAACTGGCTTGCGGTCCACCCACTTTTGATATCCAGGCAAGATAAAGCACAGCAGCTGGGGGCTAGTATTCTCAGGCCGGGGAGATTATTATTATTATTATTTATTATTATAGCGCCATTTATTCCATGGCGCTTTACAAGTGAAAGAGGGTATACGTACAACAATCATTAACAGTACAAAACAGACTGGTATAGGAGGAGAGAGGACCCTGCCCGCGAGGGCTCACAGTCTACAGGGAATGGGTGATGTTACAATAGGTGAGGACAGAGCTGGTTGCGCAGTGGTCTACTGGACTGCGGGTTATTGTAGGTTGTAGGTTTGTTGGAAGAGGTGGGTCTTGAGGTTCCTCTTGAAGCTTTCCACGGTAGGTGTGAGTCTGATGTGCTGAGGTAGAGCGTTCCAGAGTATGGGGGATGCACAGGAGAAATCTTGTACACGATTGTGGGAAGAGGAGATAAGAGAGGAGCCGAGAAGAAGACCTTGTGAGGATCTGAGGTTGCATGCAGGTAGGTACTGGGAGACTAGGTCACAGATCTACGGAGGAGACAGGTTGTGCATGGCTTTGTATGTCATGGTTAATGTATTTAACTGGAGTCATTGGGTGATGGGAAGCCAGTAAAGGGATTGGCAGAGTGGCGAGGTTGGGGAGTAGCGAGGGGAGAGGTGGATTAGGCGGGCCGCAGAGTTTAGGATAGATTGGAGGGGTGCAAGAGTATTGGAAGGGAGTCCAGAGAGCAAGAGGTTGCAGTAGTCAAGGCGGGAGATGATGAGGGCATGCACTAATGTTTTTGCTGATTCTTGGTATCCATGCTTATTACAGCCTAAAAATAGCAGCCACCCAAGATTGTCGCATCCATTAGATACGACAATCCCAGAAGTTTACCCAGCTCTTCCCAATTGCCCTGGGGCAGTGGCAATTGGAGTAATATGGGGTTCATAACAGCCCACAGCTGCCAATCAGCCATAGATTAGTTGTGGGAGACATTTATGAGACCCCCATTAGTAATCTGTAAGTAAAAATAAATAAACACAAACACTGAAAAAAATCCTTTTTTTGAAATAAATTACAAAAAACCCACTCTCTTTCACCACTTTATTAACCCCCAAAAGACCCAGGTCCAATGTAATCCACACAAGGTCCCACAACGATTCCAGCTCTGCTACATCTGAAGTGACAGCGTTCTTTAGGAACTGAACTGACGAAAATCTTGGGTAGCTACAAGTTGCTATTTTAAGGCTGGGGGGTCCAATAAGCATGGGTCTCCGCAGCCTGAGAATGCCAGCCCCAGCTGTTGAGCTTTGTCACGGCTGGGTATCAAAATTAGGGGATACCGCACACTAGTTTTTTAAATTATTTATTTAAATAAATTAAAAAAGCCACATGCAGTTCCTCCTATTTTGATACAAAACTTAGATAAGCACACAGCCTGTTGCCGAGGGGTTTATCTGTGCTGGTAACAATAGACGGGAATCCTACACCAATTGTTTTATTTACTTATTTTATACCACAATAGACAAGCTGACAGGGTCTGTGACTCCAACCAATCACAGACATTGCCTGAAGGCGGAGTCTGACTTCAGCCAATCAGAGACGCCGGTGAGCAGGGAAAGCAGGGCATATGGATGAATAGTGAGCAGCCCTGGAAGTATAGCCGTGGGATCAGTTACAGCTGCAGGGAAACCCGGTAAGTATGTCGAGCTTTAACCCTTTTGCTTCCTTTTTTTTTTTTACAGTGATTTCCCTGGCCAATCACAGCCATGCCAATACTTGACACATCTGTGATGGGGCATGGAGAGAGTTTTCTGAAAATGAACACTTACCGTAGATCGACAACTTTTGACCAAAGTGTTCAGTAAGCCGAGCCCGAACGAACCAGCCAAGAATCTGAAAATGGTGAACGCAAACCAAACAGGTTCGCTCATCACTAATTTTGGGGGCAAAAAAATCAATACGTGTGGTAATAAACGACTGTTGGGGATTGAAAGGGAATAGGTTTGTTCATATTGTACCAACAAAGGAACATGCAATATCACATGACATCACAAATATATTCTTGACCATCAATATACAGTTGTTTTCTTGTACTAACACTGCATAAAGTCACATCAAACTTTCAAAATATCTTTAACTTTTTAAATTAATTTATTAACATGATTACAAAATATATTACAAATATTACTGATCCAATTAATATAAAATGAATAGCGAAATAGCAGAAAAGCTAACTTAGGTAAGTTTTATATACATAAGGGTGTGTTGCGTGGTATTTGCTATAAATAATGTCATTTTTGGCATTATTGGGTCTATTAACAATGGGGAATCCATCTGTTTGTTCTGGCACATTAAAATTATAGACTGAACAAACAAAACAAAGCATGATGTAAAATGGTTGTGACAGTGAATATCTACAAATAAATTAAGACAATGAGAAGCAGCAAGAAGAATCAGTGGGATTTATGTAGAGTAATTTGTGAATCTGCCTAGGATTCCAAGTGTGCCACTACATATAATTGTCCTTTCTTATTTCTACAGCTATGAAAGTTATACTAACCTATTTCATAATTCTAGCAATTCATTGCAAAGGGAACAAAATGGCTGACAGTACCTTCTACATAGGGTTGTCAAAACTGATGTATTGTTCCTTATTTTTTACTATAATTAGTCCAGCTTCATATGACTGTATACAGCCACATTAAGGCTAAACACAGCTAGGGTTAGACTTTTGTGATGATCTAAGTTTGGTCCATAGCATATTTTAGCTCTGCTGATAGTAAACAGAGTGTTTGGTCTCACTAGTTACAGGAGAGATTCCTTCTGAATTGCTAATGCACCACCTCACTATAGAAAAGGCATATAATACGCCTAAATTCTAATTTGCTCTAATTTTACTCATTATCTTACTGCTTTACTTCTTATTTTTTTAATGACAGTGTTACCGTCAAGGGGAATCAGGATAACAGAAGAAGGACCTCAAAACTGACCCTCAAACTAGGGATCCTATTGTAATGCTCATCACTACCATACAGGGTCGTATGGGTGGAAGGTGTGGAGACACGGGGCTCAGTGGGTGCTCTCGTCCACTGAGCCGGCCGCCTTTATAAAGACAGCGTGGCTCAGGGCTCATCCCAACTGAACGCACGACCTCCTTAACCGTGGGCGGAACACTACTCAGACAACACAGGGTGAGGGAATCACAATATTAAGACTTTATTGGATCCCCAAACAATTAACGGAACATAGCACATAACCAGCAAAACACACAAATGTAACAGGCAAAAGAGTCTCACCCTTCCGCTGGCTCACCAGGGATTTAGAGTGTCCATGCCTCAGAGGTTCCAGGGCTATTTACTCCAATCCAGCAGCACCCCGCTTTTGGCGGGCACCCACCGAGAATGGAATAACGCCAGATTTAGGAAGCTGGCTGAGGTCTGCAAAGTCTGTACCAGGTGACTGAATTGTTCCCAACCTGGGTTTCCTTCTTAAGTAGTCTCTGGTTTGAAGTCATGTAGCCAAGTGTTCCTCTAGTCGGAGCCAAAGTCCCTAGATCGAGTCCACAAGGTATCCTGATCCTCTAGCCAGCTCCTAAGAGCTTAGACTGGATCATGCAAAATCCATCAACCACCTGGTGACTCCAAGAACTCACCTTTTTTAGCCATAACCTTCCCTTAGTATATACTGTGCCCTTATCGGATTGGTTGTACAAGGTTGCTTCTCTTATTGGATGAATTTCAAGCTGCATCGATAATGTTCATTTAAATGATGTGGATAGAAAGACTGAGGATTTTTACATAAAGTCTGCAAGTCACAAACTAGACAATGGCTACTAAGGTAATTTACATTAGATTAGCAATACACAACTACATTACAATGAATGCTCAGAGGGTCTATTGTAGAAACAATGGTTTAGCAAACATGAGTTAGCACACAGAAGAACAATATGTCTGGCTAATATAAGAAATTTTAACCCACGACACACATTGAAAAAGTCTGTGTCGTCACAGAAGAGTAGTCAGGAAAGCCGGGGTCAGGTAACAGGAAGTCACGTATAATCATAAGGGGTAAACAGGGGCGTAATCAGGTCACAATCCGAGGGTCAAAATGCCAGGAGATGTAGTAGATAAAGGGAGCAAACAGATGTGGTCAAATAACGGTCTGGGGTCAAAGACAGGAGAACACGACAGGAATAGGGAGCGGGCTGAGAGAAGTCCAATAACTGTCCAGGGTCAGAATACTAACATCCGAATACAAGCAGACACACAAACTATGCCAACACAACAGATCCAGAGAATACAACTGGCAGAGCCTGGGGGATCATGCTCAGTAAAGAAGCCTGAGCAATTACCTGGAAGGTGGAACAGCTGAGTAACCAGCACCTCTCAGAGCCAACCTAGACTCCTGTGTAGTAACCAAGCTGTCAGTTCAGTATATGCTGCAGAGCATCTCCAAGTCTGTGAGATGCTTTGCACAGAGTATCGTTACACCTATGTTGTCCCTTATCCCACAGGTAAGCTTGATAGTAGCTAGGTCTAGGCCGCCAGCACAACCATAACTTTTGTTCAAAGGGAACCTGTCACCATTTTTTTGCCCTATAAGCATCTATGTCATACACACGCGCCGGCATTGAGGTCCTGCGCAGGCACACTACAATACTTTGATCTGCCCTGAGTAGGGCAGATCAAAGTGCGCCTGCGCAGGACCTCAATGCTGGCACATGTGTATGACGTAGATGCATCATGTACCGCGGCTTCAGAATAAGGAAGACCAAGATGGCCGAAAGGGGAGGCACCGGTCCCGGAGAACGGCGCCACCCATCCGACTCTTGTGCACCGGAGCGACCTTCTAGGTGAGTATTATAAAGTGTTTTTATGTTATACCCAGCGGCCTGGGCTCTTATATACAGCATGTTAGAATGCTGTATATAAGAGCCCAGTGGTGGTGGCTGCAGCTTATAGGGCAAAAAAACTGGTGACAGGTTCCCTTTAAGCCCTGATCTTGCATCCCCTCTGCCCCAACCCCAGGAGAGGCCCAGGACCATCGAAGCAAACCCCACTAATACAGACAGGGAAAGAACAAAAACGTATGCACACTGCAATCAGACATGAGGGAGATACAATATAAACCCAGGAGAAAATAAAACACAGGAGCAATGCTGAGCTATATTCGGCAACAAGCAACCAAAACTTATAAAGAGTGAAAACAGCTGTGAATTATCATTAGCAGCCTGAACTCCTAACAACAGTTCACAAGCCAGCAGGAATTAACTCCTGCTGGACTGGAGAGCCGTGAAGCACAACATAGCTGACACCCAAGTCAGGCTGTACAACTAAAAGACCTTAAGATGCTTGTCAGACTCTGTGGTGTGAACAGAGTCCAACACCACCATGAGCCTCAGCAAGTGCAAAGCCAAGCACAGCATGGCAGTTACTTTAAAGGGGTTTTAGCATACATTTAGTTGTGACTCTATTTGACTGAAGATTCATGAATATTGACTATGCAACAAGCACATTGTCAGGATTCCTCTCTCTTTTCAGATTGAGCAGGCATACACATGACCACTAATATTCTTTTTGTGCTCATGTGCCAATGGTCTATTGAGTGAAGCAGATGTAAATCACATGCTTGCTTTCACATATCCGACTGGTCAAGCTGGTAATAGAACTAAATCCTGACAGTGTGCCTATAGCACACTGTCAAGATTTGGCAATCGGTAGTCACATAGAGTGACTGCAGAATTGGTGATGATCCTAGAAGACCCTTTAAGCCATAAAAGCTCAATTGTGAATGAGAGCTAAACACAATCATTTAATGAAAGATACAAATATATTTTTGTGCTTTTGACTTTTCTTTTCTAGTAAAGAGGAGTGTATTAGCAGTAGGCAGCCTGCCCTGGAGTCTATTGACTGAGATCTGATACCATGTGTGACATTGGAAGCATTAGAGTTTGCAGAAAATTTCACTTATTATTCACCTGCTCAGCTGTTGCATCTTTCAACATGGCAGGGACCTGTATCATTACCTGGAACCATGTGCATCAAGCATAGCAAATAGGATTGAGTCCTGATGTTTTAGAAATCTTTATTTCTTTGTTTACTTGAAATGTTATGGGTTTCACAGTATCTAGAGCATAGCCAGCACTGCTGTGTGACAATGTGCAGGCACATTCACACCGGTATCTATTGAACCTGTAGGTATTTATGTAAGGTATTGTGGATGGCTAATGCATTTTTATATCACTTATATAAAAACAGACAGGATGGTAACATAAATGTGGCATAATCAATAAATAAATACAATAAATAAATTTTAAGGCTGGGAATATGCAAAATAAACATTAATGATGAGCGAGTTTCGAAATACTCAGATTCGCGATACTTGTAACGAGTACTATCTAATACTCGCGCATCCATTCCGAATAGTGTATGCAATGCAAGTCAATGGGGAATACTCGCAATGTAACGAGTAACCCGAATGCCGTACTATTCGCTACTCCCACGAATACTGCGACATTCGGGTTACTCGTTATATTGCGAGTTTTTCCCCATTGACTTGCATTACACACACTATTCGGAATGCATACACGAGTATTAGACAGTACTCGTAATGAGTATCGCGTATTTTGAAACTCGCTCATCATTAACTATAAGCAAACAATTAATTAATCAATCTGTGTTCTCACAATTTACACAGTTGACCAAACAGTAGAATACATTACTGTATAATATACAGTACAACCTCAAAAAAGATTCACCTGTCAGTGCTCAGACTATACTCTGCACACTGCACCAAATTGGTCTGCATGGCGGTCATTCCACAATGAAGCGTCTTCTAAAAATGATACACAAGAAAGCTCAAATTGGTCTGCATGGATGTCATCCCAGAATGAAGGCTCTTCTAAAGATGATGCACAAAGCCCATAAACAGTTTGCTGAAGAAAAGCAAGTAAAGGAAATTGATTATGGGAACCATTTCCTATGGTCTGATGAGACCAAAATAAATTGATTTAGATGGTGTCAAGCATGTGTGGCGGCAACCAGGTGAGGATTACAAAGGTGTGTCTTGCTTACAGTCAGGAATGGTGATGGGAGTGTCATGGTGTGGGGCTGCATGAGTGCTGCTGCCTGTGGGGAGCTACAGTTTATTGAGGGAATCATAAATGTCAAAATGTACTGTGACATACTAAAGCAGAGCATGATCCCCTTCCTTCAGAAACTGGTCCACAAGGCAGAATTCCAACATAATGACCCCAAACACACTTCCAAGAACACCACTGCCTTGCTAAAGAAACTGAGTGTAAAGGTGGTGGACTGGCCAAGCATATCTCCAGATCTAAACCCTATTGAGCATCTGTGGGGCATCCTCAAACAGAAGGTGAAGGAATGCAAGGTCTCTAATATCTACCAGCTCCGTGATGTCGCCATGGAGGAGTGGAAGAGGATTCCAGTGGCTCCTGTGAAGCTCTAGCGAGCTCTGTGCCCAAGAGAGTTAAGGTTGTACTTAAAAATAATGGTGGCAACACAAAATATTCACACTTTGGGCATAATTTGGCTATTTTTACATAGAGGTCTACTCACTTTTCTTGCCAATGGTTTAGACATTAATGGCTGTGTGAGTTATTTAGAGGGCACCAAATTTAAACTGTTAAACAAGCTGTACACTGACTTCTTTATATTGTAACAAAGTGTCATATCTTCAGTGTGTTATTCCATTTAAACTCAAACAGGAAAAGGGAGAAAAGAAGTTAAAACAACTGAAGGTGCACCTACTCTCTACTGTTTGCTGTACAGAATAGAAGACATTTCCTGCACAACTAGAAGGCCACGGCTCATACCTGGCTCCCCAAAAGGCTGTTGAACCATTTCTCATTCCTTGAAAGGAACCAGCAGGGAGGTGGCTACACAGAATTAACCAGGATAAGGAAAGAGTGCAGTGGTAGACAAAAAACAAATGTGAGTGAACAAAAAACATGAGCACAAGTGGACAAAGGAGAAATAATATGTAACAAGGGAAACCTATTACCAATCTAATATAAAACTAAAAGAAGGTGTAGGAAAGACAAATATGGACACACAGGGAAAATACCAACCCGTCTCAGTCAGATAGGCAGAATCCCTAGCAGCAAGACTGGATCTCTTTGATAGCAATCAACACAGAAATGAATATAGCGAGCATATAATGGCTGGAATAGAGAAGTATAAATAACCCCACCCAGAAGAACAGAGACAAGAAACAAGTGAGAACACTCGTAACCACAAACCAAAGAAATAAAAGCAAATGTAAAAGTAATAGATCTTCAGCACTTGGACAGGGACAGACCAAACAATTGCTCAACAGAGAATGAAACCAGACTCTGGAGCAGAAGGTTAAGCCTGCTTTACACGCTGCAATATATCTTACAATGTGTCGGCGGGGTCACGTCGTAAGTGACGCACATCCGGCATTGTAAGTACATTGCAGTGTGTGACAGGTACGTGCGATTGCGATTGAACGTTAAAACGTTTATCGCATACACATTGTACCTGTCTCTAGAATTGCACGTCAGATTGTTCATCGTACCCGGGGTAGCACACATTGCAGTGTGTAACACCCCGGGAACGATGAACAGATCTTACCAGCGTCCTGCAGCTCCCGGCCCACAATGTGGAAGGAAGGAGGTGGGCGGGATGTTTACGCTTCTATTGGCCGGCTGCCACGTGACGTCGATGTGACGCCGAACGTCCCTCCCACTCCAGGAAGTGGACGTTCACCGCCCACATCGAGGTTGCATGGACGGGTAAGTACATGTGATGGGGGGTTACTCGTATGTGCGGCACGTTCAACAAATTGAACATGCCACACATACGATGGGGGCGTTGAAAATCGCATACGAAATCGTATGCGAAATTGCAACGTGTAAAGCAGGCTTTACCAGATCAAATTGTGCGGCTTGGCACAGGTGTTGTCCCAAGAAAAGATATAATAAAATATTTGCAATGTACACTCTATATGAATACCCATAGCTCTATGAAGGGAGTTGCCTAACATCTACAACTGTTTACTAAATGTTGAGCTTAATATAATTTGTGTCTTTTTTTAGGGCCAAACTAGGTTACCTAATTAGTATCCCTCCTTGATCAGCTATTTTTTGGGGGTTTGGAGGTCACAGACAAGTCCTTATTTACCATGAAGTGATACCCTACTTTATATTGCACCCTAAAAGGGCATATCTACAGTATAGTTACTGCTTAAACAGACAACCCAATTAAAGACATAGTCAAAAAGGTGCAGACAATTCATGGGACATTAATGAAACACAGCTAGTTATTATATCCATGGTTTCAATTGCTTGGATACCCTCTCCTGCTCTACGTGGCATCTTCTTTCAATAGCCAGTGTGTATTACTGCCTTTAATTTAGAAGACTTGCCTCTGATGTCTCATAATTCATAGGACTGTGTATACATCCTTCTTTATGAACCCTAATGGTTGCTGGAGAATTAGATTCTATCCTGACTTCAGCACTCTGAGCTACTCTATGTCAGACTGTCTTGGTTTGCTACTCCATTTCCAAACAATTGCCTGAGACCCTGACCTTGGTTTTGTTTGACAAATCTCTAGGATTTTGATTTAGCGCAGCTTTTTTACATTTTAGGGGAGCAGTAAGAGGACTACAACCTGCTGGTGCCAAATCCATCCTTTAGTGGTCTTTGGTTAAGACCTTGACATGGTCAGGGCTAGCCCTAAGTGAGAAAAAAAGAATCCCATTATTTTCCAATGTTCTGTTAGGAAATTCTGGACCCTTGCTTATTTACTTGTGCAACAAGCAGCTACCAGTAGATTGCTCTGTCTCTTAATGTCTCTTAAAAGGACAGTCACAAATTCAATGGACACCATGTAATTTATAATTATGCCACTGGTAGTGCTGCACAGGGAATTAAACACTTACTACCATGTTCCTCAATAGATTACAGTGAATTTCTGAGGTCTCTCAGACAGACATTTTATAATCAACTGATTTTTTATTAAAAAAAAAAATGTTATGTAACCTGTTACACAGGGCTTGGCACATAACTCACTGGGTGTCATGGCGGCATCAGACGCTGTTCACTTGACAGATGCTAACACTCCTCACTGTGGTGTCTCTGGTGCTTCTGAGTTACACAGTCAGGCTCGGAAGTCGACCAGCTGTGTATTTACTTGTGATCAGGCTAGCAGGAGCTAATTCCTACTGGCCTGCTGCTTACCTCTAGAATCACATGTCGTGGGAAGACATATCAAAGCTACTCCCTTCCTTTTTAAGATGGAGGAATCTGTCTTCATATGATGTTGATAATAGCTTTATCTACAACGATCCATGTGCTCTTGTATCCTTGTATCAAGTCCTGCGGGTGATTGTAGTGCTTTGTGTATGAGTTGTTCTGGAGTTCTCTTGTTGTTTCCTCTCTGTTCTTCTTTTCCTCCTTATCACTTGTGGTCTAACACCTCTGTGTGAGCGTGCTGAGTGAACAAGTTTTGGTTTCCCCATATCTGTGGGTTCTACCACTCCTCTCCTGGCCCTCTCCTGAGGTGGAGAAGAGGAGGTATTAGATAAAGGCTGTGAAGGAACAGGGCTCGGAAGGTGGCCCAGACATCCTTACTATCAGACGGACCTCTGGGATCAGGGACAGCTAGGGCCCCCCTAAGCTGAGGATCAATTTAGGAGCCCCGGTCTCCTGTTATCCCATCACAGCCTGTGACAATATCACTTAGTATTCATGTGGAATGTTTTGTTTACTTCTAGAAAATATAAGCAATCACAAAAACAAATAAAAAAAAGTAGAACACTATTAAGAATTAGTTTAGGCAAGGTTCAGGAGAAACTAAACTTGATTATGAAGGCAGAGATGATGTTACAGTTAAATATATTAAATGTATATCTTCCTTTATCCTGTACATCGAAAAGTACCATAATCACTCAGTTCATGTTCTAATCTAAAGTAGTAAACATAAGGTAATAATATATTTACATTAGTTCTGTAATCCATTTTAACATAAAGCATACTAAAGTGAATTTTACAATTTCTGAGTGCACAGGAAAGAACAGCAAGAATATCTGACCTATGTGTATCATGTAGAAATTAGCTTCATTTGTTCATTTGTTTTAATATATAAATGCTTCTTTCAAGTGCATCATCTCCTTCATAATATCGAAGATACTTTGTGCTATTAATATCTGTAGACTTAATCAAGCTAAATTGTTCTCTGAAACAATAAGTCTACTTTCGGCATTAAATGCCTGCTGGCTTTCCATTCCCACAGTAAAGACCACTGGTATTAATGGTGAGGCCGCTTAAGAAACTCCTAGTCGCTTAATGCCCTGGGAAAATATGTAAAGTATGTGCAAAAAAATGGAAAAGCTGACTGACATTTTCCGTTATCTAAAATAGAGTCTTGTATGTGTGCCAATCTCTATATAAAGCTCCATTATCATTGTTATTTTTGTAGCCCATTAGGGTTCTTACCCAGAAAATCCTAATATGCTTTGCGCAACATTATTTAATATGCCACCCTACAGTATAGCATCAGATTTTACATCACCAGTTTGTCAATGTAACCGAAAGGTAAAAACCTGGTAAAGTTGCCTGTAGCGTGAGATTTGTACTGTATATTTAATTTAGCATTCACCTTCTTGAGCATTATTTATAAAAACTGAATTAAGTCTAGAAAGAAAACACTACTGTCTTTTTCTTATGGAAATCAGAAATAAAAATACTTCTTCTCCTCTATATGCAGTATCATGGATACATATTCCCTATATTCTGAATAATAATCCCACAACCCTCTACATACAGTATGTTTGCCCCACAGGCCCCTATATAAAGTATGATGGCTCCACAGCTCTTATACATACAGTATGAGGGATCTACTGCAAACAATATAATGATCTCATAGGTCACATAATACAATATTATGGCCTCACAGGTCACTTATATAGTTTAATGGCTCCAAAGTTCTCCTACATACACTATAAAGGCTTTCATAGCTTCATTACATAGAGTATAATGACCCCACAGCGAATAGAATGATGGCCCCATAGCTTATAAAAAACAGTATAACAGCCCCACAGATCGCTACATACAGGATGATGGCCCCGCAATTCCGTTATATGCAGAATAATGGCCCAACAGCTACCCTAGATACAGTATGATAGCCCCACTGCTCCCCTACATACTGTATAATATGATGGCTACACAACTCCCCTGCATAAATACAGAATGATGGCCCTACAGCAACCTACATACAATTAGATGTCCTCCATATACAGTATAATGGCCCATCAGCTCCCATATATACAGTAGTGCATTGACCACTTCACATAACCTTCTGTCACTTGTTACTTGCGTTTTAAATATACTCACTAATCTTCAATTTCTGATCATAGACTCTGCTTTTCTCTTTTTTTCTGTTTGTTCTTTTCTTTCTGCATTTTTTACTGGGCAATACTGCTGGCCAACAATCTCTCTGTCACTATGCATACTCCACTCTGCTATCTTTGGCTGGCGGTGAGCATGATGTGTTTGCAAATACACCGTCTCAATGACAGCAATCTCCCTCTTCTGCTCCCAGCGTACTCTATGTCACCATTATGTCATGTATACATTCCCAGCTCTACATCATTATTGATCCCTATGTTTTGTACTTTAGCCCCACAGCCCTTATATGCAGTATGATGGCCCCCAAAGCTCTCCTCATACAGTATCATGTCCGCAGAGCTCCCTATGTACATAATTATGGCTCCAAAGCTCCCTATACACAGTATGATGGCCCACAGCTCCATACATATAGTATGATGCCAGCACAGCGCCTATATACAGTATGATGGTCCAACAGCCCCCCATATGTAGCATGAGGGTCCTACATGCTGGCCCCATGGCTACCCTACATACAGTATGTTGACCCCACAGCTCCCCTTAATAAAGTACAATGGTTCCATGGCTCCCCTACAACAAAATTATGGCCCCATAGCTTCCCTACATATAGAATGATGGCAATATATCCCCGTTTATGCAGAATGATGGACCAACAAATCCTTTATACACCGTATAATGGCCCAGAATCTCTCATACATACAAAGTGATGGCCCTACATACTCCCTAAATTCATTTTGATGGCTCCACAGCTTCCATACACAATATGATAGCCCCACAGTTCCCCTACATACAGTTAGATGGCCCAATAGCTCCCTTCCATACAGAATTATGGTCCCATGGACCCTTATGCGCAATATAATGCTCAACAGCCCCTCTGCATACAGAATGAAGGCACAACTGCTCCCTATCTACAGTATGATAGCCCCCCTACATACAAAATAATGTCCCCACTGCTTTCCAAGAATTATGTGTCCACAGCTCCTTATATAACCAATGATGGCTCCCAACAGTTTCTGGATATATCTATGGTGGCAAACTTCTTCATTTACAGGCATCAACATAGAGACTCCCTTTCTTGTGTGATCTTTCAAAGTATGCTGTCTACTATGAGGACTGGTTTCCTTCACTTACCATAGGACTGCAGTACATGCTGGAGCATAGCGCTTTGCTCCTCTGTGGTTCTATTATAGTCCAGACCATATTTAGTGAATATTACTCACTACTTACTTGGTTACTTATGACACAGACACTTTAGGCCACTTTACATGCAACAACATCACTAACGAGATGTCGTTGGGGGTCACGGAATTTGTGATGCACATCCGGCCTCATTGCGTGTGAAACGCAGGAACAACCGTTAACGATCAAAAATACTCACCATATTGTTGATCGTTGACACGTTGTTCTAATCTCAAATATCGTTGCTGCCGCAGGTACGATGTTGTTCGCCGTTCCTGCGGCAGCACACATTGCTACGTGTGACACCGCAGGAACAAGGAACACCGCACCTGCAGCCGCCGGCAATGGGGAAGGAAGGAGGTGGACTGGATATTCCGGCCGCTCATCTCCGCCCCTCCACTTCTATTGGGCGACCGTTTAGTGGCGCCGCTGTGACGCCGCATGAACCGCCCCCTTAGAAAGGAGGTGGTTCGCCAGCCACAGCAACGTCTCTAGGCAGGTAAGTACGTGTGACAGGTGTTAGCGATGTTGTGCGCCACGGGCAGCGATTTGCCTGTGACGCAAAACCGACGGGGGCGGGTGCTTTCACCAGCGACATTGCTAGCGATGTCGCTGTGTGTAAAGTGCCCTTTTCTCTTAAGCTGCAAAGTTCTCCTTCCTTCTGCCATTCTGTCTGATTAGGTGTGTCTGCTTTATATTGGTGAGAAACAAGACTTTTATTTATGGACTTTGTCTAGTAACTGGCTACACACCTTAACGCCAACCCAGGCGTTTCTCCGATTGGTCGCACAAGAATCAGCTAGTTTCACAGAAACACAATGCAAGTATGCAACCATCATTTCTCATACTTCCAGGCTATCAAAAGCATTCTGTCAGGCATAATTGATCTCTGAAGTTCATCTGATTCCAGCAGTCATGCACTGTAGATGTACATGCTACAGGGAAATAGTATGTAACTGTAATAAATATTGCAATGATGAACACTATCATATAACTTAAAACTGGCAGCACAATATTGGTAGCAATTATATGGAGTATGTATAGTGCCCCACAGGGCAAGTGTGTTAATCTACTCGTCACCAGGCCGGGGGTGTAGATCCTCTGCATTGTCACGAGGTGGCCTGGCCCAGTTCTGTTACCCCGAGGCATACAGGAAGGAGGATTGGATTGTGGTAGGGAGGATGACGGTGGTGGTTGGAGGTTAGGAAAGTCTTTTTAAGGATAATGACGCCACCTGTGGTATGCACCCAGGGATGGGCTGCTGCTGCAGGGTCTCTCACTGGGGCAGATGTCGGGTGCAGCCAGGATTGTATGGCTCTTCAGAGGCGGAGTGGACCCGGGAGGATGGTGGGGGTGGTAGTAGTCCCCGTTGGCGCCGCAGCGCTGGGCGACTGCGCCGGTAATGGAGAGGCAGAGACAGGTGCTGCGGTTCCAGGTCTTTTACTCACAGGTAGTTCAGGCACTGCCCCAGAGTACCGATCTCTGCCACGATGGGCTCCAGCCTTTCCCGGATCCGTGAAAGGTCAAGTCCGGTGTGTGTGTCAGTCTGTGAGCCCCTTAGTCCTTTGATGCGCTAAGTATCGGACCCCCGTGGTCCCAGTGTCAGTAAAGTGTCCCGTTCTGTATGCTGATAGCGTGGTTCCATTATGGGGCCAGTCCTCAACCCCGGCTCCTATACGCTATTTGGCTGCAGACTCAGTGGGATGGGTCTGGTGATTGTTCTAGCCATTTCCCGTGACCCTTGCAGACTTGGTAGATAACATAAAGTATATCTGCCCTAGGATTCTGTATCCCGACAGCGCTAGTCCTGTGGAAGCAGCCGCTTGCTTCTCCCTAGCGACCATGTTGAATGCCCTGGGTGACAGAGCTGCTCACAGCATGTCTGCTCTGCTCTGTGTCTGAAGCTGTTCTCCCTTTGTGGTAGTTGTGTTGTGTGTCCAGAGCTGTTGCCCCCAGCTGCTGCCACCGGCTGATTCACTACTCTCACTAGGTCAACCTGCTCTTCCCACTGTGTGCTCCTGATTCCCCCTGGTGGTTGCTTCTCTCTTACTCTGAGTCCCCAGTTCCAGTGGATCAGGGAGCCCCTGGTGCAGTGGCATCCTGTAAACCAACTGCTGTAGTGACCCCCTACTGTGATCCGACCCTGGCCCAGTCCCCATTGGGGAGAGCAACCCACTGACTGTATGTTTGTGTATGTGGAAACCGGCATTGACCTTCCCTAGACCCGGAATAAGTACTACACACTAATGGGGGTGCAGTACCCTGTGGCACCTGAAGCCTCAGGGGCACCACATATGGAAATACACAACATAAAATCAGCATAAACAAGCATAGTACTAAAGGAAGCAGAATTTGAGGGAAAGTGTTTCCAGCAACCAGGTCCAAAGTAGAATTGTTAAAATTTACAAAATTTTTATTTCATGATCATTAAAAAAGTTCCATCATGACATCATGGTGAATTAACTGGAAATACGCGTTTCGAACATGTTGTTCTTAGTCTGACTCTTGTAAATATGGACTGACAGATCTGTGGCTCCAAACACTACAATGACTTTCTTGTCAGACATGGCCACTGCTGAAGACTGGAGGGTTCCTGCAGGTATACAGATTCCTGCAGGTATACTGTATACCTGCAGGAACCCTCCAGTCTACAGCAGTGGCCATGTCTGACAAGAAAGTCATTGTAGTGTTTGGAGCCACAGATCTGTCGGTCCATATTTACTAGAAACAGACTAAGAACAACATGTTCGAAACGCGTGCTCCCAGTTAATTCACCATGATGTCATGATGGAACTTTTTTCATGATCTTAAATAAAAAGTTTGTATTTTTTAACAATTCTACTTTGGACCTGGTTGCTGGAAACACTTTTCCTCAAATGTTGTTGTTCAGGTTTGCCGACCTATACCTTCATGCACGGTCGAGCCAGTGGTCTCAGGAGCAGGTGAGCGGGGTTACCCCCCTTTTTCTACTTCTCATTTACTAAAGGAACCAGTATTGTTATCATGCATGCTACAATCAAACAGTTGTGTGTATGGTCTAGTGTAATTCTAGTAGTGGCCTATCACAGTCACCCAAAGCTATGTTATACAAGAGATTCTGCAATGTTAAACTAATTCTATTTTATTATTGACTTTATTCTAGGTATTGCTGTGCCTATGCATGCTGTTGCATCAGCTGGAAATGAGACTGAATGGAGAAACATGAAAAAGGCAGGTCCTATATTTATGCCTCCAACGTCTGTGGCTGAAGTTCCCATAAACCAACCATATTTTCCTCCAATGCCAGCTTTCTGCATGCCCAATGCAATGAACTATGATCAGATGGAGGTAATGTTGTAAAACTCACTAAAGCCTTTGTACTTCTATACGTTATATATCTTAAAGGGGTTGCCCACTACTTGGAGAAGCCCTTCTTATGTCTGTTCCCGTTAAAATAAAAATGTTTATTCTCACCCGCGGTGTCGGCACTCACTTTTCCGGGGCTCCCGTGAGGTTGTTATGCCATGTGAGCCCCGTGCCAATCACTGACGGTTACACTCTCCACACCTTCAGACATTTGTCTTGATGTTCAATTCATCATGAAACCAGGGAGAGTGATTGGGAACAGGGCAATTTTGTGACATAATAACCTCACATGAGCCCCGGGAGAGCAAGTGCCATCACCGCTGGAATCCAGCATGGGAGCTGGAGCTCCAGCATGGGAGGTGAGTACACAATTTTTTATTTTAATGGGAACAAACATTGTGAATGACAAGGGATTGCCAAGGTAGTAGACAAATCGTTAAATACACAAGGTTCTATAAAAGATAAGCTCTTATACAGATGTTTCTGAACCCTTGTTCACCTTATTGCTCATATAAATAACAGGATCTGGAAAGCTATGATGATATTTTGACATAGAGCTAATGTTTCTTTACCATGCAAAAATGTTTTATACATTGTCTATACAGTGACAATTAACAATGCTCAATAAATGCAAAGCAGCCCTCAAAGAAGTTCCATATACTCAACTACATGGTGGATTATAGTAGCTATACCTACTATCTGCCTCTTTCCTATCTCACAACAGGGATCACTCACTCTTCCTCATTTGTTGGTAGCCTAAACTTGCAATGTCTAGTATAATCACCAATTGGTGGGACTAGCGTTACTAAAATGAATAACCAATTCCTTAAATGCACTTCTTCTTATGCAGATATTCAGAGGGAAAGTGCACTTGCAAGCTATGAAGGGGAAAAGTTTGACCTTTTACATCCCCTTGTATTTGCCCTTACTAAGGGAAGTTATTCAAATTATTTCTCCAGTAAAGGAGACAAACTCTAGCACCACCTATTGGAAGTAGCGATCCTAAAAGTCACAAGTGGATTTTTAACAATCCTTTGCAATATGACTCAGGATATATAAGCCAGATCAGAATCCCAATTTGCAGACACGGTGTTTCGGGGTGCTTGCCCCTCGTCAGTGCAAAGTATGGGGGTGTCTGATCTGGCTCATGAGAAAGCTATGTGGGGACCACATGGGAACACTATTTTCCTTAAGGAGACTATGCAAGCCAGTCTGGCTGTCAAGTAAGGGGACTTATAGCTGCCACGCCCCTCTAAGAAATATTCAAATTGTTTTTCCAGTAAAGGAGATTTGTCAATTTGTCACGAACAGCAGGGGAAGTCACTCAGAAATCCGCAGCTGTTCACTGATTTGTTACACACGACTACTCTCTAGCGCCCCCCTTGTCTGCAGGCCACTTTTGGTATTGCAGGACAATGTATAAGATGAGGCTGCTGAGCTGATAATGCCAAATATTGGAGGTCTCACAGCAAGGGTAAATGTATATATCACCGATTCCCGCTAATGGAATATATATATACCTCGGTACCCTTAATGATAGCACTCCAATAATTCTATGCAATACAATTACGCTGCCACCACCGGACGTTTCACAGGCAGTCCGGGTACCTGTTACAGATAGCATAAGGCCCTTCGGGTTTATGGATTCGTATATAAAGCATAAGGAAAGAAACTCTTAAATTTTTATATATTTAATCCGAAAATAGGCAGTGTTTAAAGAATATACAAGAATTTACAAAAGGGAACAATACACATTACGGCATAGACATAGATATGCCTTTTACATTAAAGTAAAAGGTATAAATGTGAAACTTACTAAAGTGACGTCCAAGCTTAGAGAGGGAGGGGCTCCAAGAGAAGAAGATGTTATAATCGGCCAGCATCACCCTTCATGATGCCCTTCACGTACTGACTGACTAAGGGAAGTTATCAAGTTATCTGTGATCTCTTTGAACACCTTGCATTTTTAAGGGTGCCTGCCACTAGAATAGCCGGGAACCATAGATGGAAACATGACTTGTCTGGGATGCCGCCTCGGCTGACTTCTCCACACACCATTCTAGCTGACAGTATGTAAGATCTATATGGGATCTGACAATTTTTGCGCACCTATAGACTTGTATAGGCGAGTCTCATTGGACATTGAAGAGAACAATGCATGCTATCACACGGACACTCTATAAAAATCAACTGCCATCTGAATAGCCTTATAAATAGCCTTACATTGGTCAGTGTAGTGACTTACTTTAATAGCAAACGTTCATATAACATTAGTCTGTACGAGCCTATAAGGCCAGCCACATACAGCTTCATTCCACTGTCCAGTCCTTGAAGTAGAAAATAACAAGCACCTTCAATGATTAAAACTTCGAAGCATTTTTAACATTTTCATTAGAGTGCACAAATTGATTACCTCCTGAATAAAAAAACCACAGGGTTTATTTAAAGGGGTCTTTAACGGCTATGATATTGATGATGACTAGGGATGATGAATAAATTCTGGCCGATGACAGGTTCATGCAGATGGTTTTGAATACCCTAGTAAATCGATGGCCAGACCATATATAACAAGCTTTTCTCCCCCATTCACCTTTTGTGTCTCCCCTATTTCCTCATAGACTGTAAGCTTACGAGCAGGGCCCTCACTCCTCCTGGTATCTTAATTTTTTTATTTTTTTTGTATTGTCTCAAATTGTCTGTACATGTCCCCTCTGAATTGTAAAGTGCTGCGGAATATGTTGGTGCTATAGAAATAAAACTTTATTATATTATTATTATTATAGATGATCGAATACCTCAAATATTCGGCTTTGGGAATATTTGCCGAATAGGTCGCCGCTATTCGACTATTCGCGAATATTTAATGCGCAATGTGAGTCTATGGGAAACCCGAATAACAACTATTCGGAACTATCCAGGCTTCCCATAGACTTACATTGCGCATCGAATATTGGCATAGCGGCGACCTATTCGTCGGATATTCGCGAAGCCGAATATTTGAGGTATTCGATCATCCCTAATGATGACCAATCATATGTGCTGTTCATTTTTGAGATTCTTGATTGTGAATGAATAAATTAATAAATAAATATTTTTTATTCAATTTAATAGACTAATCTACTATTATTCATATGGCCAGGTACTTTTTCACATTGGACTAGTGAATGTTCTTTTATTTTTATAGAAAAAAAAAGAAGTGCCTCAAGTTCTCTCTGTATTATTGTATTACATACATTTCAAGATCTAAAACAAAAGAATTTGTCAAATTTGTAAAAGTAGAATAAAGCAAGCATTTTAAAATATATTTTATCTGTGTTACATAAATATAGTATGCTTTGGCATACAATATAAGCAATGCTTTATGCTAAAAACAGAAAAATATATTCTCTAGTTTTCATCACCCATTTTTATCTTCATTTTTAATATATTTATTTATATTCTCTTGCACTTTACGATCTCGGTACATTTTGTTTAAATGGCATGAAAATTGAAAGTCATCCACACTAATTTATCACATTAGGGTTCACTCACATCTATTTGTGAAATATGGCTCTGTTGTGGCTTCTGAATCATCTTGGAGTGAGATGTGAGTGACATGCGACTGTCATTCCTTTTGCCATACAAGTGCTATGCAAATGTGTTTTTCTTCCTCACCTATCCTCTGTGTGATGTCCATGTGACATCTGGGTGTCATCTGTGTGACGTCCGTTTTTAACATGTACTTTTACATATTGTCAGAAGCTAGGAAGATGGATGGATGGATTGATACATGATAGATAGATAGAGGTGAAACACATATATTTTCCCTCCCCCCTGCATACTATATGTTTGCAACATTTAGTGCCTTTTATGTCGCACTAGAGGGTGTTTAGCCTTGTCTTTAGCCCCAAAATCAAAAAGTAAAAAAAACAACGTGGGGTCCCCCGTATTTTTGGTAGCCAGTAAAGGTAAAGCAGACAGCTGCAGCCTATAGACCGCAGCTGGCAGCTTTTACTTGGCTGGTAATCCAAAACAGAGGTCCCTCCATGCTGATGTTTTAAATTAAATAAATAAAACAAGTGACATCCCCCCCAGATGTGATCTCAGTCAAGGTGAAGCAGACTATTGACACCAGCCCTAATTCACCAATTTATTAGAAAAAAGAAATTATTTCAGGTCCACCGTAATACATATGGCGGTCCCACAACATTTCTCTGGCAAGCCTTAGAGACATAAAAAGAGAGAATTATTATAAAAAAAAAAGACAAGAGACACCCTCATTCACCAATTTTTGTTACCATTCAATGTTTTCCATTGTCTGGAACAGCAGCTGCTGCCAGCTCTCACACTGTGCTGTGTGAGAACCACAGTAGTGACAAGCAGTGACGATATGCAGTGTTTGACCTACCACTTGCAGTGATGAGCAGTAACATCATGAATTCACCGCAGTTCACTGCCCGTGGCTATTTTTACACAAAGTAGCGCAAGAGCCACGGGCAGTGATGAGTGGTGATATTATGAGTCTACCGCAGGTCAGTGCCCTTGGCGGTTCTCACACAAAGTAGCGCAAGAGTCGCAGGCACTGAACTTGCACCCATTAACCCAGTAACTTGTATTAGCAAGGCATGCAGTCACTTGTGGCATGCTGCAATTTGCCTCGAATGCTGAATTTTGCAGAGGGAAAATTATTTAACATTAATGCGAGAGCAATGCAATTTTTTATATAACATTGCACTAGCAGATTCTTTAAGCAGATGTGACTAAACCCTCATTGTGTGCTGCAGTCAACAGCACAAAGTAAAAATTAAGTGTTAAGTAAGCAATAAAATAGTACAAGGGAAAAAAGTCGCACTTTGAGTCAAATTCACATATCTGTGAGCATGGTCACTGCATATTGACTTACCACGGGTCTTCGGACCCAAACTTGATAGCCTCATATGTAGTATGAAGTTGTCGAGTTTAATTCATGAGACTGTGGCTGGTTTTTACGTTGCTGCTCATACATGGCCAACGGAACACGGATGGTGTGTTTTCACCTCGATCCAGAATAGCAGGGAGGGACGATCTTTAGACTTGTTTCTCAATTTTATTGTATTATTAGAGAAACACTTGAATATCTACCATTAGGTCAGGGTCCCACTGGCATATATCATCCAATGCCAGAGAGTAAGTGTGAGCCGAGTGTCAGTCTATTGTAAGCAAATTCTCTCACATGCGAGAATTAAATCACAGGTGCAGAAAAGATGGAGAAATTCAAGTACAGTCTGATGTTTCACAAGCACCTATAGACTTGTATGGGTGCGTATGATCAGAGTCACACTGCCAATCACAGAATGCTGCAAACATTTTTTCCTCAGCCCGATCACAGCTGGAGAAAACTCATAGATCTGACCTGCACCTTTGACTAACATTGAGCTGAGAGCAAAAGGATTTTTTATCGGATTCCACTGGTCCGATTCATACGCTCATGTGACCCCAGCCTTAGTATATCTATTACTACTATTAGTTAAAATTAGGCATATAATTTGAAATTCAAGTTTGCCAAATCTTACTCAAAAATTGATTTGTAGCAAATGTATTTATGTATACCACTCTGATGTCTCTAATGAGAGTACTGATCACATTCTGAGCTTTGCAAACACAGTCATATAGATATCTGGATAAGGGAAGGTGGTGGTAAAACACATCCCACTTAGGCCGGCTTCACACTTGCGATTAACTCGCATGAGTGCAATGCGAGAAATTCTCGCATTGCACTCGGACCAATGTTAATCAATCAGGCAGCTCCCATCTGCTATTTTTTTCTCAGTAATCGGACTGAGAAAAAAATCTCAGCATGCTGCGTTTTGGTGAGTTTCTCGCACGTGTCTCCCCAATGAAACTCTATAGGTGCATGGAAAAAAACGGATGTCACACGGACGGCACACACACCATTTTAGTGAAATGCATTTTTCTAAATACATTTATCGCATGTTAGAATAACATAGCAATCCATTAGGCACAAAACATGATCTCAATAGAGAGAAAACCACGGAAAAACAGTAAGATTTAAAACCGTGGAAAGGAATGCACACCACAGGCAGCAATCAAAAACTGGAGGACAAAAGGTGGCTAATATGCAAAAGATTACAAATATTTATTAAATGGTAAACAATTCATTACAAAAAGTCGTGGAGAAGATGAAACAGACATGACAGAGCACTGGCACAATAAGATGATATCACAGTTAATACAAAAAGCTGCACAAAGGGCTAGACTGGTAGTATACAATGCGATAACAATAAAGGTACATAAACAATCTAAAGAACATACCCAGTGCAGCCAGAATAACAAGTACTAAAGTGCCAGTAGTGCAGATGAAGGAGGTCTGGATACCCCCCTAGGAAGGGTAACGCGCGTTTCGCGTGGAAAGGGTAACACGCTTCATCAGACCCTCATGGTCTGATGAAGCGTGTTACCCTTTCCACGCGAAACGCGCGTTACCCTTCCTAGGGGGGTATCCAGACCTCCTTCATCTGCACTACTGGCACTTTAGTACTTGTTATTCTGGCTGCACTGGGTATGTTCTTTAGATTGTTTATGTACCTTTATTGTTATCGCATTGTATACTACCAGTCTAGCCCTTTGTGCAGCTTTTTGTATTAACTGTGATATCATCTTATTGTGCCAGTGCTCTGTCATGTCTGTTTCATCTTCTCCACGACTTTTTGTAATGAATTGTTTACCATTTAATAAATATTTGTAATCTTTTGCATATTAGCCACCTTTTGTCCTCCAGTTTTTGATTTATCGCATGTTGCAGAAAACATTGGAAATGAGTGAGGCCTGTCGATGTCGGGCAATTTTTATCTTTGTTAGTCGGTCTATCTCTCTCTCTGTCGGTCTCTCTGCCTCTCTGTTGTCGGTCTCTATCTCTCTCTGTCTGTCTATCCCTCTCCCCCCCTCTCTCATACTCACCGATCCCCGATCACCGGCGCAGTGCTGCACGGCTGTCACACTGCTCCAGCGGCTTTTCCTCTTTTGAAAAAGCTGGCCGCTCATTATTCCATCAAGTATTCACTGCCTTCCCCGCCCATTGGCGCCTATGATAGGTTGCAGTTAGACACGCTCCCATGTTGAGTGACAGCTGTTTCACTGCAACCAATCACAGCCGCTGGTGGGCGGGTCTATATCGTGCAGTAAATTAATTAAATAAATAATTTAAAAAATGGCGTGCGGTTCCCCCCAATTTTCATACCAGCCAGGGTAAAGCCATACGGCTGGAGGCTGGTATTGTCAGGATGGGGAGCGCCACATTATTGGGAGCCCACCACCCTAAAAATATCAGCCAGCAGCCACCCGGAATTGCCACATCCATTAGATGCGACAGTCCCGGGACTGTACCCGGCTCATCCCGGATTGCCCTGGTGCGGTGGCAATCGGGGTAATAAGGAGTTAATGGCAGAAGCCCATAACTGCCACTAAGTCTTAGGTTAATCATGGCAGGCATCTCCCTGAGATACCTTTTTTTGATTAACCTGTAAGTTAAAGATAATAAAGACATACACCCAAAAATCCTTTATTTGAAATAAATGACAAAAAAAACCCTCTTTTACCACTTTATTCAAGTCCCCAAATACCCCTCCAGGTCCGACGTAATCCACAGAGGTCCCACGATGCTTTCAGCTCTGCTACATCAGAAGCTGAGAGAGAGCGGTCACAGACCACGACCACTCTCTGTGAGCTCCCCGCAGCAACTGAAGTGAGTCGCGCTATCAGCGATGACATCACTCAGGTTACCCGCGGCCACAGATCTCAGCAGGAGGACTGCATCTGTGGCCATGGGTAACCTCAGTCACGGCACCGCTGATCGCGCAGATCACTTAAGTCACTCAAGGGATTTGCGGTCACCTGTGAGACCTTCACCGGTGACTGAAAATCAGGCACGACACACAGACAAAGCCGCGGGAGGACAATGAAGTCGGGTGAAGTTCATCTGACTTCATTCTGATTGCGCGGCTCTGTCTGTGTCTGCTGTCAGTGGCCATTCAGCTCTGCTACATGGCTCTGTCTGTGTCTGCTGTCAGCGGCCATGTAGCAGAGCTGAATGGCAGATGACATAGCTGCTGAGAATAAAAACGGATCACATACGGATCACACACGGATTGCACATGGACTACAATCAATTGAAAAATCACAGAATCACATTGCTGTTGCATTGCACACTGATCAAGACTTGAACAGAGCTCATGCTATTTTCTAGCATGAGACTCGAACCGATTTTACACGCACAAGTGTGATTCCAGCCTTAGGAACATACATTTCTAAGCAGCTGTCACACTCGGGTTGAGAGAGCCAGATGCATTTAAGAGTCTTAAATCTATATAACTGTGGGTGGGTTACCTATGTGCATGTAGTATACTTGAAAGTATAACCAACAGGTTCAGGCAGCATGGTGTAGCATGACCTGTTTTTGAATATGTAGCAAGATGTGCACATTTTGACACCTATAAGGGATTTAAGGATGACATCACAGAAACACATTTTTTTGGTGTCCGTCTTTTAGTCTATACGTCTATGTGAGTAGTGGAAACTGAATACAGTGATGTCTGAAACTTACACAGGCTTTGAAAGATCAGATCAAATTCTCAGCCTACTTTTTGTGTTTTTCTTCATTACATATTTGTCACCAGCCACTTTGGATTGAAAAATGTGTCTTTTGGGGTGGTATGTAGAGGTGAGCAGGCCCCTAGTGAATTAAAACTATGACAACCATTGGGTAACATTCCCTCACCTCTAATCACCTGGGACAGCATGACTTTATATATTTTTACTACCGATAAGCAGATGATTGAAATTCAAATTCTCTAGTTTAAATAGATTTTCTTGAGTAGAATTGAATGTTCTTTATTATGTTCTGGGGTCTACATAGATGCAAGAAAAAGAAAGAGATATAAAAAAAAGAAAAAACCCTAATACTCACATTACCGCTCACCTCTATGGCCATTTTTCTTCTCGCTGCCCAGCATTCGGTCTTCAGGGTCTCTTCTTTTTGCTGTTGCACGCCTCATCAGCAAGTTTTAGCTATAGGCCAGGACTCCTGGCTGCAACCAGGCCTCAAGATCACTGCACACTGTAAGGTCATGGTTCTGGTTGTGGCATCACAACATAGGCCACCCTGCTTCTCGCTGCTCCTTGCTATGGCTATGGCCTCATCAGCTACATTTAACCATGCTTCTCACTATGGCTACTCTGTTTCTCTCTGACCACCAATCCAGTCATTAGGGTCTCTTTTTTCAGCTGTTGCGCGCCTCATCAGCCAGTTTTAAGTATAGGCTGGGACTTCTAGCTGCAGGACACTGTGTTTTGTAAGGTCATGGTGCTTGTTGTGGTATGACCACAACGTGACCTTATGATTCACATTGATCACTTAAGCCTGGTGGTGGCCAAAACCCCTGGCCTATAGTGAAAAACAGGCTTATTATGAGATGCTTGATGGCTGAAAAAAAGAATTAGCGGAGTAAGTTTTTTTTAACCATTTTCAAGCCCTCCACAGTTCACCAAAACGGTTTCCAGATATTTTTTTTTGGTCCTCGCAAATCAAATAATTGGAACTGCAAAATTGAGGAAATTTTACTTGATCTTGATCCTCTGCAGATCTATCTGGTTATCTCTAATCTTTACCTTTTATTTCCATTCAATGAATCCATAGTTGGTTCCCAGGAACTTTGCTTGCTATTTTCTTGGCTATATGTATAATGGGACTGCAGCAAACCTAGTCTATATCTCCTCTCTCAAAATGTATGTCCTACAGATGTACCATAAATGTCTATGGTTGAAATATCCTGTTAACTACTTTCATGGTAACTTTGCCTGAACATAGCCATCCCTGAAAATAGGGTACAGTGTTAGAAAAAGTATCTGGTGATTTCAAATTATTATTTTTTTTCATATGTGCACACAAGTTATAAGATAGTGGCAGAATGCCATTTGGATTTACAGTTGTAAGCTATTTACAGCATCGAGGGTAGTTTTATATCCTACTTTATATTATGGCCTTCTGGGTACAATCTACTCTATGTAAATCGTGACTTTAACAGTGTTGCAAATATTTCTACGTGATTTGTATTGGTGGAAGCACAGTAAATTACATGAATATACAATCAATAACCTCTTTTGTTGCAGAACTTTATATTATTGGCTTTTTGTGTTCCAAATACTAGTTAATCCCACAACAATATTTTAATGTTCCCCGGCAGTAGAGGAATTAAAACTTGTTGCGAGACAGATTACTGGTTCACAGATGCAACAGCTGTTTGTGCAAACCTGTTTGGTATCTGTGATAACGTCTAGAAAATATGAAGAAAAAAACTTGGAGACTAATAATGAATTTTATGAAGGTTTCATTGATTATGATATATAATTATTACATATACCGTATTTTTCGTTTTATAAGACTCACCGTATTATAAGACACACCCCCAAATTTGAAGGCGGAAAATAGGGCAAAAATAACTTTTACTGTTAAAATGAGCGTCCATCTTATAATCCTAGTGCCTATTATATTAACTCACCAGGGGGGAGCGTCTTGGGTGAAGCAGCTCAGAAGGTCACAGGAGGCAGGGTAAGCAATGCTGCGGGCTCAGAGCAGGTGGTGTTGCAAGCCAGGAGGGTCAATGTGCGACAGGGGTTGATAATACTGGGGGCTCATGGAGTTTCACAGTGATAGGCGCCATTGATCTGCTGGTGGGCTTGGAGGAGGGTGTGTCGCAGCTCAAGAGGGTCAGTGTGTGGCAATGGAGGGTCAGCAATACTGCGGGCTCTTGGGGGGTCAAGACGGCGACAAGTGCCATTGATCTGCCGGAAGAGTGTGGGCTCCATTGAATCGCCATCCGTTGATGCAATGGACTTCAAGAAAATGACCATGGAGGTGGCGCGTGCGCAGATTGGCGATTCAAAGCAGCTCACCGGCAGATCAATGGCACTCGCTGTGACACACCACAAGCCTGCAGTATTGCTGACCCTCCACTGTTGCACACTGACCCTCTTGAGCCACGACACCCCCTCCGCCGAGCCCACTGGCAGATTAATGACAACCGCCGCCATGACACCCCTCAAGCCCATAGTATCGCCGACCCTGCACGACCACTGCCACCCCGGTAAGCCATGTGCAGCTTGTACAATGCACCGTCCTTTTCCCCCCAGTTTTGGGTAAAAAAAAGTACATCTTACAAACTGAAAAATATACTTTAATGACAAAACAGAGGGGCTGATTCATTAAGACAGGCAAAGTGCATGCTCTTGCTATGCCATTCTTCCTGGCCAACAAGATAGCAAAGTTATTAGGAAGTGCACGCAACTTAATGAATTTTGCGTTTCATCCAAGTGGCATGCGTCTCCATGTGCCGTGCCAGAAATGCTACTTCAGTCAACGACAAAGATGCCAAGAATACAAAATGCTGGCACATGAATTGGACAGGCGGGTGTTCCAAAATCCTGTCTGTCCAACATCTTGTTCTGCCCCAGTTACTCCCCAGCTCCACCCATTTTAGTGGCGCTGATAAAACTGTTGGTAAGACATCAAAAGTCTTTAAAAGTTTTGTAACTCCATATTGAGCAAACATTTTTGAGCTTTTATACCAGCATTATGGCTTAAAAGCTTTGATGATCAACCCCATTCTTTTCCAGTATTTTGTTTCTTGTGACCAGCAATGAGCATTTCACATCTAAAATGTGTATTTTTGTTTTTTCCATAGCTTTCAACATTTGCTCCCTAAACTGTGGTGAATGTTAAGCTCTCTACGAATCCAAGAATACATATGGAAATTGATATTTTTGCAAAATTGCACAAGTCTTGCCCTCTTGTTATCTTGTTCATGAGAGAATTCCAAGAAAATTGGGGCAGATGGAATGGATGGTTTCCAATATACAATAGAATTGATTGTTCTGTCTTCTGTGAATACTATTTGTAGTGGGTTTTTTGGCCTATGTGATCATATTGAAAGTCTTGGAAATACAGTACAGCACTTCGGCTAGATTCATATTTCTGAAGCCATCAGACTTAAAATTATTCAGTTGACTCAATGTCTCCACATAGTGCGTTCTTGATAAATAATTCTGGAAAGTGTCATCTTTACCCCTGGCACTGGCTGTAAACTGATGTAAACTGATGGGAAAAAAAGTAATTAAAAATTGCAGTATAGGAACTCGACTAAGATGTTAGTGGTGTTTATCAAGAGGCTTGTCCATTATTTCCAATAGCAAACAGCAGAGATGTGAACACATTCTGTAATTCAGCACCAGTTCAAGATAAGTAGTACAATGTGATTCCAATGTTTTCATTTTATGTAAACCTTATCTGTTTATTCCCTGCAAATTTCTGTTCAGCACATACCCTTTCACGTCTTTAGTCAGCACAATGATGCATAACTGTGTGAATAATGTGTTACACAGTTTACATCACAACACAATGAGTCCACATGAATATATGGCTTATATTACTCCAGGTAAAATTGACAATTTTAATTCTCACTTTCTCCTCATGCAAATCTGTTCTTTAAGTGAACCTTCCATGATTGCTTGTATTCTGTATCTCATCCCATTTCATAAAATTTGTAGCAAAGGAAATATGTGATACTTTTTAGTCGAATGGGATAATTGCCCCTTACACATTTGGCCAATGCCAGTTGAATCCACTGATATGTATTGGTTCGACCTACAGTCTATTGTTTATTACTGACAGTTGATTTTCGGGGGTAAGAAAGCATCCGGCATATTCTATTTTGGACTGCGAATCATTTTGTTCTTCCTGAGATAAGATGTCTAGCACCAGCTTTCTGCTAGGCACAGCGAGTGCTCCTCTGTATGGAAGAGTCCGGCGAGATCGCTACCGGCTAAACGATCAGCACAACCATTGTTATGCTGCCAGCTATTTTAAAGTGTATGGGGAAGAAGATTTTACATTAACTTTTTAGCATTCCTAGTCAACTATGTTTTCTCTTGTTTAATCTACCAGTATGGACTATCTTTGTCACCCAGTAGACAAAGCAATGACATGAGGACCCATCATGGTAATTGGTTATGGCGATGATATTGTGCTTCCATTTATAATTAAGGCCCCCATACACTTTTGACTAATATCTGCTAAACCTGGTGATATCGACAGATTCTGACGAAACTCTAATGTGTGGGTTCTCCTGCAGAAAAGCCGTCATGAGACAAGTCTGGTGATTGCTCCCAGAACACAGGGGCGCTTGACTAAAAGCCATCTAATGTGTATGGCAAGCTTTTGTCTAGCCAAGAAAGTTGTATACAAGCTGTGAATCCAAGTGACAAATTTCTCACCAAGACCAATTTTTCCTAACAAAACTCACATAAAAAGGTTGGCCATTTTAAAAATGAAATTTCTACTGCCCTCCTCTAACTAATCTTACTACCAGAGATGGATGTTTATAATGTTTAATCAACAGTGATACAAGTCTACAGTGTTATCAATGACTTTATATCTACTGATCATCAAAGCCTCACTCACAGAATCCAACTTGGCTATCTTTTTATAGCCGGAAGAATAAACGTTGTACATACATGGTCAAAATTGTTGGTACCCCTTGTTTAACCCCTTCAGCCCCCAGCCTGTTTTCACCTTAAAGACCCGGCCATTTTTTGCAATTTTGACCAGTGTCACTTTGACAGGTTATAACTCTGGAACACTTCAACGGATCCTGGCGATTCTGACATTGTTTTTTCGTGACATATTATACTTTATGTCAGTGGTAAATTTAGGCCGATATGTTTTGCGTTTATTTGTGAAAATTTCGAAAATTTGGCGAAAATTTTGAAAATTTTGCAATTTTCAAAATTTGAAATTTTATGCCCATAAATGTGAGAGATATGTCACACAAAATAGTTACTAAATAACATTTCCAACATGTCTGCTTTACATCAGCGCAATTTTCGGAAAAAAAAAATTTCGTTAGGAAGTTAGAAGGGTTCAAAGTTCATCAGCAATTTTTCATTTTTCCAACAAAATTTACAAAAAAAAATTTTTTAGGTACCACATCACATTTGGAGTGACTTTGAGAGGCCTAGGTGACAGAAAATACCCAAAAGTGACCCCATTCTAAAATCTGCACCCCTCACTCTGCTCAAAACCACATCCAAGAAGTTTATTAACCCTTTAGGAGCTTCACAGCAACCAAATCAATGTAGAAAGAAAAAATGAAAATTTAACTTTTTTACACAAAAATGTTACTTTAGCCATAAAATTTAGCATTTTCACAAGGGTATCAGGAAAAAATGCTCCATAAAATTAATTGTGCGTGTTCTCCTGAGTACACCGATATCTTTTATGTGGTGGAAATCAATTGTTTGGGCGCACGGCAGGGCTCAGAAGGCAAGAAGCGTCATTTGACTTTTCAAACGCAAAATTGTCTGGAATAGTTAGTGGATGCCATGTTGTGTTTGGAGACCCCCTGAGGTGCCTAAACAATGGAGCTCCACCACAAGTGACCCCATTTTGGAAACTAGACCCCTCAGGGAATTTATCTAGATGTTTAGTGAGCACTTTGAACCTCTGGGGGCTTCACAAAAGTTAATAACGTTGAGCCGTGAAAATAAAAAAAAAAAATTAACACAAAATTGTTACTTCTACCAGATAGCTTTTTTTTTTACAAGGGTATCAGGAAAAATTGCACCATAAAATGTATGGTGCAATTTCTCCTGAGTACACAGATATCTCATATGTGGTGGTAATCAATTGTTTGGGCGCACAGCGGGGCTCAGAAGGCAAGGAGCGTCATTTGACTTTTCAAACGTAAAATTGTCTGGAATAGTTAGTGGATGCCATGTTGTGTTTGGAGACCCCCTGAGGTGCCTAAACAATGGAGCTCCCCCACAAGTGACCCCATTTTGGAAACTAGACCCCTCAGGGAATTTATCTAGATGTTTAGTGAGCACTTTGAACCTCTGGGGGCTTCACAAAAGTTAATAACGTTGAGCCGTGAAAATAAAAAAAAAAAATTAACACAAAATTGTTACTTCTACCAGATAGCTTTTTTTTTTACAAGGGTATCAGGAAAAATTGCACCATAAAATGTATGGTGCAATTTCTCCTGAGTACACAGATATCTCATATGTGGTGGTAATCAATTGTTTGGGCGCACAGCGGGGCTCAGAAGGCAAGGAGCGTCATTTGACTTTTTCAAACGCAAAATTGTCTGGAATAGTTAGTGGATGCCATGTTGTGTTTGGAGACCCCCTGAGGTGCCTAAACAATGGAGCTCCCCCACAAGTGGCCTCATTTTGGAAACTATACCCCCATGGCATAAATCTAGATGGGTAATGAGCACTTTGAACCCTCACGTGCTTCATACATTGAGCCGTAAAAACAAAAAAATACTGTTTTTCCACAAAAAAATGTTATTTTTGGCTCAATTTTTTAAATTTTACAGGGGTAACAGGATAAAATAGACTGCAAAATTTGTTGGGCAATTTGTCCTGAGTATGCTGATACCTCATATGTGGCAGCAGACCACTGTTTGGGCGCATGGCAGGGCTCCAAAGGGAAGGAGTGCTGTACATTAGCAGGGACCTGGTATGTCAATTTCATAGTGTGGTATATTTGTGTACGGTACATCAGGCCGTCATGTGTGTGCTGAGTAGTGTACGTCAGGTCCACCCCCCGTCTGTGTTGTGTGGTGTATACATCAGGTCCCCCCCCCGTCTATGTGGCTTATGGAAGATCCCCCCTCCCCCCTCTATGTGGCTTATGGAAGATCGTCCGTTATGTGGCGTATATCAGGTTCCCCCCCGTTTATGTGGCTTATGGAAGATCCCCCTCCCCCCGTCTATGTGGCGTTCATTGGGTCCTCCCCCCCCGTCTATGTGGCTTATGGAAGATCCCCCCTCCCCCCGTCTATGTGGCGTTCATCAGGTCCCCCCCGCCTGTCTATGTGGCTTATGGAAGATCCTCCCCCCGTTATGTGGCGTACATCATGTTCCCCCCCGTCTATGTGACGTACGGAATGTCCCCCCCGATTATGTGGCTTATGGAAGATCCCCCCTCCCCCCTCTATGTGGCTTATGGAAGACCCCCCCCCCGTTATGCGGCGTATATCAGGTTCCCCCCGTTTATGTGGCTTATGGAAGGTCCCCCTCCCCCCGTCTATGTGGCATTCATTGGGTCCTCCCCCCCCCGTCTATGTGGCGTTCATTGGGTCCTCCCCCCCCCCGTCTATGTGGCTTATGGAAGATCCCCCCTCCCCCCTCTATGTGGCTTATGGAAGATCCCCCCTCCCCCCTCTATGTGGCTTATGGAAGACCCCCCCCCGCCGTTATGTGGCGTATATCAGGTTCCCCCCCCGTTTATGTGGCTTATGGAAGATCCCCCTCCCCCCGTCTATGTGGCGTTCATTGGGTCCTCCCCCCCCCCGTCTATGTGGCTTATGGAAGATCCCCCCTCCCCCCTCTATGTGGCTTATGGAAGATCCCCCCTCCCCCTCTATGTGGCTTATGGAAGACCCCCCCCGTTATGTGGCGTACATCATGTTCCCCCCCGTCTATGTGACGTACGGAATGTCCCCCCCGATTATGTGGCTTATGGAAGATTCCCCCCCCCCCCTCGTTATGTAGCGTACAGAAGGTCCCCCCGTCTATGTGTTGTACGTCGTTTTGTGTGTTATGGAGGAATGTTGGGATGGCACATGTTAATTTAGTACCCGGATGAGTGATAAACTTTGAAGCAGTTTATCACACAAAGTCCAGGTTTATCGGGACAAGTGTCGCATTGAAACACTGTGTCCTTCCTCACCCCCCTGCTATAGCACACCCGGCACCTTTTCTGAGATCTTCCTCTTCCGGTGGTTTGCGGTACCTCACCAGGAAAATGTTGCCCTGGTACCATGCGGGCACTTGCAGTTCCAGAGTTGCTAGGGACAGCTGCTTCTTCTCTTCCAAACATCAAGGTCTTGATGACGGCTTCCTGGAACTGAAGGAAGGTGTTGGTCTGGCCTGCACCTCGTGAGAGCACGAAAGTATTGTACAGTGCCATCTGCACGATGTGCACAGCCAGCTTCTTATACCACACCTTCACCTTCCGCATGGCATTATAGGGCTGGAGGACTTGATCGGAAAGATCAACTCCTCCCATATGTTTGTTGTACCCCAAGGCACAGTCCGGTTTGCGAACCTGTGCCGAGGTACCTCGAACACTGATGGCTGTGGTGCCGGGACCATGAATTGTGGTCAAGAAAAGGACATCCCTTCTGTCCTTGAACTTGACAACAACCATGTTGTCGCTACATTGGGCTCTACTCTCACCTCTTGGGAGCAGCTGCCCAATTAGCGTCACAGGGAGGCCCCTCTGATTTTTCCGGACAGTACCGCAAGCTGCGGTACCTCTGGAAGAGAGGGATTGGAAGAGTGGGACGCTTGTATAAAAATTATCAACATACAGGTGATAACCTTTATCAAGCAGTGGGTGGATCAAATCCCACACAATTTTCCCACTCACCCCCAGAGTAGGTGGGCATTCTGGGGGTTGGATCCGCGTGTCCTTCCATTCGTAAACTCTAAAGTTGTGAGTGTACCCTGAGGTACTCTCGCACAACTTATAGAGTTTAATGCCGTATCTTGCCCTTTTACTGGGCAGGTACTGGCGAAACTTCAGTCTCCCCTTGAAGTGGATGAGGGATTCATCCACACAAATTTCCCTCTGGGGAACATACACTTCAGCAAACTTACTTTTGAAGTGTTCGATGACCGGACGAATTTTGAACAGTCTGTCAAAATTCGGGTCATCGCGGGGAAGACTGTCCGCATTGTCCCTAAAATGTAAAAATTTGTGCATGGCCTCAAAACGCTTACGGGTCATAACCATGCCAAATACTGGAGTGTTGTATAAAATATTAACACTCCAATATTGGCGAAGTTGTGGCTTCTTCACCAGCCCCATGTGAAGAGTGAGACCCCAATACTTCAACATTTCTACTGAATCCGTCGGGGTCCAGCTAGAAAATGCTGAGTTAGCATTTTGGGCCAAAAATCGTTGGGCGTTGAGATTCGTTTGCACCACCATGAGACTGACAAACTCTTCAGAGAAATAGACTTTGAAAAAGTCTATTGCTCCAAGGTTTGTAGCATCAAACTGGATTCCTGGTTGGGGAAGAAACTCAGGAATCTGTGGTGCAAAGTTTTCAGGGACTGGGGTCCATACCCGGTCACTAGCGCTAGGTTGGGGGTCCCTAGCACTAGTGCTGGGCTGGGGTTCACTCACGCTCTGCTCCGAGTCTTCTCCACTGGGCTCCGGCTCTTCTCCCCTGGGCTCCGGCTCTTCTCCCCTGGGCTCCGGCTCTTCTCCCCTGGGCTCCGGCTCTTCTCCCCTGGGCCCCGGCTCTTCTCCCCTGGGCCGTGACTGATACCTCGTCCTACGACGTCTTCGCGGTGGTCCTTCGTCACTGGAGGAGGAATCGGCTTGGGAGGAACAGAGGAATGTGGGGTCATCTCCCTCGCTATCAGGCTCGGAGGCAACAAAGGCATATGCCTCCTCATCTGAATAACGTCTCTGGGATCGGGACATTGTATGTGTGGTGTGTGTACAAAAACTTTATTTAGTGTTTGTGTGTGTGAGAAAAAAAATACTTTATTTAGTGTATGTGTGTGTTTGTGTCTCTGATGAACAAGGAAAATCTAGAAAGAAAGAGAAAATACAAAAAAATATTAGTTTGGCGAAATAAAGACGGCCGTCAGAAAAAAAAAAATGAGTGCCTGCCATTATGCACGAGTCTTGCATCGCATCATCCACTCCTGTCTGGAAGCGAGCAACTGCGCTGGATAATGCGATGCAAGAGGGCGCGGCAGCGGATGGAGGGGCGGCAGATGAGAAAGGGCGCAGCGGATGGAGGAGCAGCAGATGAGAAAAGGCGCAGCGGATGGAGGAGCGGCAGATGAGAAAAGGCGCAGCGGATGGAGGAGCGGCAGATGAGAAAAGGCGCAGCGGATGGAGGAGCGGCAGATGAGAAAAGGCGCAGCGGATGGAGGAGCGGCAGATGAGAAAAGGCGCAGCGGATGGAGGAGCGGCAGATGAGAAAAGGCGCAGCGGATGGAGGAGCGGCAGATGAGAAAAGGCGCAGCGGATGGAGGAGCGGCAGATGAGAAAAGGCGCAGTGGATGGAGGAGCGGCAGATGAAAAAAGGCGCAGCGGATGGAGGAGCGGCAGATGAGAAAAGGCGCAGCGGATGGAGGAGCGGCGGAGGATGGGGGGGTGGGAGGTGAGATTGGGGATAGCTACCTTACAGGATGGATCTAGGCAGCAGGATCACAGCAGACAAAAGAGGCAGCAGATGAAGGAGAGTGAAAAGGATGGGAGAGAGCAGGCAGCAGATCAGGGAGGGGGGCAGAGTCTGATGGGAGAGAGCGATGGCACATGGAGGGAGGGGGGAGGTAGCACATGGAGGGGAGGCAGCACATGGAGGGGAGGCAGCACATGGAGGGGAGGCAGCACATGGAGGGGAGACAGCACATGGGGGGAGGCAGCACATGGGAGGAGGCAGCACATGAGGGGAGGCAGCACATGGAGGGAGGGGGGAGGCAGCACATGGAGGGGAGGCAGCACATGGAGGGAGGCAGCACATGGAGGGCACATGGAGGGAGGCAGCACATGGAGGGAGGCAGCACATGGAGGGAGGCAGCACATGGAGGGAGGCAGCACATGGGGGGAGGCAGCACATGGAGGGAGGAAGCACATGGAGGAGGGGAGGCAGCACATGGAGGAGGGGAGGCAGCACATGGAGGAGGGGAGGCAGCACATGGAGGAGGGGAGGCAGCACATGGAGGAGGGGAGGCAGCACATGGAGGGGGGGAGGCAGCACATGGAGGGGGGGAGGCAGCACATGGAGGGGGGAGGCAGCACATAGAGGGGGGAGGCAGCACATGGAGGGGAGACAGCACATGGGGGGAGGCAGCACATGGGGGGAGGCAGCACATGGGGGGAGGCAGCACATGAGGGGAGGCAGCACATGGAGGGAGGGGGGAGGCAGCACATGGAGGGGAGGCAGCACATGGAGGGAGGCAGCACATGGAGGGCACATGGAGGGAGGCAGCACATGGAGGGAGGCAGCACATGGAGGGAGGCAGCACATGGAGGGAGGCAGCACATGGGGGGAGGCAGCACATGGAGGGAGGAAGCACATGGAGGAGGGGAGGCAGCACATGGAGGAGGGGAGGCAGCACATGGAGGAGGGGAGGCAGCACATGGAGGAGGGGAGGCAGCACATGGAGGAGGGGAGGCAGCACATGGAGGGGGGGAGGCAGCACATGGAGGGGGGGAGGCAGCACATGGAGGGGGGGAGGCAGCACATGGAGGGGGGAGGCAGCACATGGAGGGGGGGAGGCAGCACATGGAGGGGGGGAGGCAGCACATGGAGGGGGGGGAGGCAGCACATGGAGGGGGGGAGGCAGCACATGGAGGGGGGAAGGCAGCACATGGAGGGGGGAGGCAGCACATGGAGGGGGGGAGGCAGCACATGGAGGGGGGAAGGCAGCACATGGAGGGGGGAAGGCAGCACATGGAGGGGGGAGGCAGCACATGGAGGGGGGAGGCAGCACATGGAGGGGGGAAGCAGCACATGGAGGGGGGAGGCAGCACATGGAGGGGGGAGGCAGCACATGGAGGGGGGAGGCAGCACATGGAGGGGGGGAGGGGAGGCAGCACATGGAGGGGGGCAGCCGATTAGGTGCAGTGGCAGCCGATGGAGGCGGCGGCCGATCGGGTGCAGCGGCGGCTGAAAAAGGTGGGTGCGACTGAAAGGGGACGGTGGCGGCAGGGACAGCGGCGTGTAAAGCGGCGTGGCGGCCAGGGACAGCGGCGTGGCGGGCAGCAGCGGTGGATCGGCGGGCAGCAGCGGTGGATCGGCGGGCAGGGACAGCGGCGGGAACAGCGGCGTGGCGGGCAGGGACAGCAGCGGTGGATAGGCGGGGAGCAGCGGTGGATCGGCGGGGAGCAGCGGTGGATCGGGGGGAGCAGCGGTGGATCGGCGGGGAGCAGCGGTGGATCGGCGGGGTGCAGCGGTGGATCGGGGGGGGCTATAACTTACCGATGGGCACCTGCAGCGACCGCTCTCATCAGCTTTCACGGACGGAGTGAAGCTGAGGGTAGCGGTCACATACAGGTCACCGGCACAAGATCCACAGTGATTGGGAGAGATCGGTCACAAGGCCGGTCTCTCCAATCAGAGCTGGGGGCGGGTGAAACAAAGTTCACCCAGCTCCAGCCAGTCATCAGTGCTACAGCAGCACTGATTATGGCTGGATTGCAATGTGTTAGCCATTTTCAATGGCTGACACATTACAGTGACTGTAATTGGCTGAGCGGCGTTCGTCAGCCAATCACAGCCTCTGTAGGTTCGGGAAGGAGGCACCACCCCTCCTGAGGTCAGGCAGAGGTCCCCTCCTTCCCGAATCCACCGTTTAGGTAAACAAATTTCACTCCCCGGGGCTCCGGGACCGCGATTTCGCCAGGACGTACTGAGTACGTCATGGGTCGTTTAGCACCATGTGACCATGACGTACTCAGTACGTCCAAGGTCGTTAAGGGGTTAGTGAAAGAAAAACCCACGATGGTCACAGAAATAACTTGAATCTGACAAAAGTAATAATAAATTAAAAATGTATGAAAATGAACAAATGAAGGTCAGACATGGCTTTTCAACCATGCTTCCACAGAATGTTTTTAAAAATAAAACTCATAAAATAGACCTAGACAGAAATGATGGTACCCATAACTTAATATTTTGTTGCCCACTCTTTTGAGGCAATCACTGCAATTAAATGATTCCTGTAACTGTCACTGAGACTTCTGCACCGCTCGACAAGTATTTTGACCCACTCTTGAAGAGCAAACTGCTTCAGTTGTCTCGTGTTTGAAGGCTGCCTTTTCCAGATGGCATGTTTCAGCTCTTTCTAAAGATGCTCAATAGGATTTAGGTCAGGGATCATAGAAGGCCACTTGAGAATAGTCCAATGTTTTCCTCTTAGCCATTCTTGGGTGTTTTTAGCTGTGTGTTTTGGGTCATTATCCTGTTGCAAGACCCATGATCTGCGACTGAAACCAAGCTTCCTGACACTGCGCAGTACATTTCTTTCGAGAATCCCTTGATAGTCTTGAGATTTCATTGTACCCTGCACAGATTCAAGAAACCCTGTGCCAGATGCAGCAAAGCAGCCCCAGAACATAACAGAGCCTCCTCCATGTTTCACAGTAGGGACAGCGTTCTTTTTTTTTATATGCTTCATTTTTCTGTCTACCTTGCCAAAAAGTTCAATTTTTTTCTCTTATCTGTCCATAGGACATTCCTTCAGAAGCTGTGTGGCTTGTCCACATGTAGTTTGGCACATTCCAGTCTGGCTTTTTTATGATTTTTTTTTCAACAATGGTGTACTCCTTGGTCGTCTCCCATGAAGTCCACTTTGGCTCAAACAACGATGGATAGTACAATCTGACACTGATATTCCTGGAGCTTGAAGTTCACCTTTAATCTCTTTAGAAGTATTTTTGGGCTCTTTTGTTACGATTTGTATTATCAGTTTCTTTGATATGTCATCAATTTTCTTCCTGCAGCCACATCCAGGGAGGTTGGCTACAGTCCCATGGATCTTAAATTTCTGATAATATGTGCAACTATAGTCACAGGAACATCAAGCTGCTTGGAGATGGTCTTATAACCTTTACCTTTAACATGCTTGTCTATAATTTTCTTTCTAATCTCCTGAGACAACTCTTTCCTTTGCTTTCCTCCATGTTGAGTGTGGTATACACCATGTCACCAAACAACACAGTGAGTATCTGTAGCCCTATATACAGGCCCACAAGATTATAGACCCCTGTGATACTAATTAGTGGACACAACTTGATTTAGCACGTCCCTTTTGTCGCATTATTTTCAGGGGCACCGTCATTTCTGTCCAGGCCTGTTTCATGAGTTTTATTTTTTTTTTAATTCTGTAGAAACATGGTTGAAAAGCAATGTCTGACTTTCATTTGTTCATTTTCATAGAATTTTTATTTATTATTACTTTTGTCAAATTCAAGTTTTTTTTGTGACCATTGTGGGGTTTTCTTTCATTAAACGAGGGGTACCAACAATTTTGACCCTGTGTGTACAGTTTTGTATATTAGATTTTATGACAGGGTGTTGATCCATGGAACTAGTCTGATTGCTGTATGTGGAGTCAGGAAGGAGTTTTTTTCCCATTGGAACTTGTTTGCCACATTGTTTTTTTTTTGCCTTCCTCTGGATCAACATGTTAGGCTACGGGTTGAACTAGATGGACTTAGAGTCTCCCTTCAACCTTAAAAACTATGATACTATGATACTATGATAAATGGGAGAAGACCCTAATTTAAGTTTGTTAGTTTAATAGAAAAACATAAACATAATGGTCGTCTGTCTATGTTTCAGAATAGTTATGATCCTTCCTAAAAAGGCCATTTGCTCTAAAGTGAGGGTCCATTTGCTATGCCCAGTCATAGCAGGTAAATGACTGCCGATAGGTTACTTGGAAGCCAATCTGCAGTCTTTTAATGACCTGTATAGACACAGCAATCATATTTTTTGAATCCAGAACTTTTATTAATACCATCAAACTGAATGCATAGAACATCATATTACTGGCATCACATGTCCCATATGCACAGGATAATGTGTTGCTGAGAATAAGAGGCATACATGTCTTTGGTGCAGCCGCACAGGGGAACAAGAGGTTGGGGGCCCATTTCTACCTCCAAATGAGGTGCAATTATGCAATTTGATGAGCTCTTGGGCTGCAAAGGAGCCATATTCTATTATTGCACAGGGGCTCTTTTCTGTCTATGTCCACCAATGCTAAGAACGATAAGCTTTTTGCTCATTAGTTGAGTGATTGACAGCCTGTTTAGACAGGCAGTTTCTAGGAAGACACTATTATTTCCTGTGTAAATTAGCCATTATTCTTGAACAGAGATTTTCTCTGAATATGAATGTTCTACCTCAGAAGTGTAGATTTTTGCATAATATGGGATTAATTTTTCCATAAACTCATTTTTCCCAGTTACAAATGTACAAACTGCACTCCTACTCATGTCTAGAAGATTCTTTTTTGCTGTTTTGTATCTGATAGATGGTTTAATACTAAAATGAAAGATACTTAAGGATTCGGGAGCTGAAGTATCTGGGGATTATGATTTTGTGAGACTCTGGGGACTGCATCCGATTGAACATACTACCTATTCGAAAGTTATAATTTGAAGTTTAAGTGTAAATTTGTGTTTTCTTTGTGCTACAGAAAGTTTTTAAATGGCAAAGTTACATTATATATTGCAGATCATGCATAATACTCTGTCATAAATTAATTCTGATATACAGATTAAGCCAAGTGTAAAGTGACAAATAAAGCGTCATTTTGACAACTTGTCACATAAAGTTATCTCACTTAAAAGAGTTAAGATAATTTAGTGTTATACATTCCGTTAACCAATGGCAGGTTCGGGGTCAAGTTCCAGTTTTTTTTTTGCTTTGTACTAACTGCTGTTGTATCTGTGAATTTGTGAGCAGGTTTTTGCTATGTAATCTGAGGACAGCATGAGGTAGAGACTGAGATCTGATTTCAAGGATGTATTACTTATTAGGCTGTGTGCTGATGTATTCATTCAAAGAGCGTATTTTCACCTGGAGATTATCACTGCCTGGACTACATGTCACATGAGCCCTTGTCCGACCACTGCCCCTCCTCTGATAAGCAGCTCACTGTCAATAGACAATGTACACATAAAGCTGTGGTGTGGGCGGGGTTAGATTTATGACCTTTGCCACATGCTACATCCAAAAACTCTGATTGTGTCACAACTGCTGCACACAGCAAACTAAGAGGGACATTATTGGAATCAGGGTCTCTATTTCTAAATTATGCTGCTCTCAGATGAGGTAGCAAAAACTTAATGACAGATTCTCTTTAACGTAATCTTGGTTACATTTGTACTGTATGGTATAGTAATTTTTATAAGTTTATAACTTCATCTATTTATTGATTGTTTTATTTTAATATTGGGATGAACCTACAATGTGAGATGATCTATTGGGCCTTTTATATGTACAGTATTTAAACGAGTATGATTTACATATCTGCTCCCGATTAAGAGGTCTGTCTAAGACAGAAATGTGTTGATGTGCTACATCATAACAAAATATATTTGTATTTTACACTTGCCACTTGCTACTGGATCATCTATTTACCATTTTTCCTTTCGATCCCCTTAATCCTTTACACTGACCAAAGGCGTTGTTTCTGCCTTTACAGGATTGGCAGCAGCAGTTTACTACATATATGCTAGGTAGGATAAGAGTTGCGTTCTAGATACATAGATGACCATGGTAATATGGAGAAGGGGTATGTGCTAGCTTTTTTTCATACAGTATTAGCCTGAGTTCTCTTCTTTTCCTTTGTAACAGCTGCAGGGAACAAATATGTAATTTCCAGATTAAATAAATATAAGCAGAATTTAGAGGAGGTCATAATGGTTTAGGGTATTAGGATGCCCACTATGGAACAAGGGAATATTGCAATGGAAGTGGTCCCAAAGTTATAAAGAAATAGGGGAAAAAAGCATGAATTTGAAAGTAGAGCAACCTTGAAATGTTCATGATATAGTATAGGTAGTGCGGATCTGTTGCTATGGTGTAATCATTGCACACATAGCTCAATTAAATAATGACTGCTTATAGGTTATCTGTTAATCAGGTTCTCCTGGGTTCCATAGAGATCGCTTCCTGACAAGTGATGCTGCAGTCTGATGTGTATGTGTGAGAGTGGAGTGATACTGGGACCCGATATCTGTGCCTGTGGGAAAGAAGGGATATTGGCCTGATCTTTGTGTCTGTGTGTGTGTAGGAGAGAGGAGGGATACTGGACTGTTTTAATTTTTTTGGGGAGTCTGCTTTCTTTTATGTAGTATCCTACTGTATTATTTAACTTGATGACACACAGATCTACCTCTCTGGACCTGACATTACCTCTCTACTAGCTAAAATTCCACAATGTCTGTCTGCTATTTCATCCTTCTTCTCTGCACAATTCCTAAAGCTTAACATGGATAAATCAGAATTCATTGTCTTTCCTCCTCCTCACTCAACTCCTCCAACAAGCCTTTCCTCCAAACTTGATGGCTGCTCACTCTCTCCAGTCTCACAAGCTCGTTGCCTTGGAGTAACCCTTGACTATGCTCTATCCTTCAAGCCACACATCCAAGCCCACTTCACCTCATGCAGACTACAACTCAAAAATATCTCCCGGATCTGTGCTTTCCTTAACCAAGAATCAGCGAAAACATTAGTGCATGCCCTCATCATCTCCCGCCTCGACTACTGCAACCTCCTGCTCTCTGGCCTCCCTTCCAACACTCTTGCACCCCTCCAATCTATCCTAAAATCTGTGGCCCGCTTAATCCATCTCTCCCCTCGCTATTCCCCAGCCTCACCACTCTGCTAATCCCTTCACTGGCTTCCCATCACCCAATGATTCCAGTTCAAAACATTAACCATGACATACAAAGCCATCCACAACCTGTTTCCTCCTTAAATCTGTGACCTAGTCTCCAAGTACCTACCTGCACACAACCTCAGATCCTCATAAGATCTCCTTCTCTACTCCTCTCTTATCTTCTCTTCCCACAATCGCGTACAAGATTTCTCCCGTGCCTCCCCCATACTCTGGAACGCTCTACCTCAGCATATAAGACTCTCCCCTACCGTGGAAAGCTTCAAGAGGAACCTCAAGACCCATCTCTTCCAACAAGCCTACAACCTACAATAACCCGCAGTCCAGTACACCATTGCGCAACCAGCTCTGTCCTCACCTATTGTACCCTCACCCATTCCCTGTAGACTGTGAGCCCTCGTGGGCAGGGTCCTCTCTCCTCCTATACCAGTTTGTTTTGTATTGTTAATGATTGTTATATCCTCTTTCACTTGTAAACCGCCATGAAATAAATGGCGCTATATTATAAATAATAATAGGAATAGTAATAATAATAACTTTTTAAGCTTTCCCAACACTTCATTATTCATTTGCAACTAGGACTTATTTTTGAAGTAGGGCTTACATTTTAAGCATACTTCAAAAAGGCCGAAAATTCCTGTTAGAGCCTATTTTCGGGCTAGGTCTTATTTTCAGAGGAAACATAGTAGTTGTATTCTCATATTTCACTATCAGTCCCATAGACAATGAGAGGAGCAGAAGGTTGGAGTCTTCTTCTTTGATCAATGTTGGTGCCAGTGAACAAACCCCCATTGAACAGTAAGTTATTCCCTATTCTTTGGAAGGATCTGTAGGAGGACTTGTAGTGACAAGTTCTGCCATGGGGTGTAGGTGGTCTTTTGACCTGTAAGTTTTCTGTGAAATCAGAGAGCAATAAGAGACTGTTAAGAGCTTCAAAAGATTTCCAATGAGCACCTCCATAACAAGCTATGCTCTGCGTTTGTGGTGTGCTGTGATTATTCTTGAAACTACAGAGTAGTTAGGCTAAGATTCTTTACAGTGAGTAGTGTAATGATGAACAGGAATAATCATTTTCATATCCAAATTTGCCATATTTGTCAACTGTTTTCTGTTTTGGAATGGTATGGAGAACATTTTGTCATCCTTCAATATGTATCCAATTTGTATTATTGTTAATACAACCTTGGGTGAAAGCGAGAGAGAGAAAATTTTAGTACTGCAAGATGGATGAGACGTGTGTAATTATCATACATTTTCACTGATACTTCTGCCATATTTCTCTCCTTTTTGATGCCACTAAATGTTTATCAACAAAAATGCCATTTTCTGTTCCTACTTTTAGTGAGTTTGGCTTTCTGACTTCTATCCCTATCTAGCACCGATTCTCCGGCCCTCATTTTTATTACTTGCTGTAATAGTTCTCCATAATAGGTTACATGAGACTATGTGATGTGATAGTTGCAGAGCACTCTGGGGAAGCCCATATGCCAACTCCTGTTATCATTAGCCAACTTTGTGAAATGGCACTGGGCATTTTTTCTTTTTTTTTACCAAATGCGGGCAAATTGAATATCAATCTGATTGAAATCACAAATACCTGGGAATTTCAGGTAATTTAGCTGGAATTTGATTCACTGTAGACCCATTCAATCATGGGTAGTGAGTATCGCCTGTTCTTCCCTGTAAGCAACTTTTACCTTTATGCTATACAGTCTTTGCTTCTTTATAGTGGCTACCTCAAGTGTAACCAATATCCTAGATTGTTCTTGTATCTCAACCACAAAGCTCAGTTTTTCAACTGTGATATGTAACTAACAAGATTGTGCTACCATAATGCTGTGTAACCATTAAAGGGGTTGTCCACTACTAGGACAACTCCTTCTGATTTCACATGGTTTCCCGAGGTAAAGTAATAAACACTATACTCACCTCATATGCCAGCGCCATTGCAGCACTGTCCGGGAATGCGGTGCCGGGGCTCATGTGAGGTTGTTATGTCACGTGAGCCCCATGTACAATCAGTCCCTGGCTTCTTTCTTCCTTCCTTCAGACCAAACGAACAATCAACAGGAAGTGAGCACAGCCGTAGGGTTCATTTCCCCTTGCGTAACTTGTTTGGTCCGAAGGCGGGGAGAGAAAAGCTGGCATTGATTGGACACAAGGCTCGCATTCCCCTACTAAAAGACACTGATCTTTGTGCTTGCACTACCCTTGAGCTGGGAGCTAGGGCAAAGATCCATAGAAATTGTGACTTGAAAACAGACTGTCATCTAGTATCTACTAAAGACATGGTTCTTCACAAAAGTCCTAACTCTATCACATACAATTATACATGGATTATTATTCCCTTGCTATCAGGAAAGTACTTTTTTAAGTAATGGAGAAAAGGAAACAAACACACAATCCTGCTGCATCAAAGAATTATAAAAAATAACCTATTAAGTTTTATAATATCTAGTATTTCCTTTGTGGTAAAGTCATCAGAAATGTTGTTTGCTTGGTTGCGCCTATCCACTTCCATTTGTCACCTTTAATATGCATCGCTGGTCTGTGTATGAAAACTGATTGCAGGTATAACACGTTATCCACATCCAATAGACCGCCTGTTAATTATTCAAAGATTACCGCCTGGGCACATACGACACAAGCAGGCAATGCCACTATGTGGAATGCTAAATTCCTTAGACACTAATTAATAGCATTTACAGTGACAGACACATTATTCTTCTGGTGATATTTCTTCCCTCTCTGATTCTGAGATCATTTTCTGTAGTAATGACTCCCTGACAATATCTTTAAGTGACCTTACCAATCACACTTGCTAGGTCGGAGCCTTACTTTTATAGGTATGTTTTAATAAATGACATTAGTAAATCTGTCTTACGTTACCATTGTTGATTTTTTATATAGGGTTAATTTATTCTGAATTTAGAAAATAAAAGAAAGCATAAGTCGTTCTTACTCCTATTAATCTAATTTGGAAGTATGATTTTCTAAGAAATGTTTTAGTGAAAGACATGCACATATCTGCTTTATAATTCTTTCTTAGACTTTTACTCATTCATCTTGACAGGCTAAGAATTTAGTAAAAGGCAAACAAAAAAGTACGAGATGGTACAATGGGTTTTATGACCATAAATAAAAGTAATAAAACTGTGTGAATGAAAAGATCCATATTAAAGATGTAAGAATGGATGAAGTTGTTGTTAGCAGATTCTGGACAATTCGATGCGAATAGTTTTTATCTGTTAGGCTGGTTTTGTGTTCCATACTTGGACCACATTGCACAGACTGACCACGAGCCTACTGACCTGAACTCTTCAGCCTTATATATGCCTATGAGACTGCTGAGTTCAAGTCAAGTGACCCACAGCCAGTCTGTGTATCGTGGTCTGAATACGGACTACCATCCTAAGACTGCATGCACACAAGCATATTACAACTCCACACAGCCACCAAATTATACATAGCAATTATACAGAGTCCATAAACAGGGAGATGGACATGTTATGAGGAAGGTACCCAGTAATGATGTCCCCACTGAAACCCCTTAGTGTTTTCATACATGATACCTCTATTATGGTATTATACAGAATGATGTTCCTCAGTAGTATATCATTACACCCCCACAGTACCCTAAACACAATCTAATTCACCCACAGCATAATGCATCTAAAGTGCCTCCACACACATCATCATTGTAGCGCTGACTCCCCTAGTATGACGGCACTCCTCTGCATGCTCGCACAGTGCCCCTTGTCTCTCTCCTTTCTGCCACCCACCTGTGGTGCAGTTGTCGCGGGCGAGGGCACAGACCACGGCAGTGGGGCAACTCGAGACGCTCGGATCCGGGATTGTGGCTGTGTCTCGAGTGGCAGCCTGTCGCCCACAACTGAATAAAGGGGTTATTTACAGGGGAGAGTTTGTCAGTGACACCACCCGTGGGTTGCGGTGATGGTTGCTGACACCGCCGCTGCCTTGGTATGGGGCGCCCGGGGCTGATGGAGCAGGGCAGCAGGATGGTATCCCCTCCACGGGTAGGGGAGGTGTTGTCCCGGGGCCCAGGTGTAGGTAGAGTCGAGTGCTGGGACGCAGTCTGCAGACTGGACCAGATTATACCGGTGTACTCACGGTTTTTGGATAAATCACACAGAGTCAAGATAGTAAACCAAGTGCCGGATACCGGTAGCCTCCGAAGGGGTGTGCTCGAGTCCCACACACCGGCGAACAGAACAGGGGCCCTTCCTCCTACACTTTTAGTTTGGTGTCTCATGTGTTGACTAGTCCGTAACGGGAAAAGTCCACTCCCGGTGTCTTTGCTGTGGGAGCTGTTGCCCGCGAGATCTGACCCTTGGGATTTTTGCAGGCACTTGCAGATGCCCTAAGGTGTCAACAAGTCTATACTGGGAGCTACCAGCTATTTAAGGCTCCTCTTCCTGTTGGGAGGTGCCAGAGCATTGCATAGTATTTCTTATGGTTGAGCTGTGTGTTTGTGCTGCTGTCGCCGGGTGTACTGCCTGAGTCCAGTTACCTGTCTGAGCCTGCTTACCTGTTTGTAGTCTGGTTAACTGTGTATCCGGCATACTCAGGTGCCAGTGTATTCAGGGGCCGGTGTATTCAGTCACTGGCTTGTTCTTAGACTCCAGCCTCGTCCATGTGTTTAGTATTTGATGTCCTGTGATGTTTCCTATTATCTTGCCGTGTGATGTAGCCAAAGTCCTGCTGTATCTCATGAATAAAGTTGTGTTTGTAAGTTCAACAAGAAGTCTTGAAGTACCTGCTGTGCCAGCATCACTCTGCTGAGGTTCATGCCTGGTGTGTCCATACCACCCTGCTGTGGTTCAGGTCTTTGTGACTGAAACACCTTGCTGCGGCTCTTGCCAGAGTTCCTGAGCCTCTGAACCTATGCCTGATTAACCATGCCTGTCGACTGGGGCTGCCTGAAGACATGTTTCAGCAGCTGTCCCATGTCTGATGTCCATTGCCACCTGATGACCTGTGCCAGAGGATCAGTGCCTGATGTCCATTGTCTGCTGGAATCTGTCTTGCCCATTCCTATTCAGGACTGTGCCCCTAGTGCAGCTCTGAGTTGCTGTTCCCCCAGTCCTGCTGTTGCCCTGTCCCGTTCAGCTGCCACAGTCCCAGTCACTGCCCTGGGAGTGGCACCTGGCGTCCCATCCCATAATGGGCACTTAGTCAAGCCCCTCTCTCCAAAGGATAAGCCTGGGTTCCCCTGTGATCCAGTGGGTTCACTTCTACACCTTAGCTCGCTACCTCATCCATCCCTGGCGGTGAACGCGTGACAATCATGCTCCCCCACATAGTATGATGGCCTGTCAGTATGATGGCCCCTACTCTGTATGATACTCTTATAGTTCCCAACACAAGATCATTGCCTCAACAGATTCCCAAAACAACATGATGACCCCTCAGTATGAGGCTACCACAGCCTCCCACTAAGTATGATAACCCTTATTGCAGCTCACTCAGTATGATGGCTCCCATAGCCCCTCAGGCAGTATGAAGGCTTCCATAACCCAACCTCCACACAATATAATGGCCTCCACTGCCCCTTACTTTCAACACTTCAGTTTGATGACCCCAACAGCCCCACCCTGACTGTTGGGAGAAGGAAGAGGGGATATTACTTCAACTGGCTGTATCTCAGCATGTAAGCTAGTCGTATTATTAAGCTGGTCTTATTTGAAAATTAAGAGTAAAGGCTTTCAGAGATGAGGAGGAATGCATCTCTATCTAGCTTCCTTCCAGGCTTTGATAGCTCAGTGCAAGACCAGTCGAATTAGATAGTCAGTTCAAAGCTAGAGATAACTCCTATTTTGTCCCAGCCAGCGCCACAGCATCCCTGTGTGGTCAGATATGCCTCCAGACAGATGTGGCCCTGTGTGCAGCACACATCACTTACATATTGAACACAACCAGTACACAAAGCATTTACACAATAGACACATACTGCTCCTATTTCCAACAAATGCATCATACATCCAGTCTGGATACCCTAACCCCTGTCCTCAGTATCTGATCGAAGACATCATTCACATCTTCTACTGCCTTTTGTGCTCCAATTATTCATTTTTCTCCATTACATTGTTAGATAACCATACCTGACTGTGTGACCAGTAAACAATATGTATTTATTCTTCTCTTAGGGTTCCTGCAGACGATCATATTTTTGGTTCAAGTGCAATTCATCAAAATATCTGATCGCACTCGGACTAATGTTATTTAATGAGGCTATGCATATGTCTTTTTTGTTTTAGTTGGAGCAAGTGGTCCAAGGCAAAAAAAACATGCACGGTTTGCCTAGGAGAATCAGATGGCACTCTGCTTTTCAAATCTTTGACGCTGAAAAAAATCAGCCCTCACTTGGATGAGATTTTTTTTCTACGTTGCATACATACACCACCACCACCACAATAAAAACAGTCTGTGAATCCTTCATGGATCACTTGTTGGTCTTGTTCTACTGATAGAAGGTGCTTAGCCTCCTCCACATCATCCTCAATGAACATCACACCATGACCAACACCAGCAGGGTAGAATGTGGCTTCCACTCCCTGCCCTCAATGTGTTCATTATAATAGGCTTATGATCATGGGTGACAGAAGCCATACAGATGATGAGGAGGTCCCCTGCATCATACAGAAAATATCATTGTGGATGGTTCCTTGTCAGCTACTACTGGGAAATGCCTACAACATTGTGGCAAAGTCAAACAAGCACCATGCGTGGCACATGCCATACATATTTTTTTACAAAAATAAATCTCCTGGAGGTGGTGCCCAAGGTATGGGAGATGTAAAGTGAGCCATTTGAAGACCTCGATTATGCTGATGAACATGACAAGCTGCATGCTCAATTCTTTATACACTGACAGTCCTATTGTTATCACCTTATCATATCACTATAAAGGCAAAATAGAGGATTTTTTTCTGACTCCCGAAAGAGAGCCAATATTAGTACTTTACCAGGAAGGGTTGTATCCCTTGCTTGTCGAATGTAACACCTGCCTGGATCAACAGACTCTGGTGGGATGTAATGGACAGACTAGAAGGAAGCCACTCACCAAGCAGGACCCTGAAACCCTTTAACTCCTATACAGGGATTTGAAATTACACAGGGCCCTGGAGATCACTACTTGTGGAAGGCTGCAGTCCGATGAGAGTAGTTGTCAGGCATGGTCAAACCAGGAATAGCAGAACAGGGACAGAATCGGCAGACAAGGACGTAATCAGAAAACGTAGCAGAGGTCAAATCCGGATCGGGCAATGAGGTACAAAAATAGCAGGCAGAAGGGTAGTCAGAAAACATGCAGAAGTCAGCACACAGAAATCACAAAACAGAATAGCGCAGACCAGGAGCCAGGAAATCAGAACTATCTCTGGCAGAGGTGAGCAGACAGGAGGGGAGCTAAGAAGGGTGTGGTGTCTTCCCATTGGCTGTAGCTGAACGCTGGCAACTTCAGCTTGAAAACACACGCCACCCACAGTCAGCCAGTGGTACTGCAGATCCCAAGATAACCCAGCCCAGTGGATGATCGGAGCCTGCACCCACCGGTGCCGCTGGCATCGACTCCTCTCCCATCACCAGCACCATCCACGGCAGGAACACGGCGTCGCTTGGCAATCAGAGCAGAAGTCACTGGAGCGGACTCTGGTGGTGACGTAACATCGAAGCTTTCAGATCCCATGTCTAATCAGTAGACATTTCTTTGCTTCCTGCATAGTTAAAACCTATTGCTTTTCTCTGGCAGATATCATGAGCAATGAACTATCGACTTCTGGGTCAGAATTTTACACCAGCGGAAAGAACTGGCCCCGTTTGGCATGGGAATACTGTCTTGCCCAGCTGTCCAGTCCAGCTAGTGTACTGTCAGAAAGGGTATCCCGTGTGGCAGAAAGCTTTGTCATATCCAGTTAAAAAAACTTGCTCTGTATGGGAAGCAAAGGACCAAGATATATATGTGAAATAAGACACATGGCTATGTGTGGGGCAGGGTTCTCAGACAAAAAGTGCATGCTAATTAAAGAATGTATGTCTGGAACACCAATGGTGTGAACAAGGTGCAAGACTCAAAAACATATAATTATTCAATAGGATAAAGAGTTGCACACTAGTCACAATGTGTAGGGGAATAATGAAAAGCAGAACTGCTATGGGAATACTCGACTGAAAAATACATGAACTCTCTGAAAAAATGAAAAACATCAAAATGGAATATGCATAACTCCTATAATTAATAGGAATATAAGAAATGTTTAGCCATTGTATTGATCAATGCAAAAGAGCACCAACACCACGCCAAGGTAATCTTTATTTTTGGGGTCCCTAATCTATGTGTAACCTCACCCGCAGTTAAAAAACTTGCTCTGTATGGGAAGCAAAGCCATCTTGTTTCACATATATACAGTAAAGACCAAAAGTTTGGACACACCTTCTCATTCAATGAGTTTTCTTTATTTTCATGACTCTGAAAATTGTAGATTCACATTGAAGGCATCAAAACTATGAATTAACACATGTGGAATTAAATACTTAACAAAAAAGTGTGAAACAACTGATAATATGTCTTATACTCTAGGTTCTTCAAAGCAGCCACCTTTTGCTTTGAAGACTGCTTTGCACACTCTTGGCATTTTCTTGATGAACTTCAAGAGGTAGTCACTGGAAATTGTTTTCGCTTCACAGGTGTGCCCTGTCAGGTTTGATAAGTGGGATATCTTGCCTTATAAATGGGGTTGGGACCATCAGTTGTGTTGTGCAGAAGTCTGATGGATACACAGCTGATAGTCTTACTGAATAGACTGTTAGAATTTGTATTATGGCATGAAAAAAAGCAGCTATGTAAAGAAAAATGAGTGGCCATCATTACTTTAAGAAATGAAGGTCAGTCAGTCCGAAAAAATTGGGAAAACTTTGAAAATGTCCCCAAGTGCAGTGGCAAAAAGCATCAAACGCTACAAAGAAACTGGCTCACATGAGGACCGCCCCAGGAAAGGAAGACCAAGAGTCACCTCTGCTGCAGAGGATAAGTTTATCTGAGTCACCAGCCTCAGAAATCGCAGGTTAACAGCAGCTCAAATTAGAGACAAGTCAATGCCACACAGAGTTCTAGCAGCAGACACATCTCTAGAACAACTGTTAAGAGGAGACTTTGTGCAACAGGCCTTCAAGGTAAAATAGCTGCTAGCTAGCCACTGCTAAGGACAGGCAACAAGCAGAACAGACTTGTTTCGACTAAAGAACACAAGGAATGGACATTAGACCAGTGGAAATCTGTGCTTTGGTCTGATGAGTCCAAATTTGACATCTATGGATCCAACCACCATATCTTTGTGCAGAAAAGGTGAACGGATGGACTCTACATGCCTGGTTCCTACCGTGAAGCATGGAGGAGGAGGTATGATGGTGTGGGGGTGCTTTTCTGGTGACACTCTTGGGGATTTATTCAAAATTGAAGGCATACCGAACCAGCATGCCTACCACAGCATCTTGCGGCGGCATGCTATTCCATCTGGTTTGCGTTTAGTTGGATCATCATTTATTTTTCAACAGGACAATGACCCCAAACACACCTCCAGGCTATGTAAGGGCTATTTGACTAAGAAGGAGAGTGATGGGGTGCTATGCCAGATGACCTGGCCTCCACAGTCCCCAGACCTGAACCCAATCGAGATGGTTTGGGGTGATCTGGACCGCAGAGTGAAGGCAAAAGGGCCAACAAGTGCTAAGATAATTTCTGGTGACTACCTCTTGAAGCTCATCAAAAGAATGCCAAGAGTGTGCAAAGCAAGTAATCAAAGCAAAAGGTGGCTACTTTGAAGAACCTAGAATATAAGACATATTTTCAGTTGTTTCCCACTTTTTTGTTAAGTATTTCATTCCACATGTGTTAATTCATAGTGTTGATGCCTTCACTGTGAATTTACAAATTTCAGAGTCATGAAAATAAAGAAAACTCTTTAATGAGGTGTGTCCAAACTGTTGGTCTGTACTGTAGCTTGGTCCTTGGCTTCCCACACTTGTTCACAGCATTTGTGTTCCAGATGTACACTCTTTAATTAGTATGCCCTTTCTGTTTGAGAACCCTGCCCCACCCATAGCCATGTGTTTCATTTCACATACATAGCTTGGTCCTTTCCTTCCCATACAGAGCAAGTTTTTTAACTGCAGGTGAGGTTACACGTAGGTTAGGGACCCCAAAAATAGAGATTACCTTGGCGAGAGTTTAGGGCTCTTTTGCATTGATCAATACAATGGCTAAACATCTCTTATATTTATATTATTCATAGCAGTTATGCATATTCCATTTTCATGTTTTTCATTTTTTCAGAGAATTCATTGTATTTTTCATTCTAGCATTCCCATAGCAGTTCTGCTTTTCATTATTCCCCTATACATTGTGACTAGTGTGCAACTCTTTATCCTATTGTATTGGTTTCTGGTAACCCATCCCTTACTACTACCCCTGTTCCCGTACAATAAATATAGCCTTGTTAAGTCACACTAAGTCACCTTCTTTGCACGTTGCATATCTTGCCCAAGTATACAATTCCACATTCCATAGCATGTCTACTAGCCTCATCAGGTCTAAGAGCGCTAGTAAATTATGTATACAGTTTGTATTGTGAAATTTGGTTACAGAGAAGTGTTTATCGTTGGAAAAGTTATATGCCTGTCTTAGTACACCATCAAAAACTATTTTATAATTAATATAGGGCCAACATGAACTATGCAGTTTGTGCAACAGAGCTTTGATTATTTTGAAAAAAAAAAATTAAAAGGGGTTGACAATATTTCAATTTTTCAAGTTTTAAAAAAGCCATAGGCAAAAAGAAAAGTGCAGCTAATCAAAATATACAACAAATCTACTTATATTGATTTTCATATTAATAACACTCATGTTACTATGCTAAAGTGCCGGTAGCTTTTTAATATAAAATCAATGCTTATGGATTTGAAGCTCACTTTGATTGGTGGCCTGAGGCCATTCTATATGTTCGGCTTCACAAGAATTTGACTAGTGTTGAGAAAGTGGGATTATGCTCTTGAACTACAGAGAAGTCTCTTAACACATGTTCCAGGGAATAAGATTCTGATCTGAAAAATAACAGGTCAGTTCACACATAATTAGCTATGAAATTGACTTGGAATGGTCTTTTGGACATTTCTATTAAGCGTTGACTGCTTGACATCTCTGAATCAAAATCACCGGAGAGTAATATAACAATTCCTTAGGACTTAAAGTACAGAAGTAAGCAATCCCATTGCACATTACCCGTCCCCGGAGATATAAAAAGTATCCAACAATGCTCACAGGGTGCTTTGAAATACTTATTGACACTTGTCAAAAAAGTAGACTTTAACTTATTTTACTTTTCTGATGCCTCTACACTGCAAACCTGTAGAACTCCCAAAACTCACAAATTATATTAACCCCATTCTCTGTTGCTGATCCAATAAAATGATAACATATTTAGCTGTGAATCCATTACTTCTTCACATTTAATATTGATGAGCACACCTGTTTTTGCTCCTCCCTAAATAAATGGACAATTTTAGATGCCTTATAAACAAAAAAAGCTGTTGCGTCTTTATGTAGCAAAGAATAAAGCTCTTGAAACTCCCAAATAGCGATAATTTTTGCACAACCCCATGTGATAACAGCTTTTTCATTTGCATAGGTTGGGTATGAATACCATGAACACAGGCATCTGTTCCCAAACAGGATAATTACAATTTAATTGTCTGACAGTGCAGTGTGTTATTAAATTGCCTATTATTTACTACTAGTTACTGTCCATTTTTGCATAGCCAGACAGGCTGAGGTCACTTAGACATTATAAATGTTGTGATTGCACTATATAGCTTAAAAGGGATTCAATACAGTCCTTGGAGACCTCCAGGTATTATACACACATTTTCAAGGCAATTAGAGGATTTGCAATATTGTGATTTGAGATGAATTTATTTGCTGTAAATCAAATTAGTCTGGAGAATTTAGCGAAGCTGGCAAACTCAAATTTCAATCGGATTGATGATGTGTATTAAAAAATGCCCCCTGTAAAAAAATAACGTTATTAAACTTAGGTTTTGAAATACTTTTAGTTACTCTAAAAAATCTGATTATATAGTATACATACTATATAGTATATATCAGTATATATATATATATATATCAGTATATATATATATATATATATATATATATATATGTATATATATATATATATATATATATATATATATATATATATATATACTGTGTATGTATGTATATATATATCAGTACAGTATTTTCTTAAAAAGTGCTTGGGGGATAAGTGGCTCAATACTGAATTGACGGAGGTTACTCGGGGAATGTTAATGGGCCATAGGTTGAGGTGCATGAAATGCTTGCCTTATTCTGGGGCACAGGCAGCTATCAGTAGGCCACTGGTCCCCCCGGCTCATATCCTCAGTACTGTTGTATGAACAGGCAGGTTACATCATAGCACTGAGTTATTTAGCTGCTAGAAGAAGATACTGATCCAATCCAGGAGGTTGCTCTAGGACTGTGGCAGTGTCTTAGGTCGCCTTCACATGTCCATGTAAAAAATACCAGTACTGCGTGGTCTATTTTTGTCAGCTATATTGTCATTTGTGTGTCTGTTTGTCTGTGTTACACGTCTATGTGACATCCGTGTGATCGGTACCAGAAAAAGTGCATGAAACTGATATTCATGTTTTTTATATGTAAAAAATGTGCAAAGTTAGAAAAATGAAAGCTAGCTACCTAGATAGATAGATAGATATGTGACAGAGGTTAAACACATATATAATGTCCTACCCCCCTACATATTGTAAGCTTGCACACTTTAGTGCCTTTCATATGGCACTAATGGGTGGTTACACTTGTATTTAGCAAAAAAAAACATATAAAAACAAACAACGACATGGGGTCTGCAGCTGGCAGCTTTACCTTGGCTGGTAATTCAAAACAGAGGTCATTGCACATTTTCTGTTAGTACAATAAACCTCATTTCAATCCAGAAATATTACTCAGTCCATCAGTTATTAGATATATGAAACTGAAATAGCTGTTGCAAAACCCCAAATTGTTATAAAGAAAAAAGGTTAACATTAATAGGTGTGCCCAAACTTTTTCATATGACTGTATATATATATATATATATATATATATATATACACACACACACACACACACACACACTCACACACCCCAGGTTGGAAGATCACACATATAAGGATGGGGAACATACATATTCCACGATGGGGGCAATATATACCTGGAAGGGGCCCAGAGTGGGGGATATGAGTACAGAATTTGGGGATATTATTACCTCCATAACAGTATCAGCAGCAGACCCACCCCCATAACAGTGTGTTGTGTGACCACATTTTTTTACTTTAATTTTTCTTTTCTATTTTTTCCTCCTCTAAAACAAGGGTGCATCTTATAGTACGGTGCGTCTTATAGTCCGAAAACTACAGTATTTTCATTTTGCAAACTTACATGGCATGTCTGTATATTTTATTTTTTTGTAAATCTTTGTGAACCTATGTAAATTTTGTAAAGAAACTTGTATGTTTCACTTGTTACCTATTATGACTTAACTAGCATGAGTCTGTTTGGGCTCCCAGCTGTCCCTCTTACACCCCTGATCCCCTTGCATTGGTCCCGTGCCACTTGGTATTGTATGCCCACCCCCCCATTTTTGCTGGATGCTGCTTTATTGGCGCTCCTGTTGTACATCCTGGTACTATTTGCTATATCCTTACTATAATTCCCTATATACAGACCACTGCTTTTGTGGGTTTTCTTAACCCTTATATGGACTTATTCTGTCCAACTGCCCCTGGTTTGGGATCCTCTCTCCCTGTGCCCCTGTATGGATATGCAGTTTTTCTTTCACTATCCTGACTACATTACCAGGCTTTGAGAGGAGGGGAGATCCCATTGTTCTGGTTGGGGTTTTGATTGTGATATAGCTAAGACCTTGTTTGTACTTTTCCATAGTTTTGTATTTGGGGCTGCATCTCCTGCCACTTTATTCTTGGGCCATGTGAGTACTGAGTGGGGTGTGCTGTATATTACCTTACTTTTATGTGTTATCTCCACCTTTTTTGTCATTTATCATGATTGTATTTGGTGCATATTATGGGACAGCTGTCTATTCTGCTTGTTTTTAATTGCTTTTAATCCTTATGTACTTGTCTTGAGTGTGTCTTTTTGATATAATAAAGTGTTATTTTTTGTATTGGTGTGCACAAAATGTTTTTTTGCAGAGTCCTTTTCTGTGTTGTGTTTGTCTGTATAGGTTACCAACCAAAATAATTTAATAACCTTTTTGCACTAAAGCTTGTTTTTGCCTTCAAGACAACGCCAATTTCTTCACTTCTGACCAGTGTCACTTTGACAAGTTATAACTCTGGAATGCTTCAACGGATCCCGGTGATTCTGAAACAGTTTTTTTCGTTATTTATTGTACTTCAGGATAGTGGTAAAATTAAGACAATATCTTTTGCATTTATTTGTGAAAATATTGGAAATTTTCTGAAAATTTTCTATTTTGAAACTTTTAATTTTTATGACATTAAACAAGAAACTTATGCAACAAAAAATAGTTACTAAATAACATTTCCCACTCGTCTACTTTACATCAATGCAATTTATGAAACATATTTTTTTTGTTAAGAAGTTAGAAGGGGTAAAAATTCATCTGCAATATCTCATTTTTCCAACAAAATTTACAAAACTATTTTTTTAGGGACCACATCACATCTGAAGTGACTTTCAGAGGCCTATGTGACAGATAATGCCCAAAAGTGACACCATTATGAAAACTGCACCCCTCACACTGTTCAAACCTATGTCCAAGATGTTTATTAACCCTTTAGGTTCTTCACAGGAACCAAAACAATGTGGAAGGAAAAAAATAAAATTTTACTTTTTCCCCTAAAAATGTTGCTTTAGCCTCAAATTTTGCATTTTTACAAGGGTAATAGAAGAAAATACACCATAAAATGTAATGTGCAATTTCTCATGAGCATGCCAATACCTTACATGTGGTGGAAATCAATTGTTTGGGCACATGGCAGGGCTCGAAAGTGAAAGAGCGCCATTTGAATTTTTGAAAGCTAAATTGGCTGGAATCATTAGCGAATGCCATGTTGTATTTAGAGACCCCCTGAGGTGCCTAAACAGTGGAGTTCCCCCACAAACAACCCCACTTTGGAAAGAAACCAGAACCCTCAAGGATTTTGTCTAGATGTTTTGTGAGCCCCTTGAACCCACAGGGGCTTCACAGAAGTTTGTAACGTTGAGCCATGAAAATAAAAAAATACATTTTTACCACAAAATTGTTACTTTAACCAGGTAGCTTTCTTTTTCACAAGGGTATCAGGAAAAAATGCACCATAAAACCTATTGTGCAATTTCTCTTGAGCACACAGATACCTCATATGTGGTGGAAATCTACAGTTTGGGTGGACGGCATGGCTCGGAAGTGGAGAGCAATTTGCCTGCAAAATAAGCTACAATCATTAGCGGACGCCATGTCGTGTTTAGAGACCCCATGTTGTGCCTAAACAGTGGAGTTCCCCCCACAAGTGACCCCATTTTGGAAACTAGACACCTCTAGGAATATATCTAGATGTTTGATAAGCACCTTGAACCATGATTGACTTCACAGAATTTTATAACATTGAGGTGTGAAAATGAAAAAAACAAACAAACATTTTTACCACAAAATTGTTACTTTAACCAGATAGCTTTTATTTCCACAAGGATATCAGGAAAAAATGCACCATGAAATTTATTCTGCAAGTTCTTCGCTGATACCTCATATGTGGTGGAAATCAATTATCTGAGTACACGACAGGGCTCGGAAGGGAAGGAGCGCAATTTGAATTTTAGAGTGCACAATTGTCTAGCACAGATAGCGGACCCCATGTTGAGTTTAGAGTGCCATCCATGTGAGGGCTTGTTTTTTGTGTAACGAGTTGATGTTTCTACTGGTACCATTTTCATCCACAAAACATTTTTGGATAGTGTTTTATTCTCATTTTTTTAGGTAGAAATAACATGAAACAGTAATTCAGGAATGTTTTTTTGCAATTGTTTTTATGCTTTTCACTGTTTGGTAAAAGTTTCTACTCTGGTCAGTACGGGTACAGCGATACTCCATTTATGTCATATTTTTATGTTTTGCCGCTTTTACTCAATAAAAACAATTCTTTAGAAAAAATATTTTTTTTGCATTGCATTCTCAGAGCTGTAATCTTTATATTTTTCTGCTGATTCAGCTATGGTGGCTTGTTTTTTGTGGGACAAGATGTAGTTTTCAGTAGAGTTGAGCGCGGTTCGCGGTTCGAGGTTCTCCAGTTCTAAGCTCGAGTGATTTTTGGGGCTGTTCGAGATCGAACTAGAACTCGAGCTTTTTGCAAAAGCTCGATAGTTCTAGATACGTTCGAGAACGGTTCTAGCAGCAAAAAGCAGGGCTTTTTACAGCTACAGTGTGCAGGAGCCATCGCTGGCAGCCTGCCACAAGCGGGTAACCAAGATAAACATCGGGTATCCAACCAAAGCGCTTTGGTTAGTAACCCGATGTTTATCTTAGTTACGTGCAGGAAGCCCACACTTCCCCGCTCAGCTCGCTCCGCCCCCTCCTGCCCGCGGCATGTACACATACATACACACACACACACACACACTCACACCCCCCCCCCCCCCCGCTTGGCTTACCTGCGGTGATGAAGTCCCGCCATCCCGACCTCAGCGCTGTCACTGTCCTCCATGGCCGCCGCTTGTCACATCACTTCTCGCTTCCGACCCGAGACTGACTAGCGGTGACGTCACGGACCTCTCACGATACTTGGTGTGAAGGCGCCGGTCATTGAACGCAGTGACAGGGGCTGTCAGTGTGCTGGAGATAAGCGCAGGTAATGTACCTCGCTGACAGCAGCACTTGTCATGCCCTGCAGTGACCTGGGCTGACCCATTGATATTAGCTCAGGTCACTGCATTGCTCTCCCAGCCAATGGGGAACATCCTGCTCTTCATTGACTGGGACAGTGTGGATTGTCATGGCAACCCCTTGGATTACACCAGACCTGGATTTGTTTTTCATTCTAATAAATTGGTTAAAGAGGGAATGTTTTGGGGAGTGTTTTTTCAAATAAAAATGTGTTTGTCGTCTATTTTTTTTTATTACTGACTGGGTTGGTGATGTCGGGTATCTGATAGATGCCTGACCTCACCAACCCCAGGGCTTGATGCCAGGTGACATTACACATCTGGTATTAACCCCATATATTACCCCGTTTGCCACCGCACCAGGGCGCGGGATGAGCTGGGGCGAAGCACCAGGATTGGCGCATCTAATGGATGCGCCCCTTCTGGGGCGGCTGCGGCCTGCTATTTTTAGGCTGGGGAGAGTCCAATAACCATGGACCTCCCTAGTCTGAGAATATCAGGCCCCAGCTGTCTGCTTTACCTTGGCTGGTGATCCAATTTTGGGGGACTCCTACGTGTTTTTTTTTTAAATTATTTATTTAATTTAAAATAACAGCGTGGGGTGCCCTCAGCTTTGGATTACCAGCCAAGGTGAGGTTGCCAGCTGTGGTCTGCAGGCTGCAGCCGTCTGCTTTACCCTAGCTGGCTACAAAACTAGGGGGAACCCTACGTCATTTTTTTTTCATTTTTTTGGCTAAATACAAAGCTAAGCACCCCTTAGTGCCACATGAAAGGCACCAAAGGGTGCTCCACTTTTTCTCCATTTTTTCTCCACTTTTTCTACATTTTTTCTCCACTTTTTCTACATTTTTTTCTCCACTTTTTTTCCATTTTTTTTCTCCACTTTTTCTACATTTTTTCTCCACTTTATCTACATTTTTTTCTCCACTTTTTTTCCATTTTTTTTCTCCACTTTTTCTCCACTTTTTTTCCACTTATTCTCCACTTTTTCTCCACTTTTTCTCCACTTTTTTTCCATTTTTTTCTCCACTTTTTCTCCACTTTTTCTCCACTTATTCTCCACTTTTTCTCCACTTATTCTCCACTTTTTCTCCACTTTTTCTCCATTTTTTTCTCCACTTTTTCTCCACTTTTTCCATTTTTTTCTCCACTTTTTCTCCATTTTTTTTCTCCACTTTTTCTCCACTTTTTCTCCACTTTTTATCCACTTTTTTTCCATTTTTTTCTCCACTTTTTCTCCACTTTTTTCTCCACTTTTTCTCCACTTTTTCTCCACTTTTTCTCCATTTTTTTCTCCACTTTTTCTCCATTTTTTTTCTCCACTTTTTATCCACTTTTTTTCCATTTTTTTCTCCACTTTTTCTCCATTTTTTTCTCCACTTTTTCTCCACTTTTTCTCCACTTTTTCTCCATTTTTTTCTCCACTTTTTCTCCACTTTTTCTCCACTTTTTCTCCACTTTTTTCCATTTTTTTCTCCACTTTTTCTCCACTTTTTCTCCACTTTTTCTCCACTTTTTTTCCATTTTTTCTCCACTTTTTCTCCATTTTTTTTCTTCACTTTTTCTCCACTTTTTCTCCACTTTTTCTCCACTTTTTTTCCATTTTTTTCTCCACTTTTTCTCCACTTTTTTCTCCACTTTTTCTCCACTTTTTCTCCATTTTTTTCTCCACTTTTTCTCCACTTTTTCTCCATTTTTTTCTCCACTTTTTCTCCACTTTTTTCTCCACTTTTTCTCCATTTTTTTCCCCACTTTTTCTCCACTTTTTCTCCACTTTTTATCCTCTTTTTATCCACTTTTTTTCCATTTTTTTCTCCACTTTTTCTCCATTTTTTTCTCCACTTTTTCTCCACTTTTTCTCCACTTTTTCTCCATTTTTTTCTCCACTTTTTCTCCACTTTTTCTCCACTTTTTCTCCACTTTTTCTCCACTTTTTTCCATTTTTTTCTCCACTTTTTCTCCACTTTTTCTCCACTTTTTCTCCACTTATTCTCCACTTATTCTCCACTTTTTCTCCACTTTTTCTCCACTTTTTCTCCACTTTTTTCCATTTTTTTCTCCACTTTTTCTCCACTTTTTCTCCACTTATTCTCCACTTATTCTCCACTTTTTCTCCACTTTTTCTCCACTTTTTCTCCACTTTTTTCCATTTTTTTCTCCACTTTTTCTCCACTTTTTCTCCACTTTTTCTCCACTTTTTCTCCACTTATTCTCCACTTATTCTCCACTTATTCTCCACTTTTTCTCCACTTTTTTTCCATTTTTTTCTCCACTTTTTCTCCACTTTTTCTCCACTTTTTCTCCACTTATTCTCCACTTTTTCTCCACTTTTTCTCCACTTTTTCTCCACTTTTTCTCCACTTTTTCTCCATTTTTTTCTCCATTTTTTCTCCACTTTTTCTCCACTTTTTCTCCATTCTTTTTCTATGGTCGGTCTACCCATTAGCTCTGCCATGCACACTGTAGCTCTACACCTACTGCACATGTTACTTTATGATTGACATCTCTTTCGTACCAGAGCTGTCTAAGTCTACTCTGACCCCATATTTGTCATTACTATATTGTCCTTGTACTGTATTATGACATTTGTATCATGTGTTTCATTTCTTGCTGTGTTGCAATTTTTTTGCTGCATCCCAATTGTATCTCTACATTGTTCGAGTTTATGTTATTATTCTCTCACTCTTATGTGATACTGATTATTGTCATTTTTCATAATTACATGCAGATAAGTCCAATCTGACGAAGGCTCAGGCCGAAACGTCATTTGTAACTTGTTTTGGACAAAAACATATATGCTTATGAAAATTTTTTTTTTCTTAATACGGACCAATAAAGAGTGATTTTGCATTACTATCCGTTGTGACTTACTGACTTAGTCTGGGAGATTTAGAGTGCCGAGGTTACTCACTAATTTTATCTATTATTACCTCTGAGCACCTATATACCAGTGAGCAGAGCTTCCTCTACAGTAGTTCTCCTGATTAGGCATGCCCTTACCTCATGAGCAGGGCATTGCAGCTTTGGTAGCAACCATTACGACATGGACTCTGCTGCTGTGGACCCGAAAAGAGTGAGTGCAGATTCATTGCACCCACACTCCTCACATGAAGGGTCCGTGTGAGGTAAATCCGGAGATATGACGATAAATCATGACATTCAAGTCATGTCAGGAAGCCCTCTCCTGGTGTCACTACCCCCTTCCCTTCACACAACTGGTTTAGCAACAAATCCATGGCCATGTCCTGTGATATGGAAATTAGGTGGCTTTAGGACAATGGACAAAGGATGACTCCCTGCCGTCACCCTGTAGTAGGAGCTGCTAGCTAGTTAGCAAGGCTATGGAAATAGCCAGACAGAACGACTCCAGTAAAAAATGGTTCATATCTCGCAAGCCATATTTCCGATAAATATGGCAACCATAAAAATGGTGTCTCCGCATGTGGACGATGCCGGCACACCCTTTTTATGGGAACAGGACATTGGGAAATGCCCCAGGCGTGATATCAGCCAATGGGGAACTGGCAGACAGGTCATGAGTCCCCTCGTTCTGTAGCTAAATTCATAACTGTCACAATGAGAGCATTGGCGTCTGCCTACGACGCTCCCAGGCAAAGTTATAGCCAAAATCCCCTTTGCTGGATAATTCTGATCCATGCAGGGGGAGTGGCAGTGCTTCCCTCTGAGGTCACTAAGGTAGGAGGGGACCTGGATCTGCCCAGGTTGATAACCCTACTTCGGCCATTTTCCAGCGTTCTTCTCGCTGGGGGCACGTGTAGGAAACATCTGTGGGAGTTCCTGGAAACCTGGTCTACAGCGCCCCCCTGTGGCCAGACGCACAAGGTAACTGATTGAACTGTGTATGCCTGTTTGTAACCCATGCTTTATCTGTAACTGTACTCTGACATATGTATATTCTGTAGATTCCCTATTGTATATATTGTAGTTTCTAGTGTGCTTTAGGCGATTAAATTATATAATTAATCCTGGGCTGTTCTGTTATCTCGATCTTGAATCCCACGTCTGTGTGTTCGGCTAATAGTTACCGTGAAGCGGTTGGTGGCAGCGAGTTGTGCCAAGGATTATTGTGGGGAGGCCAGTGAGATTCGGGAAGATATTATATATTCCGCCCGCGGAGGTCGGGGGAATATATACCTTACTCTCACCGGGGACCCTTCAATAATCGGCATAAGTAGTATAGCGGCCTCCTTGCTTATTGTCGGGCAATTCCATAATTGGCCTGACTATAAGAGGGGCGCTAGAGAGCGCGTCACGTGCTCTGTCTGTCGGTCGGGAGGTATAAAGTAGGGGTGACCCCCACTTGTTACCCCCGATTGTGACGTACTGGTAGCCAGCGCGGGGGATTTCTGAGTGACCCCCCCGGTGGTTTGTGACATATTGGTGGCAAGCGGTGGGATCGAGATAATAGTGTGTGTGAGTGTGAGACCCATACTCCCAGACACTAAAGACTGCCTGCAGCAGCTGTGGCTGCTGGGGTCTTCAGACTAGCTCAACACTAGAGTGTCAGAGTGCAGATACTGTAAGGTGTGTGGAGGCATCAGGTGTCAGTTCTGTGTCAGTGACCAAAAGTCTGCAAGAATGGCTGAGAGCACCAGGAGCAAAGCCAAAGGAATGGCCGATGCTAAGGCCAGAGACGATGAGGAGGTTGTCCACGAGTCCTCCAGGAGCTCGACGCCAGAAAACAGCTCTGCAGAGGACATTGCACAACCGGGCACTGCTGGACAAGATGAGGAGCAGCTCGCCCAAGGGTCCTCAACGAGCCAGATGCCAGCCCTCCGCTCTGCAATGGACAGTGAATCACCAGGCTCCGCAGCGGGCCGCAGATCACCACGTGCCATTCCACCGAGCCTGGGAGGCTCGGATAGCCTTCTTCAAATGGCTATGGCCCTACGCCAGGCTGGAGACCGGGAGGGCTACAAGGAACTCATGGCCGAGCGTGAGCGGCAAGCAGCGCGTGAAGAGCGCCAGGCAGAGCGTAACTACCAGCTGCAGCTAGCTCAGCTCCGGCCCTCATCAACCACCCGTGACCTTCCAGACACCAAACTTCCAAAGGTCCGTGTTGAGGACTTCCCAGTGCTGGAGAAGGATGGAGACTTGGACTCTTTCTTGACTGCTTTTGAACGGACTTGCTTGCAGCATCATCTGAACAAGGACCAGTGGGCCAAATACCTGACCCCCCGTTTAAGGGGTAAGGCCCTGGATATCCTTGGGGACTTGCCTGCTGAGGCGGATCAGGGCTACGACACCATCAAGCGGGCCCTGATCCAACAGTACAACCTCACTCCAGAGTCCTACCGCAAGAAGTTCCGGAGCCTACAGAAGGGACCAAAGGACTCCTGGGCTGACCACAGGCGGGCACTTGCCCGAGCTGCCGACCACTGGACCCAAGGCCTGCAGCTTTCCACCGGACCGGAGATCCTGGACTTGTTCATCACGGAGCAACTCTTGTGGAACTGCCCTGAGGATCTCCGCCAGTTCATCCGAGACCAGAAGCCAAAGGGATCCACGGCTACAGCTGCCCTGGCAGATGACTACACCAACAATCGGGCTCCTGAAGCCAGGAGAGCAGCCACCAGCAGCACCTGGAGAGGGGGTAAGATGAACTCTGCGACTGCCCCACCTGCCCCTAGACTGCAGGGGGTGTCCCCCTCAACTCCCCTCTCCAGGCCCGTGGCAGAGCCAAGACGGTGCCACCAGTGCAACCTACCTGGACACTTCAAGGCCATGTGCCCTCAGCGTCCCAAGGCCCCGGCTCCGTCCCCGTCCCAAGGGCCGCCCAAGGTGTATTGTGTGGGTGGGGGTGGTGGTAGGTCCCTGGACAGCTTCCAACCTGTCACCGTCGGCCAGTCTGTGACCATAGGACTGCGAGACAGCGCCTCGGAGGTGACTCTGGTGCGGCCTGAGATGGTGTCCCCCCAAGACTTGATCCCTGGAAAAACCCTCGCTGTCTCCGGGATTGGAGGCATTGACCCGGCGCTGCCTGTTGCTGACATTTATGTGGACTGGGGCGCAGGGCGAGGGGTGAGGGAGGTGGGGGTAACTGATCGGATCCCTGCAAACGTGCTACTTGGGACAGATTTGGGGCAAATAACCTCCCAGTTTGGCCCCGCCCCAAAGGCTGAACCTTCAGCCAGTGCTGACGTGCCTCCGGACAATGTTAATGTGTTATCTATGAATGATGTAAGGGAGGAGGGAGTGAACTCTGATATTTCTGCTTGCACAGACACCATAGACACACACGCAGCTGCAGCTGTGACAGGGGAGGGGGTCAGAGAAAGGTGTGACAATGCCTCTACAAGTAACCAGCCTGTGAGCTGGGATCTGCTGCCCTCTGCAGGGATAAGCAGAGAGCAGGGTGCTGCAGGGGGAGGACCAGTGTGTGGGGTGGGGGCTACCACAGCAAATGTGGGGTCCCCAGAGATTTCACACCGGGGTTCTGTTGCTGCAGGAGGGGAACAGGCAGGTGAGATTGGGGCCGGTCCAGGAGCGGAAGTGCTCCCAGGTAAGATCTCGGTGCATGGTTCCCCCACAACCGGGGTGTCAGGAAGCCAGGTAGGTCTGCCTGAACCGGCGACTTGGTCAGGAACGGAGGAGGAGCAGGCACGACCCACGGTCGCAGCGGCTGTGGCCGCTGTCACCCGCAGTGGGAGTGCTGGAAGCCAAGGGGCCTCCCGGAGGTCCGATAGCTCTTCCCCTTCTGACCAAGTGGCAGCCGAGTCAGGTGGAGGCCAGGACACAGGTCCCGGGGTACTGACTGAAGATGTGACAGTCTCGTCGATTCTGGCCACATCTAGTCAGGAGTTTCAGGCAGCGTTAGAAGCTGACGACAGCCTGAAAGCTCTTAAGGAGCAGGCGGCACAGCCTCCCTCGGACTCGGACCCGGAGCGAGTGGTCTGGGACCAAGGACGGCTGTACCGGGCCACGGTCCAGCAGGGTTCACCGGAGGCGTGGCCCAGGGACCGACAGTTGGTGGTACCCTATCCGTTCCGGACGGAGTTGTTGCGGATCGCACATGAGATTCCGATGGCCGGACACCTAGGGATCGCTAAGACCAAGGCCAGGTTAAACCAGCATTTCTACTGGCCAAAAATGGGGGCCGATGTGGCTGCCTACTGCCGTTCGTGTGAAACCTGTCAGAGAGTGGGGAAGGCGGGGCCACGCCCCAAAGCCCCACTGGTATCTCTGCCAATCATCGATGAGCCTTTCAGGAGGGTGGCTGTGGATCTGGTCGGCCCGCTGGCCATCCCCAGCAGCTCCGGGAAACGCTTCATACTGACGGTAGTGGACTATGCCACCCGGTACCCAGAAGCAGTGGCCTTGTCGTCCATTCGGGCTGACAAGGTGGCCACCGCATTGCTGGAGATTTTCTCCCGAGTGGGTTTTCCCCAGGAAATGCTCACCGACCGGGGGACCCAATTCATGTCCCAGCTGATGGAGACCCTCTGTAAGCAAGTCCAGGTGCGACATCTGGTGGCCAGCCCGTACCATCCACAGACTAATGGCCTGTGCGAGCGGTTCAATGGCACCTTAAAGCAGATGCTTAAGATGTTGGTCGACTCCCATGGGCGTGACTGGGAGCGGTATCTCCCCCACCTGTTATTTGCTTACCGGGAGGTTCCACAGGCCTCAACAGGATTCTCACCGTTTGAGCTCCTGTACGGGCGACGTGTGCGGGGCCCCCTGGCTCTGGTGAAAGAGGCTTGGGAAGGGGATTTGGCCACCCCTGGAGTGTCGGTTATCGAGTATGTCATGCGCTTCCGGGACAAAATGCAGGCCTTGACGCAACTGGTACACGACAATATGGCTCAAGCCCAGGCTGATCAGAAGCGTTGGTACGACCAGAACGCTTGTGAGAGGACCTACCAAGTGGGTCAAGAGGTGTGGGTACTGGTCCCCGTACCACAGGACAAGCTTCAGGCAGCCTGGGAAGGCCCATACCTCGTGTACCAGCAGCTCAACCCTGTGACGTACCTGGTCACCCTGGACCCTGCCCGTGGAAGGCGGAAGCCCTTCCATGTGAACATGATGAAGGCACATCATGAGCGGGAGGCATGTGCGCTCCCCGTGTGCAACCTGCCCGAGGAGGGAGAAGCGGAAACCCTCTTGGATATGCTAGCCCAGGTTAGGGCAGGCGGATCCATTGAGGATGTAGAGGTTGGCCACCAGCTCTTGGAGGACCAACGGTCCCAGCTGTGGGCCACCCTACACCCCTTCCGGGGGTTGTTTACCAACCAGCCCGGAAGGACTGACTTGGCTGTCCATCACGTGGACACTGGGGATCATCCCCCGATCCGGCGTTCAGCATATCGGGTCTCCCTGGAGGTGCAGCAACACATGCGCCAGGAGATTGACGAGATGCTGGAGCTGGGGGTGATCCAGGCATCCAACAGCGCTTGGGCCTCGCCTGTAGTCCTCGTCCCTAAGAAGGACCGAACCACTCGGTTCTGCGTGGACTACAGGGGGCTCAATGCTGTCACGGTCGCCGATGCGTACCCAATGCCACGCATCGATGACCTGCTCGATCAGTTGGCCGGGGCTCAGTACCTGACCATCATGGACCTGAGCCGGGGATATTGGCAGATCCCCCTGACTCGCAAGGCCAGGGAACGCTCTGCCTTTATTACCCCATTTGGACTGTACGAGTCCACGGTGATGCCATTCGGGATGAGGAATGCCCCTGCCACTTTCCAGCGGATGGTCAACACCCTGCTCAAGGGACTTGAAGGGTACGCGGCCGCGTACCTGGATGACATTGCCGTCTTCAGTCCCACCTGGGAGGACCACCTAGAGCATCTAGCACAGGTGCTCAGGCGGATCCACCGGGCAGGTTTGACCATCAAGCCGGGAAAGTGTCAGCTGGCCATGAGCGAGGTCCAGTACCTCGGTCACCGGGTAGGTGGGGGAACGCTGAAGCCCGAGCCTGAGAAAGTGGAGGCCATCGCATCCTGGCCCACCCCCAGGACCAAGAAGCAGGTGATGTCCTTCTTGGGGACCGCTGGGTACTATAGGAGGTTTGTTCCATGCTATAGTAGCCTGGCAAAGCCCTTGACGGACCTCACCAAGAAGAAGCTGCCCTCTGCAGTCGATTGGACAATGGACTGCGAGACAGCCTTCCGGGCCCTAAAGGACGCCCTGTCCAGCCCGCCCGTGCTACAGGCAGCCGACTTCACGCGGCCGTTTGTAGTACAGACCGACGCCAGTGACTTCGGCCTCGGTGCGGTGCTCAGCCAGGTGGACTCTGCGAGCCAAGAGCACCCAGTCTTGTACCTGAGCAGGAAGCTGTTACCAAGGGAAGTTGCCTATTCCACGATGGAGAAGGAGTGCCTGGCCATAGTGTGGGCCCTGCAGCGTCTGCAACCCTATCTATACGGGCGCCACTTCATCGTGGAGACGGACCACAATCCCCTCAGCTGGTTGCACACCGTCTCTGGGACGAATGGGCGATTGTTGCGATGGAGCCTTGCGCTCCAGCAATACAACTTCACCATTCGCCACAAAAGGGGCCGTGACCACGGTAACGCAGACGGGCTGTCCCGACAAGGAGAGGTCGCGGACGGGCGCACGGGGGAACACCGGAGTGTGCTGCCCCCTAGCGCCCTCAAAAGGGGGGAGGTGTGAGGTAAATCCGGAGATATGACGATAAATCATGACATTCAAGTCATGTCAGGAAGCCCTCTCCTGGTGTCACTACCCCCTTCCCTTCACACAACTGGTTTAGCAACAAATCCATGGCCATGTCCTGTGATATGGAAATTAGGTGGCTTTAGGACAATGGACAAAGGATGACTCCCTGCCGTCACCCTGTAGTAGGAGCTGCTAGCTAGTTAGCAAGGCTATGGAAATAGCCAGACAGAACGACTCCAGTAAAAAATGGTTCATATCTCGCAAGCCATATTTCCGATAAATATGGCAACCATAAAAATGGTGTCTCCGCATGTGGACGATGCCGGCACACCCTTTTTATGGGAACAGGACATTGGGAAATGCCCCAGGCGTGATATCAGCCAATGGGGAACTGGCAGACAGGTCATGAGTCCCCTCGTTCTGTAGCTAAATTCATAACTGTCACAATGAGAGCATTGGCGTCTGCCTACGACGCTCCCAGGCAAAGTTATAGCCAAAATCCCCTTTGCTGGATAATTCTGATCCATGCAGGGGGAGTGGCAGTGCTTCCCTCTGAGGTCACTAAGGTAGGAGGGGACCTGGATCTGCCCAGGTTGATAACCCTACTTCGGCCATTTTCCAGCGTTCTTCTCGCTGGGGGCACGTGTAGGAAACATCTGTGGGAGTTCCTGGAAACCTGGTCTACAGCGCCCCCCTGTGGCCAGACGCACAAGGTAACTGATTGAACTGTGTATGCCTGTTTGTAACCCATGCTTTATCTGTAACTGTACTCTGACATATGTATATTCTGTAGATTCCCTATTGTATATATTGTAGTTTCTAGTGTGCTTTAGGCGATTAAATTATATAATTAATCCTGGGCTGTTCTGTTATCTCGATCTTGAATCCCACGTCTGTGTGTTCGGCTAATAGTTACCGTGAAGCGGTTGGTGGCAGCGAGTTGTGCCAAGGATTATTGTGGGGAGGCCAGTGAGATTCGGGAAGATATTATATATTCCGCCCGCGGAGGTCGGGGGAATATATACCTTACTCTCACCGGGGACCCTTCAATAATCGGCATAAGTAGTATAGCGGCCTCCTTGCTTATTGTCGGGCAATTCCATAATTGGCCTGACTATAAGAGGGGCGCTAGAGAGCGCGTCACGTGCTCTGTCTGTCGGTCGGGAGGTATAAAGTAGGGGTGACCCCCACTTGTTACCCCCGATTGTGACGTACTGGTAGCCAGCGCGGGGGATTTCTGAGTGACCCCCCCGGTGGTTTGTGACAGTCCGCACTCCTAGAAAATGGGGGATACGTTCCCTGAGTGTCTCCCCCCCATATTCTAGACGGTCCAGAGTCGTCGTGGGACCCCTTTATTTTTTTTCTTACATTAAATTGGTGAAAGAGGAAATGTTTTGGGGACTGTTTTTTTCAAATAAATTTCTTTTGTCGATTTTTTTTTTTTTGTTAGTACTGACAGTTTATGATGTTGAGTATCTAATAGACGCCATGACATCACAAACTGCTGGGCTTGATCTCAGGTTACTTTACAGCTAGTATCAACCCAATTTATTACCCCGTTTGCCACTGCACCAGGGCACGGCATGAGCTGGGGTGAAGCGCCAGGATTGGCGCATCTAGTGGATGCGCCACGTCTGGGGTGCCTGCGGCCTGCTATTTTTAGGCTGTGAAGGCCCAATAACTATGGACCTTCCCACCCTGAGAATACCAGACCACAGCTGTCCGCTTTACCTTGGCTGGTGATCCAATTTGGGGGGGACCCTACTTTTATTGTGTAATTATTAATATTTATACAATAATTATAAAAAAGAGCCTGAGGGGACCTCCACATTGGATCCCCAACCATGGTAAAGCTGCCAGCTGTGGTTTTCAGGCTACAGCCGTCTGCTTTACCCTAGCTGGCTATCAAAAATGGGGGGACCCAACGTCATTTTTTTTTTAACTATTTTTTAAATAGAAAAAATTAATAGGCTTCCCTGTATTTTGATTGCCAACCAAGGTAACGGCAGGCAGATGGGGGTGGCAACCCATAAAATACGTCATTTTTTTAAAGATTTATTTTTACAGCACTGTGATGTCCAGCAATCAAAATACAGGGAAGCCCATTTTATTTTTAGTTATTTAAATAAATAATTAAAAAAATATATATGGGCTCCCGCTGCATTTTTTGTATTGCTAGCTAAGGGTAATCCAAGCAGCTACTGGCTGCTAACCCCCACTGCTTGGTGTTACCTTCACTGGCAATGGAAAATCCAGGGAAGCATTTTTTATTTTTTTTGCCAAAAAACTACAAAAAAAGGACGTGAGCTTTGCCATATTTTTGTATGCTAGCCAGGTATAGCAGGCAGGTGCTGGAAGAGTTGGATACAGCGCCAGAATATGGCGCTTCTATGAAAATGCCATTTTCTGAGGCGGCTGCAGACTGCAATTCGCAGCAGTGGGGCCCAGAAAGCTCAGGCCAACCTGTGCTGCGGATTCCAATCCCCAGCTGCCTAGTTGTACCTGGCTGGACACAAAAATGGGGCGAAGCCTACGTCATTTGTTTTCTAATTATTTCATGAAATTCATGAAATAATAAAAAAAGGGCTTCCCTTTATTTTTGGTTCCCAGCCGGGTACAAATAGGCAACTGGGGGTTGGGGGCAGCCGTACCTGCCTGCTGTACCTGGCTAGCATACAAAAATATGACGAAGCCCACATAATTTTTTCAGGGGGCAAAAAACTTCTGCATACAGTCCTGGATGGAGTATGCTGAGCCTTGTAGTTCTGCAGCTGCTATCTGTATGGAGAAGAGCAGACAGCAGCTGCAGAACTAGAAGGCTCAGCATACTCCATCCAGGACTGTATGCAGAATTTTTTTGCCCACCAAAAAAATGACATGGGCTTCGCCATATTTTTGTATGCTAGCCAGGTACAGCAGGCAGCCACGGGCTGCCTCCAACCCCCAGTTGCCTATTTGTACCCGGCTGGGAACCAAAAATATAGGGAAGCCCGTTTTTTTAAATTATTTCACTTATTTCATGAAACAATTAAAAAACAAATGACGTGGGCTTCGCCCCATTTTTGTGTCCAGCCGGGTACAACTAGGCAGCTGGGGATTGGAATCCGCAGCACAGGTTAGCCCGAGGTTTCTGGGCGCCTCTGCTGCAGATTTCAGTTCGCAGCCGTCCCAGAAAATGGCGCTTTCATAGAAGCGCCATCATCTGGCGCTGTATCCAACTCTTCCAACAGCCCTGGAGCCGGGTGGCTTGTTGGGTAATCATGAGTTAATACTGGCTTTGTTTTACTAGCCAGTATTAAGCCAGAGATTCTTAATGTCAGGCACGTTTGACCCGGCCATTAAGAATCTCCAATAAGGGGTTAAAAAAAACACCACACAGAGAAAAAATACTTTAATAGAAATAAATACACAGACACATTTGAGACTCCATCTTTATTACCCCCTGTCAGCCCTCCACGATCCTGCTCTTCTGTCTTCTTTCTTTCTAGTGTAGTAGTAGTGACGATTGTAGTGAGGATGAGATGCCCCAGCCCATCATGGGCTGGGGCATCTCATCCTCACTACAATCCTCACTAGGGTAGTAGTAGTGACGATTGTAGTGAGGATGAGGTGCACCAGCCCATCATGGGCTGGGGAACCTCATCCTCAGTACAATCCTCACTACAATCGGGAAGCAGCGTGCAGCCTTCACTCCGTGAGTGATCAGTGCTGGCTGTCAGCGGTAACAGCGGTAACGCTGACAGACGCGTTACCATAGCAACGGTGCTCTCGGAGCCGCGGTTAGCGGTGACGTCACCGCTAACTGCGGTGCTATGGCAACGGTGATCTCCGTTAATGACCGGCTGTGTCAGCCGGTCCCTAACGGAATGGGGAGTCGACCGTGTGCTAGAGCATGTCGCCGGTACACGGCGATACACATATGTGCACCGTGTACCAGAGAGATGCACTCGCAGGTCCTACATGACGCGTCATAGTCATGTGACCAGTCTGTAGCCAATGAGATAATAGCCACGTGACTGGTCACATGGCTATTTTGACGTCACGATAGGTCCTGCATCTCTGCTGGCAGTGCAGGTCACCGGGAGGATTCAGCGATCATCGGATGGAATAGCGGCAGGAGACAGAGTGCAGAAGGGATCGCGGGGACCGGTAAGTGTTATGGCAATGTTTATTAACTGTTTTTGTACATTTATAATGCATTTTTATGTGTTTGTGATTGCCTCCCATTATAGCCTATACGTTCGAGTTTGGTTCGTCGAACGTTCGACGAACCGAACTCGAACGGGACCCCCGTTCGGCGAACCGGCCTTGAGCCGAACCGGGACCGGTTCGCTCATCTCTAGTTTTCAGTAATACCATTTTTCTTGATGCTCAACTTTTTGATGGTGTTTTATTCCACTTTTTTTCTGCAGTATTGTGAAAAATCATTTTTTGATGCATTTTTTTTAAAACTGTTCACTGAAGGGGTTAAATTGTGTGACAGTTTTATAGATCAAGTTGGGCCAGACGCAGTGATAGCAAATACGTGTACTTTTTTTTATCTTTGTTTTAATATTAATAAATGTATTTTTGGGTATTTTTTTGTCATTTTTTTTTAAATTTTGCAAGTGTTTTTTTAACTAGTACCTATATGGAACTTTCACTTTTCTTAGTCTGATTGCTGGTATACTGCATTGCCATGCGGCAACAGCCTAGCAATGCATTATACTGTCACTGTCACCTATCAGACCCTGCTGCAGACTGAGTCTGACAAGCCACCATACATGGCAACCAGGAGGTCATCATGTAACCTCCGATTGTAATGACAATCATCAGGTCTTCCATCGTGACACAGGAGACCAAGGAGAGGTAAGAGAAGCAGCTCTATGTACCTCTGAAACTTCTATGTGCCGTGATCACTATTGATCACAGCACCTAGACGATCGCAGAGGGTTAATATCACCAGGACTTCATCCAATCAGATCCTGGGGATGTCTCGGGGCAGAACTACCATTCTACACTGGACACCCGGTGATGGTAGCATGCAGGAGGTCGCAATCCCCTTCTGACCGCAGACCGTTGATAAGCGTCGGATCTTCACAAAGCCCGGCAAAAGCTAACATTTATATACTGTCGGCGGTCCTGAAGCAGTTGATTAACATACCAGTGTGCCTACCGGTCTAAAAATCACTTAAGATTCACGGTCTGCTATTTCTGTATCATGAGTAAGAGTGCTAGATGCACTTGAAACGCGTTGATTGCACTACTCATGCGCTCACTGTATGCCATGTGATGCACTGTATTTGGACCAAACAAAGAATAATTCGTATGTTCAGAGCTGGATTGCTATTTGTTCTCTTCATTGGCCCTATCATTCATGCCGGTTGGATGGGTGGATATCTTGGACTTATATTTCCGCTAAGAAATCTAGTGATAAATCTGTTTAAACCTATGCAGCAAATGTTTGCTTTAATAATAAAAATTGTTCTTAGAAGCTTTACATAACATGATAAAGACATTTTAACAGCCATACAGTGTTGCAGACTAAGATGAATGTACTCACGTGTAACCACCAAAGGGCAGGTAGGATCTGAACTGAAATGCTCTATATAGTACATGTTCACCTACACTATACTATTCAATACCTTCCTAATACACTTCTAGTTTGGGAAATGACTCCATTTATCATGGTTTCAGTGACAGAGCAGGCCGTTGTTGTGGAAATAAAATGCTGCACAGTTATCTTGTGAAACCATAGACCAATATTGGTTGCCCTTTTCATTGAGCCTATGGAGCAGCAAATACGGGTTAATGTAAAAAGCCTATATCTGCTGATGGACTGACAGGTAATAAAATCCCCACAGCTTTCTCTGCTTTTTTATTGGAATACTTCTGCTTTTAGAGAAAAGGGTTCTTATAATAGAATTATAATAGGGAATAACTGGTTAAGGGGAAATCACTTTAGATTTATTCAACTTTGTTTGACATTTAGCTTACTGACAAATATTAATATGTAATGACTAATTTGGCTATTGACTATATGATACTGTTAGGGACAAAAGTAGTACTGCCATTGCTACGCTTTCTACTTCTACTATTGCAGTATTTTTATTATGGTAATAAAAATTCTATTTCCTACACATGATATACTATATACTATACATTAAATGAAATATAGCTAGAAATGAAGAAAGATTTACACAACCCTTATCCAGCGGCCATGGCGCCAGTCCATGAGAGTTGGTTGTGAGTCCTACAAGCCTCTTCCTACCTGCTGACATCACTGATTTTTTTACTAATTAGTAGGCCCAGCATGATGTCATCACTACAGCATGACGGCCTCATGACCTCACACCAGGCCCACTAATCAGAAGAGGAGCTGAGGATGCATGCATGTAGAAGGAGGTTTGCAGGGTCTACGAAGTTCCTTTTGCTCATTATAGCCAATCATTGGTGGTACTCCATCACTATCTTCTTCAATGAAAAAATAGCTGTAAAAATACAAATGATGTAAAGATTAATTAATTATATGGAAATGTTTCTTTTCAAACCATATTAACTTACAGATGAAAGTCGTAACTAATAGGGTGCTTACCAGATACTGTGAACCTGCGTGTGTGAACGGTGCACTATGCAAGCCACAAGTGTGCAATTTTACCATCTAGCTCCTATTGCACCTGTGATGCCTCCATTTATTGGAGGTCTTGTTGCATCCTGGTAGTGCATTAGATTTTTTTGGCCTGGGCAGTTTACATCTTCTGCCATCTGTCTGTGAGTATATGAAAGTTGTAGACAAGCCATGTGAAATCCTTAGGAGTCATTTCAAACAGTGGCAATAATGAACATGTAAAAGCTCATAGTTTTGCTCAGTTTCAGAATTATATGCAATGTCAAAATAACTGTTTATTCCTGAGGATAGATTTTATGCCATGGGAAAGCTAAATCTAATGTTTACCTCTTGAATTTTGCAGTACCTTGAACTTTCTAGGTCAGTATAGAAGCTAGTACATTTGTTGCTTATCGAAAGACTACATTACTAAACTAGATAAGTAGAAATATTTTTTTATAACAAATCTAGATATTTTTTTCTTTTACCCCAAGATAAATGGATGGCATTAATTAGAGGTGTGTTTTACATTTGTAGAATTTTCCAAATATAATTGGTCAAACATAGGGATTTTGAGATGAATGCATCAATCCATGACGGATCAAGTGTGAATTGAATTTTCTGAAATTCATTGTTTCACACAAACATGAACATTTTGAGACTTGATCAGAGGAGAAAAAATTGCCTGGCACCATTTCCCACATTGTTGAAGCATCAAAGAGCAGGGACCGGGGTACTGCCATTTTGCATTGTTGCGTGGGCCACCGCATAATATCCTGCAGTTATGACATCTTACATTGTACTGTGGGCTCAGTGCCATCATAAATCTTGCACAGTTTTTAAAGCAGAGTGGAGTGTAAGCTCTTATAGGTTCTTTCTCTCTCATCTCCTCCACGTGTTTTTCTGAACAATTGCAAGCTTTACTGTATTGATATTTGCTCAAATGTATGTGTCACAAATTAATTTTTTTGGGAGAATTCAGCTAAATCAATAAATTACAATATCAACAGGTCTGCTCATCTCTAGAGACGAGTGAACCTGAAGTTTGGTGTTCAGTGTTTGGTACAAACACAGACTTTTCAAAGAAAAAAAAAGTTCAGGTTTGGAGTTCGGGGGCTTTGCGAATGCAAAATTCTTGACTACGCTCGGTGCTCATCCCAGTGCGAGCTGTGTGCAGGTTTGAATCGCTCACACTGAGGGTAACAACAGTGTGATCAGATGTAGTGTGCACCACACAAAAAAAAATGGAAAAAACCCTTCCCACCCTCCAGCGGATTTGTTCTGTTTATGACTGATTGCATGTAGGGGGAGACCTAAACTGTAACTCAGTGACTTCAAATGAAGATCAGGTCAAGTCCGGATCCAAAACCGAACTTTATAAAAGTTTGGCTGGACCAGCGGAACCGGAACTGCCACGGGTCCACTCATCTCTACTCATCTCTTCTCATCTCTAGTCATCAGAAGTAAAAAAAAAGCAACCCATAAAGCTGGAGTTGAGAGAGAATGGTAGTGAATTATTATTTTAACTATATTAGAGAATTTGGTTACATTATAATAGATAAACATTTGGTGTAAAATATAACTTTTGTTTCAGACAACTCATTTAATGGTCTATCATTAGAATAGGTTGTTATAGGAGTAGTTCAAAGTAATTTTCCTCCAAAATCTCTATCTATTTAATGTCATAATCTAAACTCTTTTCTTATATATATTAAAATTCCATACCATTCCTTTACTACACTGTATAACTCCTTTTCTATCTTTTTTTTTCAATTCCTTTTTGCTGATGCTTTGTTTGAGTATCCCAGTCCAGAGCATGCTAGGTTAAGGAAGCCTCATAAGGGAGCAGAGGCTCACTGACAAAACCTCTTAGCTGGCAACAGAGAGGGTGCTGTCATAGTACACATCACACTGGCACAACACTCTGGGAGTAGTCCAGATCATGAAATGAGCATCACTGATGACGCTTCATTTCAAGAAGGGGGTAGAATCTTTGACAGCCTCTGCCCCTAATGATCCTTTGATTAAATATCCAAGCATGCAAATAAAGCGTTATCAAAAATAAAGTCGAAAAAAAAAATAGAAAAACATAGGGATTTAGGAGGAAAATTACTTTAGACCTCAGCCCACTCTTTTAATATTTGATCAGTCCTGGCCCACTAATGATAATGAACTAAATGCATACTGCTGGGAACACAATAAGCAGTGGAAAAGTCTGGACCAGGTATTCACTTTTCCAGCAATGTCACTGTTAAAAAACATAAAACAATCACAATGTTTCCATAAAAAGATACCCTTTTGTAGAACTCTATTCTGGCTAATAAATAATAGGTTCTTCCATTAGGAACTATCTACTCACACCCTCTATTATCATATTTGTATATTAAGTTTCTCAACCAGACAACAACTTAAAGACACAAGTTGTCTTATTATTTACCTTAAGGTCACTCCTCAACCTCCTTTGAAGTGCCAAAACACCACTTATATAATATTTATACACAGAGACAACCGTGGCATAAATTTTGAATAAAATTAATCTTTATTATAATTATATTAAAATTGATACAGCAAGTGAGTCCTCAAAAGGGTTAGCTGGACTGCTGGAGTAGGTCAATAACAGTAATTGTGGATAGTTTACATCACAACTGCATACAAAATGGTCACAATTACTAACTGATAGGAATGTAATGCAAGTCTATACATAAGCTCATACTATACTCTCCTATTAATACTATTTGGTGGTCATGTACCCCAACTAACAGTTATTAATTGCGATCACAGTTTTAAATATCATATATCTATGGTCATTGTGGTGTAACCAAAGCTTTGCCCATACGGCAAGGAGCAGTAAGTAATCAAAGCGGCATTGCCATAACCTGTAAATTGTCCCCAGCTACAGCAATACTACCAATATATCACAATGGGTCCAAACAGCCACTTGTCCCGTGTTAGTTGAGCTGCTGGGATTAGGTCAACAGCGGTAGCCTGTGGACAATCCACACCATGTGCTTCATGCAGAAAGATCAATTCTAACCATAACTATCAAGGATGTAATACAGTAGATTGTACATAAACTCATACTGTAATTTCCTATTGATACTGTTCAATAATGATATGCTCAAACTCACAGTTACCAGTTGAAATCACAGTTTTATGTGTCAAGACCATACAATGATTACAATATAGCCAAAGCCAAAGCCTCGCCCATGTGGCTAAGGACAAAAATAGTCAAAACGACATGACCATAGCCTGTATTCTATCCACAGATATAGTAAATAAACACTACTGACCACATCACAGCAAGTCCAGGCAAACACCAGTCCCTACGCGCGTTTCACCTCTTCTTCACACGTCCCCTGAAGAAGAGGTGAAACGCGCGTAGGGACTGGTGTTTGCCTGGACTTGCTGTGATGTGGTCAGTAGTGTTTATTTACTATATCTGTGGATAGAATACAGGCTATGGTCATGTCGTTTTGACTATTTTTGTCCTTAGCCACATGGGCGAGGCTTTGGCTTTGGCTATATTGTAATCATTGTATGGTCTTGACACATAAAACTGTGATTTCAACTGGTAACTGTGAGTTTGAGCATATCATTATTGAACAGTATCAATAGGAAATTACAGTATGAGTTTATGTACAATCTACTGTATTACATCCTTGATAGTTATGGTTAGAATTGATCTTTCTGCATGAAGCACATGGTGTGGATTGTCCACAGGCTACCGCTGTTGACCTAATCCCAGCAGCTCAACTAACACGGGACAAGTGGTTGTTTGGACCCATTGTGATATATTGGTAGTATTGCTGTAGCTGGGGACAATTTACAGGTTATGGCAATGCCGCTTTGATTACTTACTGCTCCTTGCCGTATGGGCAAAGCTTTGGTTACACCACAATGACCATAGATATATGATATTTAAAACTGTGATCGCAATTAATAACTGTTAGTTGATGTACATGACCACCAAATAGTATTAATAGGAGAGTATAGTATGAGCTTATGTATAGACTTGCATTACATTCCTATCAGTTAGTAATTGTGACCATTTTGTATGCAGTTGTGATGTAAACTATCCACAATTACTGTTATTGACCTACTCCAGCAGTCCAGCTAACCCTTTTGAGGACTCACTTGCTGTATCAATTTTAATATAATTATAATAAAGATTAATTTTATTCAAAATTTATGCCACGGTTGTCTCTGTGTATAAAAAAAAAAAGTTGTCTTATTATGTAGGAAAGCTGGAAAGGAAAAAAACCCAACCTACCTGCGAGTTTCCTTTGCAGCACACTTACTGCACAACTTAGTTTCAATGTCTACTGGTACCTATTATCCATTGGCATGCCCGGGTTACCAGACGAGGTGGAAGTGGGTCCACTGGACCAAGGTACCATTCACTGACCTGGAGGAGCAGACCTGGTCGACCATCGAGTCTTCACTACTACCACCGGAGGTGGCAGTAGGTACACGCGCTGGTAAGTGTCTGCCCAGAGGCAGCCCCGGGGAATCTTGATACCTCAGCAGCTAGCACCACAGGGCATACACGGAAAAGGGACAGGTGAGGCAGAGTCTGGTGGCAACAGGCATGTGGTAAGTGTTTGCAGGAATGGGAGGTAGACAGACGAACATAATCAGGAACTTGGTCACTACAGGACAGACACAGAGACAAAGTCACAACAAATATGAGGTGCGTAATAGCATTGGGGGACTGACAACTAGTATGGAAGACTAGGCTATGGGGACATGTTGAATAGGCATCTCCCAATGGGGGAAGATGCCTTAAGTACCAAGGACCTGCAAGGGTCATAGGCAGAACATCCGGGTCGGGTAGTGCTGACCCTTTAAAAAAAGGTAAGGGAGCATGGATGGCTGCACCATAATGCGCATGCGGGGTCCTGGGGACCCAGACACCAGAGCAGGAAGCACGGAGGAGGAGCTTAGGCAGGCTATCGGCGCTTCAGCAGGGCAGACCACGTAGGTGCCAATGGTCATGCCAGGGAGACTTGGAGGCGCCATGGCTGGAAAGGAGGCACGGGGACCAGAGCGGTGAACAAGAGGTGACAACAGCACTCCCAGGCTGAGAGCGCTGATGGCGTGATATCCATTCTGTGGAGCTACGACAGTTTAATTTCTATCATACGCTATGAAACAACAGTTGAAGAAATTTTGCCATTCTGGCTTTTAACACCCCTAGCAGGTAAGATAGCAAAGTGGGCAGCAGACTGGAATGTAGAAAAAATAATTTTACATTTTATTTTTAGTGTGGGGACACATTTTTACTATTTACTATTTTTGATATTTGGATTTTAAACTTTAGGAAACTAACAATATTTTTTATGTAATAAAAATTATACTTGGAAATGAAAAAAAAATATGATTTAATGACTATAATCTGTAAAATTTATTTTCTGTACCAAAAGGGTGATAACTGACACCACATTGAAAGTTATAGTTTATGTGGCAATCAATGTGGTGATAAAATAATTTCCCTTTGCTGCGCGTTAAAGCCCCAACCTCAGCATCCAGTAGAGACCATCTCCATAATAGGAATGAATGATGTGCACATTTGTAAATGAATTTACAGTTGCGCATGCAGTAATAATTTCTTGTATAGCAAATCTGACCCACTGCATGAAATCAGTTACTGTTAGTGGGAGGTGGACTGACTCACAGGTACAAATCATAGCTATATTTCCATCAGTGACCAACCATGTACTTCAAAACCATTAGCTTAAAACAGCCCTGCCAGACACTAGAAAAGCTAAGAAATACAGTATATTATTAAACAAAATGTAGAGTACTTATCAAAAATTAATTTAGCAGGACTCTACGCAGCACTTCACTAAGTACCGGACTGGATGGTTTTACGTGTCCTTTCCAAAGGCTGGAAAAAAATACTTACAAATGCATCTGCCTGGCTAGAAAAATAATATGGCTCACGGAAACTAGAACGAAACTGGAGATAGCACACTGTGTCCAATAAATTCTAAGGAGAAGCAGAAAAATCAGCATTTTGTTTTAGCCATCTAATCAGACACTTGTGACTGTTCTGTACACTGCCGTGCATGGGACTTAAAATTGTGTCACCATCAGTCTATCCAGCAGTGCACGGAGCAGATGTGATATCAAAGAGTGAAGAGAGGAAGTTGGGGCTCTTTGAGAAGCTCCGTAAGAGGCTCCAGTCCTGACATGCAAGTCACATTTAGAAATAAATAGCCCACAGAGTGTTTAAATTCATACTGAGAGAGCTGCAAAAACCTCTTGAAATTCACCGTTTCAACCCTCACAAGTAAATCAACGCAAAATAGACTGGTATAATTATATTCATGGCAACATTGGAATCAGCAAGTTTTTTCTTAATTAAAGCAATAAAACATTCATCCCTAGGTTGATCGATGCTGAAAAAATACATCACAATGACTGTTTTCTCAAATACTATCCTTTAAGACAAAGAGGCCAGTTCATTGCACACAACAATTTTACTGTAGGGCTCGCTGGAGTACATTGTGGCTAATTAATTAAGAAGCACACAATGTTTAACTCCTTAATGACTGAGGACGTAACGGTACATATTAATTATCAAGGGGTAATCATCTCCGGGTGCTGCGGGCAGCCGAAGGTGATTCTTGCACGTCAGTAAATTTGAACAGCTGACATGTGTGCGTCGCAGGCATGGGTGGATCCGTGATTCACCTGCACCTGTTAACCCCTTAAATCACGCTGTCAAACTGGGACAGCGCAATTTAAATGCCCGCCGTGGTAAACGTGCACTTACCCACCTCCATTGGCAGCTCCATGAAGTGATCACTGGGAGCCAGTGGTTGCAATTGTAGTACAGGGTCATGTGATAACTCCTGTAGCTCACATGACTTACTTCCTGCAATAGCTGGCAGAGAAGCCTCTGTTACAAGAGATGAGCGTTTCTAGTGATCACACCTGTGTAGCTGGGATCAACAGAAATGAATGAGTAATCAGACTGCTGATTCTTAGAGTTCCCTAGGGGGACTAGTAAAATAAAATAAAAAAGTAAAGAAAAGTTTTAAAAAAATAAAAAAAATAAAAAAAACTAAAAGTTCGAATCACCCCCCTTTCGCCCCATTGAAAATTAAAGGATTAAAAAAATAAAAAAATATGCATACATTTGGTATCGCCACGTTCAGAAATGCTTGATCTATAGATAAAATTAATCTGACTGGCAAACGGCATAGCGGTAAGAAAAATCCAAACGCCAAACTTATGTTTTTTGGTCGCCGCAAATTTTGCGCAAAATGCAACAACAGGCAATCAAAATGTAGCATCTGCACAAAAATGATACTATTAACCCCTTCAGCCCCCGGGCACTTTCCGTTTTTGCGTTTTTGTTTTTTGCTCCTTTTCTTCCAAGAGCCGTAACTTTTTTATTATTCCGTCAATCTTGCCATATGAGGGCTTGTTTTTTGCGGGACGAGTTGTACTTTTAAATGAAATCATAAGTTTTACCATATAGTGTACTGGAAAACGGCAAAAAAATTCCAAGTGCGGAAAAATTGCAAAAAAAGTGGGATCGTACAATAGTTTTTGGGATATTTTATTCACGGTGTTCACTATATGGTAAAACTGATGTGTGGGTGTGATGCCTCAGGTCGGTGCGAGTTTGTAGACACCAAACATGTATAGGTTTACTTGTATCTAAGGGGTTAAAAAAAATTCACAAGTTTGTCCAATAAAAGTGGCGCACGTTTTGCGCCATTTTCCGAAACACGTAGAGTTCTTATTTTTTGGGATCTATGGCTCAGTGATGGCTTATTTTTTGCGTCTCGAGCTGACGTTTATAATGGTACCATTTTTGCGCAGATGCTACGTTTTGATCGCCTGTTATTGCATTTTGCGCAAAACTTGCAGCGACCAAAAAACGTAATTTTGGCGTTTGGAATTTTTTTGCCACTACGCCGTTTACCAATCAGAATAATTGATTTTATATTTTGATAGATCGGGCATTTCTGAACGCGGCGATACCAAATATGTGTATATTTATTTATTTTTTAACCCTTTAATTTTCAATGGGGGGAAATGGGGGTGATTTGAACTTTTAGGTTTTTTGTTTTTTTTTTTATTTTTTAAAACTTTTTTTTTACTTTTTTTTTTATTTTACTAGTCCCCCTAGGGGCTATAGCAATCAGCAATCCGATCGCTGATCGCTATCTGCTGATCACAGCAATACCGCTGTAATCAGCAGATTCACTCACTTTGGTTTTCCCTCTGCTCTCGGCCGAGGGAAAATGAAAGTGAAAGATCATAGCAGCAGGCGTCATCACATGACCCTGTGCTACGATGGCAACCACCGATAGTCACGTGATAACACACGTGACTTCCGGTGGGGGCGGCGGTAAGTAACAAACATGGCCGCGCGCATTTAAATCTTGCTGCCAGACTTTGGCAGCAAGATTTAAGGGGTTAATGGCCGCGGGTGGAAGCGATTCCACCCGCGGCTAGCAGGCACACATGTCAGCTGTTGAAAACAGCTGATATGTGTGCCGATCCACGCCGCCTGCCCGCGGCAGGGGGCGGGGCTTAACGGGACACGATCCTGGACGGATAGATCCGTCCAAGGTCGTGAAGGGGTTAAAAATGTCAGCTCGAGAAGCAAAACATAAGCCTTCACTGAGCCATAGATGCCAAAAAATGAGACCGCTATGGGCCACGGAAAATGGTGCAAATATATGCCACTTTTTTGTACAAAATTCTGAATTTTTTTAAACCCCTTAGATAAAAATAAACCTATACATGTTTGGTATCTACGGATGCATATCAACCTGAGGCCTCAGAGCAACACATCAGTTTTACCATATAGTGAACACAGTGAATAAAATATCCCAAAAACAATTATGCATTCGTAATTTTTTCCAATTTTTCCACACTTGGAATTTTTTTGCCATTTTCCAGTACACTATATGGTAAACTTATAGTTTAATTTAAAAGTACAACTTGTCCGGCATAAAACAAGCTCTCATATGGCAAGATTGACGGGAAAAAAAAGTTACGGCTCTTGGAAGAAGGGAAGCAAAAAAAACCCCCAAAGGTGAAGGGGTTAAAGAAGTTAACGCATCTTATTAGTGGCATGCACCCCCCCCTGCATCCCTGCATCTCATTGCAAATGCTACTTTAGTCAGCTCATAAAACCAAATAAGAATTAGGATTAGAAGTCAGCAAACCTGTTGCAGTTCGGTTCAGCTGGTTCAGCCTGACTTTAGATAAAGTTCTGTTCTGGACCCAGACTTGACCTGAATCCCATTGGAGCTCACTGATTTGGCAGTTTGGCTCTCCACCCATGTACATACAGCCAAAACCAGAGCACTTCCATGGAAGGGAAGACGGAGATTTTTCATTTTTTGTGTGCTGTTTTTACCCCCAGTGCGAGCCATTCAAACTCTGCAAGTGGCTTGCACTGGGTGTAGCACCAAGCATACCTGACCACATTGATGCTCGAGTGAGTGGTTTGCATATGTGAAGCACCTGAACCGAAAGCTGTTTTTTTTGTGAAGTCTGTGTTTGGTATGAACAATAAACTTTACTGTTCAGGTTCTGTCATCTCTGTTTAGGACTAAAGATGAGTGAACCCAAGGTTCAGTATTCATACCAAACATAGACTTTACAAAAAAACAGCGTTGAGGTTTGGAGTTCGGGTGCTTAACGCATGCAAGCCATTTGTGTGAGCATTGCTGTGCTTTGATACACTCAGAGCTCAACCCAATGCGATCCGCTTGCAGTGTTTGGAAAGCTCACACTGGGGGTAACAACAGCATGATTAGATGTAGTAAGCACCCAAAAAAAAAGGAAACACTCCATCCATCAGACCCCAGAAGTGTTCTGTTTATTGCTGGCTGCATGTGGGTGAAGAACAGAACTGCCCAATTAGTGGCTTCCATTGTGATTCAGGTCAAGTTCGATTCCCAAACCAAACTTTATCTAAAGTCCGGCTGAACCCGCTAAACTTCCATGGGTCATGTCTACTTAGGACGTGATTCATCAAGGATTGTATTTTGTATTCCAGGTTTGTTGAAGGGTATTCAGAGTAATATGTGCCTAATTCATTTGGTGCCATGTGCCACAGCAAGATATGTAGTCCAGTTATAGACAGGACTATATTTCAGTCATCATTTATGCCACTTTTGGGTGGAAATTATGATGAAATAGCTTGCAGGGAGAATGGTAAACAAAGTAAGCTCTGTCCACATTTGAAAAAGTTGGCAATGCAAATCGAGACTTTGTTTTTACACCAGAATTGTGGTGAAAATTGTTTGATGAATCATGGTTTCAGTGTTTGTCATTAAAGCCTTAGTAACGTGTACATGAGGCAACACAGTACCAACAAAGATGACAATTTATTTAAATATATTTTTTATTAAAATTAATGTTAATGATTTACATTCATGTTTTTGGTTGGACAGATCTAATTTATTACCATGGGACACAAACAAATTTAAACTGATTTTAATATGGCATAGTCTAATAGGCCAGTTGAGGAACAATTAACATACAAGAAAAGTATGGAAAGCATACAAACATTTATTGATGGAAACAAATGAATCAAGCTGCAATGTAAAAAAAGTGTAACCTGATAATGTTAGTCGTAATTCTAAGAAGATGTCAGTGACATATTAATAGTTTAAAAATGGGCTCTGGGGCCCCAAAATAAAAATTAAAAACAACTAAACATGCCACTAACTGGACCTTTGCAATCACAGATTTAGTATATTCTTCCAAAACCATTTATTATCTCTAAATAGATATAGACCAGATCCATGCAGGTAATTTTTGGTTACAGTTGTGTCTTAACAAAAACCAGAAGTGATTCCAATATGTGGATGAAAAAGCACAATGAATATGAGAAAAGTAAAAAAAAACAACATATATCAATAAAAAATTCCAATCTAAAATTGTGTCAAATTTGTAACCAAATGCATGATGAAGCTAAATGCGTACTTTTATACCAATTTATCAACTGCTCGAAATAGCAGCAAAAATGTACCACATTTTTTGCATTATTAGACATACTCTTCCTCCCAAAAATGTTGGAGGAAAATGAGGGGTGTGTCTTATAATCCGAATGTAGCTTACTGGGAGGTGGTTAAGAGGTTTAGCAGGAGACAGAGGTGATGCTGAGGGCTGTGGGCGCTACTGTGCTGGGGCTGCAGGTGTTGCTCTGCTGTTGCGTGGGACGCTGTTCTTCTGAGGGCTTTGGTAACTGCTCTGCTGAGGGTAGCGGGCACCTGTGAAGCAGCAGTAGTCATCCTGGACATGTCGGCGCTCCAGGCTTCAAATAATGGCCCCTGGAGTTGGCGCATGCGCAGATGGAGCTCTTGGCTCAACATCTCATCTGTGCACGCACCATCTCCGAACAACATTTCATTGAGGCCTGCACTGCCGATGTTGCCTGCCTCACAGGGCCCGCAGCGAGCATCTGGGTCACCCGCCTTACTGGCCGCAGCATTGCCATATTCCACCACTGCCCCTGCCTCCTGTGACCCCGCTATACCACTGCTGCCGCCCCCCTCCCCCGTAAGACACCACCATATTATATGCCAGACCCCATTTTTTTTAACCTTTTTTTTTCTCTTAATGTGGGGTGCTTTTTAAAAAAATGTGCAAACTACCATTCAGTTTCATTTCTTACAAAATATGCAATTAATAGTTTTTTAGGACAATTGAGATAGAGATAAAACAACTTTATGCTCTATTAGTGACCAGAAAATATAAAACCTTTGTGTTGTTAGCAAATACAAATTCCAAAAAACTGAACACAGCACTGTGTGTGTGGATCCAGCCATTCTAAAGTATACAAATATAAAATACAATATAATTTACTTTGCTGTAAAATATTTTTGAAAGGATTAGGTATTATGCTATTGTCATAGTACTCCTGAAATAAATCTGCTACTAGAAGGTTAAGGGCACACTTGCATAATGGCTTGTAAAAATTGACTTGGTCATGAAGGTCTGAAGGTGATGAAAGCCCTCGGGTCTGGAGGTGTTTAATTATTTCAAGCATCATTGTTGTAGAAATGAATTTAATAGAAATGTTGCCCCATTCTCTATATTATTGCATGTAATCAGACAATAACTATATTCTTTAAAAAATACCTTTCACCAGTTTGAGCAAGTTAAATTGGTCACAATAGGAAATATTAGCTGCAAAGCTAAGAAAAATATATTTATTTTTTCATTTCTTCTCTCCATTGCAGAGATATTAGCTAATAAATTTACATTTTTAGGTACAAGGGGACAATACCACAGATTTTTCACTGGGTGTGTGTACCTTTTCCTCTGCATGAAGTTGACCAATCATAAGCAAGCAGCAATATATTAGGAGGAAAAAGAACACACCTAACACAAGCTTCCCAGTGTGAGACATGTAATGGCAGACCTACTCACCTCTCTTGTCTCAAAGATTAGCTGTTTGTGATCAATGATAAATGCTTCTCAGCATAAAATTTCAAAAAGTTTGAATATCCCACCATTTACAGTATATAATATCATCAAAAGAATAAGACTATGGAAAAAACATAGAACACACTAAGTAGCCCCACAAGGAGATTACTAGAATGCCATAATGTCATAAACAAGAACTTTTATTAAACATTTTTCTAAAAAATGACAACATTACATTCGGCACAATAGTGTAAAGTGAATCACAAGTGAGTCCCTCCTAACATGGGAGGGGTAGGAGCGGGCACAGTCAGACCATCGGTATCGGACATATGTACAATAGAGTAATCATGTAAATTACATCCATATGGCCCTCCACATAGTCCATGGAACCCTATGGGAATGACCTATATATTCATGGGGTATTCCCGAACACATTCACATATAGTACTATCGCAAATGCGAAATTAAAACATAGAATCTCGACCAATGTAAGTATGTTCAGGAAACCACCTAGTTCTCAATTGGTAAGCCAAATAAATTAATGGCTAAACTATATAGTATTTCTTCCAGTATCAAAACCTAAGTTCAAAACACAGATCAATCCAAAACTGTGGGGGAGGTGGGGTGAGCACTGTCGCTGCTAAAGTCCAAAATCAACTGCCCAAATAGCATTGCAGTATCAGTACCCAGCTCCACTACTCACCCACAGGTTCCATGAACAACAAGGTCCTATCTAAATCCAGACCATATTGTTATTAAGAGGGCCAACAAAGAAGTATACAGACCTGACCTATGGGCTGGCACGTGCGACCGCAGCCACCACGCCTCAACGCGTTTCACTGCTGCTTCTTCGGGAGGCAGGTGTACTATGAAAGCATTCAAGGGTCTATTTATACCCCTAAGTGATTAGGGAGCGCCACACATACAAGTGTTTTACTGGCGCGGACGCCGCCATGCAAAGTGGATAAACCGGAAATGACCCGACACTAGTTCCGGTCCCGGCGTGAAGCTGTCAGTCACGGGGGCCATGGCAACGCGATGCCACAGTCACCGCACATGCACAGCCACACGCCATCTGACCGTACTAAAGCGCCGGGGATCCACTGCAGGGCTTTGCCGCGCTCCACATGTATGACGCTCAAAAGTCTTTTTTTTATGTATAGAGATGTTAACGGTAACATGTAACAGTAAGCTATACCTCATAATTTATAAGGGGTTACCCATGTATAGATAGTTTTACAGATCGTTAGAATTAGTCATTTAGCACAATCAGGAATTTTTTAACATGTCCAATATATATATTGGAGGAGTATTTTTAGCCATTGTCATTAGACCAAATCATGGATATATGACTCATACCACAGAAAGGCATATAGATAATACATTATATACTATAACCCATCCGTATACATAAACCCGCAGATGTTGTTAAGCTAGGGTGAGATGGTAGTATAATTCATACCAGCAAAATGCCAGTATTGTATATATTATATATTATATTATCGAGCTGGGGTAATTCATCAATCTTCGATCCATATATACAATGTTCTGAACAGCACATATATGATTAAGCTGATTAATCCCAGCATTCCATAGTCCATCCCAGCAATCCGCTGGTAATACACGGCGTAATATAAATACACGAACGCCAGTGGTCCACACGTAGATATGCCAGCCTCCTGCTTATACAGTTAGAAGGCAGTTTTTCTTTTTCTGGTCCAGAGTCTCATATCCAGCCATCCAAAACGACTCCTCCCCTACACATAGACGACAATCACTAAGGCACTATAAACTCAAGAAGAAAGAAAAAATATTAGTACACCTAAAAGCAAGCCAATATCAATCACTTATTTAACCAGAAATTGTAAGAGAGTCATTAAAATATAAAAACAATTAAAAAATGCAAACGTCTCCTGAGCACAAATCAGTATTTTAGCTTAAAGAAAGGCGTTAAAACCAAAATTCTCGTTGAGCCCACCTGGAGATACCGTTCCCAACCGGTATATCCATCGGCTCTCAAGCCGAGCCAGGGATTTTCCAATATCCCCGCCCCGTATATCGGTGTTAATCTGGTCTATTGCCTTGACCAGAAGGAGTCGGGAGTCAGAGTTATGGAACTCCTTAAAATGACGGGGAATGGTTTTGAGCTTTTCGTCATCTGAGGCCTCCTTCAAATTTTTAATATCACGCACATGTTCACCTACCCGGGTTTTAAGTTCCCGGGTGGTCATGCCGATATAAAACAAATTACAGGGGCACGAGGCCTGGTAGATGACTGCTTTAAAAGTACAACTCAGGTATAACCTGATTTCGTACTCTTTCTCATCCCTGGTACCCCTAAAGGTCTTGGCCTTGCGCATGTTTGCGCATGCCTTACACAGGCCACAAGGGTAAAAGCCTACAGTTCCAGATGTTATTCTGCCACCATACCCTGCTCGATAGTGGCTATGCACAAGATGATCCTTGATGTTCCTTGCCCTACGCGCAGTCATAAGAGGAAGCGGTGGTACGTTTTTGTTCAAAATAGGGTCGGTTTTAAGGATGTCCCAGTGTTTCCTAAGTATCCCTCCTATATCTCTCCAACGATTATTGAATGTTGTAATTAATCGTACTTTATTTTCTTTTTGAGGTCTGGGTACAGAGTAATTAGGATATAAAAGGGACTCCCTGGTACATGTCTTTGCCCTAACCAGCCCACGTTTAATCACTTTTTTGCTGTATCCCCGACGCAGAAACCTCTCCGTCAAATCATCGGCTTGCCTGGAAAAAGCCACTTCAGTGGAACATATCCTCCTTGCCCTCAAAAATTGGGCTACGGGGATACCACTGATAGTTGCCGGAGTATGAGAGGATTCTGCGTGGAGGACAGCATTAGTGGCCGTGGGTTTTCTATATATTTCGGTACTTAACACACCCTGTTCCATAGTTCTGATTTTAATATCCAAAAATTCTATCTCATGGCCACATTTATATGTGAGAAAGACATTGATGGGATTCTGGTTGAGCCTGTCTATAAATCCAGCCAGTTCATCAGGGGACCCCTCCCACAGGAACCAGATGTCATCGATATACCTCATCCAATTGTGTACCCTACCAATATCGACATCTGGTTCCGTGAGAAAAATTTGTCTCTCCCAGGCCCCCAAAAACAAATTTGCATAGGCCGGGGCACAAGCCGCCCCCATTGCGGTGCCCCGCCTCTGGATATAGACAGACCCCCCAAAAGTAAATACATTGTGTGTTAGAACGTATTCCAATAGAATAAGTAACAGTTCCACCAGTGCCCCGTCGAGATTACTTGAGTTCAGAAACCAGGCCACTGCTTTGAGGCCATCATGGTGACCAATAGACGTGTATAAACTTTCCACGTCAGTGGTCACCATGATGGTCCCCTCTTCCAGAACTATATTGTCCAACCTCCTAAGAGCCTCCGTGGTGTCTCTTATGTATGATGGGAGGGCAGCGGCCAGAGGCTTCAAATAAAAATCCAACAACTGGCACACTCCCTCACATAGCCCGTCCATACCCGACACAATGGGGCGTCCAGGAGGATTAGAATAGCTCTTATGCAATTTGGGAATCAGGTAGAAGGTGGGCATCCTCGGGTGCTTGACAACCAGGCAGTCAAAAAGCTTTTTTGGAATAGTACCATTGTTATAGGCCTCTTCAAGGATCCCCACCAATTCCACCTGAAACTCCTGTGTTGGATCAACATACAGCCTCTGGTAGCAGGCCTGGTTACCCAACTGTCTACTGGCCTCTTTTTCATACATGATGTTAGGCCAAATGACAAGGTTGCCACCCTTGTCAGCTGGCTTAAATTGGACATCATGCCACTCTTTCATCTCGTCTAAGGCTCTGCATTCCTGTAAACTCAAATTAGAAAATCTATTGGGTTTTTGGTTCAAACCCTCAATGTCTTTCGTGACCATCCTGACAAATATATCAAGTGCAGGGCATAGACTGAGTGAGGGGAATTTTTTTGATTGTGCATAAAGATGTACTGGGAACTTACTTATTTGGGCTCCTGCAGACTCCTCCGCTAGGGCCTCTAATGTTTCTATCTCCTCTTCCTCCCTTTCCACTTCGGTGGGCCCTCCTGTAGAGGATTGGGTAAACATACGAGTAAACAACAATTTTCGTGCAAAAAGGTGGACGTCTTTAATGGCAGTAAAAGTGTCCAATTGCATGGTAGGGGCAAAAGACAAACCCCTCTCAAGCACCTGGATCTGAAAATCAGATAATACATGATTAGAAAGGTTGGTTACCTTAAATTGGTCCGTCCTTTCTTTTACTGCCTGAAAGAGGGGGCTGTTCGTCTAACACCGCCTGATCTGGTGTTAACGGTACTAACCGATGGTAATTCATTCTCTGAATGGTCCACCTCACTAGCCGTAGTTGCTGATGAAAAGGAACCCATTTTGGATCTACCCCTCTTAGATGATCCTATTTTATATTGCCATCTAAAGATTTTTTTGTTGGCATAATCGGATACGTCCCGCTGGTATTTCTTGGACTTTGTTGTACTAATTTTTTTTTCCCACTTTTGCATGTCTTTCTCAACCTCTTCAAAAAATTGTTGGACAGTTTCTGGAGGGAGATCTTTACGTAAATTGCTGGCCAATTCCGTCATTTCAATATCCAATGCTTCCAGGGCCACTTTGTTTTTATCAATAATGATCTGCAGGAAGGACTTTGAACAATTAGTTGCCACCTCTTCCCATCTATTGATATAGCTTTCATCCTCCAGAGGAAAGGAAGGGTATGTTTGAATTCGTAGGCCCCTAGGGATAATATTATTGGTTAAGTAATTTTCTAGAGACAGGTTCGTCCACCAGATTTTCATCCTTTTATGGACACTGTCTCTATATGTCACGCACAATTTTTTATTGTCAGGAGACGTTTGCTGTAAAAGGAAGGAGGAATCACACTTAAAGAGATCCACCGCCCTACTGCGCCAAGCTGCTTCTTTACTTTTGAAATCCATTTGGATTAGTGGTAGAAAAAATCCTGTAAAGATACAGGAGATTATTAATCTAATGATCCACAAATACCACATCTTAATATCCACCAGACGGCATTTTTATCATAGAACACAAGGAGATTACTAGAATGTCATAAACAAGAACTTTTATTAAACATTTTTCTAAAAAATGACAACATTACATTCGGCACAATAGGGTAAAGTGAATCACAAGTGAGTCCCTCCTAACATGGGAGGGGTAGGAGCGGGCACAGTCAGACCATCGGTATCGGACATATGTACAATAGAGTAATCATGTAAATTACATCCATATGGCCCTCCACATAGTCCATGGAACCCTATGGGAATGACCTATATATTCATGGGGTATTCCCGAACACATTCACATATAGTGAATATAGCAAATGCGAAATTAAAACATAGAATCTCGACCAATGTAAGTATGTTCAGGAAACCACCTAGTTCTCAATTGGTAAGCCAAATAAATTAATGGCTAAACTATATAGTATTTCTTCCAGTATCAAAACCTAAGTTCAAAACACAGATCAATCCAAAACTGTGGGGGAGGTGGGGTGAGCACTGTCGCTGCTAAAGTCCAAAATCAACTGCCCAAATAGCATTGCAGTATCAGTACCCAGCTCCACTACTCACCCACAGGTTCCATGAACGACAAGGTCCTATCTAAATCCAGACCATATTGTTATTAAGAGGGCCAACAAAGAAGTATACAGACCTGACCTATGGGCTGGCACGTGCGACCGCAGCCACCACGCCTCAACGCGTTTCACTGCTGCTTCTTCGGGAGGCAGGTGTACTATGAAAGCATTCAAGGGTCTATTTATACCCCTAAGTGATTAGCGATCGCCACACATACATGTGTTTTACTGGCGCAGACGCCGCCATGCAAAGTGGATAAACCGGAAATGACCCGACGCTAGTTCCGGTCCCGGCGTGAAGCTGTCAGTCATGGGGGTCATGGCAACGTGATGCCACAGTCACCGCGCATGCACAGCCACACGCCATCTGACCGTACTAAAGCGCCGGGGATCCACTGCAGGGCTTTGCCGCGCTCCACATGTATGACGCTCAAAAGTCTTTTTTTTATGTATAGAGATGTTAACGGTAACATGTAACAGTAAGCTATACCTCATAATTTATAAGGGGTTATCCATGTATAGATAGTTTTACAGATCGTTAGAATTAGTCATTTAGCACAATCATGAATTTTTTAACATATCCAATATATATATTGGAGGAGTATTTTTAGCCATTGTCATTAGGCCAAATCATGGATATATGACTCATACCACAGAAAGGCATATAGATAATACATTATACACTATAACCCATCCGTATACATAAACCCGCAGATGTTCTTAAGCTAGGGTGAGCTGGTAGTATAATTCATACCAGCAAAATGCCAGTATTGTATATATTATATATTATATGTTCGAGCTGGGGTAATTCATCAATCTTCGATCCATATATACAATGTTCTGAACAGCACATATATGATTAAGCTGATTAATCCCAGCATTCCATAGTCCATCCCAGCAATCCGCTGGTAATACACGGCGTAATATAAATACACGAACGCCAGTGGTCCACACTTAGATATGCCAGCCTCCTGCTTATCCAGTTAGAAGGCAGTTTTTTCTTTTTCTGGTCCAGAGTCTCATATCCAGCCATCCAAAATGACTCCTCCCCTACACATAGACGTCAATCACTAAGGCACTATAAACTCAAGAAGAAAAAAAAAATATTAGTACACCTAAAAGCAACCCAATATCAATCACTTATTTAACCAGAAATTGTAAGAGAGTCATTAAAATATAAAAACAATTAAAAAATGCAAACGTCTCCTGAGCACAAATCAGTATTTTAGCTTAAAGAAAGGCGTTAAAACCAAAATTCTCGTTGAGCCCACCTGGAGATACCGTGCCCAACCGGTATATCCATCAGCTCTCAAGCCGAGCCAGGGATTTTCCAATATCCCCGCCCCGTATATCGGTGTTAATCTGGTCTATTGCCTTGACCAGAAGGAGTCGGGAGTCAGAGTTATGGAACTCCTTAAAATGACGGGGAATGGTTTTGAGCTTTTCGTCATCTGAGGCCTCCTTCGAATTTTTAATATCACGCACATGTTCACCTACCCGGGTTTTAGGTTCCCGGGTGGTCATGCCGATATAAAACAAATTACAGGGGCACGAGGCCTGGTAGATGACTGCTTTAGAAGTACAACTCAGGTATAACCTGATGTCGTACTCTTTCTCATCCCTGGTACCCCTAAAGGTCTTGGCCTTGCGCATGTTTGCGCATGCCTTACACAGGCCACAAGGGTAAAAGCCTACAGTTCCAGATGTTATTCTGCCACCATACCCTGCTCGATAGTGGCTATGCACAAGATGATCCTTGATGTTCCTTGCCCTACGCACAGTCATAAGGAGAAGCGGTGATAAGTTTTTGTTCAAAATAGGGTCGGTTTTAAGGATGTCCCAGTGTTTCCTAAGTATCCCTCCTATATCTCTCCAACGATTATTGTATGTTGTAATTAATCGTACTTTATTTTCTTTTTGAGGTCTGGGTACAGAGTAATTAGGATATAAAAGGGACTCCCTGGTACATGTCTTTGCCCTAACCAGCCCACGTTTAATCACTTTTTTGCTGTATCCCCGACGCAGAAACCTCTCCGTCAAATCCTCGGCTTGCCTGGAAAAAGCCACTTCAGTGGAACATATCCTCCTTGCCCTCAAAAATTGGAATCAAATAATTTACCAAAAATACATAAACACCTCATAAATCCACCTGGGAGATCAATTATTTCAGGCATCAATTCTCTTACTGCTAATCTAGCTGCCTATCTAGACCAACTCATGAAGCCTTATGTACACGATTTGGACAGTTATTTGAGGGACTCCACTCAACTTATTAATTCTTTATGCAATATTAAATGGGAAGATTCTTATTTATTTCTTACCATAGACATTTCAGCATTGTACTCCAATATATCGCACCACCTTGGTCTACTTTGCTTATCTCTTTTCTTAGAAGAAGATAAAAAAATCCCGTCCATTCAGAAGAATTTTATACTAGAGGGCATGGAATTTGTTTTAAACAATATTTTTATTATTTTTGAGAACACACTTTACCATCAGAAACTCGGCACAGCAATGGGCTCTAGAGCAGCATGTTCTTATGCCAACCTTTTTATGGAAATTTTTGAGCATCTTTTCATCCAGAACAGTATTTTTGAAGGAGACATAATTTTGTATAAACGTTATATAGACGATCTGTTTATTATCTGGGACAATAAACATAATACCATTACTTCCTTCCTGCAACATCTTGATCAGAATAACTGGGGACTTAGTTTTACATCCACCTCTCATAATTTTGAAATTAATTTTTTGGATCTCACTGTCTTCCATCATGACAATAAAATTATCACCAAAACTCATTTCAAGCAAGTGGATGTCAATGGGTACATCCACTATAGTAGTGAGCATTACAATAAATGGCTGACGAACATCCCTGCCAACCAATACAAGCGCATCAGAAAAAACTGTTCTCGTCTAGATGATTTTAAAAACCAGGCGACTATCCTAAGAAATCGTTTTTTAGAAAGGAAATATCCCAAAACTCTTGTCCAAAAGGCATATCATGTTTCTGCCAGTTTGGAACAAAAAGACTTGATCACACCCGCAATCCCCACTACCTTTGTCCCTGACGAAATTGAGTGTCCTTTCAATCTCAATTTCCTCACTACGTATAGCAATGACAATCTCAGAATCAGGAATATTTTCACAAAGCACTGGAAGATACTGCTTAATGACCCTTTATTAAAAACCATTCTCCCTCCCCTCCCGGGCATCACTTTTAGGAGGGCTCCCAGTATTAAAAATGTTATAGCTCCCAGCCATCTCAGAACAGTCCCTCTGAGAACTAACTATCCTACTGCACTTCCGGGGTCTTATCGCTGTGGTTTGAGAAACTGTCTATGCTGCAAAACCATTTGCCATAAGCGTACGAGTTTCTCCTCCAAGGGAGCAGAAGTTTTTTCTATCAAATCCCATCTCACCTGTCAATCAAATTTTGTGGTTTATCTCATTGACTGCCAATGTGGCAAACAGTACATAGGCAGAACATGCCAAGCTCTGCACAACCGTTTGAACTCGCATAGACATAACATCAAGATCTGCTACATGCAGCATGGACTTTCTAAGCATTGCGCTTTAGCCCATGACAAGACCATGGCTTTTACCATCACACCCATAGAACAAATTCCCTCTGATTGCTCTAATCGAATGGACAATCTTAGTAAGAAAGAATCTTTCTGGATACACAAACTGGATACCTTGAAACCTATGGGCTTGAACTTGATAACTGATTTATCCTTTTAGTGCATTTTTTATCAGGATTTTATTGGTGTATTATGTTGTCATCATGTTTGCTATTACTTTATGGTTTTATGATATTTATGTTCATCTTTTAAAAGAATGATTTTAGTGCCCGCCTTTAGATATCTCCACTCTTTTTATATGTACACGTATTTTACCATCCTTCATTTCTATATAACCCCCCCCTTTTTTAGTTCCATTTATACACATATTTTTAGTTTCACATATATTTGCATTTTTAGTAGTGATTTTTATAGAAGACTCCTTGTTAGTTAGGAGCATCCTTCCCCTTTTTTCTTTTGTCCACCCTACCTAGTGGATTTATACTCGTACATTCTATATGTCTATTTATAAACTGAAAAATAAGGAGCGCTGATAGTGTAATACCAACAGATCAGTGAGGTAGATCAGGAAAAATACACTCACCTGAAAAGGTTGTGAGATAGTCACAACCACTGATAGAGCATAGGATGAAGGCGTCTGCTGCAGCCCCACAAGGATGTGCATACAAATCAGAGTGAAGAGGGGGTTAATGCCGCGCATCAGCCAAAATGAAGATGTAGCACGTTGATGTTATAAACATATTCTTTTATTCCATCGGTCTACGCGTTTCGAGGATACACCTCTTCTTCAGGACCAGTGCATCAACATAGTATCTATGTTGTTGCACTGGTCCTGAAGAAGAGGTGTATCCTCGAAACGCGTAGACCGATGGAATAAAAGAATATGTTTATAACATCAACGTGCTACATCTTCATTTTGGCTGATGCGCGGCATTAACCCCCTCTTCACTCTGATTTGTATGCATATATGTCTATTTATGCAGTTTCAATGTACTTTTCCCTGGATCTCCATGTCCCTCATATTACCCTTTTTTATCATTCTTGTTGTTTTAAATTTTTTTTTTTTTTGCCCCTTTCCCCCCCCCCTTTTTTGGGTTTTATAATAATGTATCATGATATATTCCTCCAGGTCCTCACAGTCCCCTTTCCTCGGGTGACTTTTTGGCTACTTAAAAATAGTCCTCCCCCCCCCCTGCGCTGTTACAGGGACCTCACTGAATGATCGAATATCCAACACATGTTCTTCACTATGTTACAGAGGTTTGTCTTTTGTACACATTCCTCTCCAGCCCCCTCTTTTTTCATCTATGTGACCCTCCTTTTACTGCATTTCATGTTTTTAAATAATACTTCTTCAACACATTTTCCTTATTTTCCCCTTTTTTTCATATTCCACGTGTCTTTCTATATTTAATCACTGTCACAGTTCCCAGCCGATAATACGGCTGTGATATGCACACCTCTAGATCTTTATCACTTCCATACGCAAGCACACTAAAACTAAACTTTTTTCCCATGATATCCACCTTTAGTTAACTTTCAGCGCAGGCGCCCTGCATTCGTTTTCCCTTTTGTCTTCTGCTCCACATGTTCATTCACCTTAGATCACCCCTGGCGCAGGCGCACATCACATTTTCCCACGCTGTCAACCTTGCTTAACCTCTCTTGCGGGCTGACACCGCTGCTGCTCCATACCTTTTCTCACTAGCTGAATACATTCACCACGGAGCCGCTATTAAACAACTGTTAATACTCCACCCGAAGTCTTTTTTAACACACCTCTTTTCACTGCACTTCTCACCCTTATTTCATTTTTTACACACTCAATAATACACGCAAATGAAAATAAACACTACAATTCCAATTCTCTATGTTCATGTTTATTAAGGTTATTTCTTCACTTTTTTTCACATGAATGTCATTTTTTTCCCCTAGGAATCAATACATTCAAATGCCCCATGCATATTTCTCTATTTCATTTTTTATGGTTTATTTTTCCATCTTTTTATTTTTTATTTTTTATTTCTTATTTTTCATTTTCAACATTGTCCTTTTTCATTTATTTCATTCTTAATTTCTGTCCCCACCAGTTATCACATTTCATTATTTTCCCCATATATTTCCCTGTTTATATTTCATTTTATTGCTTCACAGTTTTTTTCACCACTTCTTCCTTTTTTTCTTCTTTTTTTCTTTTTTCTCACTTCCTTCTTTTTTTCTTCTTTGCTTCCTTTTCTCTCCTTTTTCTTCCCTTTTTTTCTTTTCCTTATTTTCTTTTTCCCTCCTTTGTCTTTCTCCTTCTTTTTTCTTCCTTTCTCTATTTTCTTTTTTTCTTTCTTTTTTTCTGCCTTCAACATCCAGAACTTTATCCACCTCCTCACATGCTTATCAGCCACGAGGAGGACGATGACATCATTAGTGAATACGTGGCGTTTTTTTCAACATACATATGGCAGCCTTTAGCCTCTTTTTCGCTATAGTATTCTCTGCACATTTGTCCTAAGGAAGAGGACGGATATGTCCTTGAAACGCGTAGACCTGTGAAAATAAAGAAAAGAGTTTTACTATCTTCACCTGGACTCTTGTGGTTTGGCGCGGTATTCTAATCCTGCCTTTCTCCTGCTGATTTAAACTACTCCTTGCTGCGGAACCGCTGCCATCCACGTTATCTACATGCTTTCAAAGGAGTTGTGACTGTCACAACCCCACCAGGTGATTGTTTCTTTTGACATTCACCACCCTTTGTCATACCGGGTAAGACCCTATTGCGCCTTATCTCTCCACAGCTTTGCCGAGCTACAGACAATGGGAAGACACCACACCCTTCTTACTTCCCCTCCTGTCTGCTGACCACTGCCAAAGATAGCTCTGATATTCTGGCTCCTGTTCTGTTTTGTGATTCTGGTGTTCTGACTTCTGCTTGTTTCCTGAATACCATCCTGCCTGCTGTTTATGTACCTCACTGCCCGATCCGAATTTGACCTCTGCTACGTTTTCTGATTACGTCCTTGCCTACTGATTCTGTCCCTGTTCTGCAATTCCTGGTTTGACCCTGCCTGACGACTACTCTCTCGGACTGCTGCCTTCCACAGGTAGTGATCTCCAGGGCCCTGTGTAATTCCAAATTCCTGTACAGGGGTTAAAGGGTTTCAGGGTTCTGGGGGTCCTGCTTGGTGAAGTGGTTTCCCTCTGTCCATTACAGCCCGTCTGAGTCTGTGGATCCAGGCAGGCATTACAGGGACCCATTCAGAGGTTAACTGTGACGTGGCAGTGGGCTTCATACAGTCTGATCAGAAGGTTAAGTGAAAAACCTCAGGTTCAGCTATTTAATTTTTTGCCTAGCGGCTTTAGATCAAAGTAGGATTTTTGGATGTGCGGCTCATGTCTAATTATCCATTATGCTATTGTCAATGATTCGGCACTTTAGCTATCCGCCAACATACAGGAGGAAGGAGGGCAGGTTTTTTCTTTTGATACACTACATCTTAGAATGCTTTTTTCAACCCCAGTGAGAGCCATTCAAAGACTGTGAATGGCTCTCACTGTGGTGCCTGCAGACATCATGTAGTGAAGCAAACCTGTGCATTGTGGTCATCTTTTTGCGAACGACATATCCAAACACAGTGAGTACCTGAGCACCTGATCCTCATTCGAGTACCAAACAGTGGTGAACACGCTCACTCAACATTACATGCCACTCTTTGACAGGTAACATTCTTAGGAGATATTGAATGCTAATTTATCATACATATTTTTTATGCAGTATCATGTGGTTTGAATCAGTTTTGAACAGATTTTTTTTTTTTTTTATTAAAAATGTATTGTTTGGAATGGTTGCATTTGGAGTCTAAAATGGCCGCCGTTGGAGGAGGATGTACATAAAGGAGCTCCTGTATATCCAGCCACATCTGAGCTCCTGATCGGGACAGCGCTAGCCAAAACCCCCATACAGCATCTCTGGGACTCGGGGGGCCCTAAGAGACGCAAATTGCAGGACGACACCCACCCTAAGGCCCTGCGGGACACAATCTTCAGAGGAGGCCCGGGACCACGCTGAAGAAGTCGCGGCCTGGAGTGTGGTGAACAGCGCCCAGGGGAAAGAGTGTCGTCGGGGAGGACTGTTGGGCTTCCATCAGAGCAGAAGCGGAGCCCAGAGGAGGGGAGCCTGGTCCGGACACCAATCGCAGAGGCTGAAGGTGGGATTTGTGGCGGCCGCGGGTAATTGGAAGAGAGCCGGCGCCATCTTGCGACAGCGGGAGCGGAGGCCTGAAGAGTGGTGAGAAATACAAGAGAGGCGGAGGGGGTTCCGGGAGTCCACGAGCTCAGGAGGAGAAGTTACTCACCCAGACCGGGAGGGAGAGAGGCAGTGGGGCACGAGTCTGACGTGGTGCCTGGAAGCCGCTGGAGGTTGTCGGGCCCCATAGCCCCCAGACCATCCATTAACGAGATGAGATGAGAAATGTTATGTTATGTGTGTTGAAAATTTAAGAAACAAAACATTGAAAAGAAAAAAAAAAAAAGAATGGTTTCATTCAGTATCAATTTCAAAGAAGTGACATGCACTTTTATTTTCCTCCAAGCTTATTTTAAAACCTTTTCTGAAATAGTCTAAAAAGAAAACCACATATTAACTTTAAATTGGATTTCCCATAGAAATTAATAAATAAGAAGAGTTTTTCAAGCACATTTTAAATAGTTTTTGCAAATTTTGGATAGAATCTGCTATAAAAATAGTGACACAATCCATCTTCGCATTGTCTAAGGGTATGTGAACAGTGAGTTTTTGGAGCAGAAACTGAGTGGAAACTCCCACATTTTGAGGATTTTAGAGGAGGATTTTCAGGTTTTCGCTCCAAAAACTCCACAAAAAAAAATCAGTGTGAACATATTCTAAGCTGGCAGGAGGATTAAAAAATTACCTTAATTTCCTATCCTTACCTAGAACACAAATTAGTAATTTTTCATACCTCCCCTTCAACATGTAAATTGTAAATTCAGAGTATAGGCATCTTCACAATGTCAACAGCTAATTTGCATCTTGTGTGAACTGGATGGATATATAAAGACATACTCTTATGTGTGGCTCATTAAGTAATTAGTGTTCCTTTGTGATCCACTACTCCAAAACTAGAATGAAAAAAATGCTTATCCAATGACCCCTTCTTTACCAGATGGACAATTATTTAACTGGTTGTAGGAGCAGATCTTGGCTCATTGGTTTCTCATTCGGTGTAGGAAATTTAATTGTATTTGTTGACTTATTGACCAGCGGCTTAATGATTGGTCATTAAGTTTTGTCTAACTACCTGTATAGCTCATTCTATCAGTCCATTTTAATGACCTAGTTACTCCCATCAGTCTAATTTTTCTGCTTTATTTCAATTTAGATGTTTTAGACCTTGTTGTTTTTCAACTCTCTGTTTAATTACTGTCGATAGGTTATGTATTCGATACTTAAATCAACTGCCTGTGATGGGGATTAACGGGTTGACACTTAGTTCTAAAGCAGATTTTAACTACAATATACTGGTTTGTTTCAGTGAAAGATAAAAATGTCCATATTGATTTCCACATATAATAGACAAAAGAGACCAGCTCCGCCAAGAAACTGTTGAATTTTAACCATTCCAGGCAGCTCTTAAGAATTTGTTTTTCAGAGTGTATTGGCAGTGGAAGCTACAGCTAAGTCCCTTGCAAAGACTAGGCTTGTTACTTCTATGTGATATTTTACTTATACTTTATGTTGTTCTATACACTTAGATATGTGTTCCTATACAGTCTAATCTTTTACTGAATACAATTCACCTTTTGTGCCTCCCCTATTTCCTCATAGACTGTAAGCTTATGAGCAGGGCCCTCATTCCTCTTGGTATCTGAATTTTATTATTTGTATTGTCTCATATTGTCTGTACATGTGCCCTTTCAATTATAAAGCGCTGTGGAATATGTTGGCGCTATATAAATAATATGTATTATTATTATCATTATGAATATTTACTATTAAAGGTGAGCAAATCATACTGGTCACTGCAGGGGAAAATTAGTTTTACAATGTAGCCATTCACATTATGGCTCATAGTGGAATATCTTCAATGGAAGCTATCATTGTAACATGACCTATTGTTTAAAACACTTTGTAAAGCATTGTTGCCTCCGTGAAGAGCAGAGTTATAAAACTATGAAATCTGTACAATAAATACCATAAGAAAAAAATATGCCCAAAGTGCCGTTTTTCTATTATTCCGTAACCTAAAAAATTTAATTTAAATATGTCAAAAATCCATAGTGTATGTTTAAAAAACATAATACAGTATCACTAAAAGTGTTAATTTGTGCCACAAAAAAAGCCCTCATATGACATTGTTGATAAAAAAAATATAAAAGCTATAGCTCTAAGAATATGCTGCAAAACCAAATTTTATTTTTGTTTTATAATTTATTTTTTTGTAAAGTTTTTTTAATGTGCAAAACTGAAGAATAAAGTAGAAGCATCTGGATTCAAAATGCTCTCCACATCCCTATATGAATTTCTTTGAAAAAACAATTTTTTTAAAATTGTAATCCACTTTTAGATCATTTCATAAGTAAACACTGAACATATCAACTGAAATTTATCAGTAACCTAAAGCACAATGTGTCATGAAAAAACAATATCACTGGGATATATAGAAGCAATCAAAATTCATCATATAAAGTGACAGGTCAGATTGAAAAATCTAGTCCATTCAGGAACGCCAACTTTGTGGGTTATAAAGGGTTATTACTAGGGATGAGCGAATGTATTCCCCACTATTTGGTATCCGACGGATAATGGGGTATTTGAGCTATTCACTATCCGACGGCTAATAAGGTATTTGCTCCGATACTTTTATTTTCATTTCTGGTCTTCCTGGTGCCTTTTTCCAGCCAATGAACACATCTGACGTTGTTTGTCCTCACAGTAACGCTGCAGCCATTTTTGTTGCTGTGTTACTGTGATCGGCTTGGCCGCACAGTGTCATAGGGCCTATATAAGGCAGCCGCCATTTTGTGTGCACACATTCATTCCTTAGCTGCCGGTGTAGCTAGACTGTACTGTGTGTGGTACAGAGTTTTTCAAGCCAACTAATGCTAGTCCTTCTAAGGGCTGAAGATATTTAGCATTAGCTGCTAGCGGCTGTGTAAATTCATAGAAACAGATAAAGGGACAGTGTTACTGTATTGATTAGTCTGGTGACAGCCGTTCCTGTTTTAAACCTGCAAAAAAAAATAAAAAATCCTCTTATTAGTGGTGCATACGGTCTGTTACGGCAGTGTGTGATATAGTGACAGCTTATTCACAGGCAGGGAGAGATTTAAAGCTGTCCTGACATCTGCTTGTGTCTGTTATACTAGCAACAGGTATTACAACTTGCAAAAAAAGGTCCCAAAATTGTAAAAACAACGGGTTCAGGTGTAGTGTAGTGCCTGTCAGCCAGCATCTCAATTCACAGTCTCAGTGTTACCCAATTTTTATTAATACTTGGTGTCCGTGGCACTACTTGTGCCTCAAGGCCAGTACCATCCTAGCAGCAACCTAGTGTAATTTTGGGGGCTTCATATCTTACAGAACCTACATAGTGGCTTGGTCTTATTAAAACACAGTCTCAGTGTTACCCAATTTTTATTAATACTTGGTGTCTGTGACACTACTTGTGCCTCAAGGCCAGTACCTTCCTATCAGCAAACTAGCATAATTTTGGGGGCTTCATATCTTACAGAACTTAGATAGTGGCTTCCTGCAACTAACACACAGTCTCACCCAATTTTTATTTATACTTGGTGTCAGTGGCACTACTTTTGCCTCAAGGCCAGTACCTTCCTTGCAGCAACCTAGCATACTTTTGGGGGCTTCATATCTTACAGAACCTACATAGCGGCTTGCCCTTATTAAAACACAGTTTCAGTGTTACCCAATTTTTATTAATACTTGGTGTCCGTGGCACTACTTGTGCCTCAAGGCCAGTACCTTCGTATCAGCCACCTAGTGTAATTTTGGGAGCTTCCTATCTTACAGAACCTACATAGTGGCTTGCTCTTACTAAAACACAGTCTGAGTGCCAAAAACCAATACTAAAAGTGTTGTCAAACCTTTTTTTCTTTTGGGGCTGAAAGACTTTCACAACATCTCTGTCGACTCCTCCAAGTTGTAGTTTGTCCAATAAAGGTACCTTTTGGTTTTTAGACTTACAAAAACAGCTATCGTGAGAAACTATTAACACAAGTTTAACAACCCGGCATAAGTGTTGTTCCACTGCCTGTAGAAAAGTTCACGTTACAGTATTCACCTTATATAATCAAACAAAAAAAATGGGAAAAAGAGGGGGTAAGGGCCGTGGACGAGGTGGTAGTGACAGTGGTGGTCGCCCAAGCAGTGTGATCGAGCCAAAGAAAAAGGTTCCTGTTTAATCTACCTCTGCCTTCCTATCCCAATTTTCTTGTCCACATGGGAAAGCACTCTTGCACCCTGAACAGTGCAAACAGGTAACGAGTTGGCGAGCAGAAAATGCCTCCAGTTACTTGTCGAGTAGCAAATCCCAAGGGTCCACACAGACAGACTTGAGTATGACCCATCGAATCCTCAGTCTGATCATCCTTACTCACAACATCAGTATTCTAATGAAACATATGACACCAAAGCAGGTTACTCTGAGGAACTGTTTACGGGACCCTTTGACCTTTCTTGCCTCTCACCGCACAACACCACCAACGCAGGTGATGCCGTGGTGTGCAGTGATGCACAGATCTTTGAGCACCCAAGGCCAGAAGTTGTTGGAAGCCATGTTGTTGGCTGTGACATGCTGACAAATCAGGTGGAAGTGTTGGAGGATGATGAAACACAGTTGCCCTCAGGTCAGCCTGAAACCTCCATTACCGAAGATGTTGACCTTCAGGAATTTGAAGTCGACCTGGTCGATGATGAGGTGACTGATCCAACATGGACGGGTGGCATGGATTGCGAGAGCAGCAGTGCAGAGGAACATATGCCCATAGTCCGCAAAAAGGCTGTAAGAGATAGGGTTTCGACCACTGCCAGCGTTCAATCAACTGTGCACATGACACCACCACCTGTGGCATCTCATAGTCCAAGGGTCCATGCACCACCTGTGCCATCTCAGAGTCCAGGGTCTGTGCACCACCTCAGCCATCTCAGAGTCCAAGGATCCGTGGTGCGATTGTGTGGGAGTTTTTTTTCCAAAAGTCCTTCAGACCAAACGGTTGCCATTTGTCAAATCTGTCAGGCCAAGCTTAGCAGAGGCAAAAATATTTCCAGCTTGGGCACCTCCAGCATGAGAAACCATATGTTAGCAAAGCACACCACTAGGTAGTTGACAGCTCTAGGTGAAAAACACGATTTCCAGACTCAAAACTCTGCCACTTCCCCTGGGCTGCCTGCTTCCCAATCTGGTGTGCAAGAAGGTGGCGCTGATGCCTCCTTCTCCCAACCTGATGTTGGCCAAACTCAATCATCAACGACTTCAGCTTCGATGTCCCAGCGTTCGTTGAGTTGTCCTTACCACAGACCTTCGAAAAGAAGTAAAAATACCCCGTTACGCACCCAAGGGCAGAAACCATAACTGCACACATTGCATCATAGCCCTTGAGATGTTGCCGTATCGGCTTGGGGGAACAGAGGCTTTCCACAACCTTTTGGCGGTGTTAGAACATCGGTACTCTGTGCCTAGCAGCCACTATTTTTTTCGTTGTGCCATCACCGCGCTCCACAATCATGTGTCTGTAAACATCAAACAGGCTCTGACCAACACCATAACATTGAAGGTCCACGTAACCACAGACACGTGGACAAGCAGAAGTGGACAGGGACGCTACATCTCACAGACAACACACTGGGTGAACCTGGTGGCGGCTGGTAAAGAGTCTGAGCTGACAACATCCCATATAATTCCCACACCCAGAATAGCAGGGCCCACTTCAATCACAGTTTCAGTAGCCTCCTACAAAGCAACAACTCCCTCCTCCTCCTACTCTTCATCTGGCTCCTGTGCATCCTCCTGAACATCCGCCGGTGTCCAGACCTACTTACCAAGGTACGACATATTAGCGCACATTTCCGCAAGTCATCTCCCTCTTTTGCTAGCCTGGCAGTGCTGCAGCAGCGCTTACACTTGCCTCGTCATGGGCTAATATGTGACCTCCCTACGAGATGGATTTCAACCTATCATATATTGGCCAGGATCCATGAGCAGCAGAGGGCAGTATCCCAATTCCAGCTGGAACATGGTTGTCAGACGCAGCTGCTAGACATAAGTACTGCTGAGTGGGTGTGGATTGCAGAAATTTGTCAGGTCTTGGAGAAATTTGATTACTGTACCAACATTGTGAGCAGTGAGGATGCTGATATCAGCATTACCATTCCACTGATTTGTTTATTAAAACGCTCTCTGGATGGTCTGACTGACCAAAGTGTTCATGCACCCGAGTTGTCTGTCTGTGGATCCAGACTTCACAATGGTTGCTAGTAATCCGCACAACCTCAGCCAACAAGCTCAGGCCACCTTTGCTCAGCATCATGGGGAGGAGGATGAGGAGGATGATGAAGAACAGGAATGCTTTGAAGTTGGTAACCAAGGGATTGACAACCCATGCTTCAGGGCTGTCCAGCATGGATTCCCTGACGAGGAGCAGGAGGAACAGAGAGAGACTGAGGAGGAGAGAAGGTTTAGGGAGACAGAATGTATTCTTAACAGTGACAGACAAAGTTTTCCAGTTCGGCGTCTGGGACACATGGCACAGTTCATGTCACACTGCCTTTCTCATGACTGTCAGGTAGTTCACATTTTGGCAGACAACAAATACTGGTTATGTACTTTCTTTGATCCATGCTACAAAGACAAATTGACTTTGCTACTTGTGGAGGCTAATAAGGATTGTACTACGGAAACATTCAAGAGGGCTGTAGTGGAGCAGTTGATGAAACGATTACCCTTAGATCATCCTGGCGTCAGAGGTAGTGTGTCATCTCACGCAACAGGACTACAAGAGAGGGCTACGTATAGTAGGAGCAACACAGGCGGTGGACTAATGTGCCAAAACTTGTCCATTTTCCACAAACCGTCAACTGCGAATCAGATAACGGTTGGGGGAACAATGACAAGGAGGCAACAGTTAAGTAAGATGGTGAGGGCCTATGTAGGTGACCGTATCAGTGTGCTTGCTGAGTCTACTGTTCTCTTTAACTATTGGGTTTCCAAGCTCAACATCTGGCTAGACCTCACGTTATACACTTTGGAAGTGCTAGCTTGCCCTGCTGCGAGTGTGTGAGAAAGTGCAGACAGTTTGACGATTATCAAAATGAACCATAGATGGATTGCACCAGAGTATCTCAGGCTGTCTAACAATACCCAATAATAAGTGTAGCCCCAAAATTTGTATTTCGTAAGTTCAAATAAGTTCCATTGTTTCTCATTCAAGAATATTTTGTCTTCTATCATCTAATGAGACCACATGACTAATGTAACTGTTATGCCGCTGCATTGTAACTGTTTGGCCCAATCACCCAGGGCAATATTTTTCAAGCCTTTGTGCATTATGCACTGGCATAATCACTGTCGTGGCTACACTGTCTAGAACAATTGGTCAGGCAGTCTCTCTTTGTGTTCTTTATTGATGCTGTGCTCCACAGTGTGTTTGCCCCCTGCAAAATCAGATTTTTTTTTAGCTCCTTGGCATGTTATGGCCTGTTGCTTATCCTATCATTTTTTTTTAAATAAGCTGTTAGGAGCTGTTGGGAGTACCTTGTGAGGCTTTGCTACATGGTGTCTGAACCATTACACCCTAGGGGAACTGAATGTATTAAACTTCTTGGCATGTTATGCCCTGTTGCTTATCCTACCAGTTTTTTTTAAAAAAAGCTATTGGGAGTACCTACTTATGCAGTGATCCATAGTGTCTGAACCATTTTCCCCTGGGGAAACTGAATGTATTAAACACCTTGGTATGTTATGCCCTGTTATGCCCTACCCGTTTTTTTAAAAACAGCTGTTGGGAGCTGTAGGAAGTACCTTGTGATGCTTTGCTATATGGTGTCTGAACCATTACACCCTGGGGGAACTGGATGTATTAAACTTCTTGGTATGTTATGCCCTGTTACCTATCCTTCCAATATTTTTAAAAAAGCTGTTGGGACCTGTTTGGAGTACCTTGTGGTGCTTTGCTACATGGTGTCTGAACCACTACACCCAAGGGGAACTGAATGTATTAAATTCCTTGGCATGTTATGCCCTGTTGCTTATTCTACCAATTTTTTTTAAAATAAGCTGTTGGGAGCTGTTGGGAGTACCTACTGATGCAGTGCTCCATAGTGTCTGAACCATTATCCCCTGGGGAAACTGAATGTATTAAACTCCTTGGCATATTATGCCCTGTTGCTTATCCTACCATTTTTTTTTAAAAAATAAGCTGTTAGGAGCTGTTGGGAGTACCTTGTGATGGTTTGCTACATGGTGTCTGAACCATTACACCCTAGGTGAACTGAATTTATTAAACTCCTTGGCATGTTATGCCCTGTTGCTTTTCCTACCAATTTTTTTAAAAAAAGCTGTTGGGAGCTGTTGGGAGTACCTTCTGATGCTGTGCTACATGGTGTTTGAACTATTCTCCCCAGGGGAAACTGCATTTTTTTTAAATCCTCGGTGATAGCTAGTGGAATAAAGCCTGAGTTCCAGAGTGAAACAACTGCCACTTCCACGATGCTGTATGCTTCACAAACTGAAGTCTAGGAAGCAGGCGATGATACCTCCTGCTCCCAACCTGCTTTTGGTCAGATGCGATCATCATCAACGACATCAGCGTTGCTGTCCCAGCGTGGCATTTGTTTGTCCTTAAAACAAACATTTCTCAATCATTTGAATAGAATTTGAATAGAGGGCCACTGGAGCCGGTGGTGTTTGTGGAGGAGGAGGAGGAGGGCAAGGCCAACAGCCAAATGGCCACATTGGCAATAGCACTGTAAAGTGTTATGGAGTACGTATTCCAACTTTCACACTAATGATATAGGGGATGCAGAAAACTACAAATGACTGCCATCCCTCCCCAATATATGTTACAGGGCCCACCTGAAAGCCCTAAGAAGTCTGAGATTTGAGGAAAGTCAGTGGACCTTCCTACATTTGAGTAGAGGGCCACTGGAGCCAGTGGTGCTGGTGGAGGAGGAGGAGGGCAAGGTCAATATCCCAACGGGCACATTGTAGCTGACCTTTTAAAGTGCTGTCAAGTTTTTTCTCAAAAAAGGAGGTGTGAGACAGACACCAATATAACGTATGTTACAGCCCTTTCTAATCGAAAAACAAGGAAAAATTTAAAAAACGAAACGTGTGAACATATGCTAAAGTGGGTTTTTTTTGGAGGTCGGGGCTTGATTTGACATTTTATTACAGTGATAATGCACTAGAAACTGTTTCTTAGCAATTTCCCCTCTTTTACAATGGTTTGAGAGCTGTTCTGGCGACTACGTAAACGCCGCGTGCTGCTCTGACCATGTTATTTAAAGACACCAGAAATGCAGTGAGGCACCTTCTACAGGCTGTGCCCATACTGTTTCAGCCTTTTCCCATCCATTTCAGCCTTTTTCTCAGTCACCACAGGTCACCGACAAGTCCGACATAAAATTATTCTGGTTTCCCATAGACTTACATTGAGGGTCGAATATTCGGGAACACTTGAATAGCGGCGAGGTATTCGTCGGATATCTGTAGAAGCGAATAATATGGTATTTGATCATCCCTAGTTATTACGCCTATATGTAACTGATCCACTGGATAAATCACCACTTAGACATGAAGGATATGGTATGGTTAAAAACACGTTTTCCTAAAAATTGACACTTAGTAAATATTCAATTAACTTTTTTTTTTTTTTATAACATCTTTAGGAAATGACATAAATAGTAAGTAATTAATATATTACCTTATTTAAAAGTAAATAATTATTCTGTACATTTAAATGTAATTGAAGATCATTTAATCAAAAACTAAATTAGAAGTAAAAAAATTACAATCTGATTAAATATGTAAAGATGAATTAAAGACTTCATTCAATACGTTAGAGGATCTATTGAAGATTTGATCCCAGATTACAGCACCCTACACTATTTTATCCAGTAATTTGGCCGTCAAAGTCAATGGGCTCCGTTGGTTGGCGTTTGCATACGTCACGTGACAGATACAGTATTTCCATTGATTTCATTGTTGTGCTCTGACAAAAAGCAAAGCCTAGAAGTAAGAGAAAATCATAGAATAGCAGTAACCAATTTTATTCTCATTTTCTTATTTACTTTTCCTTCTCTTTTAGGCCCCTTTCACATGTCAGTGATTCTGGTACGTTTGTGCTTTTTTTATACGTACCAGAATCACTGACATACGCAGACCCATTCTAATCAATGGATCTGCTCACACATCAGTGATTTTTCACTGAACGTGTCTCCGTGCAGCGTGCACCCTTGGCCGTGATTCTGCACGGAGACATGTCAGTTTTTGTCTGGCATCACTGATGACACACGGACCACACTATGGTGTGATCCGTGTGTGATCAGTGAAACACGTACAAGAAAATCACGGACATATTAAATATTAAAAATTTTCAACTTACCTTGCCTGCGATTCGCTGTGCCTGCTCCGCTCTCGGCAGCTCCTGCCTGGCTCATGAATATTCATGAAAGCAGGAACTGCCGACCAGGAAGTAGGTGCTGAGAGCGGTGGGTGGACGCTGCAGAGCCAGAGACTTCAGCACCATGGACAGCAGCAGTGAAGGCAGGTGAGTAATGTCCATATGCAATCACGGGATCACGGATCACGGATTGCACATGGACAACCCACGTGTGCCGTGAATCACGGAACACGGAGGGACATGTGCGTGTTTTACACGTCAGTGAAGAACGTCAGTGTTTTTCACTGACGTGTGAAACAGGCCTTAAGTGCAATCCTGAAATGGGAAGAGATCCCATATTTGTCACAAAGATGAGCTTTAATGAGACCAACTACAACTTTGAAAAAGTAATTTTTATAATAAAATTAATTCAAGACTAGGGGTGAGCAAACGCAAACTGTAAAGTTCGAGGTCCATATCAGACACCAGGTGTCCGGGTCCTTTTGCCTGTATGTTCGGTGTCTGTAAGGTTTTGTCCTCCAAATAAAGCTTATTGATAGGTTGCAGACCAGCCAATCAGCAAGCTTTTCAGCTTTGAGGACTTCTTGCTTCATCACAGTCATGTCAAGTGTCGCGGACGGGTGCCACTCCACGGCAGAGTGACTGCTCGGGGCGCTCGGATCCGGGATCGTGTCTGGGGCTCGAGTGGTGACCGGACCCGGGGTTCGTGCAACCGCCCGTCCTGGCAACAGTGAAAGGGGGTATTTACAGGGGAGATAGTTTTTGTCTGTGACGCCACCCGTGGGTTGCGGTGATGAGATGGTGGCACTGCCGCTGCCTCTGGTGCCAGTGCCCGGGACCGATGGTGTGGGGCAGCAAGATGGTATCCCCTCCACTGGTAGGGGAGGTGTAGTCCCGGGGCCCAGGTGTAGGTGGGGAGCAGTGCTGGGGCGCCGTCGGCAGGTTGGACCGGATGACACCAGTGTACTCACGATTAGGAATAATCCACACAGAGTCTGTACTGTAAACCAAGGCCAGATGCCGGTTGCCGTTGAAGAGGTGTGCTGGTCCCGCACACAGGTTAGCAAGATGGGGACCCTTAAGTGGGCTTTACATGCTACGAGATCGCTACAGCGATCTCGTTGGGGTCACGGATTTTGTGACGCACATCCGGCCGCTGTAGCGATCTCGTTGTGTGTGACTCCTAGGAGCGATTTTGCAACGTTGCAAAAACGTCCAAAATCGCTCCTCGTTGACATGGGAGTCCTCTCCCAATTATCGCTGCTGTCGCTTGGGCGAAGTTGATCCTCGTTCCTGCGGCAGCATACATCGCTACGTGTGACGCTGCAGGAACGAGGAACCTCTCCTTACCTGCCACACGCCAGCAATGAGGAAGGAAGAAGGTGGGCAGGATGTTCGTCCTTCTCATCTCCGCCCCTCCGCTTGATTGGGCGGCTGCTTAGTGATGTCGCTGTGATGCCGAGCGAACCGCCCCCTTAGAAAGGAGGTGGTTCGCTGGTCACAGCGACGTCGCCGAGCAGGTAAGTACGTGTGACGCTGCCGTAGCGATAATGTTCGCTACGGCAGCAATCTTTACATATCGGCATAACGATAGGGGTGGATGCTATCACGTTCGCCATCGCTAGCATCAGCTAGCGATGTCGCAGCGTGTAAAGCCACCTTAACTCTTGCACTTGTGTCTTGCCGTGTGTTGATTTAACCCGCTTGGAACGCTCCCCTGTATGTTTGTGTACAGAGGGAGCCGTGCCCGCAAAATCTGACCCTTGGGATTTTAGTGGGTTCTGGCGGACACCACGCTTCTTTCAGGAAACAAGGCGTGGAACCTTGTCTTGCTGGTCAATTAACAAGGGTCTTGAAGCTTTCCTCATCCTAGGGTCCAGGTATCCCGCCTGTCCACGGCCTCCGGACTGGATTCCTACTGTCGGTACCGGTGGGCACAACCCTTCCCCGGTCCACCTCGGGTGTCCTGCGATCGTATCTCCGTCGCCTGTGGCCCGACCCTGCCATCTGCCACCTAGTCGGTTCTCCCGTGGTCCAAGGGCTCCGACCCTTGACCACTCAGCTCCACTCGCTGTCAGACTGCACCGACAGGCTCCCACTTTCCACTCTCAACTGAACTGAACTCTAAAACAAACTGACGTGTTCCCGCCCCTGACACCCCAAGACCCCTAGGTGGGCGTTTCCATCCGCCTGGTCCCGCCCATTGGTGTGTCATGGTTTTCATGGGGGAGGGCGACTAGGCTTTGTGGCTGGAGTTCCTGTGTGTGGGATGTGATGTTAAATCCCAAGGAGGAGGCGATTCCTGTACTCTTGGTGGGGGTACAGTCATCTGTGACTACCTGATTTTGCCAGTGTGTCACACTCCCCCTTGCTAAAACACAGCCCGTCCGCGGCCTGCCTGGCACCGGCGTTTATTTTTCGGCAACTGGAAAAAGAAGGTAAAAATATTTAAAACTGGTAAACATTGAAACATTTTACATTTCTTCCCTTTATGGGAGGCACATTTTCTTAAACGTTACTGAACTGTTGTCATCTACCTTTTCCCTTTTGTCCCGCCACCTAAAACACCTGTACTTACCCTCGGTGCCACCGCTAGTCACAGGTGTCACACCATCCCCGGGTTCCTGTGGGTGTCCAAGTTAGTGTTCGGGCAAAAGTTCCGCACCCTGTGTCACTCCAAAGGGTCCCATGGACCGGAACCCTTTGGCCTGGAGGGTAGTCACCGATTTCCGTGGTGACTGGGCCTTGGCCGACTCCACCGCAGGCCCTTCCTCCAACCGACCTCTCCAGCGGATTCCGCCTCCTGGTGGTGGTGTAACAAAAAGGTTGATGGGTTTTTTTTTACAAGACCCAAGAAAGTTTTTGGGGTGGTTTCGCCAGTCCTGAAACCATGGTCCATTTTTAACTGTTAACCAGGGTAAACATTTTTTTAAACAGATGTAAAGAAAGGTAGCCGGGAACCACTACCTCACTTCTTTTCATGAAGGTGACGGTGGGAGGCATGGCATGGTGTTTCATCAACCACGACCCACTTTTTGACATCTAGGGCGAACCACCCTCGCTCTCCGCAATGCCGGGTGTAACTTACCATATCCCCGGGTTCAAGATCTCGGACTGGGTGGCCGGTTTGTAGGTGAGGGGCTACATCCCTCCGGGACACGAATACTTCGGAATCCAGTGCCGGCTCGTAGATGAAACCTCATCCTTTCTGGGGGTCAAAGTATCGGACCTGTCCTCTGTATGTCGAGCCCCAGACTCGGAAGGTAGCCTGCCGGAGTTGGTCCTTCTCTTTGTAAGTGCGGGCAAGTACATCTGCCTTACGTTTCTCTCTGGTAGCGATCTCCCTCAGCAGGTGCTGTTGCTGCCACTCCCAGTATGGGGCACGGGTTCCATGCTCCGCCACCTGTAAGGGAGCCAGGCCCACTCAGATGCCCTCAGTGCTGGCTACAACCGGCCTCTCATACTGCCGTGGACCCCAGTGCTCAACAGCCTGCTCCACCTCTCTGCAGGTGCATTCCCGCTGTTCCACAGCCAGGACGGGGTGCTTGGGAGCGGTTGGCTCTACCGCAGGGTTAGACTCTAAGTCCGGTGCCACCTCCATTGCGGCCGGGCGGACTGCCAGGGGCGGGGATGATGTCACCGGGGTTGCGGCCTGGCTCAGGGCTGGATGGGATGTCATCAGGGTTGCGGCCTGGCTCGGGGCCGAGACGGGTGCCGGGTTGGTGGTGCTGGTAAGGCTCAAGGTCCCAGTGGCTTGGTCCTCCCTTTTAGATGGAATGGGTTCCGCTGCCGCAGCTTGGTGTAGCAGGTCGATCGGGGCACTGGCCATGGACATGGGTGGCGAGGGAGGCGAGGTGGCGGACGGTGGCAGGCCGGACCCCTCAGCTGGGACGGTTGGTTCCTGGGGAAGATAGGGGAGTGGGTCTCTGCTTACCCGCTCCTCCGAGCCCATCTCCATCTCGCGTACCCGGACAGCTGCACCAGGCCATTCATCTCGGTTGTCCATCTTGTCAGGATGAAGTGAGCCTGGGCCTGGATTTGTCGCCACATCCTATCCATCTGCTCCTCAATCCAGTCTGCAGTCCCGGGAATGGGCCCCTCCACATGCTGGTTGTCGGATCCCTGAGACCTCCTGTCGCCCTTGTGTCCAGGAATGGGATTTGGCAAAGTCCTGGTGTCCCTGCCCTTTATCTTCTCGGATCACATGCCGCTCCCCCTTGGTTTTCAACGACCCACTGTCCTTTGCAACTTCCTGCTTTGGGAGTCACCGGGTTCCACCCGCGTTCTTAGGGGGCGGGGCTTCGGTTTTGCGCCCTTTTCAGGGAAGAAGACGATGGAGTTGTTGTATTGGCGCCAAAGATGGCGGGCAGGATGGCGGCTGTTCAAGATTTTGGAGCGTTTCACGGAATTCAAAGTAAGGCGCACGTCATCCAGGTCATGGATGGTGTAAGAATCCTGTTTGTGACGCCAGGTTTTTGTTGTCGCGGACGGGTGCCACTACAAGGCAGAGGGGCTGCTCGGGGTGCTCGGATCCGAGATCGTGTCTGGGGCTCAAGTGGTGATCGGACCCGGGGCTCGTGCAACCGCCCGTCCTCGCAACAGTGAAAGGGGGTATTTACAGGGGAGATAGTTTTTGTCTGTGACGCCACCCGTGGGATGCGGTGATGAGATGGTGGCACTGCCGCTGCCTCTGGTGCCAGTGCCCGGGACCGATGGTGTGGGGCAGCAAGATGGTATCCCCTCCACGGGTAGGGGAGGTGTAGTCCGGGGCCCAGGTGTAGGTGGGGAGCAGTGCTGGGGCGCCGTCGGCAGGTTGGACTGGATGACACCAGTGTACTCACGATTAGGAATAATCCACACAGAGTCTGTACTGTAAACCAAGGCCGGATGCCGGTTGCCAGTGGAGAGGTGTGCTGGTCCCGCACACGGGTTAGCAAGGTAGGGACCCTTCCTCCTGAACTTGTGTCTTGCTGTCTGTTGATTTAACCCGCTTAGAATGGGAGAAATCCGCTCCCCTGGGTGTTTGTGTACAGAGGGAGCTGTGCCCGCAAAATCTGACGCTTGGGATTTTAGTGGGTTCTGGCAGACACCCTATCCCCCCGCGTTGGACTGCTGTTTTGCTCTCTGGGCTTCTCTCTGGAAACAAGACCTGGAACCTTGTCCCGCTGGTCAATTAACAAGGGGCTTGAAGCTTGCCTCGTCCTAGGGTCCTGGTACCCCGCCTGTGCACGGCCTCCGGACCCGATTCCCACTGTCGGCTACAACCCTGCCCTGGTCCACCTCGGGTCTCCCGTGACCGGATCTGCATCGCCTGTGGCCCAACCCTGCTGTCTGCCACCTAGTCAGTTCTCCCATGGTCTAAGGGCTCCGACCGTTAACCACTCAGATCCACTCGCTTTCAGACTGCACCGACAGGCTCCCACTCTCCACTCTCAACTGAACTGAACTCCAAAACAAACTGAAGTGTTCCCACCCCTGACACCTCAAGACTCCTAGGTGGGCGTTCCCATCCGCCTGGTCCCGCCCACTGGTGTGTCCTGGTTGTCATGGGGAGGGCGACTAGGCTTTTTGGCTGGTGTTCCTGTGTGTGGGATGTGATGTTAAATCCCAAGGAGGAGGCGATTCCTGTACCCTTGGTGGGGGTACAGTCATCTGTGACTACCTGGTTTTGCCAGGGCATCACACAAGTTTTGGCAAGGCTGTGATTGACCAGGGAAATCACTGTTATAAAAAGGAAGCAAAATGGTTAAATCAGGATATACTAACCAGTCTCTGCGCCGCAGGTGTCACACATGGGGGTTTCATAGACCTCTGCCCATTACTAATTTAGGACTTGATGATAGGTCAGGGTTTACTTGTCGCCGGGCGCAGTGCTTCTCCTGGGATGCTGAGGTGGCCTTGTCCGGTTCTGTGCCTCTGGGTGTCAATAAAAGGCTGGGGATGGGGACGTTGGGGGTTGTAGTTCGTGATGCCACCTGTGGTGCATGGCCAGTATTAGCTGCCGCTCTGGGACTTCTCTGCTGGGGTGGATGACAATGCAGCTCAGATGGTTCAGCTCTCCACATGCAGAGCTATGACCCCAGGGAGAATGGTGGTCATAGTAGTTGCTCAGGTGCTATGGGGGGTGGCGCCGGCAGTAACTAGATGACACACGAGGAACAGTTCAAGGTCTTTTACTCACTGATCACATGTGACGCACTGGGCAAGCCAGGGGTCACAGGTCATAACACCACACGCACCCCACATTCCCTGCAGGAACACCAAGGTCAAAACACAAATCCTTGTTGCCTTCCTCCAGGGGCTGATGATCACACCAGGGGGTGGGCCAGGTGGTTAGCTCCACCCACCAAGGAGTTCACAGCACTGGAGGCGGGAAAACCAGGCAGATGAGTCTAGACGAGATTAGAGTGAGAGCTTGAAGTAGAAGGAGTAAACAGTTAGCTCAGTGAAGAGCTTGAGTGAGGAGTAAACAGTGGAGTTGTAGTGAGAGAAGGAGAAAGAGAAAAGTGACAGCAAGAAGCCTGAAGTTGGTCCGGGTGTGTGCCCCGGACTGAGACAGCAAGGTTGGCAGACGGCGGTGACCGTCTGCAGGAGAGATTGCTCGGAGGTTACCGAAAGGACCGTGGGCGGGTGGTGACCCGGCGGTACCGGAGCGGTATACAAAGAACAGTCTGCACCAGGGCAGGGGCCTTTCGGATCCCGGCAAGGCTAGGAGTCGCCATAATTTGCCAAATCCGTCAGTGAAGGGGACCACTGGGTCTCCCAACAACCAAGTCCTGATTGAAGGCAACAGTCCGACCGTTAAGGGGAGACACCGCCACCGCTAAGGCACCAGTTTCCCAGGGCCAGCGCCTGCGGGCAAGAGAGGGGCTCCTCCGGCTCACATCCAGGTCGGGGAGCGGGTTACCGGTGGGAATCCATCGCTACCAACAGACTATACATAGGTGCAGGGAAGAGACCGTCACCGCTAACTGCAGGGAACATCAGCACCGTAGCCGTCCGAGGGACCCGTCCAACCAGCCGTTTGTTTACCGAGAACTTTGTCATCATCTTTTGGCTGAGTGAGTACCTCCGTGCCGTGCGGCACAGCGCTGCCCCTGCGCCCCTGCACCTCCACAGGCCCCATAACCCGCCTGTCCACCATCCCAACCCCATCACTGGGCCCCGGGATCACCAATCCCCTACCCACAGAGGGGCAAATCAACAACTGGCTGCTCCATACCACCACTCCCGGGATCCCCAGCCAGAGCAGCGGTGGTGTCCACACAATCACCACAACCGTGGGTGGCATCACGGACAATAAACTATCCCAACAACCAAACCCCTTTCACTCACGGGCGAGGAGCGCCGCTCGAGTCCCCGGGATCCGGCCCATCGCTCGAGCCACCGAGCAGCAGCGGCAGCCGGACCCGAGCAGTGGGAGAGCGCAGCGTCCCCTCCTCCGCCCACGACAACTTGGCGTCACGAACAGGATCTTACCGCTCTGCCGTCTGGTAGAGGTGCGCCTTGTTACCGCCGGAGGTGTCCGGCCGGAAAATTTGAGAAGCCGCCATCTTTGGCGCGAAGAGTTCCCGCTCGAACGTCTTCTCGAGTAGCAGAGGCGCGAAGGCCAAAACCCCGCCCCGATAGAGGAGGGGCCGGAAAGAAGCTAAGGGGGACGAAATGGTGGCTGGCTGTATGTGAACGCAGCTATAAAAGCAGAGACGCCAGGACCCTGCAAACATCTTGTTCCTGGGAGAGACCGCCAGCAACATGTGGATGCTGTCTAGAAGCACCATAGCCCCCGCGCCGGGAACCGCGGCGTGGGTGGAGATCCGGACCGCGCAGCTCTACCAGAGGCTGCAGGTCAAGATGCAGCTCCTCATGGAGGAGTGGGAGACCGACATGGCGGATGTCATAGCGGCCGTGCGGAGACGCGAGGAGGAAGCTGAGGAAGGGAGGGTGAGTAACCCACGCCCCGATGCCCTTGAAGGGCCGGTCATCGCGGCTGCGGGACCCGGTCCAGACCCTCTCCCCTGCTGCCTCCCTCGCCACCCGTCCCGGAAGCCGTGACCCCGCCACTAGGCCTGCTGCCACCGCAACCAGTAGCGATACCCAGCATGCCCGCCCCAGCGGGCCGACATGCAGCCGGAGCCAGTAGCCGCCCGGAGATGTTGCCGTGGAAGGTCCCGAAGTCTGAACCGGAGGCATCCCCTGAGAAGTCCCCCGAGCCGGAGCTGATCACCCGTTCCGGTCCGAAGGCCCAACTGCGGAAAGCCCCTGTGCCCATCCCCCACACCTCGGCTGAGGTTGCGCCGGGTTGCCGCTGCAAGGCGGCGTCCAAGGCCAAGAAGCCGCGGGACCTGCCGCCCAGAACCCTAACAGTTGGCAGCGTCCAAAATGTCCCGCGGGGCCCAAACCGTGCGCCGGAGCTCGCAGCAGCGCCATACTGGGACAGGGAGCCGGTACCGTTGGGCTTGGAGATTGAAGAGAGGGAAAAGAAGAAGGCGGAGCTGGTGGCCTGTGCAATCAGAGAAAAAGAGAATCTGAGACAAGCGACTTTCCGTGTCCGGGGCCCGCTGTATGAGGGGCAGGTGAGGCGGTTTGATGTCCGCCGGGGCTATGGATTTATATATGAACCGGGCCTGGAGGTCGAAGTGTTTATAGCCCGGCGGGATGTGAACGCTCATCTGCCAGAGGAGCACCCCGGTCTGAACCTGATGCCGGGTGACCTGGTCCAGTACACCCGGCACTGTGGGGAGAGGGGGTGGTTCGCCCTTGATGCAAAGTTGAGGGGCAGCCAGGAGTCCCGTGTGGGCGCTGCACCTCCTCCCCCAGAAGAAGTCGAGGACTCTGAGTAGGGCAGCGGAACCCCGTTGTCCAGTCCCCGTTGGGACCAGAAAGTCTGTGTTTGAATTACTGTTTGAAAGTTTTGCAAATGATGAAAAAGATTAACCGAAGTTAACCTGATTGTCTACCATGATTGGGAAAACCGGCCGTTGCCGGCACCGTTGTCCCCGTGGGGACCGTTTGCAAATTGTTTGCATGAGGAACTGCTCATGGACAAGCCCGTGAACTTGCAGGGCAACCACAAACGTTAAGTGGCATGTAAATAAGTTGAGTTACCGTTACCGTTTCCGCAATTGCCACCTCCGGAGAGGCAGGTTGGAGGGAGGGCCCGCAGTAGAGCCGGCTGGGGCCCAGCCACCACAGGGACCGGTGGCTACCCTCTGGAGGGGAAGGACAGATCCTGCTCGGGTGACTTGGTGCAGGACTGGGGTCAAGGGGTTCTGCCTGTTTTCTTAGGGGCAGCATCAGGGCCAGGTTGCTTGGGTGGGAGAGAGCGGAGACCGTAACCGTTAACCGTTAAAACTGTAACGTTTAAGAAATGTGCCTCCCGATGTGGGATGATGTTTTTCTACTTGTATATATGTTACCGTTTTTTATCTTTACAGAAAAACAAAAGGAAAATAAAACCGGTGTTGGACGGGCAGCCCGAGGACGGTCTGTGTTTTGCTAAGGGGGAATGTGACGCCCTGGGCAAGCCAGGGGTCACAGGTCATAACACCACACGCACCCCACATTCCCTGCAGGAACACCAAGGTCAAAACACAAATCCTTGTTGCCTTCCTCCAGGGGCTGATGATCACACCAGGGGGTGGGCCAGGCGGTTGGCTCCACCCACCGAGGAGTTCACAGCACTGGAGGCGGGAAAACCAGGCAGATGAGTCTAGACGAGATTAGAGTGAGAGCTTGAAGTAGAAGGAGTAAACAGTTATCTCAGGGAAGAGCTTGAGTGAGGAGTAAACAGTGGAGTTGTAGTGAGAGAAGGAGAAAGAGAAAAGTGACAGCAAGAAGCCTGAAGTTGGTCCGGGTGTGTGCCCTGGACTGAGACAGCAAGGTTGGCAGACGGCGGTGACCGTCTGCAGGAGAGATTGCTCAGAGGTTGCCGAAAGGACCGTGGGCGGGTGGTGACCCGGCGGTACCGGAGCGGTATACAAAGAACAGTCTGCACCAGGGCAGGGGTTTTTCGGATCCCAGCAAGGCTAGGAGTCGCCATAATTTGCCAAATCCGTCAGTGAAGGGGACCACTGGGTCTCCCAACAACCAAGTCCCGATTGAAGGCAACAGTCCGACCGTTAAGGGGAGACACCGCCACCGCCAAGGCACCAGTTTCCCAGGGCCAGCGCCTGCGGGCAAGAGAGGGGCTCCTCCGGCTCACATCCAGGTCGGGGAGCGGGTTACCGGTGGGAATCCATCGCTACCAACAGACTATACATAGGTGCAGGGAAGAGACCATCACCGCTAACTGCAGGGAACATCAGCACCGTAGCCGTCCGAAGGACCCGTCCAACCAGCCGTTTGTTTACCGAGAACTTTGTCATCATCTTTTGGCTGAGTGAGTACCTCCGTGCCGTGTGGCACAGCGCTGCCCCTGCGCCCCTGCACCTCCACAGGCCCCATAACCCGCCTGTCCACCATCCCAACCCCATCACTGGGCCCCGGGACCACCAATCCCCTACCCACGGAGGGGCAAATCAACAACTGGCTGCTCCATACCACCACTCCTGGGATCCCCAGCCAGAGCAGCGGTGGTGTCCACACAATCACCACAACCGTGGGTGGCGTCACGGGCAATAAACTATCCCAACAACCAAACCCCTTTCACTCACGGGCGAGGAGCGCCGCTCGAGTCCCCGGGATCCGGTCCATTGCTCGAGCCACCGAGCAGCAGCGGCAGCCGGACCCGAGCAGTAGGAGAGCGCAGCGTCCCCTCCTCCGCCCGCGACACACAAACTGCCATCGGAGCACCGGGCTACGCTGTGATGGGCCTCAGTTGATCCCAGATACTTCGGAGGTCGTGGCTGGTTGTTCCTTCTGTGCATCACCTTTCGATGTTTTCCCTCGGCCCCAGCTTCTGAGCTATGGAATGGGTCACGGGTGCCTTCTGCACTCCCCACGAACCCTGAGATCCTGCTTCCTTCCTAAGAACCTGGCTCTGGCTCCACGGCCCCCAAACTTTCTGTGTGTTTGCTTGCTTGTCCGTTCCGGAGTTTGACCTGGCTCGGATGCTTTCCGGCGCTGTCTGTTGTGTGTGAGGTGGTTTCTAACTTCCCCTGTGTCGGTGCCCCACTTCTGGGGTCTCTGAACTAGTGGGCATGAGGTCCCATACCTCATGATGGCCACCCCAGCTCCTACCCTAGCCCAGTTCCAGTGACAGAACCCCCATGTTATGTGCTGGTTGAGTGTGGTTATGGTTGTTACCGGTGATGACCTCCTCCGTATCCGCGGTGAATACTGCACCTCAGATGAGGTGCAGTACCCAGGCCGCAAGGGCGCCACACAACCCACAGCGAATTGAAAGCATGTCTGTGGGCTGTCAACAAAGCAACATAGTGAAATGGCAAAATTTGGTATTACATAATAACAGAAACTTTTCTTCCCTTTATGGAAGGTACAGCCTCTTAAACGTTACAAACATTACACATTTCACATTTGTCACATGGAACCGGTTGACACTGTAAATACATAATACATTAAAATTAGACATTCATTTTTGGGTATTTCACCATTCCTCTTTCTCAAAAGACCTTCACTTCTCATAAAACATTGTCACTTTGCATAAAACTCTCATATTGCATAAAACATTGTCAGCAGCATAAAACTTGTCATGTCATTTAAAACTTTTCACATTACATTTAAGTGCAATTACATTTAAGTGCAAACATTCTGCAGCGACTGTATGGGGGACCTGCTCTGATCCCCCAACATAGGCTCTGGATGTGCTCAGCGCATTCCGAACCCTTCTTCTCCTCTTCAGCACACCAACAGGTTGTTGGGTCTGGCTAATTCTGGTATGGTGCACAACTGGTGCAACTATTTACAAGCAAATGTCCTGGCCACTCCAAGTCCGATGGCCCAGCTGTCCATTTCAACACTCATCATCAGATCTTCTCATCAAACTATTTACAGGGACCAGGTGATCCCACATTTCAGTTCCTTTGCAGCTTACCGGGGCTGCAGGTAAGACATGGACATAATGGTCTGAGTCTCCTGTTTACAAGGTCCTCCGGTACCATGATCCATGTCCATTTCCTCCTCACAGTCCCTGTTTTCCCGCATCCGATAAACCTGCACATCCAGGGTGTACCATCCCCTCCCACCTCCTTAATGGGTGTAGGTGATGAGATTGCCGGGGTAAAGGTTGCGGTCCGGGTGTACTATGGTGAGGTGGGACTCCACATCCCTCCAGGACACAAACATGTCTTTTGTCATCCTAGATTCACTGATGAATCCCCACCCCCACTCCAGATCCCCACTCCAAGTCAAAACGGACCACTACACGGTGCCTCAGCAGCACCCCCGGGCTGAAGGTCGCTCTGTGCGGCACCGCTGCTTGGCGGCCAGGTTCCTTGCCTCTATGGCCTCGTGGCGTAGCTGGCGTTTCTCTTGCAGTTCCTGCAACTGATCCTGCAACCACCAAGTCACCAGTGCTTCCTTGGGACGACTGTAAGATCTGACTTCTTCCACCCCGTGCTCCGGGTGCTCTCCGCCATCTTGCATCTGGTCTCTGGCTGCGCAGTCAGTCCATCTTTATGCATTCTCCAGGGGGGCGGGACAGCCTTTCTGGCTAAGTTATGTTTCTCCCCCCTGGCCTGAGTGGGCGGGCATAGCACTTCGCACCATTCAGTCACCCAGCCCACGAAGGGCAGACAAACCCAGACGGGGTGATTACACATGGCGCCTATCACTTTCAATGGCCGCAAGTGTACAGTCTCTCAGTTCACAGTCTATAGGAGCATAGTACCCATGGTGGCAGGCACGTTATCACGTTCGTGAAGCCAGGTTGACGCACCCATGGGGTGGGGCGTTACTCGTCGCCGGGCCGCGATGCTTCTCCTGGGACGCTGCGGTGGCCTTGACCGGTTCAGTGACCCAGGTGTCAATAAAAGGCTGGTGATGGGGACGATGGTGGTGGTAGTTCGTGACGCCACCTGTAGTGTGCGGCCAGTATTAGCCGCCGCTGTGGGACTTCTCTGGTGGAGTGGATGACAACGCAAATCACATTGTTCCCCTCTCCACAGGCAGAGCTGTGGCCCCAGGGAGGATGGTGGTGTTAGTAGTTGCTCAGGTGCGATAGGGAGGGTGCCGGCAGTAACAGGACGACACACGTGAAACAGTACAATGTCTTTTACTCACTGGTTGTGATGGGCCTCACCCGATCCCGGATACTTCGGAGGTCGTGACCGGTTGTTCCTTCTGTGCGTCACCTTTTGATGGTTGCCCTCCACCCTAGCTCCTGGGCCATGGAACGGGTCACTAATGCCTTCTGCACTCCCTGTGAACCCTGGGATCCCCCTTATTTCCTAAGAACCCGGGTCGAGCCTCCGGCTCCAGACCACGGGCTCCGTACTTTCTGTGTCTTAGCTTGCTTGTCTGTCCCGGAGTCTGACCTGACTCGGACGCTGTCCGGCGCTAACTGCCTGTTGTGTGTGAGGTGGCTCCTAACTTCACCTGTTTGGGTGCCCCACTTCCCGGTTCCCTGAGCTAGTGGTCATGATGTCCTATACTTCATGATGGCCACCCAAGCTCCTACCCTAGTCCGGTCCCAGTGACAGAACCCTCATGTTATTTCTTGGTTTAGTGTGGTTGTGGTTGTTACCGGTGACGACCTCCTTCATATCCGCGATGACTACTGCACCTCAGGTGCAGTACACTGTGGCTCCAGAGGTCACAGGGGCATCACATTATCCCAATTGCGACCCCACCAGGGTAATTAAGATGAGCTAGGCAAAGCACAGGAATTGTCGCATCTGAAGGATGCAATATCTTTGGGCAGCTGCTGGCTGTTATTTTTAGGCTGGGGGCCAATATCCATGGCTCCTTCTATTCTGATAATATCAGCCGCCACCTGTATGCTTTAACGCGGCTGGATATCAAAAATGAAAGGGACCCTATGCCTTTATTAAATTATTTATTTATTTCTTTTTACACTACTACACTGTGTGCAGAATTATTATGCAAATGAGTATTTTGATCACAAGATCTTTTTTATACATGTTGTTCTACTCCAAGCTGTATAGGCTTAAGAGCCAACTACCAATTAAGTAAATCAGGTAATGTGCATCTCTGTAATGAGGAGGGGTGTGGTGTAATGACATCAACACCATATATAAGGTATGCTTAATTATTAGGTAACTTCCTTTCCTTTAGCAAAATGGGTCAGAAGAGAGATTTGACGGGCTCTGAAAAGTCCAAAATTGTGATATGTCTTGCAGAGGGATGCAGAAGTCTTGAAATTGCCAAACTTTTGAAGCGTGATCACCGAGCAATCAAGCGTTTCACGGCAAATAGCCAACAGGGTCGCAAGAAGCATGTTGGGCAAAAAACTCGCAAAATAACTGCCCATGAATTGAGGAAAATCAAGCGTGAAGCTGCCAAGATGCCATTTGCCGCCAGTTTGGCCATATTTCGAGGCTGCAATGTTACTGGAGTATCAAAAAGCACAAGGTGTGACTTTGAAGCCCCACAGATGTTGTGTCGGTGCATTACCTTCAGGGACTCCACGTGTAGGAACAGTCTGGTCACAGGTAGGGAACCTTCTCCTTAGGATTTTCATGCCGCCACTCTCGGCATTGCGGTCAAGGTGACCACCACTGCAGATTAAGGGGTGCCTGGGGCTGATGGTGGGTGCAGTCAGTTGTAGTGGCTTCCCGAGAGTGAGGCAAGCCCCAGGGCCCTGTGTAAGTGTGTGGCACCACAAGTCACAGAATGACTCACACGCACAAGCAGAATGTCTTTCAGGGGTTTTACTCACATTTGGTGGCAGGGTGAGTAACCCGGGCGTAGCTGGGATGAACCAGGCTGGAACCAGGTATCCTTCCGGCTGGCTGATGAGGGTGACTACCAACTCGCCTTCCTTAGCCCTGTGTGTTTTTGGGGTGACCCCGACTTGAATTCCCTACAGGGGTCACCCAGGGAAGTTGCTGCTGCCTGTTCTCCTCTCGTTTTGGCCCGTTTGCTTGTAGCCTAGACCTGGTCACTCCTGCTGCTTACCTCCTGTGAACTATGGGCCCCCTCTTTGCTATGTGGCTCCAGACTCTGTGGTGGTATGGTGTGGGTCTGAATTACCCCCACCGGCAGGTTTGGCAAAAGAAAGATGAATCTATCTCTGCACTGGGACCTGTTACCCTTGCGGGCCTGGTACCTCCCTGGCAGTCCCCTTACTCTGCCACCACTTTGCTCTCTCTAGCCTTGGGTGGATTTCGGGTGGCACTACCAGGTGACCGATCTCCCCCATCGGTAGTCACTGCGCGTACGCTGTCAGCTTGTAACAGTCTGCAGGGTCTGCTCCTCACGTCTGCTCTCCCTGAGCTGCACTTACTAACTGGCTCACTACTTCCTCCTCTCCTGTTCTTGCCTATGCAACCTAGCAACCAGGCTCTCTACCACACCCCTTGAGTGGACATGGAGGCCACGCCCCCTCCTGGATTCCCCAGGGGTCCTCCCAAAGGTAGATGTGTGAGACCTGATTACTATGCGCCTGTGTAGTCAGACGTCGGTCAGCCTTCTGGATTACCCGTACTGTACTGCCCCCAGCATGGGTGCAGTACTCAGTGGTGCCTGACCTGGTCAGGGACGCCATATGACATACTCAGGGACATGGCCAAGGTAAGGAAGGCCACCTTTGAACAAGAAACATAAGATAAAATGTCAAGACTGGGCCAAGAAATATCTTAAGACTGATTTTTCAGTCAAGTTTTATGTACTGATGAAATGAGAGTGACTCTTGATGGGCCAGATGGATGGGCCAGAGGCTGGATCAGTAAAGAGCAGAGAGCTCCACTCCAACTCAGACGCCAGCAAGGTGGAGGTGGGGTACTGGTATGGGCTGATATCATCAAAGATGAACTTGTGGGACCTTTTCGGATTGAAGATGGAATGAAGCTGAACTCCCAGATCTACTGCCATTTTCTGGAAGACAACTTCTTCAAAGAATGGTACAGGAAGAAGTCGGTATCGTTCAAGAAAAACATGATTTTCATGCAGGACAATGCTTCATCACAGGCATCCAACTACTCCACAGCGTGGCTGGCCAGTAAAGATCTAAAAGATGAAAAAATAATGACATGGCCCCCTTGTTCACCTGATCTGAACCCCATAGAGAACCTGTGGTCCCTCATAAAACATAAGGTCTACAGGGAGGGAAAACAGTACACCTCTCAGAACAGTGTCTGGGAGGCTGTGGTGGCTGCTGCATGCAATGCTGATCATATACAGATCAAGCAACGGACAGAATCTATGGATGGTAGGCTGTTGAGTGTCATCATAAAGAAAGGTGGCTATATTGGTCACTAATTTTTGGGGGTTTGTTTTTGCATGTCAGAAATGTTTATTTCTAAATTTTGTGCAGTTATATTGGTTTACCTGGTGAAAATAAACAAGTGAGATGGGAATATATTTGGTTTTTATTAAGTTGCCTAATAATTCTGCACAGTATTAGTTACCTGCACAAACATATTTCCTCCTAAGATAGCCAAATTTAAAAAAAAAACTCACTCCAACTTCAAAAAATATTAGGCTTTGTTATTTAGGAGTCTTTTGGGTTGATTGAGAATATAGTTGTTGATCAATAATAAAAAAAATCCTCTAAAATACAGCTTGCCTAATAATTCTGCACACAGTGTATACAGAAAATTGACTGCAACCAATCACAGATGCAGACACAGGGTGGGAGGCGTGTATAGTAGTCTGCAACCAGTCAACGACACTGGCACAGAGGATGGGCGGGGGAAGCAGTAAATATTGACGAACCGTAATGAGTGAACCTGGAAGAGAGTCTGACTGCAGCGTGATTTTCTGAGAAACATCGGGAAGCATAGTATGTATAACTATCCTGCTCTTACTACCAATTAACTTCGATTTGCAACCCCCTAGCACTTAATATGGCTATTTTACAGCTCTGAACTTTTCATCCCCATTGACTTGTATGGGGATCGTTGTACGGAGTCAAGTTTGGTGTCAAGTTCAGAGCATGTCCCAGCATATTACACTCCACTTATCTAATCGCAGTATGTTATATAGCCCAGCCCATGCAAGCAGCACCAACTAACAGAATCTGGATTGCCAGCCATCCTTGGTGACAAGTTCCACATATCAATATCACTTTGCCGTCACCAAAATGGCTCCATACTGTGATCTTAAACTTCATCCTTGTTATATTTTTTTATACGCCTAGAAGGAAAGGAGAGGAGTGACATTAAATACATGTGAGTATATCCTGCACACATTTATTGCAGTTGTATTTCAGTCTAGTTGTACACTAGATTTTCATGGCAAATTTCCGCAACTGCACCCCATAGAATTAAAAAGTGGAAAATTTCAAAACTTTTTACATTAGTTTTCATACTTTATGCCATTAAAAACAAATGATAATATTTAAAAAAATAAACCATTAATACTTTACACTTTTTAAATTTTGATTTTTTTTTTTTTTTAATGGCACCTTCCCTTGAAAAACCCTTCTCACTTCATGCTGTTAATTATCGCACCACACGGAGGAATGTTACAATACCTGACGCTGAAAATACACAAGAAAGGTGAAGGCTACAAGACGATCAGCAAAGTTTTACTTATTAATCACAATACTATAGCAAAATTCATAAAAAATGTAACAAAAATGGAAGTGCAAACATCTCACAGATACATCCACACTGAGAATGGAAATTAATACCAAAACAGGACCATCTGACGATGAGAAAGTTAAAGAAAATCGACAACCAAGTTTACTGCATTTTGCTGAAGAGAAAGCCAAAAAGTGGTGAATATTTCCCATGAACAATATGGCGTACAATGCAGTGGAACGGAATGCATGGGTGTCCTCCACAAAGAAACCCTATACACAAAAAACCTGCCTAAAAGCTGCCAAGGCCCATGATGAAAAATATCAGGACAACTGGGACTCTATACATTGGTGTGATGAGACCAAGATTAATGTTTTGGGATCTCATAGTTTCAAAACTGCATGACGTTGCAAATGTGTGAACTACAAAGAAAAATACATGATGTCTGCAGTGAAGCATGGTAGGACAATGTCCTTATGTGGGGCTGCATGTGTATTCCTAGTGATGGGGAACTACATTTCATTGATGGTATCATAAATTTACAAATGGGCTGCTTTTTCATGAAAGAGAAGAGTCTACCATCACTCCATGCACTGGGTAGACGTGCACTTTTCAAATTTGGCAATGCTACAAGACACTAATCTGCATTTATGAAGAACAGCGTGAGAGTGATTCAATGGACAGGAGTGTCTTGTGATCTGAACAGAGACAGAGACAAGTTGAGCATCACTTTCCATCCAGCATCCAGGCTCTAAGAGGTCATAATTTGAAGAATGGAAAAAGATGGATGTTGCAATATGTTGCCTTCTTGTTCATTCCTTGGCTAATATATTTCTTACTGTCCTTATAAATCAAGGCAGGCATACAAATAACTAGATATAGTGGGTTTTTTATGTGCGGTGTATTCATTTATTATGGTGTACTCATTTATCTTGAGCACTGTATGAATGTTGGAAAGCTTATGTTCTTCCGAACCATGTAAAAAAGTTTTTAAATGGGCCTTTTAGCTTTAGGTAAATGTAATATAACATAGGTTCAAGCGACCACTTGGTGTAGCTGTTAACCCTTTGTATATGCAGGGCATGCTAACTCCATTGCATCTACAGATGTGTATTTTTCTTAAATTTTACCATATTACAATATGTGATTGGTGACAAGTAGGTTTGAACAAAAATATTTCCAGAATCCGGGTCCAATGGTGATATCAGTAGACCTGTGAGTGTCCTTCTACTCTGATGCCTCTTCAGGTTATTGGTTGGGCTCAACGTCACTGTTTCAGTATGATGCAGCATAATACCAGGCCGGGCCTACTAATCAGAAGAGGAACTAGGACTGCTACAGTTTTAGTGGTGGTGCAGATGGCTCTTGTCCAGCAGCATTGATCTACAGACTTGTCCCTTTAACCAAGGTTCTGTGAATTTTTTTTGCTCTACGGACATAAAATGACATAGGCTCTCATATTAAAAAAAAAGTATAGGTCCAAGTAATGGCTTGACAAATGCCATTTGTTTTTTGTTTTTTTACTATATGGCTGTGATGGCTGCTACAAACAGATGCCATTCCAGCCATGTCTCATTCATACGTTCTTATTGCAAAAATAATTTAATGTATACTTTTTGTATTGGATGCCTGATATAGTATCATGATAGTATCTAGAGAACTTGGAGTCTTTAAGGCTATGTGCCCACTGCCCACGACACTATGTACCCGCAGATATATCCGCAGGTTTCCCGCAGCAGCTCCCCAGAATCCGCAGCTATCCATTGCTGTGGGATTCCAGCGAAATATCTGCGGTAAACCTGCGGACATTCGTGCGGCTTACTTGCCGAAGTCCCAGCCTCTATCTCCATAGTGGAGAGGCGGGACATCCGCAGGTATTTCCGCAGGAATAATGGATATGCAGTTATGTGTGGCTGCGGGACATCCGCAGCATATTCCTCAGCACATACCGCAGCATGGACACAGACACTCCCCATGTCCCATAAGATAACATGGGGAGCGTCTGTACTTGCTACAACCTGCGGATTTATCTAGAAAATCCAGAAAATCCGCAGGTTTTCCGCGTCAAAATCCACGGGTACATTGTCCCGTGGGCACATAGCCTAACATGTTTCAAGCAAAGTAATGGATTGAAAATCCTGTACACAGTCTGAAAACAGGCAAATATTCTTTACTACTTTGTTAAAGAGAACCTGTCAGGTCCTCTATGCCCTACAATCCAAGAGCATTCATGGCTGTATGCCCAAATACCCTGCCGAACCAGCCCTCTATATTCACTAGTATGAATAATTAAAAAAACGACTTATAAAGCTCACAGCCCTTATGCTAATTAGGCCTGTAATTAGTCACAGAGGTGTTGTTTCCCTAGATTAGTCGACCCTTTTTCCATATTATAACGGCCCTGTGGGTGTGATAACTTTATTTCCATGAGTCGGCATTATCATCAGCTTGTGGAAATCTCAGTCATGTGCATGCCTCATTTCAGCAGCGTCAGTGCTTGGTAACATGGGAAGAGGACCGACTAGTCTGGGGAACTAACACCCCTTTGACTAGTCACAGGCCTAATTATCATAAGGAAAGCCAGGCTTATAAGTCTACTTTTTTAAAACATTCATATTAGTGAATAGTATTATACAGGGCTGGTTGGGGAGGGCATTTGTCCATATAGGTATGAATACTGCTGTGTTGCAGGGCATAGGGGACCTTACAGGTTCCATTTAACTATGAGGGCATTGTCCTCTTCGAAATTGAACATGTGAATATGTGGCAATGATTTATTAAAATGTGGATTAGGACTTTTACAGACTGGCATGGGATGACAGAATAGCCACATTTCCATACAGTAAGGCTAATGTTTTTGTAAAGTGCCTGCTGTTGATTGGTAATAATGAAAATGCAAGTAGGCAACACATCCATCAGCCCTGGAGAAAGACCAAGGGCTCCTCTACTAGATAAGAAGGCATTGTTATTATTGGCGCCTTTTTTGTAAAGAAAGGCGAGGAGCGGGGGGAGGTGCTCTGTCAGGCGCCAGCGGCCCGAGTTTGTGGAGCGGAGGGGGATCTGTCAGCCGGCGGCCGAGATTGAGGAGTGGGGAGGGGGTGCTGTCGTGCTGTCGGGCGGCCGGGAGATCCTGTGCACAGTTCTCCTGTTGAGGCACTAGGCGGTGGAAAATGGCAGTCCTCATACAGCTCCGCCCTCCGGACGCATTGCTGCCCCCCTGAATATAGTGCCGCCTGAGCAAACTGCTCAACTTGTCCAATGGACGGTGCGGCCCTGTTTCTCATTATTCAGTTTTGTAGTCTGTATGCTAATTTCAATCAAAAAATTCAGATTTCAAAAGAAAAATAAAAAATCACTAATACTGTATAATCTTTTGTTTCACTTGCAAAATATGGTTTTCGACTTACCTAGGCTGTATTCTATAAGAAACCCAAAATTTCAACTAAATTCATCAGGATTATTAACACTAGCTGATGCAGGTTCGATAGTTGAAGAACCGGTGGCTACGTTCTGCTCTATCATCTGATTTGTTTCTGTCTTCACGTGTGTTCGGGGTCTTTTGTGTGCCGACGCCGCACCGACCAAGAAATAGTGCGTTATTTTATCCATCCAAGACAAGTTCGACGAAACAAAACTCAATGAACCCTGCTCCCTCCATTCTCAATCCCCCTGGTCTCTCCATCCTCCATCCCCCTTGTCTCTCAATTCTTCATACCCCTGATCTCACTCTATCCCCCCTGCATCCTTCTTCCCCCTGCACAGCCTGCCGCCCTCTGCACCCCTATCTCACATACCCTGCACTCCTCCATCTTCTCCAGCTTCTTTCCCACTGGGAAAAACTCCATGGCTCCGCCCACCCGAGTCACATGTACATTACATCATAGCAGGTCCTGCAGCTCCAGTAGCTCCTCTGCTTGTGCCCCCGCTCCACAGATGGCTAATTTGTATAGTTTACAAATTAGCCATGTGGACAGAGCCAGAGGTGCTGGCCCTCAGCGCTCTTCAGATTTTCCAGTACGCCGTACCGCCGCAAAAAAGCACTGGTTATTATAAATAGCACACCATAGGGTGTGGAGCAAGCTGATTTTGCCATGGGGCACAGCCCTTATTCTATTGTTTAGATCAATTATTTGCATTATTTGTAGCTGAAAAACTTTTCAGAGTGTTATTATTTGATAGTTATACTCATTTTCTACTTTTTCTTACCATTTTTGCAAGTCCTTTATAACTTTTGATAACCTGCATTATATACTCCGAAACGCTTTCTCCTGGTACTTTTTTTTTGTGTGTTGTCTATTGTTAGATAGAGCTAGTAACAGTTACTGTAAATATGTCATGTATGTCGAAAGAACACAAAAAATACATAATAAACCATTAACTCTGCATGCAGTGAACGCTTCAGGCAGATAACACATAAGCAGTATGGTGTACATTCAAAGCACTAATTAGGAAAAGATTGTGTCATGCTCTAAACTAAAATGTATAGTTTGCCATTTTTTGCTTTTTCATTGTCACATTCCAGAAGTCATAATACCTTATTTTTTATAAGGAATTGTTTTTTTTGCTAAAAAAGTTATATTTATAAGGTAGGTGCACACAACTATTTTCTCTCCAGCCAATAAAAAAATGGTCCAGTTATGCTAATAAGACTGAGCAGAGTGGCATCCATTTTCTTGGAAGTTGAGGGAAAACCAAAAAGTTTTGACACCTTCTGCATTTTGTCAGTTCATGATGATCGGCCTGCACTTAGATGTCATCGGATGTGGTCCAATTTTTTTCACTGACCCATACAGTAGACTTGAATGCTTGAGTGCCATCCAGCTCCTGGAAGAAAATCATACATGCTGATATTTTTGGAGGATTTTTTCGGGGGGTCCAAAGAGAAAAAGGAAAATTAGAGTCTAGCTGGGAATCCTCCAAATATGCATAAAAAATAACTTTTATTTACACCATTAAAAGGCCAAAAACACATGGGCAATTGTATACTAGCTGTACAGGTAGCAGATTTATATGGAGAACACGTTTTGGCGCACTGTCACCTTCTTCAGGTCTACATAGCTAATGTTTCAGAAGAATATAAAGACACATGAAAATCAACATTCCCCAAGGTAGCCAATTAGACAAACAAATAATTAATATGGGGAGTGAAAAAAGTCTGATGGTTAAACGTCCCAACTAAGGCCTCTTTCACACATCAGTGATTCTGGTACGTATGATGCAGTTTTTACACGTACCAAAATCACGGACATAAGCTGACCCGGAAGTAGCTCAAGTGGAGGTTAGCGTCAGCTAGATACACAGCAATGCCTAAGAGTTCAGCACCACAGACAGCAGGAGCGGGGACAGGTGAGGTTATCTCCATGTGCTATCATGGATGACGGATCATGGATCATATATCATGGATAGCACATGGATAACCCACGTGTGCCGTGAATCACGGCACACGGAGGGACATAATGTATGCGTTTTTTACACGTCTGTGTTTTTCACTGACATTTGAAACAGGTCTAAGGGAAACAAAACCTGAACCAAAATATAATATATAGTTAAATAAATAGATAATGACAGACTTCTTTTTTTTGGGGGGGGGGCATGGTGAACAGAAAGTGCATTTCTAGCATTGTTTTTCCCATTTAATTTATGCCATTCACTGTGATGGATAAAAATTTAATTACCGGTATGTGTCATTTTTGTTGGGCTCATGTTTTTTCACAGTGAAAAACATTTTTTTGTTAGGAAAATTGGGCTTTTTGTTTTGCATTTTTTTTTAAATGCAAATACTATAAAGGGCAGTGCATTACAGTAGCATGCTAAAGTTTGTTCACCCCGATCAAAATTACTGAATTACTAAACAGTTAAGCAAGATGAAGGTGAAACAATCTTTAAAAGGCATAAAGGTAAAGATGACACATTTACTTTCCTAATTTAAAAATGGAAAAAATGATTTTGTTTTTTTTGCCTAAAATACAAACAAGGAAAATGGGATGATGTAAAAGTTTGGGCCCCCTTTGGCAAGTATCACAGCTTGTAAATGCTTCTTGTAACCAGCCAAGAGTCTTTCAATTCTTGATTGAGCGAATTTCATCCATTCTTCCTTGGAAAAGTCTTCCAGTTCTGTGAAATTTCTGGTTCAGCTTTCATGCACTGCTCTTTTGAGATCTAGCCACAGATTTTCAATAATGTTTGGTGCCCAAACTTTTGAATGACACTGTATATCAGTCATTTTGATACTGGTAATGAGCCTATTAGTTATTGCCTATTAGATCATGCCCTATTGAAAATAAAACAATTAAAAAATACACATATTTCTTACTGCCAAGTTCAAAAATACCCGATCTATCAAAGCGTAAAATAAATTAATCCGATCAGTAAATTGCAGAATGGCAAAAAAAATTAAAATGCCCAAATTAGTTTGTTTTTTTTTAACTTTGTTTTATGAACAATTTCAAACATTGTACAACTGACATTTGCCATATAAAGATAGCTCAGTATATAGATAGTAATATTTTAATATAACAATGAACAGTCATATAAAGTCCATAATATCTTTAGCACTTAAGATAGAACAATGTTATTATCCATACTTCTAATCATTTGCATATATATTTAATTTTATATTGAGCATAAGAACAGCTCTATCCATCAGCATGACCATATTTTGAAAAAAAATACTTTTTTTTGGTCCTTGCAACATTGCAATAAAATGCAATACCAAACAATCAAAACATTATATCTACCCCAAAAATGGTATAATTAAAAACGTCAGCTGTAGACACAAAAAATAAGAATTCACTTAGCCCCAGATCCTGAAAAATGGGGACATTACAAGTGTCAGAAATAGAGACAAATGCACAATTTTTTTTGACAAATTTCAATACATTTTTTTTACTATTTAAACAATACAAAAAACTTTATACAGTATGTTTGGCATCTATGAGCTTATACTGACTATGGGAATTATACGGCCAGGTCAGTTTTACCATATAGTGAACATGGTAAATAAAGAACAAAAAAAAACCATTGTGGAATTTCCCTTTTTTATAATTTCACCGTGCTTCAAATTTTTTCCCCTTCTTCCAGTACACTATATGGTAAAATTAATGGTGTCTTTCAAAAGTACAACTCGTCCCACAAAAAAAAAGCCGTCGCTTGGCTATATTGACAGAAAATTAAAAAGTTATGGTTCTTGGGAGATGGGGAAGAAAAAATGTAAACGAAAAAGGAAAAAAATCGGTGCGGTGGTTAAGGTGATGTATTGTTTGTTTACTTATATGTCTTTATTGTATACTAATAGGGTGGGGATTTTCTGTTTCATTACAGACTATTGTTATATAATGTAATTTAAAATGTGTTTTGTATCATTATAAGCAAAGTTTCTTTTCCTTGTAACTTTTAGGTCCCGGTGATATTTTCCTTGCCCGGTGTTTACACATGTTTCTGAATGTTAGCTTTGTAAAGTTCCTATAACATATTGCTTTGGGACTTTTGTATGGTACCACTAGACCACTGCTATTTTTCACTCCTTTTAAATTGCACTACAAATGCCAAACCATTCATACAGCTAGGTTACAATATACAACAAATCCCTGGGAAGTTGATTGTATTCTTGATGTGCTGGTCTCTAAAACTGAAGAATGTAACAGTACAGTGAAAGGTTAAAATAGACTTTGAGAATTAATCATTAAGTCTAAAAATGGAAAGACTCCGAGAGAGAAAAGACCATATCCCACTATAATTCCTGCTGAAACAGATGCCTTGACTCTGTCAAAACAAACCCCTACTTATTAGACTTCCTTAAATGAAGACCTTGCTTTATCAGACAGATGAGTCAAGGAGAAGCTTCACCTCTAGAATACGGCATCTACTGTATATGATTCCACATGAAAGACTCACCCCTCCTCACAAAATTCTTTTCCTATTTCTAAGGATGCAGAACGGAGGGCTAACATGTCACAGGACGTCTCTCAGCTCTATTTAAAGGTTGAGAAGTCTCACAAATGGGAAAAAATGCAGGTTAAATTTAGCCCCTTGATCAGTAAATTTTTAGAGCATACTTAATGTACATACATGGTGGGCGCTGGTTATAATTTTTGGACATTTCGGGAAAATATGTCTTTTAAAGCTTCTGATTATTAATTTTCAGCAGACGCTTCCCCATGACAGTGTATGGCCCAATTCCTCCATTCCTTCCTTATTCCTTTACATACCCCTCCTCCCCCTTTACTTATCTATATAAATAAACACACTACACTATCTTGTGGATAAACTTGGCCACAGCGGCCATTTTATTAACATAAATAACAAAAAACAAATAAATAACCAACAATTGGGGGAGGTCCTTGAAGCTACCACATCTGGCACATACCACCACATTACAAGGTATCTCTATTTTACCCTCAGCCATGAATCCCCAGTTCAAGGGCACCATACCACAATAAGAGGCCTAAAATGTGTAAATACCAGCTCCAGGGGCACACCCACATCCAGAGCCCCATTAAGTGCCAAATCACCAAATACCTCAATTCCATCTGGGAGGGAATTATCCATATAACTCCGCCCCCAACTTTACCAACTCCAAGGACCCCACCCCACCGCCAATGCACATCGCCCTGAAATCTTAGGTGCGTGCGCCCCCAACCATCTCCAGGACTTGTTCGATCCCATCCTGTATTGCGAGAGCCCATAAGTCAATTCCAATGGCATTCAGATGCACGCCATCATCCAGCCAAAAATGTCCCTCACCTGACTCCAAGTCGTGATGTCATACTCCAACACCCCCATTACGGGCTACAAAACGCGCTACCACCCTATTCAACTTCACCCTGGCCCTATTGATACCCCTCTCCGATCTTGCCGCCCGCCACTTCTTCCTAGGCACGATGTCTGACCACACAATCACAACCTTTGGAAATGTTGAACACAACCTCAATAAATCAAAGCAAATGTCCCTAATTACTTCCCACACCAATCTAGAACCAAGATTGTTACCCCCCACATGCAAAACTAGGATGTCAGGCATACTGTCTAACCGAGCTGCCTTATAAACCTCTGGTAACACTCGGCTCCACACCATCCCCCTTAAACCCAGCCATCTAATCTTCAGTACCTCGCCACGAAAACCTAACTGCCATCCATCCGGCCAGACATCCTCATGCCTCGTTCCCCAGTACACATTTGAATGCCCCAATATCCACACCAGGTACGGACCACCGTCTAGAATAAAGAGAGAAAAAGAACCAAAACACACCTAAGTACCAACTAATTGACAGGAAACAAACCCCCCATCCCCCTCACCAAAACCTGAACAAATTAACTGATTGACGTATGTATGATTTATACCGCAATGAGCTCCACCTACTAATTTTTTGTATATCCTCTACACATAACCCCCTGGATGCTGCCTCAGTTGCTGCCCCTATCCGGAATGAGTGATCAGCAAAACACAAAGCTTCCAAACCCATCCCTGCTAAACACTTTCGCATGACACCGGTAAACTGGTATCTGGAGACGAATGAACCGTCCTTATGACAAAGCAGCGGGCCTCCTCCCCCTGCCCCCAACCACTGATACTTTCTGAAACAACGTACCGGACACATCGTTGAACCATCCACCCTTTTATCCCTCCCCTCCTGGTCTGTCTTGGACCTCCTAATCCAGAATTCCAGCACCCACTCTAAACAAAAAACATTGGTCCACAACAAGCCTCCCCTCCTTACTTTGCTTGGTGATACTAACTCCCCCACCCTTAACACCCCAAAAAAGGCCAGAGAAAAAGCCAACTGAAACAAAACGCTCTCCCACTCAGAGCTGCAGACCCCCACCATCTGCTCCCCAAGCTTCTCTAACATATCCAACGGCACTGGCCTCCACCTATCCACCCTAACGTGCCCCCTCCGATAACCCTTCAGTGCCTGCCCAACAAGAAAACCCTTAGTTACGTCCATCTGCCCTCTAAGTTTAAATTCAAAAGGCAACCCCGCCACAAAGCCATTCATCTTTGCCACGGACCAGCCCAATTCTGATCCTCGACGACCAATAAAAAAAAATACAGTTAGCATCCTAACCCTATCTGAAAAAACATCTCCCCAAAACCGCAATCAGCTGCGCCATATTTGCCAAGCTGACTCATACCCCTCCCACGTCCTGAGCCCTGTATCAACCAACTCATTGCCTGACAACCAGCTCCGATGGGCACTCCATTAATGAAGACCGAGCCTCCGGGGCTAAGGCATAAAAATGATCCCACTAAAACCGAGACAGAGCATCAGCAATGGAATTCTCTACCTCGGGCACATGAACAGCCACAATACAAGCATTCAGCCGTAAGCATTGCAAAGCCAGTTCCCTCAACACTCTTAACACCGGAGGGGATGAAGCTGTGAGGTTATTAATAACAGCTACCACCCCCATGTTATCACAGTGAAACCTGAGCTTGCGATCTCTAAACTCCTCACCCCAAATAGACACCACCACCAAAATGAGGAATAACTCCAACAACGTCAAGTTCCTCAAAAACCCTGTTGCTTCCAGTCCTCTGGCCAACCTCCAGCACACCATTGGCTTCTACAATAAGCCCCAAAACGAGCCCCCCCACCGCATCCGTGTAAATCTCCATATCAAAATTAGTCTGTGCCTCACTCTGAATAAGAGACCTACCATTGTACTCCCGCAAAAATGTCCCCCAGATCACCAAGTCATCCCTATGCTCCTTTTTTAATTGCACATAATGATGCGACGCCCCAACTCCTGCCGTCACCACAGCTAGTCTCCTGCAAAATACCCTGCCCATTGGCTTGATTCTGCAAGTGAAGTTCAACTTGCCCAGCAATGCAACAACTGCAACTCTTTTAATGTCAACTTCCAAGACTGTCGGGCCCACTCCACCTCCTGTCGCAAAGGCACCAACTTGTCCTCCTGACATTCCATCGCCACAGAATCAATTAAAATGCCCAAAAAACTCAACTGTGTACAAGGACCCTCGTCTTTTCTGGAGCTAAAGGAACCCCAAAATGCCGTGCAACCCAAACCACCGTTGCCAACAAATTTTGACAGACCGTCGAGTCAGGCGGGCCCATAACAAGAAAATCTTCTAAATAATGAATAACTGACTGAATGGTAGAAACATCTCACACCACCCATTCCAAGAATGAACTGAATGCCTCGAAAAATGAACAAGAAATTGCACAACCCATCGGCAAACAACGATCCAAATAAAAACCTCTCTCCGAATGGCAGCTCAGCAACCGTATGCTATCCGGATGCACAGGTAGCAGCCTAAAGGCCACCTCAATATCTGTCTTTGCAGGCAATGCCCCCTGACCATACCGCCGTACCCACCACAACGTCTCATCAAATGACATGTAAACCACCAAACACAATTCCGGATCTATGCCGTCATTAACCGACAAACCCTTCGGACACAATAGATTGTGAATAAGATGGAATTTGTTAGGCTCTTTTTTTTTGACACCACACCCAAGGGAAAAACTACCAAACCCTCAACCGGAGGAAATTGAAATGGGCCAGCCATCCAACCAAGCCCCACCTCCTTTTGAATTTTTTCTCTCACCACCTCCGGGAACAACAATGCTGACCACATTTTTTTTAAAGAAAAGGGGACCTTATGAACCGGTGGAGGAATCCTGAAACCATTTTGAAAATCCTGAAACAGAAGAACCGCCCTATCCCTGTCCGGGAATGTATTTAGAAAGGAGGCCATAGCGTGAAGCCCCACTAGTGTCTCCCCCTTGGCTATTACCAGCGCCGGGCTTCCCTTTTCCATTCTTAAAACATTTTGCTGCACCATGTGAGGACCCACTACAGTGCGAGCAGATATGTTTGAACTTACAACTGGTTCCATAGGCACATTAACCCTCATTAAATTTCCTGCATGCCCCAGACTTGTCGTCCTGGCCACCGCTACCACCGCTTCCTGCCTAAAACCCTCCACCTGTGCTTCCAAGAAAGGACTGACCATATCGAGATGGGGCCATGACCTTCAAGCAAAGCCCAATATCCTTTTGATCCCACCTAATACTGGGACGAACTGCCTTTCTTTGGCGGAATTGCTCATCGTAACAAAGCCATGCCTGGCCTCCGTATATCCTACTGTATGTGCCTCTATGGAATCTGGATATGGAATCTGGATAACAGAACAATGGTGAACAATTCTCCGGCACCTTCTCACCTACCACACTTGCCAGTATAGCAAAAGCCTGTAACTAGTTCACAAAAGTCTGCGGTATCAGGCGCCACCTCCTTTTTTTCTCTTCTTCCTATTTACTATCATCCTTTTTTCCTTTATCCAGATTAAACTTTTCCAATGAAAGCATAGAAAAAATCTCCATGTACTCGTCCTTCCAGATTTTTTCCTTCTTCTCCTTTTTCAAAAAAGCCCCCAATGGTCCCTCAAAAACACACATAAACCTCACCCTTTGCTCTATCATCTAACTTTATTATATCCGCCTTATCTTTCTCTGTCTGAACAGATACCGAAACCCCATTGGTAACCGTCTCACTGCCTTGACACACACTCCCTCGACTACCGCCTAACACTGCTGCACCATCCTGGGTACCCACCCAGGCTGACGTCAGAGACACTGTGCCCCTCCCCCCGTAATCTTGCTCCAGACGCAACAAAATCTCCTGAACGCTACCTAAAAGCTCCGTGACCCCGCTACCTTCAGCTGCCGGATCCCCCAAACAGGGGCCGCACCACAGAACGCCAACTGCTCCCCCAATCCTAATCCTAACACATTTGAGTTCTGGGACATACACAACACAGAGCCATACTCACCAGGCTGCATGGTTGCTGTGACACCACCAGCCACTATTCCTGAATCCTGCCTTACACTCAGCTCCGATCCCGACCTAGGGCGCTGCCGACCACTTTTATCTGCCCCACCGCTGTCTCCCCTCACCACTAAGAAGGCTGGGGGTGACAAAAGTTCAGTTACATCAAAGTTGTCAGGTTGAACAAATGATTGCCCGCTCTGTCTTCTAAGGTTCTGGCTCCTGCTCCCTGCTTGCTGTCTCCCCCTGCATTCATCCTCCTTGGTGCAGGGGTTGTCCTCAGCTGACCCAGCTGCAGGCACATGGCAAGGCACCTCAGCCGAACTACCCACAGAAGGCCCCAGCCTGCCACTGTGCATGCCCCCCCTCCTCTGCACTAACTCCCGGCCTCTCCAGCTTGCAGGCCCCAAACTCCTCGCTTCCTCGTCATGTCACCCAGCAGACCCTGTGACTGGAGCATTGCTACCAGAGCCTGCTGCGGCCCTCATCTGTCCACGTTGCTGAGGAGGAGCAGACCTCGTGCCAACCACATTTTGCAGCTTGCCACCTCCTGCAGCCCCAGGCTGGCTGGCCGGATTCCTCCCCAACCGCGAGCACCGACCTGATGGAGTGTTCCGGAGCCCGCTGGCAAGAGGGTCCCCAGAGGGACTCCGTAGCCGACGCCTGGAGCGAGGGGTTGTCTCTGGGCTCAGTATCTCTGGCGGCCTGGTCCTCCGTTGCCGCCATCCGGACCCTTCAGTGCTGCGCTGCGGCTCCACATCACCCATCAGGATGGACACCTGCTCCTGCCTCCAGTCTTCCGCCCATATGCTTGCAGCTGCCCTCAGCTGCCCCAACAGAGCCTCTATGTTTGCCATAAGGTAAGGTGACTGTGAGAGGGGGTACACTCCAGTCTTTGAGGCACCTCAAAATGGCTCCTCTTCCCGCTTGTTTCCTATATATAAACCCCCACGTGTCACACGCCCTTCCCCATCTCCTTCCCTTAAAGCTCCCCCTCCATTCCCTCATGGACCAACCCCTGCAATGTGGGCCTCTGCTCATTTCTCTGGTCCGGCCCATTCTTTAAAGTAATTTGACTCCTGTTCTCCCACATGCAAAAGCTTCTCTAGCTAGAAATGAGGAAAAATAACAAGTTCCTCACCTAACTATTAAGGGGTTGTCCACTTCTGGACAACCCAAGTTTAATCAAGTCAGGACCATAAATAAATTGAATACATATTATGCTCTCCTCCTGCAACAGCGATGATACAGAGATGTTGGCGTCTCGGTTTCCAGCGATGATGTGACAATGTTGTGTTTGTGGCAGCTGCAGCTAATGAGCAGCGTCTTATCAGTTGCAGCTTTTACTATTTCTTCAGAGTAGACATTCACCCAGCAAAATATTGATAACCTACTGTTGATGAGGAATCACTCATTGGTTACAGCCTACATATAACGCAAATATAGAAGACTTGGCACTCATATGATGATTATGTTGACGTTTTATTTAGGAGAAATTATCAATCCAGAAAAACCACAGAAGTTTCGGTGTGGCAAGACCTTCCTCCACAGCGGTGGACACCACAGAACTCCTCTCAGCACTGCCTGCTGCACTATTTGATTCTTCTTGTATCTAGACACCAGCCACAGTAACTGTACTATAGCAGAAGTAAGCCAAGCACATTGATGTAGGTCTTATCAGACCGAAATGTCTGTGTTTTTGCTGGATTGATAACTTCTTCAAAATAAAGCTTCAGCATAATTACCATATGAAAGCCAAGTCTATATTTGCTGGAATATGATTTTGGAACCTACTTGTGCACCATCCTCCAGAGGTGCTGTGTGTATCTACTCCACTACATATAACGCAAGTCACAAATCATTCTCTGGAAACGGCAGAACTGAAACAATGATTTTGTAGGGGTTGAGTATACACTGCATTTTTTTAATAAAGGAATCCAGCTTCAGAGGTTCACTAACACTGCAGAAATGAGCCGCAGGCATGCGCAAAATTTCCAGGAGTTGCTATAATGCCGGCTGTTGGAAGTCATGTTATCCTGCACACAGGGGTGTGATAATATGGAAAGAGGATGACTAGTCTAGGGAAATAATGCACCATCATCTAGTCATAAGCCTAATTAGCATAGGAACAGCACACTTTTTAGTAAATAGTATTATACGAGAGGCTACTGATAAGTCTTTGGCTTTGTGATCTTTTTTTGTTGCTATGGTAATGATTGTTACATCACATGAAAGCCTTAAGTGTCTAACATATGTTTTCAAAATGTTGAGCTTGTTGCTTATGGCAACAGTGTTCTACACATCAGTAAAACAAAATGGCAGAGTCTAATGCGATATTCACAGCAACTGAGAGCAGAGAAGTGATAAAATTCATATTTCTGCAAGGAAAGTCCGCAAAATATATTTATTGCGATATGTTGCAGACTTTGGGGGATCAATGCCCTTCATATTCCACAGTTAAGAACTGGGTTGCCAAATTTAAAACGGGCCACATCAGCACCAATGATGAGGAACATCCTGGACGACCGAGAGTGCTCATTGTTCCAGAGATCATCAATGCGGTGCATAACCTCATACTGGAGAATTAACGAATTTCAGCTAAAGCAATTATCCGTGAATATTTGGACATGAGTAAGCTATCTGCAAAGGGGTCCTTAAATGTTTGACAACAGATCACAGAAGCATGCGAGTGAAAACCTCCCAGTCCATTTGTTAGCATTTCCGGAAGGATAGGAACTTCCTGGATCCACTGGTCCCTATGGATGAGACCTGGATTTATTTATATGACCCTGAAAACAAGGAGCAGTCAAGAGTGGAGGTACAGTGGTTCTCCTTGTCCAAAGAAGGTCAGGGTGCAAAAATCAGCCACTAAAGTAATGGCATCTGTGTTGTGGCATAAGGAGGGCATGTTGCTAGTGGACTACCTTCAAAAGGGTTCCACCATCAATGTAAGGTATTACATTGAACTTTTGGACCAATTCAAGGCAGCTTTGAAGACCAAAAGGCACAGCAAGCTGTCCAAAGGAACCTTGTTTCTGCAAGACGCCTTCGCTCACACTGCACAAGCGACCACAGCAAAACTGGCAGAGCTGGGCTTCCAGCTGGTAGACCACTCACCTTATTCACCAAATCTAGCTCCCTCCAACTATCATATGTTTCCAAACCTGATGAAACACCTCAAGGGTACCAAATTTCACACCATTTCTGATGCCATGGCTGCTACAGATGCCTGGTTTGCGGCACAACCAAAATCCTTCTTTATGCAAGACTTACAGAACTTGGCATACCGATGTAAGAAGTGTGTTGACATGAGTGGAGAGTTTATGGAAAAAATGTAAAGTTTCATCATCCTATCTCGTTTCTTTCTGGGTAAAGCCAAAGACTTATCAGCAACCCCTCATACAGGGCTGTTTAGGCAGGGAATCTTGGCATAGTCAAGTGATTGCTGCTGGGTTGGAGGGCATAAGGGACCTGACAGGTTCCCTACAAGGTCCTGAATTGATTAAGCTTGGGTTGTGCTGTGATGGACAACCCCTTTTAGCGCACACCTCATGTTGCACACGGTGCTAGTACTACTCTGTAGCACTTTTTGCGGTAAGTGTGGGATGGATTGACTATTTGGTCCTTTATTGGTAGCAGTAAAACTAGAAATCCTTAAATCATCAATCCAGAAGACTAAAATACTGTGTTAGGGCTCCAACACACATCCGTAAAAACCACGTCCGTGTAAAACGGGCCGTTTTTCGGGTCCGTTTTCCGTTTTTTAGGTCCGTTTTTATGGTATGTGTGGCCTGTGTATGTATCCCGTATGCTAGCCGTATGTGCGTGTGAAATGTCCGTGTGTGCGTGTGAAACTAAACTGACATGTGTTTTTGTTGTCCGTGTTGAATATCCATGTGTGATGCAAAATGTCGTTTACTACATGTCGGCAGACAGCAGACAGAGTAGCGAGATGAGAATGAACTTGGGTGAACTTCACCCGACTTCATTGTCATGCCGCGGCTCTGTCTGTGCCGTGTACTGATTAGCGGTCACCTGTGAAGGATTCACCAGTGACCGCTAATCCCCCGAGTGACTGAAGTGTCCCCCCCTCTCTCATATACTCACCGATCCCCGATCACCGGCGCTGCACGGCATTCACACTGCTCCGGCGGCTTTTTCTAATTTGAATATGCCAGCCGCTCATTAAACAATCTCGTATTCCCTGCTTTCCCCGCCCACCGGCGCCTATGATTGGTTGCAGTGAGACACGCCCCCACGCTGAGTGACAGGTGTCTCACTGCACCCAATCACAGCAGCCGGTGGGCGTGTCGCTATAGAGTATAGAAATAAATAAATAAATAATTAAAAAAAACGGCGTGCGGTTCCCCCCAAATTTAATACCAGCCAGATAAAGCCATACGGCTGAAGGCTGGTATTCTCAGGATGGGGAGCCCCACGTTATGGGGAGCCCCCCAGCCTAACAATATCAGTCAGCAGCCGCCCAGAATGGCCGCATACATTAGATGCGACTGTTCTGGGACTGTACCCGGCTCTTCCCGATTTGCCCTGGTGCATTGGCAAATCGGGGTAATAAGGAGTTATTGGCAGCCCATAGCTGCCAATAAGTTCTAGATTAATCATGTCAGGCGTCTCCCCGAGAAACCTTCCATGATTAATCTGTAAATTACAGTTAAAAAACACACACACACACACACCTGAAAAAATCCTTTATTAGAAATAAAAAACACTAACAAAGTCCCTCATCACCAATTTATTAACCCCGACAAAGCCCTCCATGACCGGCGTAATCCACGGACCTCCAGCGTCGCATCCACCTCTGCTGCATGCAGGTGACAGGAGCAGCAGAAGACACCGCTAATGAAGGCAATAGCGCGATCAGCTGAGCTGTCACTGAGGTTACCTGGATCCAGCGGTGGCCGCGGGTAACCTCAGTTACAGCTCAGCTGATCGCGCTACTCACCACCGCTCCTGTCAGCTCCACGCCGCAACTGAGGTGAGTAGCGCGATCAGCTGAGCTGTCACTGAGGTTACCCGCGGCCACCGCTGGATCCAGCGGTGGCCGCGAGTTACCTGACTGACAGCAGATGATCGCGCTACTCACCTCATTTGTTGCGTGGGGGTGACAGGAGCGGCGGTGTATTCTGCAGCTCCTGTCACCTGCATGTAGCAGAGCTGGAAGCGACGCTGGAGGTCCGTGGATTACGCCGGACATGGAGGGCTTTGTCGGGGTTAATAAATTGATGATGAGGGACTTTGTTAGTGTTTTTTATTTCTAATAAATTATTTTTTCGGGTGTTTGTGTGTTTTTTAAATGTCACTTACAGATTAATCATGGAAGGTTTCTCGGGGAGACGCCTGACATGATTAATCTAGGACTTATTGTCAGCTATGGGCTGCCAATAACTCCTTATTACCCCGATTTGCCAAAGCACCAGGGCAAATCGGGAAGAGCCGGGTACAGTCCCAGAACTGTCGCAAATAATGTATGCGGCAATTCTGGGCGGCTGCTGACTGATATTGTTAGGCTGGGGGGCTCCCCATAACGTGGGGCTCCCCATCCTGACAATACCAGACTTCAACCGTATGGCTTTATCTGGCTGGTATTAAAATGGGGGGTGACCGCACGCCGTTTTTTTTAATTATTTATTTATTTATTTTACTGCACAGTATAGACACGCCCACCGGCTGCTGTGATTGGGTGTAGTGAGACAGCTGTCACTCAGCGTGGTGGGCGTGTGTGACTGCAACCAATCATAGGCGCCGGTGGGCGGGTAAAGCAGGGAATACGAGATTGATTAATGGGCGGCCGGCTTTTTCAAAATAGTAAAAGCCGCCGAAGTTTTTATAACAGGAGTGCAGCGCCGGAGATCGGGGAATGGTAAGTATGAGAGAGGGGGGGAACTGACCGACAGACAGCGAGAGGGACAGATAAGACAGAGAGACTGACCGACAGACATAGAGACCGACCGACGGACTGAGGGAGAGAACGAAACAGAAAAAGAAAAAAGACCGACATCACATGAAAAAAGCACAAAACGTACAGGGAGCAAACAGAGATGCGTCCGTGTCACTCGGACGTGCGCACAGACCCATTGACTTTCATTGGGTCCGTGCTGCGTGTTGCGTGCAGAAAACGGACATGCTGCCGTGCAAAACGCACACAGGTACGGATCACGGACACGGACAAACGGACATGCGTTAAAACGCACGTGGAGCTTTTATCATACAATAACATTGGTGCACGTTTGGCCGTGTCTCCAGTATACACGGAAACGGACAAAACACGCACGTGTTTCACGGATGTGTGTTTCAGGCCTTACGAAGAGAAAAGTTTGCTTTTCTCTACATAATATAGATTACAAACCTGATTGCTAAATTATATGGTATATTCTCCAGCATGTATCATATACTCGAGATCAGTATCCAAAACATTACAGCTATTTTTATCTGTAAGTGAACTTTAGCAACAGTATAGTTTAATCAGCAACTAAGTGTAGGCAACATCAGACCTGTAATCCAATACTTTCAAGATAATTATAACTCTTTGTTCTCCAGACCTAGCATTACAACATAGTGTAGAGAATAACATTTAACTTACAACACTCACTCTGATTATTTTAACAACAAGAAAGTGAACAATAACATTTCAGAAAAACATTCAAGGATACTAATTTTTATATTTTCCTGGATTTCATATGTGATTTTCTTAGTGTATATATTTAGGGCATTCAATGTCTACTCTATTGCAACACAGGTGTAGAAAAAGACATGGACCGCACATCCAAAAACCATAAGTTGATCTACTGCCGCAAGGCAAAAATATACAGTTAGGTCCAGAAATATTTGGACAGTGACACAATTTTCGCGAGTTGGGCTCTGCATGCCACCACATTGGATTTGAAATGAAACCTCTACAACAGAATTCAAGTGCAGATTCTAACGTTTAATTTGAAGGTTTGAACAAAAATATCTGATAGAAATTGTAGGAATTGTACACATTTCTTTACAAACACTCCACATTTTAGGAGGTCAAAAGTAATTGGACAAATAAACCAAACCCAAACAAAATATTTTTATTTTCAATATTTTGTTGCGAATCCTTTGGAGGCAATCACTGCCTTAAGTCTGGAACCCATGGACATCACCAAACGCTGGGTTTCCTCCTTCTTAATGCTTTGCCAGGCCTTTACAGCCGCAGCCTTCAGGTCTTGCTTGTTTGTGGGTCTTTTCGTCTTAAGTCTGGATTTGAGCAAGTGAAATGCATGCTCAATTGGGTTAAGATCTGGTGATTGACTTGGCCATTGCAGAATGTTCCACTTTTTTGCACTCATGAACTCCTGGGTAGCTTTGGCTGTATGCTTGGGGTCATTGTCCATCTGTACTATGAAGCGCCGTCCGATCAACTTTGCGGCATTTGGCTGAATCTGGGCTGAAAGTATATCCCGGTACACTTCAGAATTCATCCGGCTACTCTTGCCTGCTGTTATGTCATCAATAAACACAAGTGACCCAGTGCCATTGAAAGCCATGCATGCCCATGCCATGACGTTGCCTCCACCATGTTTTACAGAGGATGTGGTGTGCCTTGGATCATGTGCCGTTCCCTTTCTTCTCCAAACTTTTTTCTTCCCATCATTCTGGTACAGGTTGATCTTTGTCTCATCTGTCCATAGAATACTTTTCCAGAACTGAGCTGGCTTCATGAGGTGTTTTTCAGCAAATTTAACTCTGCCCTGTCTATTTTTGGAATTGATGAATGGTTTGCATCTAGATGTGAACCCTTTGTATTTACTTTCATGGAGTCTTCTCTTTACTGTTGACTTAGAGACAGATACACCATAACTCCAGGCCACACCGCTCCACAGACACAAAATCACCACAACAATGGCCACCACACAGCACAAACACCCTCTGAAAGGAGCTCAAACAGATGTTATAACAGTGGGGAATGACTACTACTTTTGGCTGGCTGCAAACCACACTTTGTTATTATTTTAATGCATTTTAACTAGTTAAAATAGCAAAGCACATTCATATAATATTTCTGCGTTCTTGCTTTTAGGACAATCCAAAATATGCTGCCACATATATTATACAGGTTCTAATGGATGCTTTATGCGTGCACTTTAGTTGTAATAATAGAAATGTAGAGCAGTAAAAATGCTCTCAGTTAAAGGTAAAGCTTACTGCTACTTGTTATATTGCTATCAGTGACTGACTTAGTTCAGAGCACGTCTGCACAATATACGGCCTAATGGCCGCTTGCTGCTCACCAAAGGATGGTGTGCAATCATGGAGAACTTGGAGGCCTTGGTTCTCATATCTCTATATTCAGCTATATTTGCATCTTTGAGACGCAAATACATTTGAATACTTGAGCGCTGGGACTGGGGCAGATGAGCGCTCATCATCCCCTACCTCATTTCGCAGTAATGTGATAGAGGTTATTCCATTGTAATCTCATCACACTGCTTCTATTGCCTGTGCCGCAGTGCAGAGGAGGCAAAGATGCAGCTGTAAATAGTAAGCACTTCAGGAGTTGGTGTTGCTATGGGGACACCTTGTGGGTACAATGGGGTGCATGATTGTGAAGGGGGCACAGTATAAATAGCAGAAATGTGGGACATATTTTGGTGAGGTGAAGGTTGTGGGAGAACATTATGGAGCAGTGCACGGTCCGGGGACATTATGAAGAGGGGCAGTGTCTGTAGAAACATGATGGAGCGGTGCAGCATGTGGGGGAATTTTATGCAGTGGTTCAGGGTATGGGGGACATTATGGAGTAGTGTAATGTGTGGGGCAGCATTATGGAGCAGTGCAAGGTAAGGGGGCATTATGAAGTGGTGCAGGGTGTAAGGAACACTATGGAGAGGTGTAGAGTATGGGGGAAATTATGTAGAGGGCCAATTTGTGAGGGATACTATGGAACAAAAATGTGTGTGTTAGTGTTTGTGCATAGCAGTAGTCTGGTGGTTGGTGTCTCTTACACTTTAAATACATTTCAATCAACATGGATATTGGATGCTGGAGATTTGGATTTTTTTCTATTTTACTTCATTGAAACCTTGACATGGGCGGCTCCGGGCATTTCATTTCCATGCAGTACAGGTGGAACTAGGACCGGTGAGCAAATTTCTCTATCTTATTTAAATTATGTAGAAGGCGAGTTTGTGGGGGATGCTATGGAACAGTGCAGAGTGTGTGGGATATTATGGAGAAGGGCAGTGTGGGGGGACATTATGGAGTGGCGCAGGTTGTGGAGAACATTATAAAGAGGGCCAGTGTGTGGGGAACATATAGAATGGGGCAGGGTGATGGTGACATTATGGAAAGGTGCAATGTGGGGGAGATATTATGGAGAAGGGTAGTGTGGGGGTATATAATCATGGTACCTTTACTATGGCAAAAAGATTTGTGAGAAAAGAGATGGCAACAACTCCAATCAGAAAAGATGTCACATATTAATTACCTGGATGTAAATGTTTGATTGTGATACTGACTATGTCTTAACAATGTTGAGGTTCTTGTATGGACCGCAGCCTGATAATGGCTGTAAACAATTACTCCCAGTATCTAATTTGTTAAGGACATACTGGAAGCTGTAGGTTCATGTGAAACAACTGTATCATGGGGCTGAGTTGGAGCTGCAATTGACGATAGTACTAATCTGGGTGATGTATTTCTGTTCTGACGGCAGTTCTGGCTCTATATTCACGTACCGATGGTAGTTCTGACCCAGCATCCATGCACTGATGGTGGTTCTGACCATGTAGCAATCCATAACGTGCTTCATATTAAAATAGGAAAATCCTTAAAACTTACTCTTGAGGTTATGAGGAGTAGAGATGAGTAAACCTCAGGCTCGAGACTTGGGGAACGGGCTCAGAAAATGTGAAAATCCCCGTGGTGAGTTGAGCGTTATGCTTGTATCTGAGTGATGCGCAGCATTGTGTGCACTGCTGAAATTGTTTGTTCATCTCAAATTAGGCTTACATTCAGCGTACAGAGATGTTTTATTCACGGAAAATAAAAAAAGCAACTTCCACCTTGCTCCGGAAGTGTTTGGGTGGGTAGTCGGTGTTTATTTTTTTATTAACTCTCATCATCAAAACATCTCAGTACAAAGAATCTAAGCCTAATTTGAGACGAAAAAACACTTCCAGCAGCGCGGACAATGCAGGTATACACTCAGGCACCAGCACAGTGGTCAGCTCACCATGGAGATTTTCATTACATTTTTCCAGCCCGAACCCTGAGCCTCGAGCCTCCTCTAATGAGGAGACTTTAGTTGAGTTTCTCATCCAAAAACTCAGTGTAAGTTGAGTGTGTTCAAACTGATTTTATTTGGAGCAGAAACTGAGCACAAGCTTCAAATTCTTCTCAAATACTGAAAACTTGGCTCTGCTGATGTCTTAATGTATTGACAGTGATTCTGCTTATGTATTTATCTAAATACCCTTAAGTTTTGTTTGTGCTTTTTTGGATTGGTTCAGTATTACACTGTGGCTCTTGTACTTGAAAATGTTGTGCACCTCTGGATTAGAGGATGCATGGGATCTTCATGAGTCCAGATTTGGATGACAACATACTGTAAAAATTCTTTGAAACTACCACACTAAATTGCAGTACAGCCAGCACCGGCTGCATATAACTTTACTCCTCACTGTACCTTCAACCTCTGTCATAGACATAGTATATGATAACTGGTTATACAGTATGCACATGAGTACATATTGAAACTCAAAACCTTGTTGCAGATGGCCTGGTCTATGAACAAGGTCTTCTACAAATTATATTTTTATGGGAGCAGTTTCCCTGTATCAACAATACAGTTTTGTAACTTAAAACTCATAGGTCCAAGTGTAAAGGCCACTTTACACACAGAGATAAATCTTTGGCAGATCTGTGGTTGCAGTGAAATCATGGACATATTGTTCCATTTGTACACAGCCACAAACCTGGCACTGATTGTCCACAATTTCACTGCAACCACAGATCTGCCGCAGATTTATCTCTGTGTGTAAAGTGGCCTTAAGAGCTCCAACAGGTCCGCAATTAATGCAAGTATTTAATAGTTTTGCTTGGTCACTAAAGGTTTAAAGAACTTAACTGCAGTCTACAAGCCAAATCTGACATCTGCTACTTTATGTGGTAATAACTCAGGAATGCTTGAACATATCCCAGTTATTTTGAGACTGTTTCTTTTATGTTGCACATTATACTTTATGATAATGGCAATGTAATGTACGCAAGAAATGATAAAGTGGGAAGGATTGTGTCCATCATACAATGTGGAGGGCTGTGTGAGGGCCATTATACTGTGTGGAGGGCTAGTGGTAGCCTTTATACAGTGTAGAGTGGTGTGAGGGCTATTATACTGTATATAGACCCATTTTTCTGCATGGACGGCTGTGTGGGGGTCATTGTTAGATATTATACTATGTTGGGGGTCACCATAGGTTGTTGGAGTAGTTGAGGGGGAGTACAGTATGGTCTTCATATTGTGCATGTGGACGGTACTGTGGAGAAATTCCCTGTGCAGGTATCATACAGCGTTCATGGGGCACTTTTGATGGCATCATAGTTTATGGGTGCAATGAAAGGGGAATCTTGTGGCTTCAATGGGAGGAGATTGTTGGATGCTATTATGTTAGCTAGGGGATCAAATATGTGACGCCCTGGACTAGCCAGGTAGTCACAGGTAGGCCCTTACACAAACACCCCCCCCTTAATAAGGTGACAGCAGCCAACCTACAAAACCCTTGTCACCTCTCTCAGTGTTCAATTGTCACACCAGGGGGTGGGGCCAGGCAGTTGGCCACACCCACATAGGAGTCCGGAGGGCCTGAGACAGGAAACAGTCAGTTGAAGTTAAAGTGAGAGAGTAGAGTTGAGTCAGTTTGGAGTCAAGTTCAAGTGCAGCAGGCCTGAGGTGTCAGGTCTGCAGCGTCAACACTGACCGGTGCCAGGGTCGTAGCCCTGGCACTGTGGCACAAGGATGCAGACGGTGGTGGCCGCCTGCAGGAGCTGGGATTACAGCCGGTGGAACCTTAAGGGACCGGGACCAAGTAGTGGCCCGCCGGTACTGAACCGGGGAACCGATTGGAAACCGGAGCACCAGGAGGGGTACTCAGACCCAGAACGAGGCCCAGAAACCACTGGACCGAGTCGAATCCACTGGTTGAGGACTGGACTTTAGGTCCTTTCCCACCTAAGACCCGACTGAAGACAGCAGCCCAACGATAGGGGTAGAAAGCCACCGCCCAGGCATCGAGACCCCACGGGCCAGCATCTGTGTGCAAGCGGGCTCTACCAGCACACACAAGGCTGGGGAGCGGACTACCATTGCTCAGGTATAGGAATCATCATTTCTACCAAAATTGAGGTGCAGGAGAAAGGCGGAAACCACCAACCTGAAAAGGGAAAAAGCGCAGCCAGCTGCGGGCACCGTCCACCATCTTGTTTGGTTTACCAGAGACTCCAGCCTGTCTGTAATAGTGAGTACAGCAGTGCCTTCGGGCCGCGCACCGCACCGACACGCCAGCACGCCTCCATTTCCTCGCCTCGGCACCTCCCTCGGGCCCCGGGACCTTCATCTCCCTATCCACGGAGGGGTCAACACCAAGCTGCACAACACCGTCCCCGGGAGCCTTGTCAACGGCAGCGGTGGTGTCCATCCATTCACCACAACCCGTGGGTGGTGTCACGAACTTAAATCCCCAAACAACCGTGGCCCCGGCCGTGAACATCCCAACCGAACACTACCCCTCATGTAGCGCCAGCACCCTTTCAGAGCGACGTGACCCCTGGGTCCGTGAGAAGCTCGATCCACCCACCGACGAGCATGGACCCGAGCGGCTTGGCAGCCGGCCGAGCCCCGGGGCGGTACACATCGACTCTTATGGCGTCACGAACAGGATTGAACCCATCCACTTACCTGTGGAAATGCGCCTTGAAGTTATCGTCAGCGGAGTCCCGTTGAAACATTTCGGAATCCGCCATCTTGTCACTGTCCTGTGGCGTGAAGTTTCCCGCCCAAGCCGTCTTCTCGAAGGAAAAAGGCGCGAAAGTAAAGTCCTGCTCCCTGAGAGCAGAGCGGTGCAGTAAGAAAGCAGAGTGCCCCGAAAAGACCAGGGGGCCGGGTGAAGACCATGTCCCATGTGACCGAAGGGATAAAGGGCAGGGACTCCAGGACTCTGCCACCTGTTTGATTCCTGGACCCCGACAGTGCACCATGTCCACCCCGTCAGGCAAGCCAGAATTCCCGGAGCCCGCGCCTGGAACAGCGGCATGGGTGAAAGTTCGGACGACCCTGATGTGTTGCCGCTTGCAAGCCTAGGTGCGGTTCCTGATGGAACGATGGGTGGCCGAGGTGGAGGAGATAGCCGTGGCCGTGCGGGTGCGAGAAGTAATGGCAAATTTTGGAGAGCGGGTAAGCGACTCTCGCCCCTATGTCCGCGAAGGACCGGCCGCTGTGGCTGAGGGACCCGGTCTGCCCCTACTCTCCATGTTGCTTCCCTCACCGCCCGTGCCGGTTGCCTCTGCTCCCCTGCTCGGTTTCCTGCCCCGACACCGGCAGCAGACTCCATCCCGTCCGCCTGTAAGGACCCACCTGGGGAGGCAACCCGCAGACGGCCGCTTGTTCGGCCTGCACCAATCCCGCATCCCTGGAAACTTAGTTCACGGAGGATGCCCGCTCCCGACGTGGTTCCGCCGGTCCCGGAAGTGACCATGCCCCAGCTGCCCAAGGCCCTGACAGTCCGCCCGGCCAAGATGGAGGTGGATCCCGGCCAGAAGGAGGCCCAGAGGGTAGCGCTGGCCGTTCCCAGATCCCAGGCCTCGGCTGAGGCGTCACGGGGTTGCCGCTGCAAGGCAGCACAACAGGCCACGACACAGCAGGGTTCCCCAGCACAGAAGGTGCCAGTCGTAGCCGGCATGGGGAACTCCGGCTGGGCCCAACCCTTGCGCAGAGGGAGCAGGCAGACGCTCCGTACTGGGAGCGGCAGCAAAACTCGTTGGGCCGGGAGATCATGGCCCGTGAGAGGCAGAAGGCGGAGGTGCTGGGCTGGACCATTAAGGAGAAAGAGAACCTTCGCAGCGCCACCTTTCGGGTACGGGGCCCGAAGTACGAAGGCCAAGTACGCCAGTTTGACCCCTGCCATGGATGGGGGTTCATTTTCGAGCCCGGCCTGGGAGCCGAGATCTTTGTCTCCAGGAGGGATATCTGCCCCCACCTTCCAGAGGGTCACCCGGACCGTGACCTAGTACCCGGTGAACTGGTCACATACACCCGGCATTGCAGGGAGAGGGGCTGGTTCGCCCTTGACGTGAAGAAGAGGGAGAGCTGCAGTGTTCCCAGGCGGCCCCAGTCTCGTCCCCCACCATACAGCTCTGAAGTCACAGTGGAGGAGGAATATGAAGATGATGAGTAAAGGTAGCGGATCCCGGCTACCAAGTTGAAAAGTCCCCGTTGGGACTATACTGTCCGTCCCCGTTGGGACTTTGTTTTGCCCCGTTTTAAAATGAACATGGCTGAGAACTTGCAGACCACCCAAAACTTTTGGGCTTGTAAATAATTCCTGGACCGACCTACCCCATTTCACAACCTCCGGAGAGGCAGACTGGAGCATGGGCCTGCAGGAAAGTGATGGCCGAGACCCCGTCACCAATGTAACCGGTGGCGATCCTCCGGGTCCGGGAGTCCCCTGGACGTGGGGCCCCTGAGAGACAACCGGGTGTGGAACTCTCTCCCGTCCTGTAAAGCAACACCTGGGCCCGTTCCTGGACTGGGGAAAAGGGGTGCTGCCTGTTTCTTAGATGCAGCATCAAGGCTAGGTTTGTTTGGGTGGGCAAGCAGAAGGACCCGGTCCCGTTCCCATTATTAATAAAAATGTTTGACGTTTGCAACGGTTAAAGAATGTGCCTCCCGTAAGGGAAGATTAAAAAATATGCTTGAATTGTACAAAGTTTATTATGCTTGCAAATATGTTTTATCTAATTCTTTCAGTTAAAAGCAACAAAAATAAACCAGTGGTGGACGGGCAGCCCGCGGACGGTCTGAATTAAACCAAGGGGGAATGTGACGCCCTGGACTAGCCAAGTAGTCACAGGTAGGCCCTTACACAAACACCTCCCCCCCTTAATAAGGTGACAGCAGCCAACCTACAAAACCCTTGTCACCTCTCTCAGTGTTCAATGGTCACACCAGGGGGCGTGGCCATGCGGATGGCCATGCCCACCTAGGAGTCCGGAGGGCCTGAGACAGGAAACAGTCAGTTGAAGTGGAAGTTGAAGTGAGAAAGTGGAGTTGAGTCAGTTTGGAGTCAAGTTCAATTGCAGAAGGCCTGAGGTGTCAGGTCTGCGGCGTCAACACTGACCAGTACCAGGGTCATAGCCCTGGTACCGTGGCAAGGAGGCAGACAGTATTGGCCGCCTGCAGGAGCTGGGATTACAGCCGGTGGAACCGGGACTGGGTAGTGGCCCGCCGGTACCAAACCAGGGAACCGATTGAAAACCGGAGCACCAGGAGGGGTACTCAGACCCAGAACGAGGCCCAGAAACCACTGGACCGAGTCGAATCCACTGGTTGAAGACTGGACTTTAGGTCCTTTCCCACCTAAGACCCGACTGAAGACAACAGCCCAACGATAGGGGTAGAAAGCCACCGCCCAGGCATCGAGACCCCACGGGCCAGCGTCTGTGGGCAAATGGGCTCTCCTAGCACACACAAGGCTGGGGACTACCGGACTAGCAGACTACCGTTGCTCAGGCATAGGAGTCATCATTTCTACCAAAAGTGAGGTGCAGGAGAAAGGCGGAAACCACCAACCTGAAAAGGGGAAAAGCGCAGCCGGCTGCGGGCACCATCCACCATCTTGTTTGGTTTACCAGAGACTCCAGCGTGTCTGTAATAGTGAGTATAGCAGTGGCTTTGGGCCGCGCACCACGCCGCACCACACCGACACGCCAGCACACCTCCATTCCCTTGCCTCAGCACCTCCCTCGGGCCCCCGGGACCTTTATCCCCCTACCCATGGAGGGGTCAACACCAAGCTGCGCAACACCGTCCCCGGGAGCCTAGTCAACGGCAGCGGTGGTGTCCATCCATTCACCACAACCCGTGGGTGGCGTCACGAACTTAAATCCCCAAACAACCGCAGCCCCGGCCATAAACATCCCAACCGAACACTACCCCTCACGTAGCGCCAGCACCCTTTCAGAGCGACATGACCCCCGGATCCGTAAGGAGCTCGAGCCACCCACCGACGAGCACGGACCCGAGCGCTCGGCAGCCGGCCGAGCCCTAGGGCGGTACAAATATATACAGTACAGACCAAAACTTTGGACACACCTTCTCACTCAAAGAGTTTTCTTTATTTTCAGGACTCGTGAAAATTGAAAATTGTAGATTCACATTGAAGGAATCAAAACTATGAATTAACACATGTGGAATGAAATACTTAAAAAAGTGTGAAACAACTGAAAATATGTCTTATATTCTAGTTTCTTCAAAGTAGCCACCTTTTACTTTCATTACTACTTTGCACACTCTTGGCATTCTCTTGATGAGCTTCAAGAGGTAGTCACCGGAAATGGTTTTCTAACAGTATTGAAAGAGTTCCCAGAGATGCTTAGCACTTGTTGGCCCTTTTGCCTTCACTCTGCGGTCCAGCTCCAGCTCACCGCAAACCATCTCGATTGGGTTCAGGTCTGGTGACTGTGGAGACCAGGTCATCTGGCATAGCACCCCATCACTCTCCTTCTTAGTCAAATAGCCCTTACATAGCCTGGAGGTGTGTTTGGGGTCATTGTCCTGTTGAAAAATAAATGATGGTCAAACTAAACGCAAACCGGATGGAATAGCACGCCACTGCAAGATGCTGAGGTAGCCATGCTGGTTCTGTATGCCTTCAATTTTGAATAAATCCCCAACAGTGTCACCAGCAAAGCACCCCCACACCATCACACCTCCTCCTCCATGTTTCACGGTGGAAACCAGCCATGTAGAGTCCATCCGTTCACCTTTTCTACAAAGACACCGTGGTTGGATCCAAAGATCTCAAATTTGGACTCATCGGACCAAAGCACAGATTTCCACTGGTCTAATGTCCATTCATTATGTTCTTTAAGCCAAACAAGTCTCTTCTGCATGTTGCCTGTCCTTAGCAGTGGTTTCCTAGCAGCTATTTTACCATGGAGGCCTGCTGCACAAAGTCTCCTCTCAGTTGTTCTAGAGATGAGGAGGTGTGTCCAAACTTTTGGTCTGTACTGTGTGTGTGTGCGTATATATATATATATATATATATATATATATATATATATATATATGCGACGCCCCTGTGGTAAACCACGTGTCATAAAAAGGTAGCAACTCTAACAGCCCGAATCCTGTGTATCTGTACCAGTCCACATATACACTAGCCCACCAGGGCATAAACACAGCTCTCACACAGGATGAGAGACTCCCTCAGTACCAGATGTCGGGGCTGGACACTGAGATGACAGGCAGCCAACTAGTGGGAGGGAGAGACCTAAACCGGTGGGAAGAGCAAGTGACTAACCGAGAGAGAGAGAAAGTGAAACAGGGAGAAGAGAGTCGAGTCTGGACTCAAGCAGTGTGAAGTGGAGAAGACCGCACGGTGTTTGAGGAAAAAGAGCTGTTAGGGGACAGAGCAACCTGACAGCAGCTGACCAGAGCTTGGGTGGTGAGACCGGCCACTAAAAGGAGGAACTCAGGAGAAGCGAGTGGATGAGCTCCTGGGACAAGAGGAACCCAGATGCCCAGTACTTCACTGAAGTTCAGCACGCAAGGGGTGCAGATCTCCCAGGACAGGGCAGACTTCAAGTATCCTGTTAATTCTGCAGGCAGGTGGACATGGTGCATCAGCCAAACACAAAGGGTCTGAGGCTAAGCGACAAATAGGGAGCTGGGGAATACCCCTTAAATAGCTTACGTAGCCAGCATTAGGACGGGACACCAGGAGGCCCTCCAGAAGCTCCAGGCTGGTGAGGACTTCCAAAGACTGACACGAGATCAAGGTGGGGAAAGTGGCCCCCAGGTTAAACTTGTGCAGATTCCAGGAGGACGGCACACCTCGTCCTGGCACGTCCCAAGGCAGCTTTTCCCAGGCTGTAAGTAAACCTGTTCAACTGCACTTAGTGACTGGACTCCCTTTAGTTCATCTTTATTTTTCTTTTGTTCCACCGAGCCTCCCCCAGGGTACAGAGACCCGGATCCGAGCGGCTTGGGCCAAACTGCTCTGGGACACCAAAGCTCGGGGGAGCTGGCGTTGTCGGACTATCCCCTTTAAATTAACCCCTTCTTATTGTGCACCACGGGGCCATGGAAGCGGGCCAGGCCACAACTGCACAACCACTGGCACGGCGACCGGTGCTCAGGGAACGGATCGAGCTACTCCGATGTGAAGCCCCACGGGTGCTGTGTCGGTGTCGGTGCATTACCTTCAGGGACTCCACGTTGCTGGATCTCCGTCACTGGTAGGAAATCTTCTTGTTTGATCGTGACGCCACTCTCAGTATTGCGGTCAGTGGGGACCGCCACTGCAGGTTAGGGGACGCCTGGGGCTGATGGTGGGTGCAGTCGGATGTAGTAGCCTCCTGAGAGTGAGGCAAGCCCCAGGGCCCGGTGTAGGTTTGTAGTACTACAAGTCGCAGAATGACCACACAGGCAGGAATGTCTTTCAAGGGCTTTACTCACATTTGATGGCAGGGTGAGTAGCCCGGGCGTAGCTGGGATGAACCAGATGGGAACCAGGTATCCTTCAGGCTGACTTTATGAGGGTGACTACTGACTCGCCTTCCTTAGCCCTTGGTGGTTTGGGGTAACCCCGACTTTGAGTCCCTATGGGGGTCACCCAGGGAAGATGCTCCAAGCCTCTCTCCCCTTCTTGTTTCGCCGTGTGCTTGTTCCCCGGACCAGGCCACTCCAGCCTCTTGCCTCCTATGACCTATGGGCCCTCACTGCGGTTACGTGGCTGCGGCTTTTGTAGTGTTGTGGTGTGGGCTTTAAGAGCCCCACACCGGCAGGTTTAGCAGAAGAAAGTTGAATCTATCCCCGCTTCGGGATCTGCCGCCCGGTTGGGCCTGGTACTCTCTAGCAGTCTCCCTACTTCCCACTCCGTTGCACTCGCTAGCTGAAGCTGGCTTTCAGGCAGCACTCCTAGTTGACCGTTCTCCCCCGTCTGTAGCCACTGCGCGGGCGCTGTCAGATTGCACAGCTCCAGGGATCTGCTCCTCACTTGAGCTCCCTGGACTCTACACTGAACTGGCTCACTGCTCCTCCTCTCCTGTTCTTGCCTACGCCACCTAGCAACCAGACTCTCTTACCACACCCCTTGAGAGGAGATGGAGGCTCTACCCCCTCCACTATTCCAGTGAAGGTGAAGGCTTGCCCCCTCCTGGGATCCCCAGGGGTCCTCTCATGGGTACATGTGTGAGACCTGGTCACTATGCGCCTGTGTTCCACACCCCAGTCAGCCTTCTGGATTACCTGTATTGTACTGTCCCCAGCATGGGTGCAGTACTCAGTGGTGCCTGACCAGGTCAGGGGCGCCACATTCCCCCTTAGTTATCACCAGCACGTCCTCGGGCTGCAAGACAACATTTTAAAATGCATAAAACATTAAAACATGTAAAACATTTAAAAGCACCAGGTATCAGACATCACCACCCTCCACCCACAAGTCCGTTAACCCACCCAAAACCCTCTCAGGAGGCAGGTCACCGGTCCTGTTGGTAACCAGGTCTGGGCCATCTACTTCCCCAGACCTTTCCTCCAATCTTCCTCTCCCGTTGGCCGCGACTTCAGCCACTTCTGGCAGGATGTAGAGGCGGCTTACATGGGCCGGTGGTTTCAGGGTATACCTGGCCTGGTGGATCCGCGCCGTCAGCCTCTTCTGGCAGGATGCAGAGGCGGCCTCCACAGTTGGTGCTGACCAGGTACCCTCTTTGTGGTGGTGAGCCAAGGCCCCATAAACAGGCGTGCTCTCTGGTCGCAGGTGAGCCAAGGCCCTTTTCTACGGATGGGCCCCCTGGTTGCAGACGAGCCAAGCCCCTAAACAGGCTGGCCCTGGTGGTGGTGCCACTGGTGTAACTATTTACACTGCGAGAGTTTGTGGCTATAGCAAGTTCATAGCCTTAAAGTTTATTTCTCACAATAGTTTTTGTGGGCACATGCTTAAACGTTGCAAAACAAAACTTGTCAAAACTGGTCAAAACAGTAACTTCTTACTTTCCTTTACTTTACTCCTCTTTTTCACCAGGGCGTGGGCATGTTGGGCACTGGCACCTGTGACTTTCTTGCTCTCCGTCGTCGTCCGTGGTTGTCTCATCTGTAGGATCTTTGTCTGTGGTTGTTGCATCTGTAGGATCTTTATCTTTCCTTTCTTGGTCTTCGTCTGTTTCTTTTTCTGTATCTGTTTCTTTATCTCTGTCTTTTCTTTCTTGTCTTTCTTGTCTTTCTTGTCTTTCTTGTCTTGGACATGGTGCTACGTCTAAGGCATAGTAGCCCCTTTCTCCTTGATGTAAGGTGAACTGTACTAAGTCCCCAATTTTCAAATTTCTGCCTGAATGTCCTCTGGGCAGGTGGGCTTGAACATCTCTCCGATTTACAAATATGCCCTCTTTTATTCCTTTTACTACAATAAAGCCGTATCCGCTTTTCAAGTTGAAGTCCTCTACTATCCCTCTGTAAAGGGGTCCTCTAGCCTGGGCTTTGGACCTTCTTAGGCACCTTTTCTCCTCCAGGTCTCTGACCGTGACCTCCCTCTGCTCTGGAGACTGCGGTGTTGGAGCAACCTGTGTTCTGCTGCGCCGTGTCTTGCGGGCTGGATTCATGCCTGTGGGCTTCCAGGTGAGGTCCTTGGGCTGATCTTCATCTGCTGACGGTGTCAAGTCTTCCTCCTCCCAGCGGGAATAGGGCAGCATCTCCGGCTCTGGGTAGGGGTCTGCTGCGGTTGGCGTCGGAGTCAGCCCTTCTGCTTCATGGTCTCCTCTCCCCCTTAGTTCTTCGCTGCACTCCTTTGGTGGCAGTGCTGGGGATGGGCTTTCTTCAGCTGGTCTGGGCGGTGGACTCTCTGGCGCAGCTGCAGGGGTTGTCTGAATCTCCTTGGGGGTATACGGAGGGAGCAGGTACCGATCCACCATCTCTTGTGGGAACTGGGCCTCTAGGTCAGCCTTCAGCTTCCAGTATTCGGGGTCCTCTCCTATCAGGGTCTTCCTAGCAGGGACCTCGGTGGACTGGGGAGCGGTGTCTGCTCTGGCCTTGCAGGCCGGGGAAAATAGTGATGCAATCTCTTGGCGGGCCGCGCCCTGTATGGCGGCGGCCTGGTCTTGGCGGGCCGCGCCCGGCATGGCGGCGGCCTGGTCTTGGCGGGCCGCGCCCGGCATGGCGGCGGCCTGAATCAGTGTCGCTGTTGCAGGGGGCTCTGTGCAGGCTGGGCTAGACGTCGCTGCATCGATCGGAGCTTGGCGGGCCGCACCCGGCGGGGCTGCGGCCTGGTTCAGCATATCACTTGCGGCGCGGACGAGCGTCGCTGCTGCGTTGGGGTCTTGGCGGACCGGGTTTAGCAGGGTGGCAGCCTGGGTCAGCGTCACACCTGCAGCACGGATGAGCACTGCCGTGGTGGTCGGAGCCCTGCGGGACAGGCGGGGCATCGCTCCAGCGGCCTGGGCTTGGCGGGCCGCATCTAGCGTGGCTGCGGCCTGGTTCGGTGGCGCCGTGCCGGGCGCCTCTTCCGGGACCGCGGGCTTGGCAGCAGGGGTCGGGGCACTTGTGCTGGCCGGGACATCACTCGACTCACCCATCTGTGACTGCATCGGGGTCTGCGTCGTCGCCGCTCGGTCTGACATGCGTCGCGCGGCTCCCTCCTCGTAGGTCCGCACCGCCGCAGCCATCTCCAGGAGCTCCGTGCGTTCTTCCCTAAGCTGTCGCACAATCCCGGCCTCCAGCCGGTCGCAGAAGATGGCAAGCTCTCGGCACCACCAGGCAGCAGTGCCTGGTTCTGGGTATCCGCGTCTGGATTCCATTTCTGCTCTCCGCAGCAGCAGGCTTGTGGCTTCCCTTCCTTCCCGCCGTCTCTGGACGCTTCCGCTCTCAAAGCCGGCAAGGTCAGAACTCTGCAGAGGATCTCTGGGTAGCCACACCTCTTCGTGGGCGGTAACTTCTTCCAGCGCGGGCTGCTGTTGTTTTTCGGCGCGCTTTTCATGGTGGCAATATGGCGGCGCTTCCAATTTTTCAAGCGGACCGCCTAGGCACATGGTCACCTGTCTGAACAGGTCTAGTCCTTATCCTGTTCGTGACGCCAGATGTGAAGCCCCACGGGTGCTGTGTCGGTGTCGGTGCATTACCTTCAGGGACTCCACGTTGCTGGATCTCCGTCACTGGTAGGAAATCTTCTTGTTTGATCGTGACGCCACTCTCAGTATTGCGGTCAGTGGGGACCGCCACTGCAGGTTAGGGGACGCCTGGGGCTGATGGTGGGTGCAGTCGGATGTAGTAGCCTCCTGAGAGTGAGGCAAGCCCCAGGGCCCGGTGTAGGTTTGTAGTACTACAAGTCGCAGAATGACCACACAGGCAGGAATGTCTTTCAAGGGCTTTACTCACATTTGATGGCAGGGTGAGTAGCCCGGGCGTAGCTGGGATGAACCAGATGGGAACCAGGTATCCTTCAGGCTGACTTTATGAGGGTGACTACTGACTCGCCTTCCTTAGCCCTTGGTGGTTTGGGGTAACCCCGACTTTGAGTCCCTATGGGGGTCACCCAGGGAAGATGCTCCAAGCCTCTCTCCCCTTCTTGTTTCGCCGTGTGCTTGTTCCCCGGACCAGGCCACTCCAGCCTCTTGCCTCCTATGACCTATGGGCCCTCACTGCGGTTACGTGGCTGCGGCTTTTGTAGTGTTGTGGTGTGGGCTTTAAGAGCCCCACACCGGCAGGTTTAGCAGAAGAAAGTTGAATCTATCCCCGCTTCGGGATCTGCCGCCCGGTTGGGCCTGGTACTCTCTAGCAGTCTCCCTACTTCCCACTCCGTTGCAGTCGCTAGCTGAAGCTGGCTTTCAGGCAGCACTCCTAGTTGACCGTTCTCCCCCGTCTGTAGCCACTGCGCGGGCGCTGTCAGATTGCACAGCTCCAGGGATCTGCTCCTCACTTGAGCTCCCTGGACTCTACACTGAACTGGCTCACTGCTCCTCCTCTCCTGTTCTTGCCTACGCCACCTAGCAACCAGACTCTCTTACCACACCCCTTGAGAGGAGATGGAGGCTCTACCCCCTCCACTATTCCAGTGAAGGTGAAGGCTTGCCCCCTCCTGGGATCCCCAGGGGTCCTCTCATGGGTACATGTGTGAGACCTGGTCACTATGCGCCTGTGTTCCACACCCCAGTCAGCCTTCTGGATTACCTGTATTGTACTGTCCCCAGCATGGGTGCAGTACTCAGTGGTGCCTGACCAGGTCAGGGGCGCCACACCTATCCCTGGGGGTCCCGTGTGGGTGTCGCATATATATATATACAGTGCCTTGCAAAAGTATTTGGCCCCCTTGAATTTGTCAACCTTTTCTTACATTTCAGACTTCAAACATAAAGATAAAAATTTTAATGTTATGGTGAAGAATCAAAAACAAGTGCGACGCAATTGTGAAGTTGAATGAAATTTGTTGCTTATTTTAAACTTTTGTAAAAAATAATAAACTGAAAATCGGGGCATGCAATATTGTTCAGCTCCTTTACTTTCAGTGCAGCAAACTAACTGCAGAAGTTCATTGAGGATCTCTGAATGATCCAATGTTGTCCTAAATGACTGATGATGATAAATATAATCCCCTGTGTGTAATCTAGTCTCCGTATAAATGCACCTGATCTGTTATAGTCTCAGTTTCTGTTTAAAGCACAGAGTGCATCATGAAGACCAAGGAACAAAACTGGCAGGTCCGTGATACTGTTGTGGAGATGCTTAAAGCCGGATTTGGTTACAAAACGATTTCCACAACTTTAACCATCCCAAGAAGCACTGTGCAAGCGATCATATTGAAATGGAAGAAGTATCATACCACTGCAAATGTACCAAGACCGGGCCGTCCCTTAAAAATGTCATCTCAAACAAGGAGAAGACTGATCAGAGATGCAGCCAAGAGGCCCATGATCACTCTGGATGAACTGCAGAGAGCTACAGCTGAGATGGGAGAGTCTGTCCATAGGACAACAATCAGTCGTACACTGCACAAATCTGGCCTTTATGGAAATGTGGCAAGAAGGAAGCCATTGCTCAAAGATATCCATAAAAAGTGTTGTTTAAAATTTCCAGGTAACCTCAGTGACAGCTCAGCTGATCGCGCGGCTGTCTTCAGTTGCTGTGGGAAGCTGACAGGAGCAAGGCAATTTGTTAGTGTTTTTTATTTCTAATAAAGGATTTTTCGGGTGTGTGTGTTTTTTAACTGTAATTTACAGATTAATCATGGAAGGTATCTCGGGGAGACGCCTGACATGATTAATCTAGGATTTAGTGGCAGCTATGGGCTGCCATTAACTCCTTATTACCCCGATTTGCCAACGCACTAGGGTAAATCGGGAAGAGCCGGGTACTGTCCCAGAACTGTCGCATCTAATGTATGCGGCAATTCTGGGCGGCTGCTGACTGATATTGTTAGGCTGGGGGGCTCCCCATAACGTGGGGCTCCCCATCCTGAGAATACCAGCCTTCAGCTGTATGGCTTTATCTGGCTGGTATTAAAATTGGGGGGACCGCACGCCGTTTTTTTTAATTATTTATTTATTTATTTTACTGCACAGTATAGACACGCCCACCGGCTGCTGTGATTGGGTGCAGTGAGACACCTGTCACTCAGCCTGGTGGGCGTGTCTCACTGCAACCAATCATAGGCGCCTGTGGGTGGGGAAAGCAGGGAATATGAGATGGCTGTGTGCAGAGCACAGCGCGTCCGCCGGTATAAAGGCTCGGTCACGCTGTGCGGGCCGGCCAATCACTGCAATTCCACAACTAACAGGGCTGTGGCATTGCAGTGGTCTGCCAGCCAATCCCTGCATGACGGCTGGCTCTCAAAAGAGCGCCAACATGCAGGGATGAAGACCACGAGTACAGCACGAGTATCGCGAAATTACTCGGTACCCGCCGAGTAGCCCGAGTACAGTGATACTCGTGCGAGTACCGAGTAGTGACAAGCATACTCGCTCATCACTAATATTTATCTATCTATCTATCTATCTATCTATCTATCTATCTATATATATATTATTTTAAAGTTTTTTTAGTCTTCCTACCATGTGTAGAATTTAAAGTTTTCTTTTATGTAAAGATAATAGTTTTCACTGGAGTTTTCATTGTCTACCCAAAACTCAAGCAATGCAGTGAACCGGGGTCTGAACCCTGAGAACCGGAGCCCTGTCTTGAGTAGGGCAAAGATGAGTTTGTTCAACTTTCACTTCATTCATTGTCTAAGGAACTGCTGTAAATAGCCAAGCGTTGTACCATTGATAAGCAATAGTTTTAAGTTCTGGAAAAAATTCATTAATTGCTATTTGCTTTTTTGTCTAAATTTATAGTTGATCAGGTTGTTTCACTTCACAAGGGGTTGTCTGTCCTACTAAATCTACTTACTCTGTAAAAAGGAAAGCCAGAAAAAAATGCCAATGTGTATAGCTGTATGTACTGACAATGTATTTTTCAGATGGGTGAACCTGCCAAGTTTGTCAAGAGAAAAATGCTTCAGGAGATGCCAAAAGTTGTTTTCTAAACTGACGTTAATAGCATTTTTTCTGTTCAATGGATCTGTATGGACAGTGTAATCTGCATGCGGAGTCAGAGGCTGCACTGCAGCTTCAAGTATACAAAATTCTCCATGTGCCATCACTAGGGCTTGTGGCTCAAAAGCAAGGGCTCATACTTAAATATTTGAAGGTTGTTAGTTCACATCCCAGGGAGGATTGAAAATAAAAGTAAATATACTTTTGTAATTTTTTTCCTCAAAATTTTATAGTAGTTTTGTAGGAACAAAAAATAGGACCTTTTTCTTCACCTACAGTCATGGCCAAAAGTTTTGAGAATGACACCAAAATTATATTTTCACATGATCTGTTGCCCTCTGGTTTTTAATTGTGTTTGTCTGATGTTTACATCACATACAGAAATATAATTGCAATCATATTATGAGTACCAAAAGGTTATATTGACAGTTAGAATGAGATAATGCAGCAAGTCAATATTTGCAGTGTTGACACTTCTTCTTCAGGACCTCTGCAATTCTCCCTGGCATGCTCTCAATCAACTTCTGGACCAAATCCTGACTGATAGCTGTCCATTCTTGCATAAGCAATGCTTGCATTTTGCCAGAATTTGTTGGTTTTTGTTTGTCCACCCGTCTCTTGATGATTGCCCACAAGTTCTCAATGGGATTAAAATCTGGGGAGTTTCCAGGCCATGGACCCAAAATCTCTATGTTTTGTTCCATGAGCCATTTAGTGATCACCTTTGCTTTATGGCAAGGTGCTCCATCATGCTGGAAAAGGCATTGTTGGGCGCCAAACTGCTCTTGGACAGTTGGGAGAAGTTGCTCTTGGAGGACATTCTGGTACCATTCTTTATTCATGGCTGTGTTTTTAGGCAAGACTGTGAGTGAGCCGATTCCCTTGGCTGAGAAGCAACCCCACACATGAATCATTTCAGGATGCTTAACAGTTGGCATGAGACAATACTGGTGGTAGTGTTCACCTCTTCTTCTCCTAATAAGCTGTTTTCCAGATGTCCCAAACAATCAAAAAGGGGATTAATCTGAGAAAATGACTTTACCCCAGTCCTCAGCAGTCCACTCCCTGTACCTTCTGCAGAATATCAGTCGGTCCCTGATGTTTTTTTCTGGAGAGAAGTGGCTTCTTTACTGCCCTCCATGAAACCAGGCCTTGCTCAAGCAGTCTCCGCCTCACAGTGCGTGCAGAAGCACTCACACCAGCCTGCTGCTAGCTCGGCACTGCTGGTAGTCCAATCCCGCAGCTGAAACAGTTTTAAGATACGATCCTGGCGTTTTCTGGTCCTTTTTGGGTGCCCTGGAGCCTTTTTGGCAACAATGGAAGCTCTCTCCTTGAAGTTCTTGATGATGCGATAGATTGTTGACTGAGGTGCAATCTTTGTAGCTGAGATACTCTTCCCTGTTAGGCCATTTTTGTGCAGAGCAATGATGGCTGCACGTGTTTCTTTAGAGATAACCATGATTAACTGAAGAGAAACAATGATACCAAGCACCAGCCTCCTTTTAAAGTGTCCAGTGGTGTCATTCTTACTAAATCATGACTGATTGATCGCCAGCCCTGTCCTCATCAACACCCACACCTGTGTTAATTTAGCAATCACTAAAACAATGTTAGCTGCTCCTTTTAAGGCAGGAATGCAATGATGTTGAAATGTGTTTTGGGGGTTAAAGTTCATTTTCTTAGCCAATATTGATTTTGCAAGTAATTGCTGTTAAGCTGATCACTCTTTATGACATTCTGGACTATATGCAAATTGCCATTAGAAAAACTTAAGCAGTAGACTTTGTAAAAATTAATATTTGTAGCATTCTCAAAACTTTTGGCTATGACTGTACATAGAGATATATGTACAATAAAAAGCAATATAAAAAGAACCCTATACTTCAATAAATAGAGATATATCAATATAGATATTTAAATAGATTCAATGATGTGTACAGGGGTGAGACAAGACCTTCACTATAGTGACTATTGGAACCACTAGGAAAATAGACTTTAAAAAAAGACCAACAGAGGTCAAAATAATATTGAATTGAAATTTTATTAATATGTACGAAATCAAATCAGGAAATCAGAAAACATAATCACCAAACATAAAAATTACATAAAAATTACATACATAATAGATTGTTTTGTTTTTTTATGTATTTTTATATCATTTTTATGCTTGGTGATTTTGTTTTCCGATTTCCTGGTTCGATTTAGCACACATTAATAAAATTTCAATTTAATTTTATTCTGACACTGTCAGGTTTTTTATGTCTATATGGAGATTTTATATATATATATATATATATATATATATATATATATATATATATATATAAAGATCTCCATTTCGCTGATTAATCTACTTTACCTATGGTCAAAGAGTTCATGAGTTCTTGTCCTGAGGAAACCAGAGCTGGGGGGAATTTAATTTATACACCGAACTGCACTGTGAGGAGGAGCCGGGACAAGAACAGTGGATGGCAGGACAGTCCTGCTGAATCCAGGACAGTTGGAAGCTATGCTACTTGCCATACATCTAAGGCCTCCTTCACACGTTTGTGAAAATAATGCATGTTTATCACGGACATGTCAAAGGTGTGTATTGCCCTCCGTGTGCCGTGTTTATGGCACACATGTGTTCTCCATGTTTTATCCATGTTCTCACTCGCAGTGGAGTGAATATGCGATGAGCATAATGAGAGAGGGTCGGAAGCGAGTGAAAGCAGTGGCAGAGAGCACTGATGCGCACGCTTTCTGGCCCGGCCTCGGCACTATGACTTCTGGATATGACATCATTGGGGCATTCTCCCGAACCCGAAAGTCATATCGAGTGCCTGGATCTGGAGTGAGCTATGTGCTCGGGTAATTCCAGCCACAGCGTTACCCTATCAGCGTCTGCTCCACCTCGGCCAGCTCTTTATATATACCCTGCTCACACTGCAGCCACTACGGTCTCCTGAAGCAGTTATTGAAACACGTGTCGGGATCTGTCCCACACCTAGGGCGGCAGTCTTTCCCCTCCAGTCATTTTCACTTTGATACAGGTAGGCTTTGTTGATGCTAATTACCACCAATGTACTAGGGGTTGTTCTTTCCCTATGCATTCATGTTTACATTGGTGGTCACTTCTAACACTTGGCCTCCTGTCTGACTTTTGGCTATGATAGGGGTCAGTCTCCCGTCCTCCTTGTGGGATTTTTCCTTCTCCATTTGCCCCTTTTTCTGGGTTTTATATTTAACATTGATAAAAATTATTCACTGTTATATTCTCACTGTTTTGTAATGTCAGTGTCGTATTTTTGTACAATAAATATTTATACACTTTTTTTTTCAAACAGTGGTTTATTACTCATTATGTACTAGCATGGTATAGCCCTTTTAGTCTCTGTTGTCCATTTCATTATGCATTGGGGTACATGCACTTTATTATCATTATGAGGTCCAGCTTTCCTGGTCTTTGTTTTCTCAGCGGCAAAGATAGCAGCGCTGGAGAAGGGGAGTATAGAAATTGATTTTATTTCACAGGCACGTCTGTTTTCTCTGGTGCGGGTCACACGGATCACATCCATGCGATCCGTGTGCGGTCCGTGATGCCGGAGAAAAACAGACATGTCTACGTGTGGAGCACACGGGCACATGAATGCTCCACACAAACACACGGTCCATGGCAAAACACGCACATGAGCGCAGACCTATTGATTTTAATGAGTCTACGTGTGCCTGTGTCTCGTGCATGTGAGGAAATGGACCAAACATGTGCCGGAGACACGGACGTGTGAAGGAGGCCTAAAGCTGTTAGAGGTGGCTTAAATCATAGAATCCTGAATGATATAGGGCCGAGACTCTTCTTCCAGTGATGTATCACTTACTTTATCTAGCAGTTCTCTGAAAGCTGAGCTCCATATAATTTCACACGCACCACTGATTGATAGCTTTATGTGTACTGTTCTCTGTGCATAAGTAGAAAACTGCTAGTCAGTGATGGGGGCAGGATTATATGGAGCTAATGAATATGTAGGACTGCATGACAGTAGACTTACTAGTTCTTTAGTGATAATCTCCTGCTGATAAAACAGTGATTTTATAATAAATTACACTAGGTAGACCAGTAAGTGATACATCACTGGAATCAGGGTATCTTCCCCAATATTGTCATGCTTTCAGATTAGGTAGCAAAAGCTTGGTGATAGAATTCCTTAAAAATGGCAATCCGTCAGCAGGATTTTACTCCCCAAACTAATTATATGCACATGTTGCTCTTTACAAGATAAATCCAACAATGCCTTTACATGGACACTCTGTGCCTTCATTACTGAGAAATCAGTGTTTGAATTTATTTGTAAAGGAGGCTGTAGATGTGAAGCCTCTGTCACTCCAGCTCTATTCCCCATGCAGTAGCATCTCACTTTACTTTACTTGATTGACAGTCTATAAGTCTATATGATGCGTGATTTCAGACAAAGGAGCCATCAGTCAAGCAGGAGGAGGTAGTGCTTTGTGGGGAATAGAGCTGGAGTGACAGAAGCTTCGGATTTACAGCATCTTTTTGATATCAGTTCAAACACTGATTTCTCAGTAACTGAGGAACGGACTGGTCATATAAAGGTATTGCTGAACTTATCTTTGAAGAAGTTATATGCACATATAAATAATTTGGGGGGTAAATTCTTGCTGTCACATTCCCTTTAAGAACATGTCATGGGGGCTCAGAGATTGCCAGGCTTTTAATAACGTCTCCTGGCTGCCAATTACACATTTGATTCTAAGTATTTTGGAGTCACTATTTAACAAGAATAAAGAAATAGAAGACATTTTTTATTTTGTTAATGATGAAACCCAAACCTTATTCCCAACACTCACCAGTCAATAGATGATAAAATAGCTCTGTTTATCCCTATGACTAAGACATCTTGAAAAAAATATTTCATGGTGACTGACTATTGTTCACGAGCACAAAAGAGGAATTTTGTAATGAAGGATTACAACAGCAGGGAACACAGACAGTACTTATCTATAGAAATGAGCAGAGTTATAGTACGTAGTTACAAGGGTAAAAGAAGTAGGTATATTATGTGGATCTGTTGTCAGTTCTCTCATTTTCTCCAGCTGCTAGTCAGTGCATTAGAAGCCCATCACTGAGCTGACAGTGAATGCACATAGTCTGCTCTAAACATCATTATAGGCAAGTAGTTCTGTGTCACCGAGGCATCTATATCACGCTAAGTGCCGCATGCCAAACTGAATTACACTGCGATTCATAGCATGATAAAACAATGGTACCTGCCATTAAAATCCTTGTCAGCTTAGCAATCACTTACAAATATCGTGAGGTTCACCGCTCTAGAAATTAATCATCCCTATGTCCACAGTATCCTCTAAAATGTGCACTGCAGTTTCATATACCAAATTCATATTGTGCTGTATTCATTACTCAAGACTGAAACTGCAACAGTAAGAAGGAGAAGTTGGGGAACGATGGAAATCACAGGATCAATAGTCATTTTAATGGTCTGCAAAATGATGCAAAACTGGAAAAAAATATATTGAAAAAAAAATCCAGATTTTTTTCAGTATTGGGTATGAATGCCACATGCAGAAATACCGGCACTCACAACTTGTTATGCTATCATTGAAGATATTAATGATTGTCAGAGGAATGTACTTTGACACGCAAATCATCACAATCCACTGCTGTCAGCTCCATTTGCAAGTGACAACCTATAATGTCCCAAATGCTCGATAAAGTTCGCAGATACTGGAGGTCATGGTAGTGTGACGCCCTGGCAAAACCAGGTTGTCACAGAGACTGCACAATTGTTCCAGGTGCAGGACTCCATCCTCCTTGGCATACCAACACAAACCCACATACAGGTACACAACATCAGCCAGCAAAGCCTAGTCACCCCCCATGACAATGGGACACACCAGTGGGCAGGGCCAAGCAGATGACGACGCCCACCTAGGGGTCTTGAGGTGTCCTGGGAGGGAACAGGTCAGTCAGAGAGAGTTGAGCAGAGAGTGAGGAAGTGAGAGGAGTGTGAACTGACAGGGTAACCAGGGGTTAGAGCCTCTGGACTACCGGACTTCTGACTAGGTGGCAGTCGGCAGACAGGGCCACAGGCAATGGAGATCCGGTCACTGGAGACCTTAAGTGGACTGGAGCAGGGTTGTAGCCCGCGAATCCGGTCTGGAGGTCATGCACAGTCGGGGTGCCTGGACCCTAGAGCAAGGACAGCTTCAAGCACCTTTCTAATTGACCAGCCGGGGACAAGATTCCAGATCTTGTCCCACAAGACTACATAGGTAAGGATGGTTGACCCTAGGGAGATCAACATCCAGCACCGCGGAGCACCATCACGTGTTTCTCAACGCAGTGATTCTAGAGCAATGCCCCCTGGACAATATGCAAAACAAGGAAGCCACGGAAACACCATCACATGTTTCTCAACGCTGGCAGGTAACTAGCCAGGTCTTTCACTGGGAAGAAACAACCATGGGAAGGGCAGTCTCCAGTCAAGGAAACCACCTATGCCAAAACATGGTATCCATCCACAGACAGCTGTTTCGGGGTATTTGCCCCTCATCATTGTGGAGTAGGATGTTGATCTCCTTAAGGTCAATCATCCTCACCTATGTAGTCTTCTACTAGGCATTGCTCCAACTAGCCAGTTTGCTACTCCACACTGAGGAGGGGCAAATACCCCGAAACAGCTGTCTGTGGATGGATACCATGTTTTGGCATAATTGGTTTCCTTGACTGGAGACTGCCCTTCCCATGGTTGTTCCTTCCCGGTGAAAGACCTGGCTAGTTACCTGCCAGCGTTGAGAAACATGTGATGGTGTCTCCGCGGCTTCCTTGTTTTGCATATTGCCCAGAGGGCATTGCTCTAGAATCACTGCGTTGAGAAGCACGTAATGGTGCTCGGCGGTGCTGGATGTTGATCTCCCTAAGGTCAACCATCCTTACCTATGTAGTCTTCTACTAGGCATTTCTCCCACTAGCCAGTTTCCTACTCCACACTGATGAGGGTCAAATACCCCGAAACAGCTGTCTGTGGATGGATACCATGTTTTGGCATAGGTGGTTTCCTTGACTGGAGACTTTCCTTCCCATGGTTGTTCCTTCCCGGTGAAAGACCTGGCTATTTACCTGCCAGCGTTGAGAAACATGTGATGGTGTTTCCGCGGCTTCCTTGTTTTGCATATTTCCCAGGGGGCATTGCTCTAGAATCACTGCGTTGAGAAACACGTGATGGTGCTCCGCGGTGCTGGATGTTGATCTCCCTAAGGTCAACCATCCTAACCTATGTAGTCTTCTCCTAGGCATTGCTCCCACTAGCCAGTTTCCTACTCCACACTTATGAGGGGCAAATACCCCGAAACAGCTGTCTGTTTATGGATACCATGTTTTGGCATAGGTGGTTTCTTGACTGGAGACTGCCCTTCCCATGGTTGTTCCTTCCCAGTGAAAGACCTGGCTAGTTACCTGTCAGCGTTCAGAAACATGTGATGGTGTCTCCGCGGCTTCCTTGTCTTGTCCCACAAGAGGCCCAGATAGAGCGAGACGGAAGCCCAACGAGGGGGATAGGGCTCCGCAATTTCCTGCTAAGATCCCACGAGTCAGTTCTCGCGGGCCACAGCTCCCTACACACAAAAATAACCGGGAGTGGACTTCCCCATTTCAAGCGGAGTAGTCAAACTAAGGACACAAACACTAAGGCGGGCTTTGCACACTACGACATCGCAGCCCGATGCTGCGATGCCGAGTGCGATAGTGCCCGCCCCCGTCGCAGCAGCGATATGTGGTGATAGCTGGCGTAGCGAAAGTTATCGCTACGCCAGCTTCACACACACACTCACCTGCCGTGCGATGTCCCTGTGGCCGGCGACCCGCCTCCTTGTTAAGGGGGCGGGTCGTGCGGCGTCACTGCGACGTCACACGGCAGGCGGCCAATCAGAGCGGAGGGGCGGAGATGAGCAGGATGTAAACATCCTGCCCATCTCCTTCCTTCCGCATATCCTACGGAAGCTGCAGTGAGGCCGGTAGGAGACGTTCCTCGCTCCTGCGACTTCACACACAGCGATGTGTGCTGCCGCAGGAGCGAGGAACAACATCGGACCGTCGCGTCAGCGTAATCATGGATTACGCCGACGCTGCACCGATGATACGATTACGACGCTTTTGCGCTCGTTAATCGTATCATCCAGCCTTTACACACTGCGATGTCGCATGCGATGCCGGAAGTGCGTCATTTTCAATTTGACCCCACCGACATCGCACCTGCGATGTCGCAGTGTGCAAAGTGCCCCTAAGTGCAGGAGGAAGGAACCCCTGTTTGCTGTACCAGGGTGTGAGACCCGAATACACTCGCCGGAGGTCACCGGTCACTGGCAATTTGGTTTACCATTTGGACTCTATGTGAATTCTTCTAGAACTGTGAGTACACCAATACCACCCAGTCCAACCCTGCAGAATACGCTCCGCAACATCCTTCCCCATACACCTGGGCCCCGGGACAACACCTCCACTACCCGTGGAGGGTATACCATCCTGCTGCCCCACTCCATCAGCCCCGGGCGTCCCATACCAAGGCAGCGGCGGTGTCCCCAACCATCACCGCAACCCACGGGTGGTGTCACTGACAAACTCTCCCCTGTAAATAAACCCTTTTATTTAGTTGTGAGGACGGACAGCTGCAAGATTTCTGGATCCCGCTACCACTCGAGCCACAGCCACGATCCCGGATTCGAGAGCCTTGAGCAGCCCCCCTGCGGTGGTCTGTCCCCCGTACGCAACGGTAGCACACTTACTTCATGCAGTCTATTCACAGTAGCACGACAACCATGTGGCCTGGCATTTTCATATTGAAAACATGCTCTTGGGAAGCTTTGGAGAAATAACCGTTCCACTGGCTACATAATTGATCTTTTCTGTCATGTAAGTGAAATTAAGCATCATAAGCCAAGCCTAAGGTGTTAGAGTCTACACAGCATTTGTCTTGAGCAGTTGATAGCTGGTGATAAGACTTGAGACCATTTGGGCAATGATAATGAAGCCTTTACAAGGAAAAGTCTTATGCGGGCATCACAAGAGACGATCTATCGTGCGATATGTTGTCTGGGACACGGTTTTCGTGACGCACATCCAGCATCGTTTACAACGTCGTCCCATGTGACACCTATGAGCGATGCAAAACGTTAGCAAATCGTGTATCATTAACACATCATTTATTTTTAAAAAGTCGTTTATTTTTCTTTGCGCCGGTTGTTCATTGTACCTGGGGCAGCACACATCGCTCTGTGTGACACCCCGGGAATGATGAACACAGCTTACCTGCATCTCGCGGCTCCCGCCGGCTATGCGGAAGGAAGGAGGTGGCGGGATGTTTATGTCCCGCTCAACTCTGTCCCTCCGCTTCTATTGGCCGGCCGCTGTGTGGCGTCGCTGTGACGCTGAACGTCCCACCCCCTTCAGGAAGTGGATGTTCGCCACCCACAGCGGCGTCGCTCATCAGGTAAGTACGTGTGATGGCGGTTTAATTACTTTGTGCTCCACGGGCAACTAATTGCCTATGACGCACAAACGACGGGGGTGGGTCCGATCGCTCATGCGATCGCATGATAGATCATCCCGTGTGACGCCCGCATAACACTGATTGTACTCCATGGATTATGATGTGTGGTAACAAAATTTATGAAACCCGGACAACTATAGTCTTCATTCCAAGTATAATAGCAGCTCAGCGGTGCATTAATTTGATTGTGGAACCAATGGTATGGCCACTTCTCCAAAGTGTCTCTGGAACTGGTTTTCAACATGACAATGTCAGACTGCATTGTTGCTTGTACTATTTTGAGCAGTCTGCAAGGTCAAAATATTCTGCTGTGGCCTGCAGCGTCTCTAGACTTGTTGAAGATGGGCGACATCTGGGATGTCATTCATCAGCAATTGTAAATGGAAGCTGCTTCTAAATAGCTCAACACACAACTATTAATGGCTAATTGGCTGGCAACAAACAAAAGTGAGTACACACTTAAATGAAAATGACCAAACTGTGCCCAAAGTGTAAATATTTTGTGTGGCCACCATTATTTTCAAGCGCTGCCTTAGCTCTCTTGGGCATTGAGTTCACTAAAGCTTCACAGGAGCCACTGGAATCCTCTTCCACTCATCAATGAAGACATCATGCATCATGCAGGTGGATGATAGAGACCTTGCACTCCTCCACCTTCCATTTGAGGATGCCCCACAAATACTCAATAGGGATTAGGTCTGAAGACATGCTTGGCCAGGGCAGCACCTTACCCTCAGTTTCTTTAGCAAAGCAGTGGTTGTCTTGGAGGTAAGTTTGGGTTTGTTATTTTATTGGAATATTACCCTGCTTTAGTATTGTCACAGTATATGTTGGCATTTATGGTTCCCTCATTGAGCTGTAGCTCTCCACAGCTGACACTCATGCAGCCCCACACCATGACACTCCCACCACCATGCTTGACTGGGGGCAACACACTTCTCTTTCTACTCCTCACCTGGTTGTTGACAAACACATTTGACACCATCTAAACTAAATAAGTTAAGCTTGGTCTCATCAGACCCCAGGACATGGTTCCAGTAATCCATGTCCTTAATCTGCTTATCTTCACGAAGCTGTTTGCAGGCTTTCTTATGCATCATTTTTAAAAGAGGCTTCCTTCTGGGATGACAGCCATTCTGACAAATTTGATTCAGTGTGCGGCATATGGTCTGAGCACTGACAGACTAACCACCCCACCCCTTTAATTTCTGCAGCAATACTGTCAGCCCTCATATGTCTATTGTGAATAGACAAGCCCTGGATATGAGTCTGAGCAAATGCACACAACTTTTCTTTGGTCGACCATTGTGACCGTTGGTCGATAATTGTGAGTCCTGTTCTACGTGGAACTTGTCTTGTTAATCCGCTGTATGTCTTGGCCACCGTGCTGCAGCTCAGTTTCAGGGTGTTGGCAATTTTTTTTATAGCCTAGGACATCTTTATGTAGAGAAACAATTATTTTTTTCAGATCCTCAGAGAATTTTTTGCCATGAGGTGCCATGTTGAACTTCCAGTGACCAGTATGAGAGAGTGTGTGAGCGATAACACCAAATTTAACACACCTGCTCCCCATTCACACCTGAGACCGCCTAACGCTAATGAGTTCATGACACCGGTGAGGGGAAATAGCTAATTGGGCATAATTTGACCATATTCACATGAAAAATACACCATGTTCTAAATTATTATGCAAATTGGATTTAAGTGTCATAGCGATTTTTTTTTTTTCTTTTTTAATGGAACTCATTGATAGTATTGATTTTTACTGATGAGTGTCGAGCAAACCTGGATGGTCCAGATGGATGGAGTAGTGGATGGCCACCATGTCCCAACAAGGCTGCGACATCAGCAAGGAGGTGGAGAAGTCATGTTTTGGGCCGGAATCATGGGGAGACAGCTGGTAGGCCCTTTCAGGGCTCCTGAAGGTGTGAAAATGACCTCTGCAAAGTATAAAGAGTTTCTGACTGACAACTTTCTTTCATGGTACAAAAAGCAGAAACATGATTTCAGGAGCATAATCATCTTCATGCATGACAAAAGATCTATGAGGGTGGGAGGCAGTTCACATCAAAATAGCAGCTCTAGGAGGCTATTTTGACGCCCTGGCAAAACCAGGTAGTCACAGAGGTTGTACAAATCTCTCTGGTACAAATCTCCATCCTACTTGGCATACCAACACAAACCCCACACGCAGGTACACCACACAGCCAGTAAAGCCTAGTCAGGGGCGGGAACACAAGAGCCGAGTGATGACAGTTGACAGTGGAGGAGTGTGGAAGTGCAGTGGAGTCAGGGGTTGGGGCGCCTGGACTACCGGACTAGGTGGCAGATGGCAAGCAGGACCACAGGCGATGGAGATCCGGTCGCGGAAGACCTGGAGTGGACCGGGGCAGGGTTGTAGCCCGCCGGTGCCGACAACGGGAATCCGGTCCAGAGGCCGTGCACAGTCGAGGTACTGGCACCTAGGACGAGGAAGGTTGCAAGCCCCCTTATTAATTGACCAGCTGAGGACAAGGTTTCAGGCCTTGTTCCACAGAAGCCCAGAGAGCGAAACGGCAGCCCAACGTGGGGGATAGGGTGTCCGTCAGAATCCACAGAAATCCCAAGGGTCAGATTTCGCGGGCCACAGCTCCCAACATACACAGTACCGGGAGTGGACTTCCCCGTTCCAAGCGGAGTTGTCCCAGTGAAGACAAAAAACTGAGTGCAGGAGGAAGGAACCCCTGTTTGCTACACCCTGGTGTGGGACCCGAATATACCCGCCGGAGGCGACCGGTGACTGGCAATTTGGTTTACCACTGGACTTGTGTGCGATTCTTTGAACTGTGAGTACACAATTTACCCCCGGTCCAACCCGGCACGTCCCCTCCAGCAGCCATTGCTCCCATGCACCTGGGCCCCGGGACTACACCTCCCCTACCCGTGGAGGGGATTCCATCCTGCTGCCCCGCTCCATCAGCCCCGGGCGCCTTATCACCAGGAAGCAGCAGTGCTAACAACTCTCACCGCAACCCACGGGTGGCGTCACCGACAAAACCATCCCCTGTAAATACTACCTTCCTAGGGTTGTGAGGACGGACGGCCGTGCGAGCCCGTGTCCGGCCACCACTCGAGCCGCAGTAACAAACTCAGATCCGAGCAGCCTCTGCAGCGGCCCGGCCCCTGTCCGCAACACTATTCTGACATCATGCAAAAAAATTCAAGCAGAAACTCTCCAAAAACTCACCAGTTCAAGGGATGCAAGTATTGTGAAGGTGATATCAAAGAAGGATTCCTATGTTAACATGTAACTTGGCCTGTTAGGATGTTTTGGATTTAAAAAGCTTTTTATTTCAGTGAATATGACCTCTAATGCTGCAAATTCTACAAATGAGCATTTTCAGTTCTTTAAAACATAAATAATGTTTAAAATTTCTACTGTGCCTAATAATTTGGAACAGTGCGTTTTGAGTTTTTTATTAATTTTGAAGATTATACTATCATTGGGAAGTTTCTTCAATAAAATTTGATGTATACTTTTATTAGACTGTCATTTGCACCGACCATTTAGGAAAATCAGAGAAAAATATCATTTGCATAATAATTTGGAACAGGGGTAGTATATGTATAGATGTACAGATGTGTGTTTTGTGTAAACTCTTAGTTACTTTGGGGAGGGGAAAGGGGTCTGGCCGATTAAACATTTTAGCACGGCTCACAGCATTATAAAATCTAATTTCAAAATAGAATCCAAGATACTTAGTCACTTTCTAGACTGAAATACACATATACCTTGACTTATCTTTTTGTCTCGAGATATCCTGAGATAAGATGAGTGGAGCAAAATGACTAGCTTTGAAAAAAAACCGTATATGTTGCTGTTACTTTAGCAGGTCATCTCGCTCCATTTCTCTCATGATCTTGTCCCAGGCCAAGAGAGTGTTTATGTTCATTACATTTGTAGTACTCTCAATCTCCTTTCTCATTAAATAAGGACTGGTTATAAAATGCTCCTATAGCAAAATACTTCATAATCTCTATTCATTAGAAGGAATTCTCAATTGCCCAAATTTATAATTATTATAGGGCTCTTCAATATTCCACACTTAATTTACAAATCTACATACTTCTCATAAATTGTTATTCTGGCACAATAGAATGCTTATTTCCATGATAACAGACTATATTATTAAAGGGAACCTGTCATTTTCCAATAATGCTATTAACTTGCAGATATAGAGATAATTTGCAGGTTAATAGCATTATGAAAGCACCCAACAGCAGTGGCAGTGTAGTGCAAGTGTGGCAGTTTGAGAAAACAAACCTTATTTCTCCCAGTACCTGCCAGAATTCAGTCATGCAGGCATGTCTGAAATAATTACAGTCACTGCTCATAGCACTGAGAGTTGCGGCACTGATTGAAAGACAGCTGTGGAGTCATGCTCTGCAAAGTCAGTGTCATGATTCTAGCATGGCTCTGACGCTGCAGAGCCAGTGCATGTATTTTGTCTCCGGGGTTAGGACTAATGGGAGGGGCCTGTTCGGTCATTCCTCGTTCCGGAGGTCGCGCCACCATATCTTAGTGTTGTTACTTCCAGGAAACCACCAGTAATAGTTCCTGCCCTGCAGCATGCGCAATTGGTACATGTGTTTTTGCTCTGATCAAGTCCCTCTACCCAGTACTCCTCTCCCTGACCTCCGTCCCACCTGTCTTGTCTGACCTCCCTGTCCTCCTGACCCTTGTTCTGTGCTGTGTCCACGCCTCTGCTCCCTCCTCTTTACTTACTTGTCCTCCCAGCCTCTGACCTCGGTTTGTTTTCTGACTACGGCTCTGCTCCCCTTCGGCTCCTGACATGACCTCCTGGTTTCCTGGTTTCGGCTTGCTTACTCCTCTGTGCAGATGTGACATCCCAGCATAGACCTTGGCATGATCTACTATCCCTGCACTTGTGCTAGCGACCTCTAGTGGGCTTCTGTCTTACTGCACTAAGGAGATCTTTTTTTCTGCACCCTCTAGTGGTAGTTTGACAGTCAGCTATTGGTCAGTGTTGGGGTGTTATCACACATAACCCTTTAGGTGTTGTGAGCGGTGACTGTAATTGCACCGGACATGCATGCATGACTTGGTTAAGTTTTAATTAGTTGTCTGCTTTTATTGAATTAGTTTTATAATGTTTACAAATTAAATATTGCTATAAATAAGTGTGAACATGATTAATAAATAGTTTATTAATTGGGAGCTGATAAAACCATCCTATTCGCAGTGCTAACTTTTATTTTATCAATTCTAATAGTGCATGTTTATCATCTGTTTTATCAGTACACCTCAAAAGTATCTTCTATTAAATTTAGGGTCACTTACTTTTTTTTTATTACATTGCCTACATACTGTTTTTTTTTTAAACCCGCAGCAAGCTTCTCGGCCTATGTTTTATATGCCATATCGTCCGATGACACCTTACATGCCATATATGCATCCATACTACCAGATGAGAGGGTTTCAAGATCCCAACCCAGTTATCAGACCACATTGTTGGCCTACAATGGCAGGTGATGGACCCCAATGTCACTTACCTCGTCCTTACTGGTAAGTATTTTCTTTTATTTTTTAAATGTATTAAAATTTAAACCTTTATTTAAGAATCTTTGTTGGATATCTTATCCCTGAGCCTCTCTCCTTCACTCTGGAAAAACAACAGAAATCCAACTTGGTGAAAACAAGACAGACTGCCAGCTCACTGAAGTATTACATTACAGCTGCCTTTTTATATGTATGGAGCGAGAGATATGTGGAGGCGAAGGGAGGAGCATAGTGAAAAATATAGCTGGATTCACATCTACCCAGCTTAGTACTGCTATAAGATATCCTACATTCTGCAGCTGCTTATGATCATGTGCAACATAAACACAGGCGAGCAGGAATCCTTTATGTGTCTGCATTCAAAGTATGTGAAACAGGGTGCCAGAGGGCTCTGTAGTCATAGTCAGGCTGGCAGCCATATTCTGCACTCTGGCCTGTTACAGAAAGTTTGTGTCCCTGATTAATCATGTGGGGTGCATTTTCCTTATTTGCTGGCCGCAGTATTCCGGTTTCCTCCGTCTATGAGAGTCTGTCACACAGAATCAGGTGACAAATGTTGCTTTATAAAACTAAACTTTTACTTGATAGAACTTCTTATTCACTGGTCATATGTTATATTAGACACATTCACTTCTATTGGTTTACTTCTGACTGTAATGTACTTCAAGGCTCTTCTCTCTTTTTTCCTAGACTGCCAGTAAGTTAACTGCTTTCTTCAGTTCCCAGGGTCCTCAGTTGTAGGTTTCCAGTACCTTCAGGGTCCCGTCTCTCTCAGTCCCGCACACGACATCTGTGCTTCCTCATCCAGAGTGGTTCAGTAGTTCGGATGTCAGTCTTGGGTCACCCTACTCAAGCTTCATGCTGCAGACATTCAGGGAGTCTTCCTGTAGAGGACTCTTCAAGTCCAGGCCATGATGTCCTCATTTGCCCTACTCAGCCTTCACTGACTTCCCTTTTTCTGTCTCTGTATTTTCCACACTCTTCAACTCCTAGCAACTTCTCCTGAAGCTAGACCTGTGCTTGACCCCTGGTGCCCCTGCACTATGCTGCAGACTGAGCTACCCAGACAAGTATCCGACATAACATATCAGACTCTGCTACATCTACAGTAGATCTACTTAACACTTCTACCTTATCACTAAACAGGAACACTACATGTTATATAACAGAGAGAGAGGGGAGCCAGCACGATCTGAAATTGGCATGCATCATATAAAAAGTGAAAATTCACAGATTTATTCCAACTGTACTACAATAAAAAAATGAGATTTTTAGCAAATAATTGATCAATTTTTTGAGCCACCCCTGCCAACGTCACGGCAAATCTCAATAGGGGGGTCCTACTCTACATTCTGTATTTCATGTGCCATGCGGCCTCCTAGATAAAGTTAAAAGCAGAACCATAATAGAGCACACATACCTGTATATAACCGCTTTTATGTTGCAAAAAGGCACTTGTGGATAGAGACCAGCCCAGGTCCCAGCATGTGGAGCAAGCTCTGCACCATACCAGGACTATATCAGAACTGATCCTCCCAGTGCCAAACAGCAACCATTGATAAAGGCGGACCAGATCCAAGATGGTGCTTAATTAGCATTGCCTGTGGAAAGGGGTGAGGTAACTGAATCTGAACAGCTACCAACAGGAGGAATACAAAGCAAACCAAAATCAGGCGTGCATGGCATGGTGGTGACCGGCCACCAGAATTTGTAGCATAACTACGACCAAACAGAGAGAGAGGGGAGCCAGCACGATCTGAAATTGGCATGCATCATATAAAAAGTGAAAATTCACAGATTTATTCCAACTGTACTACAATAAAAAAATGAGATTTTTAGCAAATAATTGATCAATTTTTTGAGCCACCCCTGCCAACGTCACGGCAAATCTCAATAGGGGGGTCCTACTCTACATTCTGTATTTCATGTGCCATGCGGCCTCCTAGATAAAGTTAAAAGCAGAACCATAATAGAGCACACATACCTGTATATAACCGCTTCTATGTTGCAAAAAGGCACTTGTGGATAGAGACCAGCCCAGGTCCCAGCATGTGGAGCAAGCTCTGCACCATACCAGGACTATATCAGAACTGATCCTCCCAGTGCCAAACAGCAACCATTGATAAAGGCGGACCAGATCCAAGATGGTGCTTAATTAGCATTGCCTGTGGAAAGGGGTGAGGTAACTGAATCTGAACAGCTACCAACAGGAGGAATACAAAGCAAACCAAAATCAGGCGTGCATGGCATGGTGGTGACCGGCCACCAGAATTTGTAGCATAACTACGACCAAACAGAGAGAGAGGGGAGCCAGCACGATCTGAAATTGGCATGCATCATATAAAAAGTGAAAATTCACAGATTTATTCCAACTGTACTACAATAAAAAAATGAGATTTTTAGCAAATAATTGATCAATTTTTTGAGCCACCCCTGCCAACGTCACGGCAAATCTCAATAGGGGGGTCCTACTCTACATTCTGTATTTCATGTGCCATGCGGCCTTCTAGATAAAGTTAAAAGCAGAACCATAATAGAGCACACATACCTGTATATAACCGCTTCTATGTTGCAAAAAGGCACTTGTGGATAGAGACCAGCCCAGGTCCCAGCATGTGGAGCAAGCTGGTTCCCTTTTTTTCTCTGTTTTGACCATAGTTATGCTACAAATCTGGTGTCTGACCAACACCATACCATGCACGCCTGATTTTGGCTTGCAATATATTCCTCCTGTTGGTAGCTGTTCAGACTCAGTTACCTCACCCCTTTCCACAGGCAATGCTAATTAAGCACCATTCTTGGATCTGGTCCGCCTTTATCAATGGTTGCTGTTTGACACTGGGAGGATCAGTTCTGATATAGTCCTGGTATGTGTAGGGCTTGCTCCACATGCTGGGACCTGGGCTGGTCTCTATCCACAAGTGCCTTTTTTGCAACATGGAAGCGGCTATATACAGGTTGCAGGTGTGTGTGCTCCATTATGGTTCTGCTTTTAACTTTATCTAGGAGGCCGCATGGCACATGAAATACAGAATGTAGAGTAGGACCCCCCTATTGAGATTTGCCGTGACGTTGGCAGGGGTGGCTCAAAAAATTGATCAATTATTTGCTAAAAATCTCATTTTTTTATTATAGTACAGTTGGAATAAATTTGTGAATTTTCACTTTTTATATGATGCATGCCAATTTCAGATCGTGCTGGTTCCCTTTTTTTCTCTGTTTTGACCGTAGTTATGCTACAAATCTGGTGTCTGACCAACACCATACCATGCACGCCTGATTTTGGCTTGCAATATATTCCTCCTGTTGGTAGCTGTTCAGACTCAGTTACCTCACCCCTTTCCACAGGCAATGCTAATTAAGCACCATTCTTGGATCTGGTCCGCCTTTATCAATGGTTGCTGTTTGACACTGGGAGGATCAGTTCTGATATAGTCCTGGTATGTGTAGGGCTTGCTCCACATGCTGGGACCTGGGCTGGTCTCTATCCACAAGTGCCTTTTTTGCAACATGGAAGCGGCTATATACAGGTTGCAGGTGTGTGTGCTCCATTATGGTTCTGCTTTTAACTTTATCTAGGAGGCCGCATGGCACATGAAATACAGAATATAGAGTAGGACCCCCCTATTGAGATTTGCCGTGACGTTGGCAGGGGTGGCTCAAAAAATTGATCAATTATTTGCTAAAAATCTCATTTTTTTATTATAGTACAGTTGGAATAAATTTGTGAATTTTCACTTTTTATATGATGCATGCCAATTTCAGATCGTGCTGGTTCCCTTTTTTTCTCTGTTTTGACCGTAGTTATGCTACAAATCTGGTGTCTGACCAACACCATACCATGCACGCCTGATTTTGGCTTGCAATATATTCCTCCTGTTGGTAGCTGTTCAGACTCAGTTACCTCACCCCTTTCCACAGGCAATGCTAATTAAGCACCATTCTTGGATCTGGTCCGCCTTTATCAATGGTTGCTGTTTGACACTGGGAGGATCAGTTCTGATATAGTCCTGGTATGTGTAGGGCTTGCTCCACATGCTGGGACCTGGGCTGGTCTCTATCCACAAGTGCCTTTTTTGCAACATGGAAGCGGCTATATACAGGTTGCAGGTGTGTGTGCTCCATTATGGTTCTGCTTTTAACTTTATCTAGGAGGCCGCATGGCACATGAAATACAGAATGTAGAGTAGGACCCCCCTATTGAGATTTGCCGTGACGTTGGCAGGGGTGGCTCAAAAAATTGATCAATTATTTGCTAAAAATCTCATTTTTTTATTATAGTACAGTTGGAATAAATTTGTGAATTTTCACTTTTTATATGATGCATGCCAATTTCAGATCGTGCTGGTTCCCTTTTTTTCTCTGTTTTGACCGTAGTTATGCTACAAATCTGGTGTCTGACCAACACCATACCATGCACGCCTGATTTTGGCTTGCAATATATTCCTCCTGTTGGTAGCTGTTCAGACTCAGTTACCTCACCCCTTTCCACAGGCAATGCTAATTAAGCACCATTCTTGGATCTGGTCCGCCTTTATCAATGGTTGCTGTTTGACACTGGGAGGATCAGTTCTGATATAGTCCTGGTATGTGTAGGGCTTGCTCCACATGCTGGGACCTGGGCTGGTCTCTATCCACAAGTGCCTTTTTTGCAACATGGAAGCGGCTATATACAGGTTGCAGGTGTGTGTGCTCCATTATGGTTCTGCTTTTAACTTTATCTAGGAGGCCGCATGGCACATGAAATACAGAATATAGAGTAGGACCCCCCTATTGAGATTTGCCGTGACGTTGGCAGGGGTGGCTCAAAAAATTGATCAATTATTTGCTAAAAATCTCATTTTTTTATTATAGTACAGTTGGAATAAATTTGTGAATTTTCACTTTTTATATGATGCATGCCAATTTCAGATCGTGCTGGTTCCCCTTTTTTTCTCTGTTTTGACCGTAGTTATGCTACAAATCTGGTGTCTGACCAACACCATACCATGCACGCCTGATTTTGGCTTGCAATATATTCCTCCTGTTGGTAGCTGTTCAGACTCAGTTACCTCACCCCTTTCCACAGGCAATGCTAATTAAGCACCATTCTTGGATCTGGTCCGCCTTTATCAATGGTTGCTGTTTGACACTGGGAGGATCAGTTCTGATATAGTCCTGGTATGTGTAGGGCTTGCTCCACATGCTGGGACCTGGGCTGGTCTCTATCCACAAGTGCCTTTTTTGCAACATGGAAGCGGCTATATACAGGTTGCAGGTGTGTGTGCTCCATTATGGTTCTGCTTTTAACTTTATCTAGGAGGCCGCATGGCACATGAAATACAGAATGTAGAGTAGGACCCCCCTATTGAGATTTGCCGTGACGTTGGCAGGGGTGGCTCAAAAAATTGATCAATTATTTGCTAAAAATCTCATTTTTTTATTATAGTACAGTTGGAATAAATTTGTGAATTTTCACTTTTTATATGATGCATGCCAATTTCAGATCGTGCTGGTTCCCTTTTTTTCTCTGTTTTGACCGTAGTTATGCTACAAATCTGGTGTCTGACCAACACCATACCATGCACACCTGATTTTGGCTTGCAATATATTCCTCCTGTTGGTAGCTGTTCAGACTCAGTTACCTCACCCCTTTCCACAGGCAATGCTAATTAAGCACCATTCTTGGATCTGGTCCGCCTTTATCAATGGTTGCTGTTTGACACTGGGAGGATCAGTTCTGATATAGTCCTGGTATGTGTAGGGCTTGCTCCACATGCTGGGACCTGGGCTGGTCTCTATCCACAAGTGCCTTTTTTGCAACATGGAAGCGGCTATATACAGGTTGCAGGTGTGTGTGCTCCATTATGGTTCTGCTTTTAACTTTATCTAGGAGGCCGCATGGCACATGAAATACAGAATGTAGAGTAGGACCCCCCTATTGAGATTTGCCGTGACGTTGGCAGGGGTGGCTCAAAAAATTGATCAATTATTTGCTAAAAATCTCATTTTTTTATTATAGTACAGTTGGAATAAATTTGTGAATTTTCACTTTTTATATGATGCATGCCAATTTCAGATCGTGCTGGTTCCCTTTTTTTTTCTCTGTTTTGACCGTAGTTATGCTACAAATCTGGTGTCTGACCAACACCATACCATGCACGCCTGATTTTGGCTTGCAATATATTCCTCCTGTTGGTAGCTGTTCAGACTCAGTTACCTCACCCCTTTCCACAGGCAATGCTAATTAAGCACCATTCTTGGATCTGGTCCGCCTTTATCAATGGTTGCTGTTTGACACTGGGAGGATCAGTTCTGATATAGTCCTGGTATGTGTAGGGCTTGCTCCACATGCTGGGACCTGGGCTGGACTCTATCCACAAGTGCCTTTTTTGCAACATGGAAGCGGCTATATACAGGTTGCAGGTGTGTGTGCTCCATTATGGTTCTGCTTTTAACTTTATCTAGGAGGCCGCATGGCACATGAAATACAGAATGTAGAGTAGGACCCCCCTATTGAGATTTGCCGTGACGTTGGCAGGGGTGGCTCAAAAAATTGATCAATTATTTGCTAAAAATCTCATTTTTTTATTATAGTACAGTTGGAATAAATTTGTGAATTTTCACTTTTTATATGATGCATGCCAATTTCAGATCGTGCTGGTTCCCTTTTTTTTTTTTTTTCTATGTTATATAACAGCTTTACATTTAGACAACATGGTGGCATCTTTCGGGGTTAGGAGTATCCAAGCACCGATCACCCTCTTACATATGCAAGCCATCACAGCAGCTAATCCTCACCTATATAGCTCAGATGTCACTTAAAAATGGAAAAAGAGCCAAGGTAAACTGGTAAAGGTATAGTATATGTGTCGCCCGGGGACCAGGGGGTACTCAGATCCGGGCCACAGGGTCACTTCTGTGGGTATCACGGTAGCGTGACCCGGTCTGTGATCCCTGGCTCCACAGTAAAAGGGGATTTGGTAAGGGAAATTGTCCGTGACGCCACCCACGGTTGTGGTGAGGTTGGAACACCACCGCTGCTCTGGACGGGGATCCCGGGAGCGATGGTATGGAGCAGCTAGATGTTAGTTCTCCCCTCCGTGGGTAGGGGGTTGGTTGTCCCGGGGCCCGGTGATGGGGTAAGCAGGGAGCAGGGCGCAGTGCTGCAGTGCGGTGCCCGGGGGCACGGGTGTACTCACAAGTAAGTCACACGGAGTTACTGGTAAACTAGGAATTGCTGGTGTCCGCAGCCTTCGGTACGGGGGTGTTAGTGTCCCACACACGGTGCAGCAGCCCTTGTTGTTCTTTCCCTGCAGCCAGGTGCCTTTCTCTCCACTCTCTTCCTCCTCAGCCGGGAATGGGGAATCCACTCCCCTGTAGTGATCCGGGTACCCAGGTACCGAGGGGCCACCGCCCTGCTCCGGCTACCTCTGGCCCCTTCCTCACTACAGCCTGTCCCGGCCCTCTCGGAGCACGCTTTGCTTTCAGCCTGAGAGCTACAGCTCCAGGCTCCACTTCTGTCTGCTTCTCCAACACTCTGCTCCAGCCCCTCCCCTCTGCTCTGCTTTTCTCCTACCCTGGGGGATGTGGTTTGTCTTGCTGCATCGGTGTGGGATCAGATTACCAAGGAGGATTAACTCTTTCTGTGACAACCTGGCTGTGCCAGGGCGTCACACACCCCCTTGGTAAAACACGGCCCGTCCTCGGGCCGTCTAGGCACCAACATTTATTAAAACTGGAAAAAGGAAAAATAAACACATTACAATCATACATCTTCCCACATTGGGAGGTACGTTTTCTAAAACTTTAAACCGTTCTGCCACCCCACACCTGCGGAGCAGATGGCCTCCTCCTGAACTTGAGGGCGTTCAACAGGGGTGACAGTCCATAAAACAGTCAACTTTTTAACTTGTGGGTAGCCGTCCATGCTCCACTACCACTGCCGCTGCCGCCACTCCCAGTACGGGGCACGGGTTTCGTGCTCTGCCTCCTGCTCAGAAGCCAGGCCCACATGGATGCCCTCAGCGCCGGCTACAACCGGCCTCGCTAACTGCCGAGGGCTCCATCTCTCACTGGCCTGCTCCTCCTCTCTGCAGGTGCACTCCGGCTGCCCCACAGCCGTGACGGGGTACCTGGGAGCGGCTGGCGCCACATCTGGGGCAGACTTCCAATCGGGTGCCACCTCCGTTGCGGCCGGGCGGGCTGCCGGAGCCGTCGTCATCTCCGTCGCGGCCGGGCGGACTGCCGGAGCCGGGTAAGATGTCATCGGGGTTGCGGCTACTACTTGTCCAGGAACGGAATTAGGCAAAGTCCTGGCGTCCCTGCCTTTACAGTCCTAGTCACATGAACTGCAGTTCCTTCCTACGGCTCCCCCTTGGTACTCGGGAGCAGTCCTTCTAGCAACTTTTAAAGTTTTTCTTTCGCTTCCGGTCCTCCGGAGCTTCACTTCCGCCCGCGTTCTCAGGGGGCGGAGCCTCTTTTTTGCGCCCACCGCTTGGGGAAGAAGGCGCTGGGCGGGAGATTTTCGCGCCCAAAATGGCGGCAAAGATGGCGACTTTCAAAATTTTTGCAGCGGAACACCGCTGACAGTCCAAAACAAGGCGTACTTCCTCCAGGTAACTGGATGGGTTCGATCCTGTTCGTGACGCCAAATGTGTCGCCCGGGGACCAGGGGGTACTCAGATCCGGGCCACAGGGTCACTTCTGTGGGTATCACGGTAGCGTGACCCGGTCTGTGATCCCAGGCTCCACAGTAAAAGGGGATTTGGTAAGGGAATTTGTCCGTGACGCCACCCACGGTTGTGGTGAGGTTGGAACACCACTGCTGCTCTGGACGGGGATCCCGGGAGCGATGGTATGGAGCAGCTAGATGTTAGTTCTCCCCTCCGTGCGTAGGGGGTTGGTTGTCCCGGGGCCCGGTGATGGGGTAAGCAGGGAGCAGGGCGCAGTGCTGCAGTGCGGTGCCCGAGGGCACGGGTGTACTCACAAGTAAGTCACACGGTTGTCACTGGTAAACTAGGAATTGCTGGTGTCCGCAGCCTTCGGTACGGGGGTGTTAGTGTCCCACACACGGTGCAGCATCCCTTGTTGTTCTTTCCCTGAAGCCAGGTGCCTTTCTCTCCACTCTCTTCCTCTTTCTCCTCAGCCGGGAACGGGGAATCCACTCCCCTGTAGTGATCCGGGTACCCAGGTACCGAGGGGCCACCGCCCTGCTCCGGCTACCTCTGGCCCCTTCCTCACTACAGCCTGTCCCGGCCCTCTCGGAGCACGCTTTGCTTTCAGCCTGGGAGCTACAGCTCCAGGCTCCACTTCTGTCTGCTTCTCCAACACTCTGCTCCAGCCCCTCCCCTCTGCTCTGCTTTTCTCCTACCCTGGGTGGTGTGGTTTGTCTTGCTGCATCGGTGTGGGATCAGATTACCAAGGAGGATTAACTCTTTCTGTGACAACCTGGCTGTGCCAGGGCGTCACATGTACATTTTTTAAAATGGCAATAAATAGTTTGATATCTTATATGGCTCCATGGTTAGCACCGCAGCCTTGCAGCGCTGGGGTCCTGGGTTCTAGTCCCACTAAGGACAACATCTACAAGGCGTCTGTATGTTCTCCCCGTGTTTGCGTGTGTTTCCTCCAGATTCTCCGGTTTCCTCCCACACTCCAAAAACATACTGATAGGGAATTTAGATTGTGAGCCCCAATGGGGACAGTGTTACATAGTTACTAAGAATGAAAAAAGACCTAGTTCCATCTAGTTCAACCTTCCTCCACCAGTCTACATTTGGTCACTAAGTCATTTATAACCAACAATGTTTTGTGTACTGAGGAAATCATCCAGCCCTTTTTTGAAAGCTGTTATAGTATCTGCCATTACTACCTCTTGTGGTAGGGCATTCCACAGTCTGACTGCTCTAACTGTAAAGAACCCTTTCCTATTTAGCTTTCGGAATCGCTTTTCTTCCACTCGCAGTGAATGCCCCCTGGTCCTTAGTACTGTCTTCGGAAGAAATAAGTCATGTGCCAGTCCTTTATATTGACCACACATGTATTTATACATATAAATGAGATCTCCTCTGAGACGTCTTTTTTCTAAGCTAAACATATCTAACTTTTTCAACCTGTCATCATATGGGAGGCCTTCCATTCCTTGTAGTAGTCTAGTTGCCTTCCTTTGAACTGACTTTAACTTCTGAATGTCCTTTTTAAAATGTGAAGCCCAAAACTGAATCCCATATTCCAGATGTGGCCTTACAAGTGATTTATAGAGGGGTAACAATACGTTGGGATCACGGGATCTAATCTCTCTTTTTATACACCCTAGAATCTTGTTTGCTTTTGCAGCTGCTGCTTGACATTGAGTGCTGCTGCTCAGCTTATTTGTAATGAGAATACCCAAGTCCTTCTCCTGTTCTGTAGTCCCGAGTTTACTTCCATTTAATGTATACGCAGTTATAGGATTACTCCATCCTAGGTGCATTACTTTACATTTATCAACATTAAATCTCATATGCCAAGTATCTGCCCATTCTGACATCTTATCCAGATCTTTTTGTAATATTGTACTATCAAGGTCAGTTTTTAATATCCTGCATAGTTTGGTGTCATCAGCAAAGACTGACACTTTACTATCAATCCCATCCGCAAGGTCATTAATAAAGAGATTAAAAAGAATTGGTCCTAGCACAGATCCCTGCGGCACCCCACTGCTGACTGTGGCCCATTTAGAGAATGTTCCATTTATGACTACTCTTTGTTTCCTATCTTTTAGCCAATTCCTTACCCAGTTGCATATAGTTTCCCCTAGTACTTGCTTCTGGAGCTTTAGTATAAGGCTATTATGTGGTACAGTATCAAATGCCATTGCAAAGTCCAAATAAATCACATCAGCTGCATTACCAATATCCAGGTTTGCACTTACCCACTCATAGAACCCCAACAGGTTGGTTAGACACGATTTATCTTTCATGAATCCATGCTGTCTATCAGTTATTATATTATTTTCTGCAATATATTTTTGCATGTCATCCCTTAAAATGCCCTCAAAAACTTTGCATACTACTGATGTCAGGCTTACTGGATGGTAGTTGCCTGGATTGCCTCTTACCTTTCTTAAATATCGGTACCACATCAGCAATCCTCCAATCCTGAGGCACCAACCCTGTTACAAGCGAGTCTAAAAAGATGAGATACAGCGGTCTGTCAATTACAGAGCTCAATTCCCTCAATATTCGTGGATGAATGCCATCTGGCCCTGGGGATTTGTCAATGTTTAATTTACTCAGACGTAGGCGTACTTCTTCTTGTGTTAAATTAATTATATCGGGTGGTGAACTTTGATTTTTCACTTGTTGAATGATGCCTGGTACAGTCAGTTCCTTGGTGAACACAGATGAGAAATGCCTATTTAATATCTCAGTCTTTTGTTTGTCCTCTATAACTAACTTGTTATTATTATTGTTATGTTTTCCTTTTGGCATTAATGTATTTATAAAAGATTTTGGGATTTATTTTAATGTCATTGGTGATTTTTGTTTCAGTAGCTAGTTTTGCTTGTTTGATTTCTTTTTTGCATTGCCTATTGATATCTTTATACTCCTGAAATGCTATTTCTGTATTCTCAGCCTTCAAGATTTTAAACGCCCTTTGTTTTTGTTTTATTATACTTTGTACAGTCTTATTTATCCATAGTGGTTTCTTTTTATTCCGGGACATTTTATTACCAGAGGGTATAAGTTTTTTACAGGACTCTAGCAGTATATCCTTAAACTTTCCCCATTTATGTTCAGTATCCCCAGTTACCATGACTTTGTCCCGATCTACACATTTAAGCTGTTCCCTTAATTTGTTGAATCAGCTTTCCTAAAATTCCAGGTTTTAGCATTTCCCCTTTGAAATGTTCTATTGAATATTACGTTGAAGCTTACCATATTATGATCGCTGGTGCTCAAGTGCTCCCAGACCTGTAGATCTGAAATTGTATCTGGTCTATTTGGCAGGACCAGATCTAGCAAATTATCTCCCCTCGTCGGTTCATCTACCATCTGAGAGAGGAAATGGTCTTGAATGGTAGATAAGAATTTACAGCTTTTAGCACAACCAGAAGGTTCTATGCCCCACTGTATGTCTGGATAGTTGAAATCCCCCATAATAAGAACCCAATTATTATTATTAGCTGCCTTTTCAATTTGTTCCAGCATTTCACCCTCTATTTGTTCAGGTATGTTAGGAGGCTTATAGCAAACTCCAATTAGCATTTTTCCATTATTCCCCTCCCCATGTACATTTACCCATACTGACTCTACATTGTTGCAGTTCCCCCCAATGTCATCATTCAACACAGGTTTTAGGTTAGATTTGATAAATATACACACCCCACCACCTTTTTTGTCTTTCCTGTCCCTGTTAAATGTACTATAACCCTGTATGTTTGTCACCCAGTCATGGCTTTCATCTAGAAAGGTTTCCATAATGCCCACCACATCGTAATCCATGGTTGACATAAGAGTCTCCAATTCATTCATTTTGTTTGCAAAACTTCTTGCATTTGCTAGTAGACATTTAATCCTATTAACACCTTTATTACTCCTAGCCTCCCTACATTCCTTGCATGTTCCATCCCCCCCAATCCTTCATTGACCCCTACCATCTCACAGTCTCTATCTGCTCTATCTATCCCCTTTTTTTGCTCCACTACCCTCCCTCCCCCCAGATCCTAGTTTAAAAGCTCCTCCATCCGTCTGACCATTTTCTCCCCCAGCACAGCTGCACCTTCCCCATTGAGGTGCAGCTTGTCCCTACCGTAGAGCCTGTAGCCAAATGAGAAGTCAGCCCAGTTCTCCATGAACCCGAACCCTTCCTTCCTGCACCAATTTCTAAGCCACGTATTTATCTCCCTAAGCTCCCGCTGTCTTTCTAGTGACGCTCGTGGCACCGGTAGTATTTCTGAAAACACCACCTTGGAGGTCCTGGACTTCAGCTTCTCTCCTAGTTCCCTGTAATCATTTTTAAGGACCTTCCACTTGCCTCTAACTTTGTCATTAGTACCAATGTGCACCATGACCGCTGGGTTTTCCCCAGCCCCACCCAGCAATCTGTCTATCCGATCCGCAATATGCCGAACCCGAGCACCGGCAGACAACACACTGTTCGGCATTCACGGTCTCGGCGACAGATGACCCTGTCTGTCCACCTAATTATAGAGTCCCCTACCACTAACGTCTGTCTGGGCTTTGCTGCACTCCTATTTCCCTCCTTCCTACAGCAGTTGTTTTCCTGGTTGCTAGCAGCAACGTCCTGCTGTAGTGACCCTAGTCCTGGCCCTTCATTCCTAATATCAGCCAAACAGGCATATTTACTAGGTTGTGCCAGATCAGGACTAGGCTCCCTGACACTTTTCCCCCTACCTCTTCTTCTAACTGTTACCCAACTACCTACCTTAGGGTCCTGATCTTCTCCACCTCCACCCTCCTCCATATCACTGGCCCCAGCCAGAGAAAGCTCAGTGAGCTCTAAACTCCTCTCCAGGTTTGCAATGCCCCTGAGTGTTGCAAGCTGCTTATTTAGATCAGTTTCCTTGGCTTCCAAATACGCAACATGCTTGCATCGAGTGCAGACATATTCACCCTCGAACGGCTGCTCAAGGTATGCATACATCTGACAAGATAAACACCTGGTAGCATTGTCCATGGAGCACCTATTAAATGGGGATAAACGTTAAAGTAGAAAAACAAGAAAAATAAAAACAATGGGAAACATATAAGGATAAATTCAAACTATGTTCTTGTGTCAAACTATGTGTTTAAACTATGCCACACTTATCTTCAAACCCTGCACACTTTGCTTCAGTACCTCGCATGCTCAGTACCTTGCTTGCTCTGGTTGGTTTATATAGTTCTACAAGGAAGACAGGTCTAGAAACAGGTGTGACTAATACTACTACTACTGATTAAATCCCAAAACAAACTTTTTTTTTTTTTTTTGCTTTTTTTAACAGTATCACAGACAAACAGACAAACAATTCCCTAATGAAATTAAACAATTACAGTTATCACCACTATGTAATTGTGTTTAAACTATGCAACACTTATCTTCAAACCCTGCACACTTTGCTTCAGAACCTCGCACGCACGTATTGCCATTGTATGTAAAGCACTGTGGAATTAATAGCGCTATATAAATGAATAAATATTATTATTATTAATAATTTTATATACACTGTGATAACACGCTCCGGGATCGCCTTTGCTGGGTTCAAAGGGCACGTATTCACCTCAGGCAGACAGCCGAATTCAAGGTGTAACTGACGCTTGGTCAGGTTTATTGCAGTGAAGCATAAACAAAAAGAAAAAAAAACACCAACAAAATAAATCCTTGCCTGTCCGGCACTAACTATACACGGTGTTATCCTAACTACCAACTGGAGGGCTTCTCCCTTCCAGCTAAACCATACAAACATCAGGCACTGCTCCTCACAAGTGTCTCCTACACAGACAGGCTTACTGTGTTCCCAGATGGAGACCCTCCCCCAACTTCCCAGATTCCTTTTACCTCCGTCCTTCACGTCCCATTAATCCATTAGTAGCCAGGTGATCCTGGCCAGGCTAAGTCACATAGGACCGATACCGGGGTGAGATATACCTGCCCTCATCCACTAAACCCACATGAGTCTCACATATCCCCCCCCTCTGCTCAGACCACTGCAGCTGAGCAACAGCACCCACAAAACAGTGCACACGAGACAGGGCATCAGCATTCCCCATCCGCACCCCCGGGCGGTGCTCCACTGTAAAACGGTAGGCCTGAAGTGCAAGGAACCACCGGGTCACTCGGCCATTCCGTTCCTTATTCAAGTGCATCCACTTGAGAGGGGCATGGTCAGTGATCAGCCGGAACTTCCTTCCAATCAAGTAATATTTAAGGGACTCTAGAGCCCACTTAATGGCTAAGCATTCTTTTTCCACTATGGCATAGTTGCGTTCATGCTTATTAAGTTTCCGACTAAGATAAAGGACCGGATGTTCCTCTCCGTCCTTCAGTTGTGACAATACAGCCCCTATACCGGCATCAGAAGCGTCCGTTTGGACCACGAACTCGCTGCGGAAGTCAGGAGTCATTAGCACAGGTTGAGAGCAAAGAGCTAGTTTTAAGTTATGGAAGGCTTCTTCGGCTGCCGTGGTCCATTTGATCATGACAGAGTCTTTCCCTTTGGTAAGGTCCGTCAGGGGAACAGCGGTAGCCGCGAAATTGGGAATGAACCGTCGGTAGTAGCCGGCTATTCCCAAAAACGCTCTCACCTGCTTCTTGTTGACTGGTTGCGGCCATTTCTGAATGGCTTGTATCTTGTCAATCTGGGGTTTAACAATTCCCCTCCCAATTACGTATCCCAAATACCGGGCTTCTTCCAGCCCGATATGACATTTCTTGGGGTTTGCTGTTAGACCCGCCTCCCGCAGGTCCTCAATCACAGCCTCTAGTTTCTGGAGGTGCGTCTCCCAGTCCAGGCTGTAAATGACTATGTCATCCAAATACGCAGAAGCATACTGCCTATGGGGCCTCAGGACTCGGTCCATCAACCTTTGAAAGGTTGCCGGTGCCCCGTGTAGTCCAAACGGCATATACACATACTGGTATAAACCTTCCGGTGTAGAAAACGCGGTTTTCTCTTTAGCAGCCTCTGTTAGCGGGATCTGCCAATAGCCCTTCGTTAAGTCTAGGGTCGTGATATACCGGGCTTTTCCAAGCCGATCTATTAATTCATCGACCCGTGGCATAGGGTATGCATCAAATTTGGAGACCGCATTTAATCTCCTGAAGTCATTGCAGAATCTAATGGAGCTGTCTGGTTTCGGTATTAACACAATCGGACTCGACCAGGCGCTATGCGATTCCTCGATTACACCTAACTCCAACATGGTCTTCACTTCTCGGGAGACAGCTTCCCGCCGAGCCTCCGGTATTCGGTAGGGCTTTACCTGAACTGTTACCCCAGGCTCTGTTATGATGTCATGTTTAATGAGAGTGGTCTGCCCGGGCTTTTCCGAGAAAAACTCGTGATTGTTGATTACAAACTGCTTGACGTCGGTCTTTTGCCGCTCCGACAGAGCCTCCGCCGTCCCGACATCCGGTATGGTCTGCTTGCAGACCGGAAGGGCCAGACCTGCTGACAGAGCTGGACGGTCCTTCCAGGGTTTTATCAGATTCACGTGATAAATCTGTTCAGGCTTCCTTTTACCAGCCTGGTACACTTTGTAGTTTACCTCACCCACCCGTTCCTTAATTTCAAAGGGGCCTTGCCACTTTGCCAGAAATTTGCTTTCTGCCGTGGGGACCAGGATCAACACCCTATCTCCGGGTGCAAAAGTACGGATCTTGGCCCCCCTATCATAAATCCTTTTCTGTGCTCCTTGAGCCTGTATCATATGCTCTTTAACGATGGGCATCACCGCCGCAATACGGTCCTGCATTTGGGTTACATGGTCTATTACGCTTTTGAACGGGGTGACCTGTCCCTCCCAGGTTTCTTTAGCGACATCTAACAGTCCACGGGGACGTCGGGCGTACAGAAGCTCGAAAGGAGAGAACCCGGTGGAAGACTGGGGCACCTCCCGGATGGCAAAAAGCAAATACGGGAGTAAGTAGTCCCAGTTCTTCCCGTCCTTGTCTATCGCCTTACGGAGCATCTGTTTCAAAGTTTTGTTAAACCGTTCGACCAGTCCGTCCGTTTGAGGGTGATACACGGAGGTGCGTAACTGTGCTATTTGTAACAGCCTGCAGAGTTCTTTCATTACTTTAGACATAAAGGGGGTTCCTTGGTCTGTGAGTATTTGTTTTGGGACACCAACCCGACTAAACACATGGACCAGCTCCTTGGCAATGGTCTTGGTGGCCGTGTTACGCAAAGGGATGGCCTCGGGGTAACGAGTGGCATAATCCAAGATGACAAGGATGTGCTGGTGTCCTCGTGCAGACTTGGGGAGGGGTCCAACTAAATCCATCCCAATTCTCTCAAATGGGATCTCGATGATAGGCAGAGGTACTAAGGGGCTACAGAAACGGGGCCTAGGCGCAGAGATTTGGCAGTCAGGACAAGACTCGCAATAGGTGCGAATATCGTGATGCATGCCGGGCCAAACAAAACAGTGTAATATCCTTTCGGTAGTTTTCTGGACCCCCAGGTGTCCCCCCATCATGTGTCCGTGTGCCAGGTCCAGCACTCTCCGCCTGTAGGCTCTCGGCACAACCAATCGTTGTACTGTGTCATCCCCCTTCTTCTCTATCTGATAGAGAAAGTCATTCTCCAGTGCCATGTAGGGGTAAGACAGCCTAGTAACTGCATCCACCTGCACCCCGTTTATCATTTTAACATTTTTTATAGCCTGAGAAAGGGTAGGATCTCTCATTTGCTCACTTTGGAAGTCATCTTTCTGGACTTCCAAATTCAGCCAAGAGGAAGGGGGACAGCCACCCGTGTCCGCCTCTGCCCCGGGTTCATCGGAATCACCCGCCAGAACTGAAAAGGGGAACTGGGGGTTGTTTTCAGCGGATTCCTCCTCTGAACCCTCTTGTGGGGCATCCTCTAGTGGCTCCGGACCCACACAAGGTGTGGGAGAAGGATCATCCGTGCGGCTACCCTGGGGTACTAATTGGTTCTCCCACAACTGCCAGAAGTGGGGAAAATCCCTGCCCAAAATGATATCATGCAATAGTGCTGGTACTAGTCCCACCTTATGATGCACAGACCCATAGGGCGTAGTAATGCAGGAGACCGTTGTGAGGTACGAGCAGGTGTCTCCATGCACACATGTCACAGAAAATTTATCTGACGGTCCCATCGGGACTGCCACCAGACTGGCCTTTACCAGAGTCACCACACTTCCCGAGTCTAATAGTGCAACAACAGTATTGCCATCAATGGACACTTCACACAGGTGTTTTTTCATATCGCCTTGACATGCAGCAACACACACTACCCGTGCAACCATAGCCCTGCGTTTTTCAAAGTCCGTGACATCACACTGCATCGGTTCTGCAGTTACTGGACAGTTTGCAGCAATGTGGCCCGCCTCCTGGCAGCGGAAACACCTCACGGGCCCCTTTCTAAGACCATAGTTTGGCACCTTAGCCCTCACAGGGCCAGCAGTCCTGTTTTCCTCCTCCACTGCCTTAGGATATTTTCCTCCTCCCCATGACCCTGGAACAGTCTTACCAGATCCTCGTCGAGAAGGGGAAGAGCGAGGATGTGTAGCATCGTCCATAAGTCCTTCTGCCAAGGAATAACGCTCCACTAGATCCACTAGCTGATCCGCTGTCGTGGGGTTTCCATGGCTTACCCACCTCTTCAGAGATGGCGGTAGAGCTCTTAGGTATTTATCAAGAACGATTCTTTGTACCATCTCTGGCGCCGTCAGAACCTCGGGCTGTAGCCATTTCTTGGTCAAGTGAATGAGGTCAAACATCTGTGACCGCGGTGGTTTATCGGGCTGATAAGTCCATTGATGAACTCTCTGTGCTCGCACGGCCGTCGTCACTCCCAGCCGGGCAAGGATCTCGGCTTTTAGTTTATCAAAGTCATGCGCTGCTTCAGGCTCAAGATCAAAGTAGGCTTTTTGTGCCTCACCTGCCAGAAATGGTGCAAGCAAGTCGGCCCATCGCTCCTTTGGCCACTTTTCCCGCTCCGCCGTCCGTTCAAACGTGGTCAGGTAAGCTTCCACATAGTCCTCTGTGGTTAATTTCTGCCAGCACCGACTCACATGAATCACCCTCTGGTCAGCCTCCGCATTACTCTCCGGTACGGTCGCCAGACGCTGCGCCACCTGCTGCAAAAGTTGGCGGTCTTTAACCGTCGATTCCACCAGTTCCTTCAACTGTGCCGACATCAAGCGATTTGCCTCTTGCTGCACAGCTGCGGATTGTACCAGCGCTTTCACCACGTCATCCATTATGATGCGCTGTAACGTGCTGCCCGCGTTCTCCACCACAATGTGATAACACGCTCCGGGATCGCCTTTGCTGGGTTCAAAGGGCATGTATTCACCTCAGGCAGACAGCCGAATTCAAGGTGTAACTGACGCTTGGTCAGGTTTATTGCAGTGAAGCATAAACAAAAAGAAAAAAAAACACCAACAAAATAAATCCTTGCCTGTCCGGCACTAACTATACACGGTGTTATCCTAACTACCAACTGGAGGGCTTCTCCCTTCCAGCTAAACCATACAAACATCAGGCACTGCTCCTCACAAGTGTCTCCTACACAGACAGGCTTACTGTGTTCCCAGATGGAGACCCTCCCCCAACTTCCCAGATTCCTTTTACCTCCGTCCTTCACCTCCCATTAATCCATTAGTAGCCAGGGGATCCTGGCCAGGCTAAGTCACATAGGACCGATACCGGGGTGAGATATACCTGCCCTCATCCACTAAACCCACATGAGTCTCACAACACACATTACATCTTAGGGTATGTGCGCACGTTGCTTTTTACCTGCTTTTTACCTGCTTTTTTGCTGCTTTTTCTTCTGCGCTGTTTAATGCCAAAATGGATGTGTTCTTCTATTCAAGCAAAGTCTATGGGAATTTGGGTTTCTTGTTCACACTATGTTGTTCAAAATGCTGCCTTTTTGTGGCAGAACTTTGGTCAAAAACTCAGCTTTTCAAAGAAGCAACATGTCAATTGTTTTTGCCATTTGGGTTTTGCACTGCAAAGCTGAGTTTTTGACCAAAGTTCTGCCACAAAAAGGCAGCATTTTGAACAACATAGTGTGAACAAGAAACCCAAATTCCCATAGACTTTGCTTGAATAGAAGAACACATCCATTTTGGCATTAAACAGCGCAGAAGAAAAAGCAGCAAAAAAGCAGGTAAAAAGCAACGTGCGCACATACCCTTATTCTGAAAAGTCAGGGCTTCTATATTTTAAAGTGTTAATCCCATCTCCAAGATCCTATCCCAATAGGTACTAAGTGTAATAATAATAATACAGGGTGGGCCATAAGTATGGATGCACCCTTTGTGACATATTAGTACATGGGAGGGGCAAAACATTTGAGGCCGGGTGACGCCCATGGCGTCCATCTGCAAAGTCCACATTTTGAATTAAACTTTACTCTTTTTTATCAGGGTGTATCCATATTTATGACCCACCCAGTGTGTATCCATACTTATGGCCCACCCTGTACTATCAAATACGTTTAATTAGAAATGTTGTATAGTTCTCTTGATATAGCCATGTCTCTTAACTCATGTGCAGGGCATTGCACCTTAGGTATCTACTGTATGTTCATAATCACTCATATAGTGACAGTTAGTAGCTCCTGGTTGTAACGATAGATACCTAAGCTGCAATGCCCTGCACATGAGGTAAGAGACATGGCTATTTCTGGAAATTACATTACATTTCTAATTGGAGATTTTATTATTATTGCACCTATTTGCAATAAGAATAATATTGGGATAGGATCTTGGAGATAAGATTACCCCTTTACTAGTCCTAATTGTCCAGTTAAATTCATATTTCCCAGTTAGTATTCTGCCTCTTTGTCCCTGTTTATACTATGAAAAGTACATAGTAAAAATTATCATATATTATTTTCTATTTTCTCTTCAGCGCACGCCACTATGCACCTTACCTGATTCATTAAGAGGTATATGTCTCTGTGTTCTCGCCAATATGCTTCCTCATCAAGACTGGCGAGATAATTGCTGGTCTTAATGAATCACCATCATTGAATATTCATGTAATTTTTGCTACACTCATATTATTTTTATTGTTTTAAGATATCACACAGTTTATTTGCTTTTTTAATGGACTTGATGCACAAATAATAATATTTTATTTTCCAATTAGCTAATAGAATTGACTTGACGTGGTAATTGCTGCTTTTATTCTACAGTCTGATGCATCGTTTTTTGCAGAGTTTATGTTTGATGTGTCGCATTTCAGTTGGAAATAAAGCACATTACGCTGAGGATATCTTCTTCTGACAGATACAAATTTTATAGGGAAACTCTTTGATGAGTCATATGGTAAAAGTGATATCGAAATGTGTAAACTTTAACTTTTTCATATTTGTTTGGGCTAGGAAAAAAATAAAATACGTAGAAAACAATTACAAGACCTTGTCGATTTTATACTTCCAATGACAATGCACTTTCCACTGATCTTTTAAACTGTGTGCTGTGGAAATAATACAGTTTAAAGTTATTGCTGAAAGGCAGGGTTGTTAATGAGGTTAGCTGGTCTTCAGCTACAAGTCTGACTGCTGACTTATAAATCCTCTCATTGTGTGCACTGGACTCTGTGAGGATTCTCTAGTGCCGATGCTGGCCATGGAGATGGAGGCCATGTGATTTGCATACTTACGGACACATTTCGACTAGACTGTATTTGGCTTTGCTCAGTATACTCATATGAGGTATCCTCCACCTAAAGGTTCTATCATGTTTATAGGATATGCTACAGGTGCATATATGCATGTCAGTTTATTAGGTTAAACAGTTATAGGTGATTTTGTATTATTACCGGCTGTGCAGTGATAAAGTTATTGTTATCATATATGCACTTTACTGCTCCTATCGATGCCTTATAGGTATCATTCAAAAACTTGTTGGTTTCAATTTTTCAATCAAAAATGGTAATTGACATATACAGTGCTGTGAAAATTAATTGAGACTAAGCATTTTTTAAGTAAAATCGTAAATTAGTTACCAGTCAGTGATTCAAACCAGTTTTAACTGCTTTGAAAAAGGGAATGTGGAAGAAAAAGGAAAAACAACACCAATAACTGATAAAACACTTATCAGAAATAGTAAAATGAATGCAAGAAAAACAAGTAAAGACTAGTGTTGAGCCAACCCCCTAGTGTTCGAGTTCGGTTCGTCGAACGGCGGCTTAGTTCGGCGAACGTTCGACGAACACCTTTGCACCCCATTGAAAACACTGGCAGGCAAACACAAACGCATAGAAACACATTATACATATACACATACAGTTAATAAACGTCATTATACTTACAGGTCCCTATGACGCGTCCTGCACTCTGTCTCCCGTCGCTTTTCCTTCCGATCATCGCTGTGCCCTCCTGGTAACCAGCACTGATGATAGGACCTTCCGAGACGTTGTCATAGCATGTGATTAGTCACAGGTCTATTATCTCATTGGCTACAGACTGGTCACATGGCTAGACCTCATGCTAGGTCCTGTTAGTGCATCTCTCCGGTACATGGTGCTCGTTTGAGCATCTCCGTGTACCAGCGAGATGCTTGGGCACATGCTTGGCTCCCCGTTCCTGCATGTGGGCGCTCTTTACAGATTCATCCCACATGCAAGGACTGGAAGCCACAGCCGGTGAATAGTGGCATCGGGATTCAGGTGAACGGAAATCACCGTTGCTATAGTAACCCGCCTGTCAGATTACAACCAGCAGCCTCTGCTCACTCACTGAGTGATTAGACTGCACGGAAGCAGCAGCGTCTTCCTCCCATGCAGTGCTGTCTGATGTAGCAGAGCTGCATGGGTTGAAGTAGAAAGAAGACAGAAGACCAGGATCGTGGAGGGGTGAGAGGGAGTAATAAACATGGAGTCTCTAAGTATATCTGTGTACTTATTTCTATTAAAGTATTTTTTCTCTGTGTGGTGTCTTTTTTTTAACCTTTTATTGGAAATTCTTAATGGCCGGGTCAAACTTGCCTGACATTAAGAATCTCTGGTTTAATACTAGCTAGTAAAACAAAGCTAGTATTAACCTATTATTACCCAGTGAGCCACCTGTCACCAGGGCGGCTGGAAGAGTTGGATACAGCGCCAGATGATGGCGCTTCTATGAAAGCGCCACTTTCTGGGGCGGCTGTGGACTGCAATTCGCAGCAGAGGGGCCAAGAAACCTCATGCCAACCTGTGCTGCGGATTCCAATCCCCAGCTGCCTAGTTGTACCTGGCCAGACACAAAAATGGGGCGAAGCGCATGTCATTTTTTTTTTTTTTAATCATTTCATGAAATTCATGAAATAATTAAAAAAAGGGCTTCCCGATATTTTTAGTTCCCAGCCGGGTACAAATAGGCAGCTGGGGGTTGGAGGCAGCCATACCTGACTGCTGTACCTGGCTAGCATACAAAAATAGTCCTGGATGGAGTATGCTGAGCCATGACATGGCTGCTGCTGTCGGACAGGAGTCTGCACAGAAGTGTGTAGTTTTTTGGGGTTTTTTTTGCACTGATGCATCAGCTGATTGTATAAAAGCCATTTATACAATCAGCTGCTGTGTCATGTGATTCAGGCCCTTGAACCTCACACATCATCTGATCGCTTTGCCTTCCAGCAAACCAATCAGATGATATTGGATCCGGATTGGAGGATGCGGGACCCTTGACCCAGAATTACTGCGGAGGGAGGTTCTTTATTTCAAAAAAGATGGAGTCACTAATTGTGTTGTGTTTTATTTATAATAAAAATATTTTTCTGTGTTGTATTTTTTTTCATCTGTACAAGAAATTCATGGTGGCCATGTCTAATATTGGAGTGACACCATGAATTTCGAGCTTAGGGCCAGTTGATAATATACAGCTATCCCTAACCCCATTATTACCCAGCGAGCCACCCGTCACCAGAGCAGCTGGGAGAGTTGTATACAGCGCCAGAAGATGGCGCTTCTATGAAAGCACCATTTTTTGGGGCGGCTGTGGACTGCAATTCGCAGCAGGGGTGCCCAGAAAGCTTGGGCAACCTGCGCTGAGGATTCCAATCCCCAGCTGCCTAGTTGAACCTGGCTGGACACAAAAATTGGGCGAACCCACGTAATTTTTTTTTTAAATTATTTCATGAAATTCATGAAATAATTAAAAAAAAAAAAGGGCTTCCCTATATTTTTGGTTCCCAGCTGGGTACAAATAGGAAGCTGGGGGCTGGGGGCAGCCCGTAGCTGCCTGCTGTATTTGGCTAGCATACAAAAACATGGCGAAGCCCATGTATTTTTTTGGGGGGGGCAAAAAACTCCTCCATACATTCCTGGATGGATAGAAAAAATAAGTATTACCCAGCTCACCTAATTCAATGGAAGCCCAGATGCCATGGATCATGCACGGAAGAAAAGGTCAGCAAGTCCTTATAGAAATAGTAAAAAGAAGGATTCACAAGCACTCAGGTCCAGGCAAAAATTTTCTTTAAAATGAAGATTCTTTATTCACATATTCTTAAAAAGTCCATACTGTGGTAATCAAGCCCATGTTAGAGAGGACGCGTTTCGAACATCCAGTTCTTATTCAATCTCTAAACCATCTAGTCATCTGACTGTTTAAAAAGGGCTGAACCCAAACACATGATCAAATGGAGAGGGAGAGCATAGCAACTGCAAAGATATTAACCCCATAGGGTACACCAAATATATTTTCACATGACAATATAGCATATATATGTGTACAGAAACCGCTAAAATACAATATTAATAGGCAAACATTAGTTCATTTCTTCTATTCAAACCCATAGGGAATCTTGTGCACATTAGAAAAATCGATTTTATTTCTCTTTGAAAGAGGATATCTTTTAAATTTCCACCTCTTTTGAGTAATTTCATTTTTTCAATGGAATTAACTTTCATGCTACTAAGCATTACCAGCATGAGCGTCGCGAAAATGCTGAGAGGCACCTGATAATTTTCTAGTGGTGGCATTATTCACATCGTAGATGTGTTCTGATATCCTCTTTCTAAGAGGTCAAGAGGTGCTGCCTATGTATTGCAGCTGACAGGCTGTGCAAGAAATTAGGTAAACTACATGATCTGAACTGCAATTTATCAGGGACGTTATTTCATAAGTTTTTTTATCCGTATATGAGGAAAAGTTTTTAACATTTGACATATAACCACAAAGTCCACAGGTTTTATGCCCGCATTTGTAGGAACCAATGGTAGGTAACCAATTGCCGGTAGTTTTTTCCACATTGGCAAAACCGCATCTGTTGGTGTGATCACTCGGTGATAAAATAGATCCCAAAGTGGTGTTCCTCTTTGAGACAAATTTGACACCATCTTTTAAAATTTGGTGCAAAGTGTCATCAGTAGATAAAATGGGTAAATATTTTTTGATGATTCTGGTCACATCATAATAGTTTTTACTAAACCTAGTGCAAAAAACAACCGGTAGTTCCTTCTGAGGGCTGATTTTATTCATTTCAAGGTATTGGGATCTGCTTTTAGTACTTGCTTTAATTTTAGCTTTTTGGAGATTTTTTAATTGATATCCTCTAGCTAAAAATCTCTTTTCATATTCTATCTCAAAATTTTTAGTACAACACCTCCTGGCACGGATATATTCCCCTGTAGGGATGTTTTCTATAACATGTTTCGGATGGCAACTTCCCGCATGTAATAGGGATTTGCCTGATATGGGCTTTCGATATAAACTACAGTTAATCTCACCACTGTCACTATTTCCATGAAATTGTATATCCAGAAAATTAATTTTTGATAAATCATGGAAAAAAGTGAAAGATAAATTGTGGGCATTGTTGCTGATATGAGAAATAAAATTTTCAATTTTTTGGTTTGGATTTTGCCACACAATAAGTATGTCATCTATATATCTTAGATATAACACTATATCCGATAAAAAAGGGTTACATTGGTTGAAGATAAACTGTTCCTCCCACCAGAACATAAATATACCAGCTAGTGAGGGGGAAAAGCGTGCGCCCATAGAACATCCCTGCAGCTGAACATACCCATTACCAAGGAAGGTGAAGTAGTTGTTTTTAACCCCTTCAGCCCCCGGGCACTTTCCGTTTTTGCGTTTTTGTTTTTTGCTCCTTTTCTTCCGAGAGCCGTAACTTTTTTATTCCGTCAATCTTGCCATATGAGGGCTTGTTTTTTGCAGGACAAGTTGTAATCTTAAATGAAACCATAGGTTTTACCATATATTGTACTGGAAAACAGCAAAAAAATTCCAAGTGTGGAAAAACTGCAAAAAAAGTGTGATCGCACAATAGTTTTTGGGATGTTTTATTCACCGTGTTCATTACATGATAAAACTGATGTATCTATGTGATACTTCAGGTCGGTGCGAGTTTGTAGACACCAAACATGTATAGGTTTGCTTGTATCTAAGGGGTTAAATAAAATTCACAAGTTTGTCCAATAAAAGTGGCGCACGTTTTGCGCCATTTTCCGAAACACGTAGCGTTCTTATTTTTTGGGATCTATTGCTCAGTGATAGCTTACTTTTTGCGTCTCGAGCTGACGTTTATAATGGTACCATATTTGCGCAGATGCTACGTTTTGATCGCCTGTTATTGTATTTTGCGTAAAACTTGCGGCAACCAAAAAACGTAATTTTGGCGTTTGGAATTTTTTTGCCACTATGCCGTTTACCAATCAGATTAATTGATTTTATATTTTGATAGATCGGGCATTTCTGAACGCGGCAATACCAAATATGTGTATATTTATTTATTTTTTAACCCTTTAATTTTCAATGGGGGGAAAGGGGGGTGATTTGAACTTTTAGGTTTTTTGTTTTTTTGGGGTTTTTTTAAAACTTTTTTTTTGCTTTTTTTTTTTATTTTACTAGTCCCCCTAGGGGGCTATAGCGATCAGCAATCTGATCGCTATTATCTATCTGCTGATCACAGCAATACAGCTGTAAACAGCAGATTCAGTCACTTTGATTTTCCCTCTGCTCTCGGCCGAGGGAAAATGAAAGTGAAACATCATAGCAGCAGGCGTCATCACATGACCCTGTGCTACGATGGCAACCACCGATAGTCACGTGATAACACACGTGACTTCCGGTGGGGGCAGCGGTAAGTAAAAAACACGCGCGCATTTAAATCTTGCTGCCAGACGTTGGCAGCAAGATTTAAGGGGTTAATGGCCGCGGGTGGAAGCGATTCCACCTGCGGCTAGCAGGCACACATATCAGCTGTTGAAAACAGCTGATATGTGTGCTGATCCACGCCGCCTGCCCGCGGCAGGGGGTAGGGCTTAACGGGACACGATCCTGGACGGATAGATCCGTCCAAGGTCGTGAAGGGGTTAATAAGAAAAAAGGGACTTCCACCAAATAATTTTGGAGTTCAGAGGAATAATTAGAATATTTCTTAAGTTGATCCCTCAAAGCTAAAATGGCAAGTGAATGGGGAATGGATGTGTATAGCGTTTGTACATCGCAGGTTACCCAGCTGTAATTACTTTGCCATTTTATCTGTGAAATGATGTTTAATACATGTTTGCTATCCAAAACATATCCAGGGGACATTTTTGGGAGAAATTGCAGGTGGTTGTCTAACCACTCTGATAGATGTTCAGTGGCAGAATCAATGCCTGAAACAATTGGCCTTAGTTTTGGAGGAAAAATATTTTTGTGTGATTTAGGAAGGGCATGTAAGAGTGGTGTTAGAGAGGAAGGTGGAATGAGAAATTCTTTTTGTTTTTCATCTATCAAGCCAAGGTGTAAACCCTCCTCTACAATTCTCTCCAATGATTTTTTGATACCCGCAGAGGGGTCGTACTCGACTCTCCTGTAGGTATCGCAATCCTGCAACATATTTGATACCTCCTTCTCATAAAGTCCTACATCTAAAACTACTACTGCTCCCCCCTTGTCAGGATTTTTTAGAATGATGTTAGAATTTTTAAGTAAAGAAATAATTCCGTCCTTCTCTTTTTTACTTACAGGATGGTAAAACTGCAACAGTGCTCTATGCAAGCCACCAGTTTGCAGTTTTACCATCCAGCCATCACCTCCTCCATATTTGGAAGTGAGTGTGAATGGCTCCACCTGCACCTGTGTTGCCTCCACCTAGTGGGGGTTTAGCTGTATCCTGCTGGAGTAGTAGTAGTCTTTTGGCCTGAGCAATATACAGCTGCAATTCCATCTTGCTGTAAGTAATGATATTATTTTTTGCTTTTTTTATATTACCTTCTCTTTTTTAGACAAATTCTGAATCATAGGTTCCTGTTGATGAGAAAGATCAGTTAATTCTTTTTCCACTATGTTCTGAAAATCTGCCATCTGCTCACATCTAGAGGGGATGGGATAGAAACGTGGATTGGGAACATTCATATGTGAAACCGCACAATGTGCCATGTGAAAATATATTTGGTGTACACTATGGGGTTAATATCTTTGCAGTTACTATGCTCTCTCTATCCATTTGATCACGTGTTTGGGTTCAGCCCTTTTTAAACAGTCCGATGACTAGATGGTTTAGAGATTGGATAAGGACTGGATGTTCGAAACGCGTCCTCTCTAACATGGGCTTGATTACCACAGTATGGACTTTTTAAGAATATGTGAATAAAGAATCTTCATTTTAAAGAAAATTTTTGCCTGAACCTGAGTGCTGGTGAATCCTTCTTTTTACTATTCCTGGATGGAGTATGCTGATCCTTGTAGTTCTGCAGCTGCTGTCTGTTGTCTGTCTCTATGGAGGAGAGCAGACAGCAGCTGCAGAACTACAAGGCTCAGCATACTCAATTCACTAGTGTGTGCAGGAGAGCAGACAGCAGCTGCAGGACTACAAGGCTCAGCATGCTCCATTCACTAGTGTATGCAGAAGAGCAGACAGCAGCTGCAGAACTACAAGGCTCATCATACTCCATCCAGGACTGTATGCAGGAGTTTTTTGCCCCCCCAAAAAATGACGTGGGCTTCGTCATATTTTTGTATGCTAGCCAGGTACAGCAGGCAGGTATGGCTGCCCCCAACCCCCAGCTGCCTATTTGTACCCGGCTAGCAACTAAAAAAATAGGGAAGCCCTTATTTTTTTTAATTACCGTATTTCATGAAATAATTTTTAAAAAAAATGACGTGTGCTTCGCCCAATTTTTGTGTCAAGCCAGGTACAACTAGGCAGCTGGGGATTGGAATCCGCAGCACAGGTTGGCCCGAGCTTTCTGAGTCCCTCTTCTGCGAATTGCAGTCCACAGCTGCCCCAGAAAATGGCGCTTTAATAGAAGCACCATCATCTGGCGCTGTATCCAACTCTTCTAGCAGCCCTGAAGAAAAAATACTTTAATAGAAATAAATACACAGACACACTTAGAGACTCCATGTTTATTACTCTCTCTCATCCCTCCACGATCCTTGGCTTCTGTCTTCTCCTTCAACCCATGGAGCTCTGCTACATCAGACAGCTCTGCATGGGAGGAAGACGCTGCTGCTCCCCGTGCAGTCTAATCCCTCAGTGAGAGTGAGCAGAGGCTGCGGGCTGTAAGCGGTGTCATCACCGCTGCCACCGTTGCTAAAGTAATCTGACAGGCGGTTACTATAGCAACGGTGCTCCAATCACGTGATTCCTGGTGCCGCAATTCACTGGCTGTGGCAGCCAGTCCTTGCTTGTCGGCTGACTCTGTAAAGAGTGCCCACATGCAGGAACAGGGAAGTCGACCATGTGCCAGAGCATCTCGCCAATACACGGAGATGTACAAAGGAGCACCGCGTACCGGAGAGATGCACTGACAGGACTTAGCATTACGTCTAGCCATGTGACCAGTCTGTAGCCAATGAGATAATACACACGTGACTGGTCACATGCTATGACGATGTCACAGAAGGTCCTATCATCAGTGCTGGTTACCGGGAGGACGCAGCAATTATCGGAAGGAAAATCGGCGGGAGACAGGACAGGAGACAGGTGCAGGATGCATCGCAGGGACCTGTAAGTGTAATGGCAATGTTTATTAACTGTATGTGTACATGTATAATGTGTTTTTGTGTGTTTGTGTTTGCTTGCCATTGTTTTCAATGGGGTTCGAAGGGGTTCGTCGAACGTTCGCCGAACGGAGCCTCAGTTCGACGAACCGTACCGAACTCGAACTCTAGGGGGTGGCTCATCTCTATTCGTGATGCACATCCGGCGCCATTAGTGATATCGTTGTGTGTGACTAAAAGGAGTGACGATCAACGATCGCAAAAACGTCAAAAATTGTTGATCGTTGACACGTCGCTCCTTTTCCTAATATCGTTGGTGGTACATGCCGCTGGTTGTTCGTCGTTCCTGCAGTATCACACATCGCTATGTGTGACACCGCAAGAACGACGAACATCTTACCTGCGTCCAAAGGCAATGAGGAAGGAAGGAGGTGGGCGGCATGTTCCGGCCGCTCATCTCCACCCCTCCTCTGCTATTGGGCGGTCGCTTAGTGACGCAGCTGTTAAGCCGAATGAACCGCCCCCTTAAAGGAGAGATTGTTTGGTGTCTCCAGCGACATTGCTAAGCAGGTATGTGCATGTGATTCTGCCGTATCGATATTGTTCGCTACAGCAGCAATCACCCCCATGACGAAACAGTGACATTGGCGGGTGCTATTGCACATGACATCACTAGCTATCACTAGCGATGTTGCAGCGTGTAAAGCACCTTTTAGTGTTGTCCTTTTCTGTCTAATAAAAGATTTTTCTAATATGGTGATCCCAAGAACATTCGTGCCATTCTTCTCTCTTTAATTAAAACAATGACTAGTCAGCACATGGCCGCATCTATGCAAATAACATACTTACACACCCAGCACTACCGGCGCCAGCACTGAAGAATCCTCATGTTGTGCAGTGAATGCAATGTCAGGATTCTCAAGTCTGCAGTCACATTAGACCAGATAACCCCTTTCAGAATTTCATTGATCTAAATAAGTATGTTGTTTTAACTCTTACCTTTCCAAAATGCACAGCTTAGAGGGAACAGTGCACTTGGTTCTCACAAAATTTCGTTAAACAGGTAACACAAAGTGTAGCATCCAGTACTCATTTGTCAAAAATTCTTAATGCAAGTAATGCTGCCGCTGTGAAAAGGAACACCTAATGCTGCAGTTAGTGTAACAAAACAAAGCAGCACTCCAATGGATAATCAGCAGCAAAGGTGGTTTCCTTACTCAGTCACCTAATTCAAGCTACGTTTCAGATCTTACATTTTACAGCACTCCATTGGAGTGCTGCATTCTTATGCTACACTGGGTTTTGGATATGGAAGTTGAAATTGTTGTTTTCTTGGCATTGCACTCATCCATGACAGATTTTTTTCCCTTATACAATAGATCTATATCAGTGAGAAGTTGATCAAGGTTATTGTCTTAGCAAATCTGTTAACCCCTTCATGACTAAAGACGTAACAGTACATCCTAAATCATAAAGGGGTAATCACCACTGGCTGCTGCGGTGAGCCAGTGGCGATCCCCGCATGTCTGCTGATTTATACAGCAGACATGTGTGCCTCACAGGCGCAGGTGGATTCGCGATCCACCCATGCATGTTAACCCCATTAAAATCGTTCTGTCAAAATGTGACAGCGCGATTTAAAGCACTGCAGTGGATAACATGAACTTACCCACCCCCATCAGAGGCCCCGTGACATGATCGTGATGGGTTGCCGATGGTTGCCATGGTAGCACAGGGTCATGTGACGACTCCTGTCACTATCATGACTCACTTCCTCTTACAAGCGGCAGAGAGCTGGCTATAACAGAAGACGAGCATTCTTGCTGATCTGAGCTGTGCAGCTCCGATTGGGAGAAATGAAGGACGATCAGACTGCTGATCCTTAAAGCCCCCTAGGGGGACTAATAAAACAAAAAAAGTAAAAAAAGTTTTAAAAAATTTAAAAAACCCAAAAAACTAAAAGTTCAAATCACTCCCCATTCGCCTCATTGAAAATTAAAGGGTTAAAAAATATAGTATCATAGTATCATAGTATCATAGTTTTTAAGGTTGAAGGGAGACTTCAAGTCCATCTAGTTCAACCCGTAGCCTAACATGTTGATCCAGAGGAAGGCAAAAAAAAACCCCAATGTGGCAAACAAGTTCCAATGGGGAAAAAATTTCCTTCCTGACTCCACATCCGGCAATCAGACTAGTTCCCTGGATCAATACCCTGTCATAAAATCTAATATACATAACTGGTAATATTAAATTTTTCAAGAAAGGCATCCAGGCTCTGCTTAAATGTTAGTAGTGAATCACTCATTACAACATCATGCGGCAGAGAGTTACATAGTCTCACTGCTCGTACAGTAAAGAATCCTCGTCTGTGATTATGATTAAACCTTCTTTCCTCAAGACGTAGCGGATGCCCCCGTGTTCCAGTCGCAGGCCTAGGTGTAAAAAGATCTTTGGAAAGGTCTCTGTACTGTCCCCTCATATATTTATACATTGTGATTAGATCCCCCCTAAGCCTTCGTTTTTTCAGACTAAATAACCCCAAGTTTAATAACCTGTCTTGGTATTGCAGCCCACCCATTCCTCTAATAATCTTGGTCGCTCTTCTCTGCACCCTCTCCAGTTCAGCTATGTCCTTCTTATATATCGGTGACCAGAATTGTACACAGTATTCCAAGTGCGGTCGCACTAGTGACTTGTACAGAGGTAGAACTATATTTTTTTCATGAACACTTATACCTCTTTTAATACATCCCATTATTTTATTAGCCCTGGCAGCAGCTGCCTGACACTGTCCACTAAAGTGAAGTTTACCATCCACCCATACACCCAAGTCTTTTTCTGTGTCTGTTTTACCCAGTGTTCTACAATTAAGTACATAATCATAAATGTTATTTCCTCTACCCAAGTGCATGACCTTACATTTATCTAGATTAAACTTCAATTGCCACTTCTCAGCCCAATCCTCCAATTTACATAAATCTCCCTGTAATATAAAATTATCCTCCTCTGTATTGATTACCCTGCAGAGTTTAGTATCATCTGCAAATATTGAAATTCTACTCCTCATGCCCCCAACAAGGTCATTTATAAATATGTTGAAAAGAAGCAGGCCCAATACTGACCCCTGTGGTACCCCACTATGAACTGAGACCCAGTCCGAGTACGTACCATTAATAATCACCCTTTGTTTCCTATCACTGAGCCAGTTTTTAACCCAGTTACACATATTTTCCCCTATCCCCATTATTCTCATTTTATGTACCAACCTTTTGTGTGGCACCGTATCAAAAGCTTTTGAAAAGTCCATATACACAACATCCACTGCATTTCCCTGGTCCAGGCTTGAACTTACCTCTTCATAGAAGCTGATAAAATTAGTTTGACAGGATCGATCCCTCATAAACCCATGTTGATACTCTGTCATAAGGTTATTTTTCTTGAGATACTCCAGTATAGCATCTCTCAAGAAACCCTCAAGGATTTTACCAACCGTAGAGGTTAAACTTACCGGCCTATAATTTCCCGGCTCAGTTTTTGTCCCCTTTTTGAATATACACACATTTGATATTGCCGAGTTCGGAAATGCTCGATCTATCAAAATATAAAATCAATTAACCTGATCAGTAAATGGCATAGTGTCAAAAATATTCCAAACGCCAAAATTATGTTTTTTGGTCGTAGCAAATTTTGGGCAAAATGCAATAACAGGTGATCAAAACGTAGCATCTGCGCAAAAATGGTACAGTTAAAAACGGCAAAAAAAAGTCACCACTGAGCTCCATATCCTGAAAAATGAAAATGCTACGAGTCATGGAAAATGGTGCAAAAAGTGCGCCACTTTTTATGGACAAACTTCTGAATTTTTTTTAACCCTTTAGATAAAAGTAAACCTATGCGTATTTGGTAACATGGTAGTAGAAAATGACATGATCTAAAGCTGCTAGTTAAATTTTATATACCTGGAAATGAGGCTCTTGGTTTAACATTCTGATCAGACTGCATGAAGCCCACTGCCATGCCACGTCGAACATACATGTTTGGTGTCTATGAACTCATAACGACTTGAGGCATCCCACGGACACATCAGTGTTACCATATAGTGAATATGGTGAATAAAATATCTCCAAAACCATCATGTAATCTCCCTTTTCTAACAATTTTTCCACACTTGGAATTTATTTGCCGTTTTCCAGTACACAATATGGTAAAACCTATGGTTACATTTAAACGTTCAACTCGTCCCACAAAACACAAGCCCTTATATGGCAAGATTGACGGAAAAAAAAAAAGTTACGGCTCTCGGAAGAAGGTGAGCAAAAAAAAATGAAAATCACCTGGGGGTTAAGGGGTTAACATCTCAGCTTATACAGTATCTCAACAAATGTCATGATTACATTTTTATAGATAGTTCTGTAGGATAAAATATATCAAAATGTAAAATTATTTTTTTTTTTTGAGTGGAGGGAGCATAGCCCAGGTGATTAAAAATATAGCATAGTTCCAGGTAGTAGATTGGTACCTACTATATTACATTTTAGTATATTAAAACAAAACACCCCTGTGGGCCCAATTTATAAAAACTGTCTTAGTCTATATTAAAATTGATTGATGGCTTCCATTCATAAAAGTAGCCTAGATGCCCATAGCAATCAATTATAGGACAATTTTCATTTATACAGGGTTTATCAGGGAGGAGGAATAATCCTTTTCATACAATACATTAATGAGAGGTTGAAAGGGATTTCTGTTCCCAGATAAAATAAGGACCAATCTAAAAAGATGGAATGTTACAATAAGAGTTCAATTAATATGTTGAGTGCTTGTGCTTTTAGAATAATTATTGTATAGTTAGCAAATCAACCAAACAGCTTAAAGAGGTTTTGTATGGAAGGTAAATATTTGGCAGAGATTTTACAACCCCTGGCAAAAATTATGGCCTAACCTGGCTCTGCGGGTGTTCATTCACTTGTTTACTTTTATTTTTAAAATAAGCAGATCATAGACATGGCACAAAACTGAAATAATTTCAAATGGCAACTTTCTGGCTTTAAAGGGGTGGTTCATATTTTTTATTGTCTAGTTCGATATGTTGAGAAACAATGTTTCTCTCAAATACCTTGTGTTGGCAATAGTGCCTGTGAGAGGCGCTACTGCAGACCGCTGTTCCCCGTCCAGTGACGTACCCGTCAACTGCTGCCACGTCACATCCGTGCAGCCAGCTACATTCTTCCAGACTCTGAGCTGTGAGCGGTGTTTCACTGCTGTCACAGCCCATATGCTCCCCCCTCCCTCCTCCCTCCTAGCACGGCACGTCTCCTGGGAGGGAAGAGGGAGGAGGAGCAGGGAGCAGATGGGCTCATAATGCAGCCGGCTGCACGGATGTGACGTGGCAGCACTTGATGGGTACGTCACTGGACGGGGAACAGCAGTCTGCAATAGCGCCTCTCACAGGCACTATTAACCACCCCTTTAAGAAACACTAAAAAAAAAATCATGAAAACATAATGTGATAGCCAGTTTTCCCCGTTTGTTTTTCAAGAACAAACGGGGAAAACATGGAATCACTCAATTATGAGGAAAAAATTATGGAATCACCCTCTAAATGTTAATTCCCAAAACTAACACCTGCATCAAATAAGATCTGCCCATTAGTCTGCATCTAAAAAGGAGTGATCATACCTTGGAGAGCTGACTGACTTGGAGTGGACTGACATGAATCATGGCTTCAACACGAGAGATGTCAATTGAAAGAAAGGAGAGGATTATCAAACTCTTAAAAGAGATCATCTTGCAATGTTGCAAAAGATGTTGGTTGTTCACAGTCAGCTGTGTCTAAAATCTGGACCAAATACAAACAACATGAGATGGTTGTTAACCCTAGAACGTGCAGCCATAGAAATTTACAATAGAGAACAAGTAACCTAGCAGGCCTACGAGGCCCCAGGTATGCATTCTAGGGTTAAAGGCAAACATACTGGTAGACCAAGGAAGACATCAAAGCATCAAAACAGGAAACTTAAAGCAATATGTCTTCAAAACAGGAAATGCACAACAAAACAAATGAGGAATGAATGGGAGGAAAGTGGAGACAATGTCTGTTACCGAACAGTAAGAAACGGCCTAAAGGAAATGGGATTTACATACAGAAAAGCTAAACAATAAAAAGATGACTGCCTGAAGAGAACATGTAAATTTCCACAGTCATTGATGATATGGGGCTGCATGTTAGGTAAAGGCACTGGAGAGATTGCTGTCATTACATCTTCAATAAATGCCCAAGTTTCCATTGAAATTTTGGACACTTCTTATCCCATCAATTGAAAGGATGTTTGGGGATGATGAAATCATTTATCAAGATGATAATGCATACTGCCATAGAGCAAAAACTGTGAAAACATTCCTTGAATGAAGACACATAAGGTCAATGACATGGCCTGAAAATAGTCCGGATCTCAATCCAATTGAAAATCTTTGGTGGAAGTTGAAGAAAATGGTCCATGACAAGGCTCCAACCTGCAAAGCTAATCTGGCAACAGCAATCAAAGACAGTTAGAGCCAGACTGATGAAGAGTACTGTTCGTTACTCGTTAAGTCCATGCCTCAGAGACTGCAAGCTGATATAAAAGCCAGAGGTGGTGCAACAAAATACTACTGATGTACTGGAGTGTTCTTTTGTTTGTTTGTTTTTCATGATTCCATAATTTTGCCTCAAAATTGAGTGATTCCATAATTTTACCCCCTGTTTGGTTTTGAAAAGTAACTGTTAAGGCCCCATTACACGCAACGACATATCTAACAATATATCGCCGGGGTCACGGATTCCGTGACGCACATCCGGCGTTGTTAGCGACGTTGTTGTGTTTAACAGCTCCGAGCGGGTGTTAGCGATCAAAAATACTTACCTGATCGTTGACACGTCGTTCATTTTCATAAAATCGTTGCTGTTGCAGGATGCTGTTGTTCATCATTCCTGCAGCAGCACACATAGCTACGAGTGACACCGCAGGAACGAGGAACATCACTGTACCTGGGGCCGCCCACAATGAGGAAGGAATTAGGTGGGCGGGATGTTACGCCCGCTCATCTCCGCCCCTCCGCTTCTATTGGGCGGCCGCTTAGTGACGCCGCACAAATTACCCTCTTAGAAAGGAGGCGGTTCACTGGCAACAGCAACGTCGCTAGGCAGGTAAGTCCCGTGTGATGGGTCTTAACGATGTTGTGCGCCACGGGCAGCAATTTGCCTGTGACGCACAACAGACGGGGGCGGGTGCTTTCACCAGCAACATCGCCTAGCGATGTCGCTGCATGTAAAGCCCCCTTTACTGACTAGCACCTTATCTTTTCATGTTTTTTTTAGTGTTTCTTAAAGCCAGAAAGTTGACATTTGAAATGACTTTAGTTTGGTGCCATGTCTGTGATCTGCTTTTTTTAAACAAAAGTAAACAACTCAATGAACATCCTCAGAGCCAGGTGATTCCATAATTTTTGCCAGGGGTTGTAAATTTCGTTCTTGCACTATTTTCTGTGTTTGAATGGGGAAACAAAATGTTGTAAACTATCCCCATCCTGGTCCCTTCCAGTAATATACACACGTGGTCAAAATTGTTGGTACCCCTCGTTTAATGAAAGATAAACCCACAATGGTCACAGAAATAACTTGAATCTGACAAAAGAATAATAAATAAAAAAAAATCTATGAAAATGACCAAATGAAAGTCAGACATTGCTTTTTAACCATGCTTTGTCAGATTCAAGTTATTTCTGTGATCATTGTGGGTTTTTCTTTCATTAAACAAGGGGTACCATCAATTTTAACCATGTGTGTATGTCCCCATCCTAGTCAGCTTCCCCCATTCTGGGCCCCTTCTTGGTACAATGTTTCCCATTCTGGGCCTCTACCAGTTATAATGTCCCTCCTCCTGGTATAATGTCCACCAGAATGGTCCCCTTCCTAGTATAATGTCCTCTATCCTGGTACAATGTCACCCTGTCCAGTCCCCTTCCAATTGTAATGTCCCCATTCCTGGGCCCTTTCCTGGTATGTTCCTCCTCCTTGGCCCTTCCTGTAATATTGTTTCCCGTTCTCCCTGTTTTTACCGACATACTCAAATAAAACAAAACATTCTTCTAATTTTTTACTGATCCCACAATGCACCATGTCCTCTTCTGTGGACAGCGGGAAGGGTGGCTGTTGGTGATGTATCATGTGACTGTTATGCGCCACCTATGTCTTGCATGCCAACGACAGCTGCCGGCCTCTCAGTGGCCAGCAGCATGTATTGCATTGCAGCGACACAGCGGGTCTCTGTGCCTCTATATATATATATATGTACAATGTATTTGTTCACAGAGAGAGAGAGAGCACATACAATATGTACAAGGGGAGAGAGGTGAAAATCTTACAATCCTATTTGAACTGTTATGACTAAATAAGAAGGAAATCTGAAAATGTGTAAAGCTGTGCTAATACTTGAGATCTGGTGAATGAAGATTCATGCATTACTGAGATGAGAGTTGCATTCAGAGGTTATGCTGTAAAGTCTGACTTCTGGCCAGTCAGAAGTTGTGGACACACAATGGCGTCATGAGACAGGAGCGGCGTCTGTAAAAGGTGAAGATAACAGAGAGTAAATATAATCCTATGAGCAGGGAGCATAGATGAAAAGCACCACTCCAGAGCTGACAACAAAAAAAAAACGTTGAGTGGTGCTCTAATTTTAGACAATTCTGATAAATAGGGCTCATTAGTTGTTTTTTTTTTTACACAGTACAACATGAATATACAGTGGCTTTGTCCTGTAGAGTGAAATGTTCTATGGCCAAGTTTTCACATCTCTGTAGTTAGAACTGAGGACTTTACCACTTCAATTAAAATCTTTGAGTGGTAGGACTTTGTTATCGATCTTAAGCTGTAGAAAGACTGCCTGGAGTTAATCTAGCTCAAGCACATTTGCCACTGGTAGGGAAAAGCTGCAAAGGCTCCTTTTAACAATATCATTTTTAAGAAAGTATGTGACATGGGTATAACTTAATTTAATTATGTGTCCCACACCTTTTTTTGTTAAGAAAAGAGTTCTACGAAATGTTCTAGGTTTTTTTTGCTATTAAAAATCTTTGAATATTGTAAAGCATGTGTTAACTGGAAAAGTACATATTGCACACAAAATATGCTTTGTCAATTTTTTTTCCCTTTAATTTAGCAACCACTTAAACAGAAGAATAAAAAATGTAAAAGGAGATGAAGAATTTTCCAAAACTATTTCAAATATAATTCACATCTTGGAAGTTCTTGAACTATAAACAATAAAGAAAAATAGAGACAAAGTCAATGTAATGCTCACCACCAGGGGGCGCAGGTACACTGGAACGGTGTAGAGTTCCTAGGTATAGTGAGGTGCTTGCCCGCTAGGAGTCACTAGTACTAAGTTGGGGACAGTCTGCAGAGTAGTCGATCAAGCCAAGTGTCTGAAGCCAGGAGGTCATGTCAGTACAGAGGAGCAAGAGAAGCCGAGGTTACGTGAAAGCCGGTGGTCAGTAAGCCAGGAATTAGCGTCAGGTACAGACGGGGAGCAGAGCCGTGGTCAGAGAACAAGCTGGGGTCGGAAAGATAGAGTGTCACTCTGTACAAGAAGGCTGGTAAGGCGTAGTACAGCATATTCCCCACTAGGTGGCAGCAGAGTAGTGAAGGAGCGTCAAAGTAACACTGTAACAGAAAGGCAGCTGAAGTACAGCAGAGTAACTTCAGCAGGCAGTTCACAGGTGAACCACTAGGGGGCAATAGAGTAGTCAAGCAGTCAGGGTCTAGCCAGGAAAGTGAAGTCACGGCAAAGAGAAGATCAAAATCAGAACACAAAGGGCACAGGGAACAGAAGACAAGACTGGAGGGTGAGAAGACACAAACACGGGAAGGAGGATAAACCAGGATGGGTAAACAACTGACAAGTGCGTGAAGTGAGGGACTGGTACAGATGGCTGAACAGGGGAGGGTACAGGGCAAGGCACGATGACAAGGAGTCAGATCAAACAGGAAATCTCATCAGAGCCAGTCACAGGCTGCAGTGCAAAACTATAACCAGCACAGGAATGCAGTTGCAGCAACCAGATATAGTGTCTCCTAAAACCAGAATGAGGCTGATGGGAGTTAACCCCTGACATGACCAGGCCAGGTCTGGGAAACTCTGGAGCAGGGAATACCGGTCCTGGATCATAACAATGAGGACACAAAAGGTACAGAGGAGAGAGTGGGGCCAGGGTCACAAAACAGGTTGAGGGTCTGGGAGACAGGGAGTACAGACAATATGGGAAGGATGGAGGTGAAGAAATGGGACGCAAGGTAACGGGACAAGATCAGAACAACTCACAAACACCAAAGGCGTTCATTGCAAAGCAGGAACTATTACTGGAGGTGTTCTGGGTGAAACAGCTCCAAGATAAGGGAAAGTGATCACCAGGAACAAGGCACAGCCGAATAAGCCCCTCCCACCGAGCCTGAACCTGGAGAAAACAAACAACAAGAAAACACCTAGGAGACAAGGGCTCTGCATAGAGCAGAGCCATAAGGGAATCATGACAGTCCGCTCACCTTTCAAATAGCACCTGGATGGGATCACAGTCCTTCAACTGCATTGCCCTGATGAGAACACAATCAACAAAGAGGAATGTCCAGTGCTGTAAGAACAGTATGAAGTAACAGATAAAACTTCACAGACATTAGTAAAAATAAAAATGATACAACAGAAAAATCCAGAAAAATACCACAGAAGAGTAAGCTAATACTATGCATTTCGGCCATAAGCCTTAGTCATGGTACATAGCATATGGACAGGCAAAGTCTTAAAATATCCTGCATCATTAACATCATGTGTTTGAGTAACTGATCAAAATACCATTACCTATTACCTGAAACACCTGTTATGTGCAAGACCTAAAAACATGGGCAAGAGTAACAGTATCACAAAGTCGTAATAGAATGAAAACAGATAAATGTAATGTAGAATGAGATACTGTCTTTCATGCAGACCATTGGGTACTCTGGTTTGTAATTGAAATATCCAAAAGGATTCAGATTGAGAATTTTCCTTCTAAGATACCCTTCTTTAATTTGCTTGAGAACTTTTTCTATACCCTGAAAGTTTATTGCACACATATCACCGCTATGTATTTGGGTAAAATGTTTGCATACAGCCAAGATATTGAGTGTCATGGAGTCTCTGACATCTGACATGTCTCTTAATTCTTCTTTTTAGAGGACCCACAGTAAACCTTACATATAGAATTTTGCGTAAAGTACATTCTTTCCTGTTTTGTTGAAATGTACACTCTTGATAACGTGTTTACACAAAATGCATTACATATACTTACATTTAAAAAAACCTTTTAAAGAAAGCATATTGCTAGTGTATTAAAATTTCAGGGTTCTTAAGCCGATTAGAGTAGGAAATTTTAAGAAGAAAATCTTCAATCGTGAATACTTTTACTCTTGCTCAAGTTTACTCAAACTCATACACATAGAAGTTAATGATGCAAAATATTTTAAGACCAGACTTGCATGATAGAAAGACAAGCAGGACAAGAAGGGCGAAGGGAAAACCTGACGCTTGCACTGATTGTGGGCTGGCAACACAGACTGGCATTAGAGTTGTGTTGTCAATCTCCTCTGGCACCATGCTTTCTGAGAACAAAGGCTGACTGTTCATGTATTCCAAAATGTCAACTAGAAGACGCTTTTCTGGTGTAGTAAGTTCCTCAGCTCCCAGGGTGTGGTGGCTTAGAGGATTGTGGGGCATAGGGAATAGAAACAGTTATTATTGACATGTAGAAAATTTTGCTCTGCAAAACATTAACCACTAGGGCAGTGGAGAAGGTGGATTGTGTCGAGCACTCCACCTGTGTGCAAATTACTATTATGTGGACGTTTGCGCCCTGATATAAAATTAGAACTATTCACCTACTAAAGTGTGTGCGTTGTTTCAAATAACGTATACTCGATAATAAGCCGAGTTTTTCAGCCCATTTTTTTATGCTGGAAATGCCCCCTTGGCATAAGCGGGCTTTACACGCTACGAGATCACTACAGCGATCTCGTTGGGGTCACGGATTTTGTGACGCACATCCGGCCGCTATAGCAATCTCGTTGTGTGTGACTCCTAGGAGCGATTTTTGATCGTTGCAAAAACGTCCAAAATCGCTCCTCGTTGACATCGGGGTCCTCTCCCAATTATCGCTGCTGTCGCTTGGGCGAAGTTGATCCTCGTCCCTGCGGCAGCACACATCGCTACGTGTGACGCCGCAGGAACGAGGAACCTCTCCTTATTTACCTGCCACACGCCAGCAATGAGGAAGGAAGAAGGTGGGTGGGATGTTCATCTCGCTCATCTCCGCCCCTCCACTTTGATTGGGCGGCCGCTTAGTGACGTGGCTGTGACGCCGAGCGAACCACCCCCTTAGAAAGGAGGCAGGTCGCCGGTCACAGCGACGTCGCCGTGCAGGTAAGTACATGTGACACTGCCGTAGCGATAATGTTCGCTACGGCAGCGATCTTCACATATCGGCATAACGATAGGGGCGGGTGCTATCACGCTCGCCATCACTAGCATTGGCTAGCAATGTCGCAGCGTGTAAAGCCACCCTTATACTCAAGTGAAGTTGCAACAAAAACATTTTTTTACCTGTTCTCTGTTCCTGTGGTGTCCTCTTATTTGTTTCTTGCCGACCGCAGGCACATAGATCCTGCATAGTCACATCCGTGCATAGAGCCGACGCTACCGTCTTCTATCATTGCTTTACTGCAGTTAAATGGTTACATACAACTGCAGTAAATTGTACTGATTGTATGCAAAAGATTAATATTTATTTAAACATCAAGAATATATTCATAAGTAAAAAACAGTCATAGAATATTTGAGAATTACAAGAAAATTATGTATATTCATAAATACAAAATAGTCATGAAATATTTGTGAATTGCAAAGAAAATTATGCAAAATGAGGTAGCAAAAGATGGGTGGACAATGGAAAGGTTACTAAGGAACGCAATGGTAAAACCCCAAATACCAACCCTGTACCCTGCCAAAAAGGTAAAGGACTAGTCGTGGGTCAGAGAGGTGAGATTGCCAAAAGGGGGGAGATGTATAACCTCCCAAGAAAAAAACAAAAATATAGAGCAAAAAGCTACTAAATAGTCATCAGTGACAATAAAAGATTGGCAAAACACCGCTGAACCAAAGGAATAGCCCTGGGGCTATTAAGGTGTAAAAGTAGCCGTGGATAATAGAGGTAAGGCTGCATTAAAAATGGTATCAAAAACAACCCAAAAGATTGTATGATGGCAGTCTTCAAAAAAGCATATGTAGTCGTAGATCAAAAGAGTAAAGTTTTATTAAAATATGTAGTGACCAAACTGCACATGCTCAAAGAGACGCCATTAATGTAATGAATATAGTCGTGGTTCAAGAGGGTTTGCAATGAAAGCACAAGATGTTATTAAAATTATGCAGCCCACCAAAAAGTCTGAGGGTAATTCGCCGGTAAAAACTGCTGTCTGACAGAGAGGAATTATGGAAAAACGAGAAAGCGAAAAAGAGAGGTGAAAGGCGGAGACACCAGTGTCGAACACAGCAGCAATGAGAAGTGGACAGCCCAGATACATAAGCCTGTAAATACAGGGAATGCCAAAGGTAAAAAATGGGGAAGGAAACAATGCTGCTGTGTTGGGAAGTGGTGCGGCCGCAAAAGCAGTGGCAGAGTGAATGGTAAAGAGAAAGAGTGAAAGACGATGTAGAAAAAAGGAGTGCAAAAGTGCACAGTTAATCTGGAAGAATTACCTAAAGACTGGCAGGACCGGGAGGTAGAGGGGAGACTTCCTTCAACGTCCGTTTCGCATGGAGCGCTTTTTCAAGAAGGTGATGTGTTTGAGTGTGCTGACGCCATATAAGCGTCCAGCACAGGTATATTGAATCATGATAGTTACCTAGCCGCCAGTGCGCATGCGCCGGCGGCGCAGGCCAGAGAACGGACCGAGACGACACAACCACCAGGTATAGGGCGCATGCGCGAGAGAGTGGACATCTCCTTAACTCCCGCGCAAGCGCCCAAGGTGGGCAGCGTCAAGCAACCGATCTCCAGCAATCAGCCCGCCGGAGATCAGCTCCTTCACTACCAACCATGTCGGCCAACCACAGACCACCAAATTAGATTTATTGGTACTTATAATTTTCAATGGGACGCGATGAGGGATATCCTGGGCAGACATTGGCCGGTCCTATTTACGGATCCGATACTGGCCGATCTCCTGCCCAGGAGGCCCCTCTTAATGGCCAGGCGGGCAAGGAACCTGGGAGATCTTCTCGTCAATAGTCATTACATCCCTCCCCGCTCTAACCCCTTTGGCTCAGGTCCTCCTCTTAGAGGTTGTTTCCCGTGTGGTCATTGTGCGGCATGTCCCAATATTTTGCGAGTTTCTTCTTTTTCCTGCTCTGAAAGAAGAGAACGTTCTCCATCGACCAGCGCATCACATGCGCCTCTACGCATGTTGTGTACTATGCTACCTGTCCGTGCTCCCTGATTTATGTTGGTTTGACTTTGCGCGAACTACGGGTTCGAGTCAGGGAGCACGTCAGGGACATTGGTGCTGCTGCTTCGGTGGAGGACGTTTCTTTGCTCAAAACACTCCCCCGCCATTTTCGTAGGTATCATGCTTGTAATGCCAAGCTTCTAATGGTTCGAGGAATTGATATAGTCCATGGAAGTTCCCGGGGGGGCAATCTGCGTAAGACTCTCGCACAACGGGAGTCTAAGTGGATTGTCTCCCTGAACACATTGGTCCCCCATGGTCTTAATGAGACGGTCAGCTATTCCCCTTTTCTTTAATTCCACATGTGCATCTGGTTTGCTCTTTTGGCCCCTTTGGGACATCTTTTATGAATACTGTATGCTATTATGCATTGAAATTATTACATACATTTTTGTTTACCATCTGTCCCTGTATATTATATTGCACCACCACTGTGAACGCAATTGTTGTTGTTTTTATGTTGTTTTTAAAATTTATTTCATGTTAATTAATTTTTTATTTTTTGTATATGATTCATATCTAGGTACTTCATTCTCCCTTTTATCTGCGGCCATGACATCCTCATGACTTTTTCATCACTACTTCTTCTTCATTGGTGGATCCTTGAACTTCTGTAAAGATTGGATCCATCTCCGATTGTTATTGTTGTCACCACAAATCCTATATGGCAATATTAGTTATTAATGTGGTTTCTGTGCCCCAATGATTCAATTTTTCATATACAATGTATTGTCTTACTTTTACTGTTTGACCGCGCGCGTCTGCCGGCGGGCTGATTGCTGGAGATCGGTTGCTTGACGCTGCCCACCTTGGGCGCATGCGCGGGAGTTAAGGAGACGTCCGCTCTCTCGCGCATGCGCCCTATACCTGGTGGTTGTGTCGTCTCGCTCCGTTCTCTGGCCTCCGCCGCCGGCGCATGCGCACTGGCGGCTAGGTAACTATCATGATTCAATACACCTGTGCTTGACGCTTATATGGCGTCAGCACACTCAAACACATCACCTTCTTGAAAAAGCGCTCCATGCGAAACGGACGTTGAAGGAAGTCTCCCCTCTACCTCCCGGTCCTGCCAGTCTTTAGGTAATTCTTCCGGATTAACTGTGCACTTTTGCACTCCTTTTTTCTACATCGTCTTTCACTCTTTCTCTTTAGCATTCACTCTGCCACTGCTTTTGCGGCCGCACCACTGCCCAACACAGCAGCATTGTTTCCTTCCCCATTTTTTACCTTTGGCATTCCCTGTATTTACAGGCTTATGTATCTGGGCTGTCCACTTCTCATTGCTGCTGTGTTCGACACTGGTGTCTCCGCCTTTCACCTCTCTTTTTCACTTTCTCATTTTTCCATAATTCCTCTCTCTGTCAGACAGCAGTTTTTACTGGCGAATTACCCTCAGACTTTTTGGTGGGCTGCATAATTTTAATAACATCTTGTGCTTTCATTGCAAAACCTCTTGAACCACGACTATATTCATTACATTAATGGCGTCTCTTTGAGCATGTGCAGTTTGGTCACTACATATTTTAATATAACTTTACTCTTTTGATCCACGACTACATATGCTTTTTTGAAGACTGCCATCATACAATCTTTTGGGTTGTTTTTGATACCATTTTTAATGCAGCCTTACCTCTATGATCCACGGCTACTTTTACACCTTAATAGCCCCAGGGCTATTCCTTTGGTTCAGCGGTGTTTTGCCAATCTTTTATTGTCACTGATGACTATTTAGTAGCTTTTTGCTCTACATTTTTGTTTTTTTCTTGGGAGGTTATACATCTCCCCACTTTTGGCAATCTCACCTCTCTGACCCACGACTAGTCCTTTACCTTTTTGGCAGGGTACAGGGTTGGTATTTGGGGTTTTACCATTGCGTTCCTTAGTAACCTTTCCATTGTCCACCCATCTTTTGCTACCTCATTTTGCATAATTTTCTTTGCAATTCACAAATATTTCATGACTATTTTGTATTTATGAATATACATAATTTTCTTGTAATTCTCAAATATTCTATGACTGTTTTTTACTTATGAATATATTCTTGATGTTTAAATAAATATTAATCTTTTGCATACAATCAGTGCCTTCTTGCTTCTGTCCTCTTTGTTTAACATGTTTGTTTCGGAGTTGGCACTCCTCCTGTGGGAACCCTTGGAGTTTTTCCCCCAGAGTATCTATTAGCCATGCATTTCTTGTTTATCAACTGCAGTAAATTGTTGACGGCAGCTGCGTCCCTGTGCAACAAACTCGATTGTGCAGGGGTCTATGTACCAGCGGTCCGAAATAAGCACCTCTCGATGATCACATTCGGTGAACGGTGCCATCGTGGCCATCATTGCTTTACTGCAGTTGAATGCTTTGTGGCGCCACAAACCATTCAACTGCAGTAAAGTGATGATGGTAGATGGCAGCACCATGCACAAGACGAGATCATCGAGGAGTCTATGTGCCTATGGTCTGCAGGAAGCATGTAAGAGGACACTACAGGAATGGAGGACAGGTGAGAATATTTTTTTTTGTTTGTATGTGAACAACAGCATAATAGAGGGCAAGAATGAGGACATTACTAAACAATGGGCACATTACTACAGGATGGGGCACAATAATGGGGCACATTACTACACGGGGATTAAGATGGACACATTACTAGAAGGGGGGACAAGAATTGGGCACATTAATACAGGGCACCAGGATGGAGCAGATTACTACAAGGAGGCAATCATGGGGCACATTACTACAGGACACAAGGATGGGGCACATTACTAGAAGGGGACCAGGAGGGAAACATTACTATAAAGTGGGAACAAGGATGGGGCACAGTTACTACAGGGCACAAGGATGAGCAGTTTACTACAGGGCACAAGGATGGGCACATTACTACAAGGGGGACAACGATGGGGCACATTACTATGAGGGGACCAGGATGGCACATTACTACAGGATGGGGCACACTACTACAGTATGGGGGCACATCACTATAAGATGGGGCACATTGCCAAGAGGGGACCAGGATGGGACATTACTACAAGATGGACAATAATGGGGCACATTACTACACGGGGATTAAGATGGACACATTACTACAAGGGGGGACAAGAATGGGGCACATTAATACAGGGCACCAGGATGGAGCAGATTACTACAAGGAGGCAATCATGGGGCACATTACTACAGGGCACAATAATGGGGCACATTACTACAGGTCCCAATGATGGGCTTATGTCTTGCTAAATTCTACTAAAAAGGGGGCTGAAAGCCCGTACTTACGAAGCGCTCACTGATATCCTAATCAGGCATGAATACTAAGATTCTTTATAGCAAGATACTATTTATTTTAATAGCACATGAATAGTCAATGGTACATAGGCATTAGAACTATAGTCATAGAATCTTATACAATAACAGAAATATGCATCAACATTACCGATATGTTGCAGCAATCCTTTTCTCATCGGAGGGACTCGATTAATGTGAGAAGGAAAAACAACCCGGCCTCTTGCATCACAGGAACAGTGTGTACGTACACTTCAATGTCCTGGAAGGTTTCCCTAACATTAAGCGAGTCCGGTGTATTTTTATAGGAAAATTTGTAGTCGTGTGCAAATGCAGTATTGCAATTGTGAATGGTTAATTGGTGACCAGCATGTGACAGCTGAGTCATGTTCATGTAACTTGACCACAAGCTGCTGTGGGCACCAGCAGCTTCCTGCACATTTCCTGCACATTTAGCCAGTTGACAACTGGTCGACCACAGTTTCCTGGAGATATTGCAAGGAGACGTGAATTTTACAGGCCAGCTTCCTTGCTCCTGTTGTCAAATAACCACGAATTTCCTGTAAGTGGAACTGTAAAGGTTACTTCCTCATTATCGTGGTTTTACTTCAAGACCTGTTTGACACGTATTCTTCATCATGGTAAAATTGGTTATCCAGAGGACATCTCTCTTTGATACTGAATTATTGATGGATCAAATAATATCTGGGATCACTATATCTTTTGATTATGATCCCTATCTACATCCCACTCATTCTTCAGTCATATCACATTGGTATCACCATCGGTCCTTGATCCCAGGGATTATTTTCCATTATCAGTATTCCTCTAGAGGAAGATCACTCGGAATATACCATACCATGACAAAGAAATATCGTTTGCCACAAATTTTGTTTTCTTGGTTTGTTTAGATAAACGTTGAATCACAAATATAATCACTTTCACTACTATGTATATTAAAACTAAAAGCAATATTATCTGAAAATCTCCCTTGAACATCATGTGTTTTGGCATTTGCTCGATATTCAAAGGAATCATTACACATTACATTTCCCGATATGTTACTACAAGTTTCACTAGTCCCATTTATGAACATATTGGCATAAAGCCATAACATATCATGAATTGTCCTTTCCACTAAGCTGGGTTTAAAAACATCTACAGTATTTATAGCTGTCCCAAAACTTTTATATTCCCCATAGGGATGAATCCCAGGTTAGTTAGTCCAGTCTTATTTCTTGGTACCCAAATTCCTCCCTTAAAAGCCAAATATTGCAAATTGGTGACTGTTGCATTCAAATTGCCTTGCCACCATGGAAGATTGATCCATCCCACTACGAAAATGGGTACTGTAGTATTCTACAGACGAACATTTCAAGTGTCTTTATCAGCAAGATGATCAGAACAACTTTTCCACTTTAAGATTTCCTCCATCGATACCGGGACATCCAGATAAGGGATACTGGTGGCTGTAAGCGAAGAATGTGTACAGATCCAGCAATCTGTGTGTTGAAAATGTGATGGTGCATCAGAAATTTATTCGCCATAGTTTCCTCCTGATGTAGACTTGTCCATCCAACGACCAAAGAGGCAAACATCAAACACAGGAATTTCTCCATCTCCTCACTATCGAGCTCTTCCCAGTAACCGATACCATGGATTCCGCTTATTTACAACACCATCTGCAAATAAAGATACACTATTATTCTCGTAAATAACATTTTTCTTGTGGGACATATTCCCACTTCTCCACTCCTGGTCTCATTATCAGGAGAGTACGATCTTTTTCGACCGCTATTACCTCTGTCTCTGAGGGCGGTCCTTGGAGGTTTTGAATCCATATTTTTGCTCCTACATTTGTAATATTAGAGGATCCAAAACCTTTAGTACCCCGTATTGTTAATTCTGCCGGGGCAGTTCCTTCTCTTATTTCAGACAAGTTTATTGGAATTATCAACATCTGAGCCACCTTCTGGTGTTTCAGCAATATCAAAGGTTCATTTCCCAAATTTAGCAACAGTACCTTGATTTCTCCCTGAATAATCTGCCTCTATTACCCCTCCCACCACTATGGCTCCTTTTAATGCTAAACTAGAATGAATGGCTATTTGACCATAATGATCCTATGGTGTATGGCAACCCAATCCTGTTGAAATTGGTTTTACCTTACCTGGGGGTACCACAACAGTTTCCAATGTACTGAGGTCTAAACCTGCTGAATAAGGTGTCGCTCTTTCTGGTGTGCCCAAACAGCTGTACCTTGCCTTGTCAACTGTTGGACTGACTTGTCTGATGGCTGCTGCTTTATCTGCTTCTGAATTAAACAAACGTTCAAGTGAGTTAGTAGGGACATAAGCATCGACATGAAATACAGTGGTCTTGGTAGATTGAATAATCCCTTCAATGTCTTGCCACACTTCCCTGACCATCTCAAACACATTTTGCTGTTCCTCTCCCCAGTGGAACTCATATTTTTTCCTCGTTACTTTGTACAAATGAGCCAACATTTGTCCCAAATCAGGGATATGTTGTCTCCAAAAATCAAACAATCCAATATAAGACTGAGTCTCCTGTTTGGATTTAGGGACTGGAAAATTAATAATTTTCTGTCTGGCATTGGGCAAGATCTCTCTGTGCCCCTTGTTCCACTGAATCCCTAGAAATGTTACCACCTGAGACGGTCCTTTAACCTTGGCATCATTGATTTCCCATCCTTTACTCCTCATATGAGCAGCTAGTTTTGTCAATTGATCTTTCACACTTTGCTCATCTTGTCCTTGTATCATTATATCATTGATATAATGTGAAATCTGCATTTCCTTATGACAAGACATAACCCCGAAGGAGAATTTTCCTTTGGTTAGATTAAGAGTCATCCATTTTAGGATATCAATTTCCAAAATATATTCTGGTATAGGAACTACCAGCACCGTATACTGCTTGATAGGTAAATTACCTATCTTCAAAGCTACCTGTGTCTGAACCCCGGTGATCACTTGACCACCTAGTCCAGCAATTTTTACTCGAGGTCCTTTTATATTTTCTGGGTTTCCATGAATTAAAATAGCCTCCGCCCCCGTGTCAATCAAAGCTAGCACTCTTTGAACATTTCCCCCTTTCCAATGTATGCTAAGATTGACGTAGGGACGTTTGTCCCTTTTTATCACAAGGGGGGCTAGGCTGGCTACCTATGGTAAATCACTTCCTTCTGAACTTTCATTTACACAGACTTCAGTCTGTGTATTAGCCCTTCCTTCCGTCACCTTTGTGGCCACGGCTGCAGCCAGTTCTTTCCATGGATAAACTGACTGAAAATCTTCCCAAGACACTTTCTTTCGGGTTTTTCCCCTTTTCCCTCTGATTTCTTTACCTTGAGGGTTTTTGAACCCCCTTCCACATTTGTAGTGGTCACTTTCTTTGCGGATAGAACTTTCTGTTTGTACAACTTCCATAATTCTCCTGTCTCCTTTCCATCAATCCTTTCCTTATTGATCCCAGCTTTAAGCAAAGCCTGGAACATGTCTTTGTGAGACACCCGTGGGGCCTCCCCTACTGATTTCTCTTTCCAATCAGGATTGTTTGGCTTACTGTTACCAACATGGCCTCCATGGGACGATTTATCCCACTGTCCCATATCCTGTAACTCCCTCATCCTCCCTAGATTTACACCGATTGATTCTCCAGTCAGCGCTACAGTTAAGGTTAAAATAACTGTTTTGTATGCTGGAGGAGCATGTTTAACCAGCCTATTTCTTATGCTGGCTGTCAATGGGTACTGGAGATAATCATCATCCATTCCCAAAAGAGGAAGAGCATTCCTCATTGCTTCTTCCTTCAGCCTTTCCATACCATCTTTTAAGGTATACCAAGGTTTATCATTGATAGGAAAGTCTGCTTCTGATGGGTATTTGTCCAGAAAAGCATGGGCTAAGATCATGATTAAGTTTTGAGTACCATGCTCATTATGATCAACAAAATAATTTTTTATTGATCTCTGAATTACTGGGTCCCGAGACATGGTGACAAATTTTGCCACGTCTCCAGCGTCAAAGTGCACTCCACCTCCTCCAAGATCGTGCACCCTGACCAACCAGGGAATTTCTCCTTCTCCTGGTTTTTGTCTAAACTGTGTTAAAATGCTATCAACTTCTCCCTGAGAGTAATCTTCAATGGTTACTCGATTTTTTACATGAGGAATCGTTCTCTCATTTGTGATGGCATTACCATCTTCGTCATATTGCAGATTCCCCTGACCATCCCAGACATGTTCCAGGATGATCTCATTCTCTGTCCTCTCTAGGCGCCTCCTTACTGGGTTAGCCTGAATCTTCCCTTTATGGTAATCCTCCTCATCAGATGATGAAGATGAATCCCACACATCCCCATCCCAAGTATCGGGATCCCAGTTTATAGAAGCTGAGACGATACTTTTATGTACTTTGGTTTTATTTACTTTTCCTCTTCTTTTCTTGTACTTATTTTGAGCAATTTTGATTTTATTTACCTTTCCTCTTCTTTTCTTGTACTTATTTTGAGCAATTTTTATGGCAGCTTTTTCTGCCACATTCTGATAATGTTCCAATTTATCCTTCAACAGTCTGGTATTACATTCCAGAACTGTTTTCAGGCAACCTAATTCTATCATCTTTTGTTCCATCTGTGAACTTTTCTTCTGCATCTTTAGAATACGCTCATGCATTATACTATATGCACTTGCCAAAATCCAGATGCGCCGTCCTAAAGACACTACATCACCTGCTTTCACAGGGACACTACCGAATACATTCACAACATCAGTAGCTTCACTACCCTTAAGCTTATCCTGCCATTGTTCTGCCAATCCACAAGACACTACATCACCTGTTTTCACAGGGGCACTACTGAGTACATTCACAACATCAGTAGCTTCACTACCCTTAAGCTTGTCCTGCCATTGTTCTGCCAATCCACAAGACACTACATCACCTGTTTTCACAGGGGCACTACTGAGTACATTCACAACATCAGTAGCTTCACTACCCTTAAGCTTGTCCAGCCATTGTTCTGCCAATCCACAAGACACTACATCACCTGTTTTCACAGGGGCACTACTGAGTACATTCACAACATCAGTAGCTTCACTACCCTTAAGCTTGTCCAGCCATTGTTCTGCCAATCCACAAGACACTACATCACCTGTTTTCACAGGGTCACTACTGAGTACATTCACAACATCAGTAGCTTCACTACTAGAGTTGAGTGCGGTTCGCGGTTCGAGGTTTTCCAGTTCGCTGCTCGAGTGATTTTGGGGGCTGTTCTAGATAGAACTTGAACTCGAGCTTTTTGCTAAAGCTCGATAATTCTAGATACGTTCGAGAACGGTTCTAGCAGCAAAAAGCAGGGCTTTTTACAGCTAGAGTGTGCAGGAGCCATCGCTGGCAGCCTGCCAGAAGCTGGTAACCAAGATAAACATCGGGTATCCAAGCAAAGCGCTTTGGTTAGTAACCCGATGTTTATCCTAGTTACGTGCAGGAAGCCCACACTTCCCCGCTCAGCTCACTCCGCTCCCTCCTGCACGCGGCATGTACACACACACACACACACACACTCACACTCACTGGTCCCCAGCCATGCAGTCCCCGATACTGACGTCCTCAGCGCCACATGACCTCGCTAGGCTCCACCCACTTCGCACTCCGCCGCCAGCACACATGGCTCTGCCCACCTGTCACTCTGCACACATGGTCCCGCTAGGCTCCGCCCACCTGTCACTCTGCACGCACGGTCCCGCTAGGCTGTGCCCGCCTGTCACTCTGCACGCACGGTCCCACTAGGCTCCGCCCACTTGTCACTCTGCACGCACGGTCCCGCTAGGCTCCGCCCGCCTGTCACTCTGCATGCACGGTCCCGCTAGGCTCCGCCCACCTGTCATTCTGCACGCACGGTCCCGCTAGGCTCCACCCACCTGTAACTCTGCACGCACGGTCCCGCTAGGCTCCGCCCACCTTTCACTCTGCACGCACGGTCCCGCTAGGCTCCGCCCACCCGGCACTCTGCACGCACGGTCCCGCTAGGCTCCGCCCACCTGACACTCTGCACGCATGGTCCCGCTAAGCTCCGCCCACCTGGCACTCTGCACGCACGGTCTCGCTAGGCTCCGCCCACCTGGCACTCTGCACGCACGGTCCCGCTAGGCTCCACCCACCTGGACTCTGCACGCACAGTCCCGCTAGGCTCCGCCCACCTGGCACTCTGCACGCACGGTCCCGCTAGACGCCGCCCACCTGGCACTCTGCACGCACGGTCCCGCTAGGCTCCGGCCACCTGGCACTCTGCACGCATGGTCCCGCTAGGCTCCGCCCACCTGGCACTCTGCACGCACGGTCCCGCTAGGCTCCGCCCACCTGGCACTCTGCACACATGGTCCTGCTCAGCTTACCTGCGGTGATGAAGTCCTGACCTCAGCGCTGTCACTGTCCTCCATGGCCGCCGCTTGTCACATCACCTTCTCTCGCTTCCGACCCGAGACTGACTGGCGGTGACGTCACGGGCCGCTCGCGATACTTGGCTGTGAAGGCGGCGGTCATTGAACTCAGTGACAGGTGCTGTCAGCAGTGCAGGAGATCAGCGCAGGTAATGTACCTCGCTGACAGCAGCACTTGTCATCCCCTGCAGTGACCTGGGCTGACCCATTGATGTTAGCTCAAGTCACTGCACTGCTCTCTCAGCCAATGGGGAACATCCTACTCTTCATTGACTGGGACAGTGTGGATCGTCATGGCAACCCCTTGGATTACACCAGACCTGGATTTGTTTTTCTTTCTAATAAATTGGTTAAAGAGGGAATGTATTGGGGAGTGTTTTTTCAAATAAAAATGTGTTTGTCGTCTATTTTTTTTTATTACTGACTGGGTTAGTGATGTCGGGTATCTGATAGACGCCTGACCTCACCAACCCCAGGGCTTGGTGCCAGATGACATTGCACATCTGGTTTTAACCCCATATATTACCCCGTTTGCCACCGCACCAGGGCGCGGGATGAGCTGGGGCGAAGCACCAGGATTGGCACATCTAATGGATGCACCACTTCTGGGGTGGATGCGGCCTGCTATTTTTAGGCTGGGGAGAGTCCAATAACCATGGACCTCCCTAGTCTGAGAATATCAGACCCCAGCTGTCTGCTTTACCTTGGCTGGTGATCCAATTTTGGGGGGAAACCTACACGTGGTTTTTTTTTTAAATTTATTTATTTAATTTAAAATAACAGCGTGGGGTGCCCTCAGTTTTGGATTACCAGCCAAGGTGAGGCTGCCAGCTGTGGTCTGCAGGCTGCAGCCGTCTGCTTTACCCTAGCTGGCTACAAAAATATGGGGAACCCTACGTCATTTTTTTTTCATTTTTTTGGCTAAATACAAAGCTAAGCACCCCTTAGTGCCACATGAAAGGCACCAAAGGGTGCAAAATTACAAAATGCAGGAGAGTGGGACATTATGTGTCTTTCTGCCATTATAATGACAGAAAAGACTGATATGAAGTGCACAAGCACAAGAAAATCACCAGAGTGCTCTACGCTGTGAAAAGCAGTAGAAAATGGCACTGGAGTGAACATGTGACCGCCTCATGTAGGATGAAGCTATGGATCCTGGGTAAATTTATGTATTTTCCCTCCTTCAGTTTTTTTGCAGTACACAAAAAAAACGGAAGGCACACGGATGACAAACGGATGACTAACGGACCGTCTACGGAACGGAAACGGATGCCACACGAATGCACCCGTGAAAAAAAACGGACTGTTTTTTGCAGACCGCAAAAATGGATCGGTCGTGTTAATGTAGCCTTATTCTGATCTGCTGTTTATAAACAGCAGGCAGAAATAAGTGAATAACGCCCCCCAGCGTCAGAAAATCTCCGGGGTTTCAGGGCTAGCTGAGACCCTGGAGATCATGATTCAGGACGGTTTTTCCTGTCCCCGCTCACGTGATCACAGGTATACACCGTACACCGATGATCACGTTACAGTAAATGACAGCGCCGGTAAAAAATTATTTATCTCCCATCTGGCATGAACAAACATGATACATCTCCTCCAAGGTCCCCTCCGGTCCCCGGTGTCGCCAAAGTGCCCCCCCTGATGCCCTCCCAGAAATCCAAGATGGCCGCGCGCACAGCAGCGTGCCGGCCGCATTCACCCTACTCCTCTGATTTCTGTCGCATGTGCCATGACACATGCGACAGAAAACTCCTCCCCAGGCCCTGCCACGTCACCCCCTATAACCCCACCGGTGTTCCCCGGTGTCCCACGGTACCTGTGCAGCGTTGATCCCCCCACGGCCCTCTCCTTCACAATAGATGCTGCCGCATGCACAGAGCGGCTGTCAGCTCAGCTTCCTGTGTTCAGACACAGTGAGTGGTGATTATGCATCTGTAAGCTAAATGGGCGGCACGGTGGCTCAGTGGTTAGCACTGCAGTCTTGCAGAGCTGAGGTCCTGAGTTCAATTCTCACCAAGGACACCATCTGCAAGGAGTTTGTATGTTCTCCCTGTGTTTGCGTGGGTTTCCTCCGGGTACTCCGGTTTCCTCCCACACTCCAAAGACATACAGCACTATGGAATTAATAACGCCATATAAATTAATAAATCATTATTATTACTGCAACGCCCTGCTCATGAGGTAAGGAACATAATTGATCAGGAGAGCTATATACTACATTTCCAAATGGAGGGATTTGCTTTTATAGTTTCCCTGCTTAACAACTACCAAACATGAAAGTCCGTTATACGCCACAAGAAAACACATCTAAATAGCGAGCTCTGTTGTTAAGTATTCATTCAGCTGGATAAGGCTACTTTCACACATCCGGTTTGAGCCGTGCGGCTCAATCCGGCTCTGAAACATATGCAACGGATGCGGCGAAAATACTGTATCCTTTGCATAAGTTTTTACATGCGGCCGGTCCATTTTTTTCCGGTTGCGGCACGCTACTGAGCATCCGCAGTGGAAGAAGCCGCATGCGGCGGCAGGATGCGTTTTTTTCTGCATCGCGCCATATCCGGCGTCCATAGGCATACATTGAAAAATGCGCCGCAGCGGCCGGATGCGGCGCGATGCGTTTTTTTTTTCCGGAGCAAAAAACGTTGCGTTCCATCCGGCCGCGGCATCGTCTAAATCTGCCGCATGCGGCAAAAACTGGACTGAATGCAAGCCCATGCGGCACAATACGGCACTAATGTAAGTCTATGCAAAAAAAACGCAACCGGCGGCAAAAAAAACGGTTGCGTTTTTTCTGCAGAGTGCCGTATTGTGCCGCAGAGCAAAAACCGGATGTGTGAAAGTAGCCTAACTGGACTTAAAGGGGTATTTCATCTCCAAGATCCTATCCCCAATATATAGTAGGTGGAATAGCAATAATATCAGCAAATACCAATATTTGGAAATGTAGAATAGTTCTCCTGATTAGGCATGCCCTTACCTCATGAGCAGGGCATTGCAGCTCATGAGCATTACCTCATGAGCAGGGCATTGCAGCTTGGTAACAACTATTACGACATGGACTCTGCTGCTGTGGACCCGGGGAGAGTGAGTGCAGATTCATTGCACCCACAATCCTCACATGAATGGTCTGCACTCATAGAAAATGGGGGATACGCTCCCTGAGTGTCTCCCCCCCATATTCTAGACGGTCCAGAGTCGTCGTGGGACCCTTTTATTTTTTTTCTTACAATAAATTGGTGAAAGAGGAAATGTTTTGGGGACTGTTTTTTCAAATAAATTTCTTTTGTTGATTTTTTTTTTGTTAGTACTGACAGTTTATGATGTTGGGTATCTAATAGACGCCATGACATCACAAACTGCTGGGCTTGATGTCAGGTGACCTTACAGCTAGTATCAACCCGATTTATTACTCCGTTTGCCACTGCACCAGGGCACGGGATGAGCTGGGGTGAAGCGCCAGGATTGGCGCATCTAGTGGATGCGCCACGTCTGGGGTGCCTGCGGCCTGCTATTTTTAGGCTGGGAAGGCCCTATTTTAGGCTGGGAAGGCCCAATAACTATGGACCTTCCCACCCTGAGAATACCAGACCACAGCTGTCCGCTTTACCTTGGCTGGTGATCCAATTACTTTTTTATGTAATTATTAATATTTATAAAAAATTTATTAAAAAAGGAGCCTGGGGGGACCTCCATATTGGATCCCCAACCACGGTAAAGCTGCCAGCTGTGGTTTTCAGGCTACAGCCGTCTGCTTTACCCTAGCTGGCTATCAAAAATGGGGGGACCCAACGTCATTTTTTTTTTAACTATTTTTTAAATAGAAAAAATAAATGGGCTTCCCTGTATTTTGATTGCCAACCAAGGGAACGGCAGGCAGATGGGGGTGGCAACCCATAGCTGTCTGCTTTATCTGCGCTGAGAATCAAAAATACTGCGGAGCGCTACGTCATTTTTTTTAAATATTTATTTTTACAGCACTGTGATGTCCAGCAATCAAAATACAGGGAAGCCCTTTTTGTTTTTAGTTATTTAAATAAATAATTAAAAAAAATATATATGGGCTCCCGCTGCATTTTTTGTATTGCTAGCTAAGGGTAATTCAAGCAGCTACTGGCTGCTAACCCCCACTGCTTGGTGTTACCTTCACTGGCAATGGAAAATCCAGGGAAGCATTTTTTATTTTTTTTGCCAAAAAACTACAAAAAAAGGACGTGAGCGTCGCCATATTTTTGTATGCTAGCCAGGTATAGCAGGCAGGTGCTGGAAGAGTGGGATACAGCGCCAGAAGATGGCACTTCTATGAAAGTGCCATTTTCTGAGGCGGCTGCAGACTGCAATTCGCAGCAGTGGGGCCCAGAAAGCTCAGGCCAACCTGTGCTGCGGATTCCAATCCCCAGCTGCCTAGTTGTACCTGGCTGGACACAAAAATGGGGCGAAGCCTACGTCATTTGTTTTCTAATTATTTCATGAAATTCATGAAATAATAAAAAAGGGCTTCCCTTTATTTTTGGTTCCCAGCTGGGTACAAATAGGCAACTGGGGGTTGGGGGCAGCCGTACCTGCCTGCTGTACCTGGCTAGCATACAAAAATATGGCAAAGCCCACATAATTTTTTCAGGGGGCAAAAAACTTCTGCATACAGTCCTGGATAGAGTATGCTGAGCCTTGTAGTTCTGCAGCTGCTGTCTGTCTGGAGAAGAGCAGACAGCAGCTGCAGAACTACAAGGCTCAGCATACTCCATCCAGTACTGTACGCAGAAGTTTTTTGCCCACCAAAAAAATGACGTGGGCTTCGCCATATTTTTGTATGCTAACCAGGTACAGCAGGCAGCCACGGGCTGCCTCCAACCCCCAGTTGCCTATTTGTACCCGGCTGGGAACCAAAAATATAGGGAAGCCCGTTTTTTTTAATTATTTCACTTATTTCATGAAATAATTAAAAAACAAATGACGTGGGCTTCGCCCCATTTTTGTGTCCAGCCGGGTACAACTAGGCAGCTGGGGATTGGAATCCGCAGCACAGGTTAGCCCGAGGTTTCTGGGCGCCTCTGCTGCGAATTGCAGTCCGCAGCCGCCCCAGAAAATGGCGCTCTCATAGAAGCGCCATCATCTGGCGCTGTATCCAACTCTTCCAACAGCCCTGGAGCCGGTTGGCTTGTTGGGTAATAATGAGTTAATACTAGCTTTGTTTTACTAGCTAGTATTAAGCCAGAGATTCTTAATGTCAGGCACGTTTGACCCGGCCATTAAGAATCTCCAATAAAGGGTTAAAAAAAACACCACACAGAGAAAAAATACTTTAATAGAAATAAATACACAGACACATTAGAGACTCCATCTTTATTACCCTTGTCAGCCCTCCACGATCCATGGTCTTCTGTCTTTCTCGTTCAACAAATGCAGCTCTGCTCCATCACTGCTGCATGGGGGAAGATGCTGCTTCCCGTGCAGCCTTCACTCCGTGAGAGATCAGTGCTGCCGGCTGTCAGCGGTAACAGCGGTAATGCTGACAGACGCGTTACCATAGCAACGGTGCTCCCGGAGCCGCGGTTAGCGGTGACGTCACCGCTAACTGCGTTGCTATGGCAACGGTGATCTCCATTAATGACCGGCTGTGTCAGCCGGTCCCTAACGGAACGGGGAGTTGACCGTGTGCTAGAGCATGTCGCCGGTACACGGCGATACACAAATGTGCACCGTGTACCGGAGAGATGCACTCGCAGGTCCTACATGACGCGTCATAGTCATGTGACCAGTCTGTAGCCAATGAGATAATATCCACGTGACTGGTCACATGGCTATTTTGACGTCACGATAGGTCCTGCATCACTGCTGGCAGTGCTAGTCACCGGGAGGATTCAGCGATCATCGGATAGAATAGCGGCAGGAGACAGATTGCAGGAGGGATCGCGGGGACCGGTAAGTGTTATGGCAATGTTTATTAACTGTTTGTGTACATTTATCATACAATTTTATGTGTTTGTGATTGCCCTCCATTATATCCTATAGGTTCGAGTTTGGTTCATCAAACGTTCGACGAACCGAACTCGAACGAGACCTCCGTTCGGCGAACCGAACTCGAGCCGAACCACGGCCAGTTCGCTCATCTCTATTCACTACCCTTAAGCTTGTCCTGCCATTGTTCTGCCAATTCACAAGACACTACATTACCGGTTTTCACAGGGGTACTACTGAGTACATTCACAACATCAGTAGCTTCACAACCCTTAAGCTTGTCCTGCCATTGTTCTGTCAATCCACAAGATACTACATCACCTGCTTTCACAGGGACACTACCGAATACATTCACAACATCAGTGGCTTCACAACCCTTGAGCTTATTCTGCCATTGTTCTGCCAATCCACAATTGACCAATTCATGTGCTATAAGATTGTAGGGAGCCTCAGTCCAGCTGGGGATCTCCACAACAACCTCCTTAACATTATACTTACGTTTTCTGAACATTTTGACACTATGCAAAAATATTGAAAAAATATCTGGAATTTTGCCAAATAAATGTTTTTAATTTCTAAATTACAAAAATTTGTTAATTACTTCTTATAGAAGTAATCCTGCCGACTACGCCAATTTATGTCTTGCTAAATTCTACTAAAAAGGGGGCTGAAAGCCCGTACTTACGAAGCGCTCACTGATATCCTAATCAGCCACGAATACTAAGATTCTTTATAGCAAGATACTATTTATTTTAATAGCACATGAATAGTCAATGGTACATAGGCATTAGAACTATAGTCATAGAATCTTATACAATAACAGAAATATGCATCAACATTACCGATATGTTGCAGCAATCCTTTTCTCATCGGAGGGACTCGATTAATGTGAGAAGGAAAAACAACCCGGCCTCTTGCATCACAGGAACAGTGCGTACGTACACTTCAATGTCCTGGAAGGTTTCCCTAACATTAAGCGAGTCCGGTGTATTTTTATAGGAAAATTTGTAGTCGTGTGCAAATGCAGTATTGCAATTGTGAATGGTTAATTGGTGACCAGCATGTGACAGCTGAGTCATGTTCATGTAACTTGACCACAAGCTGCTGTGGGCACCAGCAGCTTCCTACACATTTCCTGCACATTTAGCCAGTTGACAACTGGTCGACCACAGTTTCCTGGAGATATTGCCAGGAGACGTGAATTTTACAGGCCAGCTTCCTTGCTCCTGTTGTCAAATAACCACGAATTTCCTGTAAGTGGAACTGTAAAGGTTACTTCCTCATTATCGTGGTTTTACTTCAAGACCTGTTTGACACGTATTCTTCATCACGGTAAAATTGGTTATCCAGAGGACATCTCTCTTTGATACTGAATTATTGATGGATCAAATAATATCTGGGATCACTATATCTTTTGATTATGATCCCTATCTACATCCCACTCATTCTTCAGTCATATCACATTGGTATCACAATCGGTCCTTGATCCCAGGGATTATTTTCCATTATCAGTATTCCTCTAGAGGAAGATCACTCGGATCTTACTACAGAGCACAAGGATGGGCACATTACTACAGGTCACTATGCTGGGCACATTACTACAGGGCACAAAGATGGGTACATTACTACAAGGGGGGACAAGAATAGGGCATATTACATTTTATTGGAGTCTATTTTTATTTTTGAAATTTACCAGTAGCTGCTGCATTTCCCACCCAAGACTTATACTCAAGTCAATAAGTTTTCCCAGGTTTTTGGGGTAAAATTAGGGGCCTCGGCTTATACTCGGGTCGACTTATCCTTGAGTATATATGGTAATTTGTTGAGCCCTCATCATTGCGCCAATTAGTCTAATATTAGATGTATACACATGCAATCTGAGTACACATGCTTGCTTCTGGTAGGTGGTTCTACCAACATTTTCATGCCCCATCTATTTCTGTAAAGGCATGTGGACTTTTTTTTTTCTTAAACTTTACTATGAAAGGTCTCTTTTTATTGTAGTACCTGTGTGAATTGTCTGCTCTATATACCATACACCCCAATCTACATTACAACTACAATAACCCCTAGAGGGAGCACAACAGATGCACAGAACAATCCCAATTATAAAATTAAAATTTATTTTATTAATAAATATTAAAATTAACACAATGGAATAAAACAAGCAAGGAATCCCATACCCAGGATGATCCACACAATTAATTACGTTCAAAATGCATAAAGTCATTTAAATATACACACGGGGTGTGCAATAATTGTTAAATGACACTGTAAATATAATTGCCTAAAAATGCCAAACTATATACATATCGCAGTGGTAATTGACAGTTGGAATTATTTTCCCCATATGTATTTTGCAATGGTGATTAACAGTTAGAATTAATTTTCACCATGGAAATACTGTTCATTTCAATAAAACAGTTCTTACTATGAATTAATCTAGTTATAGTACACTGAAAATAATAATAGTCCACCTGTCAGAGTTTAATTATTTTCCATTTTTGGTTATGGTAAACCAAAATTATTGATTAAATAGTTCTAATTTTATATCAGAGCATGGACATCCACACAATGGCAATTAGCACAGAGGTTGAGTGCTCGGCACAATCCACCTTCTCCATCGCCATAGTGGTTAATGTGCAGAGCAAGATTTCCTACATCTCAATAATGACTATTTCTATTCCCTATGCCCCACAGTCCTCTAACCCACCGCACCCTGGGAGCTAAGGAACATACTACACCTGAAGTTCTAATTGACATTTTGGAATATATGAACAGTCAGCCTTTGTTTTCAAAAAGCATAGTGCCAGAGAAGATTGAAAACACAACTCTAATGCCAGTCTGTGTTGCCAGCCCAAAATCAATGCAAGCGTCAGGTTTTCCTCTCGCCCTTCTTGTCCTGCTTGTCTTTCTATCATCCAAGCTGCACACTTAGGTAGCACCTGTTTGGTGTCATGCTCACCACCATCATCATTGTTATGGTCCTCTACTATATGTGGTACTCCCCATACACGTCTTTCTCTATCAAAACAGCAATTATCCATCTCTGATTTTGTGGTGAGGAAACTAACTTTTTTTTCCTGCTTCTCCTGCTGCAGCCTCTGCACACAGCCATGCCAGCCATACACCCAGGCTCGGACAGAAAATCTGGCACAGAGGGCATTTGCCCTCTAGGCCATGGTGTAAATATGCATAATGGGCTGCCACATCCACAGCACCCGCTCATCCGGCCATTGAACCTTTAAGATTGTGGCATGGAGCCCTGTGAACCATGGGGGCCCTTGTCTGTGTGTGCACGCCACAGTGGCCTGTGTCAAAGCATGCGCGCACAGAGCTTTATGTCAGAGTCTTAAAAGGCCGACATCCCACTTTGCTGTTCAATGCCACCGGCCCTTTAAGCATGTGAGCGCGGCGCACACACATAGACAAAGGCCACTTCGGCCCCACAAGGCTTTTTCTGTATGACACCAGCTAATGCCATTGTCAGAATGTATTTTTGTGGGTGAAGTTTGCTCTCTTCTCACTATTCCCTGAGATCCTGTTCCTCAGGGTGCCTCACGCCCAATTCCCATCGCCCTACGCTGGACCTGCTGCAGCTCTCAAACCTCCCCCAACTAAGGGATCGGGGTGAGTTTCGATATAGAATATTTTTATGTACATTCAGCAGTCATAGTATAACTTATATAATGTATTTAGACTGCTGTATGTGCATTAGATAGATAGATAGATATACAGCGGTCGCAGTATCAGCTATCCTATGTATATATCACCTACATAGTGTAGATACAGCAGTCTATCTAAATTATACAAGTGATATTGCGGCTGCTGTATGTAGATTAAGTAGGTGATACTGTGATTGCTGGCAGCATCACCTATGTAATGTATAGACAGCAGTCATAGTATCACCTACATAATGTATATGCAGCTGTCATAGTATCACCTACATAATGTGTATACAGCAGTCTATATGCCAAGTGCAAATGCAACACTTTGTACAAAATTGCATTAGACAAATCAAATAGCTTTCTGAGCCCTGTCGTGTGCCTTAAGACTAGTTTTTCACCATGTATGGGGTATCACTGTGTTTGGGAGAAATTACATAATAATTTATGGGGTCCATTTTCTTCTATCATACATTGTCAAGCTTACAAATTCTGGGCTAAAATAACATTTTAGCGGAAGAAAACCATAACCTTTATTTTTATATCCACATTTAAAAATATTCTGCGAAGCATTTATGGGTTCAAAATGCTCTACACACTCCTACATAAATTCCTTAATGGGTTTAGTTTCCAAAATGGAGTGTTTCTGATGTTTTGGTACCTTAGCAGTTCTGCAAATGTGACATGGTGCCTACATTCTATTTCAGCCTAATTTGCTTTCCAAATTTCAAATATTGCTCCTTTCATTCTGAACCCTCATGTTTGTCCAAACTGAACTTTTTGACTATATATGGGGTATCACCGAGCTCAAAAGAAGAAGGTAACAAATTGAGCAGTCCACTTTTTGCTCTTACCTCTTGTAAAAGAAAGAAATTAATTGCTAAAGCAACGTTTTTGCAAAATAAAAAATGAAAATTTCCAATATTATGACCTAATGTTATCAAATTTTGTAAAGTACCTGTGGCTTCAAAATTCTCACTATACCCCTAAATAAAATCCTTGGGGAGTTGAGTTTCAAAAATGGGGTCACTTGTGGGGGGTTTCTGTTTAGGTACCTTACGGGCCCTGCAAATGCGACATGGTGCCTGCAATCTATTTCAGCCAAATTTGTTTTCCAAAATTCAAATGGCGCTTCTTTCCTTCCAAGCCCTCCCATTTGTCCAAACAGAGGTTTCTGACCACATGGGGTGTCAGTGCACACAGAAGAAACTGCTTAACAAGTTTTGAGGTTCATTATATTGCTCTATTTTTAGTAAAAGTGAATTAATTGGGGACTAATGCAATATTTTTTGTTAAAATGTAAAAAAAAAATAAATTCAACATTGGACTCATTCCTATGAAGCACCTAAAGGATTAATAAACTTCTTGGATGTGGTTTTGAGCAGTGTGAGGGGTACTGATATTAGAATGGTGTCAGTTTTGGGTATTGTCTGTCACACAGGCATATTACAGTCACTTCAAATGTGAAGTGGTCCCCATAAAAATGGTTTTGTGAATTTTGTTGAAAAAATGAGAAATTGCTGATAAACTTTTATAAACGTTTAACTCGTTTAACTTCTTAACCCAAAAAAATTATGTTTCAAAAATTGTGCAAATATAAAGTAGATATGTGGGAAATGTTAATTAACTCTTTTGTTTGACATAACTCTTTGGCATAAGGACATAAAAATGTAAAGTCAGAAAATTGCAAAATGTACAATTTTTTTCACAAATAAACGCAAAAAATTTCGTCCTAAATTTACCACAGTCATGAAGTAAAATATGTCTTGAGAAATCTCAGAATCACCAGTATCCATTGAAGCATTCCAAAGTTATTACAACATAAAGTGACACTTGACTTGTGAGATTTCTAAATTTTGGCCTGCTCATTAAAGGGAACCTGTCAGGTCAAAAAAGCGTTCTAACCTACAAGCAGGAGCCTAAGTGAGCTATTAACCCCTTCCTACCCATTCCTTTTTTGTAATATTGTGTAATATGAAAGTAATAAAATACATTTTATTACTTACATACTCTCTATATAAATAGCATAGGTCTCTTGCCCCATGGGTGTCGCATTGCCCTGTGGGCGTTTGCACTCTTTCCATGGTATCACACCCCTGAGACGTCACCAAGCTTCTTCAGAATCTCGCATGCGCAAGCTCACCATTCTCATCGCCGCCTCATCATGGTGTGTGCTGGTCGACTTCTGACATACATTGCGCATGACAGGAACCGCAGGAGTCTTCTGTGCATGCACAGTGTGTGTCAGAAACCGACCAGCAAACACCAGGATGAGGCGGCAGTGAGAATGGTGAGCGCGCGCACATGCGAGATTCTGAAAGAGCAGACTTTTATTATTATTAATTATTATTATTATTATTTATTATTATAGCACGATCAATTCCAAGGCACTTTACATGTGAAAGAGGTATACATAATAGAGACAAGTACAATAATCATAAACAATACAAGACACAGACTGGTACAGGAGGAGAGAGGTCTCTGCCCGCGAAGGCTCACAGTCTACAAGGGATAGGTGAAGATACAGTAGGTGAGGGTAGAGCTGGTTTTGCGGCGCTATATCAGATTGAGGGTTACAGCAGGCTGTAGACGGTGACATCTCTCATGTAAATACATGGTATCATGCTCACAGGGGCGTGATACCATTTAAAGCATGCAAACGCCCACAGGGCGATGCGGCACCCATGGGGCTAGAGACCTATGCTATTTACATAGGGAATATGTAAGTAATAAAGCGTATTTTATTACTTTCATATTACACAGTATTACATGAAAGGTATGGGTAGGAAGGGGTTAATAGCTCACACAGGCTCCTGCTTGTAGGTTATAATGCTTTTTTGACCTGACAGGTTCCCTTTAAGGTCAAAATTGGCTCCATCATTAAGGGGCTAAAAAGGCTGGGGTTGCATTACAGTGTTTAAAACATGTTCATTTGACTTTGGTGAGAACTCACAGTATTTTTCACATATTTTCCGAACAATTAGATGCGCCACAATTCAAATTATTTTGAAAAATGTGTTAAATTCACTGAATTCAATATTCAAAAGATCCACTCAGCTGCAATATTGGGGGTTTGGAATTTGTTATTGCTCCAGGATACAGATGCATTTCAACCAGAGACAAGTTTTTAACGCTAAACTGTTAGCACTATCAGTGCACATGAGAAAATGAATTATTCACAAAAGACACTATGCTAATCTAACAATATATATACATTTTTAGGGTAATATACATTTTTAAATACAAATGTAGACAAGAAGCAATGCACCCATATAGCGTGCTACTCTAGCATGTTTGAGTTTATACAATTACAGTAAATGGCTTTATGTTATTATTATGATGGACAAATAAACACCTTTGATGCTTTCCTTGAGAGCATGCGATCCTCTAACAACATCAGATTAATGCAGTTTGACACAGCTACAGGCATTTCAATAGTATATGCTAACAACTTGTCATGTTTCAGGTTCAATCCTCCCATTTCAAGAGCGACAGTAAACAACCAGAAGTTTTCCTCCAGTGGAAATTGCATAAAACCGTTCTAATACATTATATAGCCCTAAAGTCACAAACTCAGGTAAATAAATTATTTTCTAATACTTAGTGCTGAGTTTTTAGCCTCATTGATGTGCTTTACAGTACTCTTAATGATTCTTGCTTAGGGTTAAATGCATAAGACGTTCATACTATTAGAACATTTATTGCTAGCTCAAGGCTGAGATGTCTGGAAGGGAACTGTTAACATATTTCGAAAAACCACCGCTTAGAGGTGAAATACATGCAATCCTGTATTGGCGATTCATATGAAATGACTGAAGGTGAGGTCTGCGAATGCCCTCAACTAAGAATTCTCAAGGAATTTTGAAATGTAGTATTAGATAAACACGAATGGCGCGTACACAAAGGATGCAATTTCACAGGATTTCTGCAGGTAAAATCTGCAGAGGATTAAACTGAAGGGAAAGTGGATAAGATTTTACAAATTTTCCTATTCTCATACACTGTGACAGTTTTAGATGACACCAATTAACCTATCAGGATGCACCTAGAGCATGGAAGTATTTCTAACTCTAAAACTGTTTCATGTTTAACCATTTATCCATAGGTTTTCATTTTTTAAGGTCCCTTTACTTATTAATTACCATTATAAAATCACGGTTAAAATGCCCAAGAAACGTAAGCAAATAAAAAAAATCATTTTTCAATTTCAATGAATTTGAAGAACCTAATAATCTTGAATAATTTGCTATTCAAATTGGGTTAACCTCCTAAAATATCCTACATTGTAGAAAATTCCATCAGTCAGAGAAGGATTACATAACCTGGTGAGCTTCGTTGAAATTATCACATCGCAAATTATACCTCAACTAATCATGAGGTACTATTCTACACTGTATAAAAGCAGAAGAAAGGAATGCAGCACACATTTTTTTGGGTGAATTTGGGTAGTGACAATCTTAAAATATTCTCTCATCTCTGGTGCCCAAATATATTACATGCCAGGTAAATTTTTAATTGTCTATTCATCCATCCATTATGTATGGAAGTACTCTGATTCTAACAGAAAATGTCTCTGGGGAAAAATAACTTAGGTATGCTAAATTTCAACACGCTCAATCATCTGTCCTTATATGAGGACAAAAGATAGGACATAGAATCCACCAGATGTGTCTAGAAGAAGCTTAGTCCCCTCACTATGGAATACATGTACTGTACTTGTTGTTTCAGTAAACAATAGCTGTCAGCCAAATGAGCGTTTGACCAACAGCTACATAAGGCTCCTTTCACTCATCAGTTTTTTGCCATCAGTCACAATCCGATAGCTCGACGGATCGACAAATCCATCGCAGATTGTGGAAAAACTGATGCGTCGAAAAAAACGGATCCATCGCATCAGTTTTTTCAGCCCAAGAGTATTTTTACACCCCATCTGAGCATGCTCAGTTAAAAAAAAATGGAATCCGTCACTGGATTCCGTCATTTGACAGATTATGATGGATCCTGCGCACATAGGCTTCCATTATACCAAACGACGGACAGCGATAGATATGTCGCTGTCCGTTTTTTTACGTAGACAAAAAACATTTTTGGCCATTGTCTCTGTCCGACGGACAAACAATTTTCGACGGATCCGTCAAACAACGGATGAAACGTGAGGCCATCCATCACAATCCGTCGCCGATACAAGTCTATGAAGAAAAAAATGGATCCAGCGGCATCAGTCGCTGGATCCGTTTTTTTCAAAATTCGACGGTTTGTGACTGATGGCAAAAAAATGATGTGTGAAAGAGGCCTAAGGTGTGTGGCCAGTTTTAAATTTCTAATCTAGTAATCTAAGAGGTATTACTTGAGTGCACTGACTGTTAGCAATGGTCAACATAATTTTTTTCACAAGAACAATTAATGGCAATCCTAGTAGGACCTCACTTCCTAAATTAAAATATGTTGTTAGAATTTTTTTATTGGACAAAGTTTTTTTTCCCACATTTTTGTTATTTTAGAGGTTATTATATTTTTTTATGCTTTGCCATTGGATGATTGAACTAAATTATTTAGTGTTCTAATCAGTATGTTATCAGAGAAATAAATTCTATTGTTATCTTCAAAGACAAAATAATAAGATTATACAAGTAAGTGACAGCTCTGACTCTTAAGCTGGGTTCACACATAGCGACAGCGACAATGACATCGCTGTTACGTCACCATTTTCTGTGACGCAACAGCGACCTAGTAAGTCGCTGTTATGATCGCTGCTTAGCTGTCAAACACAGCAGACGCAGCAGCAATCATAACGACACGCGTCGCTGTGGAAGCCATGCTGCACTTGGCAACTAAGGTAAATATCGTGCAACCATTACCCGATATTTACCTTGGTTACCAGCGCACACCACTGAGCGCTGGCTCCCTACTCTCTTAGCCAGGGTACACATAGGGTTAATTACCCGATGTGTACTCCGGCTACGTGTGCAGGGAGCCAGCGCTAAGCGGTGTGCTCTCACGCTGCCAGTGCCAGCTCCCTGCTCACGTAGCTGGAGTACACATCGGGTAATTAACCCGGTATGTACCCTAGCTAGCAGAGCATGGAGCAGGGAGCTGCCACTGGCAGCGTGAGAGCGGCGGTGCTAGTAACTAATGTAAATATCGGGTAACCAAGGAAAGGGCTTCTTGGTTACCCGATGTTTACCGTGGTTACAGCTTACCGCAGGCTGCCAGACGCCGGCTCCTGCTCCCTGCTCGCTTCAGTTCGTCGCTCTCTCGCTGTCACACACAGCGATGTGTGCTTCACCGCAGTAGAGCAACATCCAAAAAATTAAGCAGGACATTCAGCAACGAGCGGCGACCTCACAGAAGGGGCCAGCTCGTTGCTGGATGTCACACACAGCGACAGCGACGGGACGTCGCTGCTATGTCACAGAAAATGGTGACGTAGCAGCGATGTCGTTGTTGCTGTTGCTGTGTGTGACACCACCTTTAAGGCCACGTCTCACTAAGCAACATCGCTAGCAACATCGCTGCTGAGGCACGACTTTTGTGACGCAACAGCGATGTTGCTAGCGATGTTGCTGTGTGTGAAATCCAGCAACAACCTGGCCCCTGCTTTAAGGTCACTGGTTGTTGCTGAATGTCCTGGACCATTTTTTAGTTGTTGCTCTCCCGCTGTGAAGCACACATCGCTGTGTGTGACAGCGAGAGAGCAACAACTGAATGTGCAGTGAGCAGGGAGCCGCTTTCTGCAGACGCTGGTAACCAATGTAAATATCGGGTAACCAAGAAGCCCTTTCCTTGGTTAGCCAATACTTACTTTTGTTACCAGCGTCCGCCGCTCTCACGCTGTCAGTGCCGGCTCCCTGCTCCCTGCACACATAGCCAGACTACACATCGGGTAATTAACCCGATGTGTACTCTGGTTAGGAGTGCAGGGAGCCAGCGCTAAGCAGTGTGCACTGGTAACCAAGGTAAATAACGAGTTGGTTACCCGATATTTACCTTAGTTACCAAGCGCAGCATCGCTTCCACGCGTCGCAGCTGGCTGGGGGCTGGTCACTGGTTGCTGGTGAAATCTGCCTGTTTGACAGATCACCAGCAACCCGTGTAGCGACGCTCCAGTGATCCCTGCCAGGTCAGGTTGCTGGTTGGATCGCTGGAGCATCGCTTAGTGTGACGGTACCTTTACCTGAAGAAGAAACATACAGCGATGTGACACGCAATCTTACTTTAGAAGAGAGTTGTTAATCAGAAACTAATTTCTATTCTCAACAAGATCGGAATGACCTTATCTATAATTTAGACTTATCTAAACAACAATTGGAGCTTCTTAGTTCTAGGCTCAAAGGATGGAATTTACTCCTCGAAGACATGATAATATGCAGGTATCGTAGTTGAGAATGATTTCAAAAACTACATCTCTAAAGAAAAATGTGTACTTTTTGTAATTATTTTTGTTCTGTTATGGAGGCCCTTGGACATCAAAACCAGGCGGATGAATAGTTATTGTTCATAAACTCATCAGAAGTTGGTTTGAAGACCATTCTTTTGCACAATGGTAATAACCTCTCGTCAATACCTGACATACGAAAATATGAAATTGTGGTTTGAAAATATCCAGTATGAAAAATATACAGTGCCTACAAGTAGTATTCAAGCCCCTGCAGATTTAGCAGGTTTACACATTCGGAATTAACTTGGCATTGTGACATTTGGACTGTAGATCAGCCTGGAAGTGTGAAATGCACTGCAGCAAAAAAGAATGTTATTTCTTTTTTTATTTTTTTTTTAAATTGGGAAAAGTTTATTCTGAGGGTCATTTATTATTCAACCCCTCAAACCACAAGAATTCTGTTTGGTTCCCCTTAAGTATTAAGAAGTATTTCATGCACAAAGAACAATGAGCTTCACATGTTTGGATTAATTATCTCTTTTTCCAGCCTTTTCTGACTAATTAAGACCCTCCCCAAACTTGTGAACAGCACTCATACTTGGTCAACATGGGAAAGACAAAGGAGCATTCCAAGGCCATCAGAGACAAGATCGTGGAGGGTCACAAGGCTGGCAAGGGGTACAAAACCCTTTCCAAGGAGTTGGGCCTACCTGTCTCCACTGTTCGGAGCATCATCCGGAAGTGGAAGGCTTATGGAACTACTGTTAGCCTTCCACGGCCTGGACAGCCTTTGAAAGTTTCCACCCGTGCCAAGGCCAGGCTTGTCCGAAGAGTCAAGGCTAACCCAAGGACAACAAGGAAGGAGCTCCGGGAAGATCTCATGGCAGTGGGGACATTGGTTTCAGTCAATACCATAAGTAACGTATTCCACCGCAATGGTCTCCGTTCCAGACGAGCCCGTAAGGTACCTTTACTTTCAAAGTGTCATGTCAAGGCTCGTCTACAGTTTGCTCATGATCACTTGGAGGACTCTGAGACAGACTGGTTCAAGATTCTCTGGTCTGATGAGACCAAGATCGAGATCTTTGGTGCCAACCACACACGTGACGTTTGGAGACTGGATGGCACTGCATACAACCCCAAGAATACCATCCCTACAGTCAAGCATGGTGGTGGCAGCATCATGCTGTGGGGCTGTTTCTCAGCCAAGGGGCCTGGCCATCTGGTCCGCATCCATGGGAAGATGGATAGCACGGCCTACCTGGGGATTTTGGCCAAGAACCTCCGCTCCTCCATCAAGGATCTTAAGATGGGTCGTCATTTCATCTTCCAACAAGACAACGACCAAAAGCACACAGCCAAGAAAACCAAGGCCTGGTTCAAGAGGGAAAAAATCAAGGTGTTACCGTGGCATAGTCAGTCTCCTGACCTTAACCCAATTGAAAACTTGTGGAAGGAGCTCAAGATTAAAGTCCACATGAGACACCCAAAGAACCTAGATAACTTGGAGAAGATCTGCATGGAGGAGTGGGCCAAGATAACTCCAGAGACCTGTGCCGGCCTCATCAGGTCTTATAAAAGACGATTATTAGCTGTAATTGCAAACAAGGGTTATTCCACAAAATATTAAACCTAGGGGTTGAATAATAATTGACCCACACTTTTATGTTGAAAATGTATTAAAATTTAACTGAGCAACATAACTTGTTGGTTTGTAAGATTTATGCATCTCTTAATAAATCCTGCTCTTGTTTGAAGTTTGCAGTCTCTAACTTATTTGCTTCTTATCAAACCTGCTAAATCTGCAGGAGGTTGAAAACTACTTGTAGGCACTGTAACTAAAATATCTGTGGATTTGAAGGTGATTACATTATTGCTTGGATTGCAACTTGGGTACACTAATTGCTGTTTTTTCTTGTGCGAATAGGATAGCAGGGATTGGAAGTCTCGCTATATTCAAAAACAATGGCCTGAACCTGAATCTTTTGTTCCTTGACAACAAAATGTGTCAAATGTACCTTTAGTGAATTCAGAGTAAAAGTACCTCCATTGCATATTCAACTAGGAATGATGAAACAATTTGTTAAAGCACTTGATAAAACTTCAGCTGCATTTGTACATTTGAAATCTAAATTTATCAAAGTCAGTGATGCAAAACTGAAAGAAGGCATTTTTACAGGGCCACGAATAAGATTGGTGATGGCCGATGAACAATTTAAAGGGAACCTGTCACCAGATTTTGGGCCTATAAGCTGCAGCCACCACCACTGGGCTCTTAAAAACAGCATTCTAACATGCTATGTAAGAGCCCAGGCTGCTGTGTAGAACATAAAAATGACTTTATAATACTTAAATAAACGGTCGCTGCAGTGCAGTTGGGTCATATGGGCGTCTCCGTTCTCTGGTGTCGGCGCCTCCTCCTTCGGCCATCTTTGTCATTTTTCTTCTGAATCCGGGGTGCATGAGGCGTCCTACGTCATACACACTCGCCGGCATTGAGGTCCTGCACAGGCGCACTTTGATCTGCCCTGAGTAGAGCAGATCAAAGATTTGTAGTGTGCCTGCGCAGGACCGGCGAATGTGTATGCCTTAGGACGCGTCATGCACACAGGCTTCAGAAGGAGGATGAAGATGGACCGGAGAACGGAGATGCCCATATGATCCAACTCTACTGCAGGGATCGTTTAAATATTATAAAATGATTTTTACATTCTACACAGAGGCCTGGTCTCTTATAGAGTGTGTCTATATCCATATCCCATATCCCATATCCTGTCCACCGCCATTAACTTGAGAATGGTGGCAGCTATAGGTATCGAAGTGGTGTCTAGGTATAGTAAAATAGCCATGCGCTACGCAATGAATCCACCTATCGTGCCACCTGGTGGAAAACAACGGAGTTAGCATTTTTATCTCAAAAACAGAACAAAATAGAGAAAAAAAGTGAATTAAAAAAAGTAGGGCATCATCAATTCAATACGGATCGACACCTTGCATACAAAAATGCTTTGATATGAAACCCATGACCCCTCCAAAACATTGAATGCTGGTCACGCATATGGCGCTCATTTAACTTTGATGCTCAAAGTGGCCACTGTCAGCTGCAATGCACATCTGGACTCTGGACAGCATACTGTATCTTGCTGCACGTTGTGCAATATGGTAGGTGACTCGTTTGCACAAGCATTTGTAATACATCATCGTAGGTCCTGCAATGTTGGTGGAGGGGTTGCATACACTACACCTGCTGTTTGATGTGACCTCACAGAAAGAAGTCCAATGGTGTCAGGTCAGGTTAGCGTAGAGGCCACTCCACTTAGCCACCATACCCAATGACTTGTAGGAAGGTTTCCATGAGGTATCGCTTCACGTCCGCAGCCTAGTGAGTTTTACACGTTCTAATCATAGCATTTCTGTATGCAAGGTGTCAATTTGTATTGAATTGATGAAGCCCTACAACTTTGTAATTCACTTTTTTTCTCTATCTCGTTCCATTTTCGAGATAAAAATGCTAACTCCGTTGTTTTCCACCAGGTGGCGCTATAGGTGGCTTCATTGCGTAGCGCATGGCTACTTTACTATACCTAGACACCATTTCTATGCCTATAGCTGCCGCCGTTCTCAAGTTAATGGCAGTGGACAGGATATGGGTGGACACACTGTATACAGCATGTTAGAATGCTGTATATAAGAGCCCAGTGGTGGTGGCTGCAGCTTATAGGCCACAAATCTGCTCACAGGTTCCCTTTAAGGAACTGTTACACCCAATACAAAAATTTCCTTCAAAAATATCTGCTCTTCTTTTCTCGGAAATCATAAAATCAGAAAAGTAAAAGAGAAGCAGTTGGTTTTGCATCAATATTAATAAACCTGACATAGTGCACATTTTTTTCTTTAAACTGCATTTTATTTAATAAAGTCCTAAAGATAATTTTATTTCAATGCCTATTTTCTTTTTATCCATAGGTCAAAATTAGGAGCAAGATATTTCAATAAAATGTAAGATCGTTCCTATTTCTACGGTGTTTTCATGTCTTTTCTTTTTATTGGCTTCTTTGTTTGGACAATACAACAGTAGGACAATACAAAACTAATTACTGAATGCTATTTATGTAGTTATGAATTATTGTATTTGAAATTATTCTGGCTGTGGATTACCCTCTCAGGAAATAATTTAGGGATGAGCAAATTCGTAAATACAATATTAAAGATAATCTCGTGCTGAAAGAGGTAATAATTACACAATATTTTCTGTTTCATGTTGATGACAATACTGCCTAAAATCTCATGCATTTGCTTGATGCACAACATACAGCAGCTGTAATCTGGGACGTCTGCTGAAAATAATAACTAATTACGAATACATTCTTGCCAGTGAGGGTTGTACAATGTTTACTTCTAAGCTTCTCTTTTGTGCATTTCATGCAAGATTAATCACAGAAGTGAGATTCATCCACCTTTTTAACAAGAGGATTTAAAGCTAAAGGTGCTTGTAAGCAGCTTGTAGGAAAGAAGAATAAAAGAGTCAAAAATAAGCCTCTAACTATAGAAATGACACAAAAAGCTCTTGTTTAGCAATATATATACAGTATCATTCTCAGAATGGTAAACCAGAAAGAAAATTACTTCTGAAATACACTGATATAGTAAGTCATGGTAATGAGCAAATGCGTTGGATTCCGGGGGCCTTCAATAAGGTGATGATACTTTCAAGATGGCAAATTCTTAATTATTCCTCTTTTGTCTTATCTATCTCGGGGAAAAAGGGAGAAGAGGCAGGGCCGGATTTAGGTCTTCAATAAGTTGATGATACTTTCAAGATGGCAAATTCCTAATCATTTCTCTTTTGTCTTATCTGGTTCAGGAAAAAGGGGGAAGAGGCAGGGCCAGATTTAGGTCTTCATAGGCCCTAGGTGTGGAGACACGGGGCTCAGTGGGTGCTCTTGTCCACTGAACCAGCCGCCTTTAGAAAGACAGCATGGCTCAGGGCTCATCCCAACTGAATGCCGGCCTCCTTAACCGTGGGTGGTCTTCAATAAGGTGATGTTACTTTCAAGATGGCAAATTCCTAATCATTCCTCTTTTGTCTTATCTGGGTCGGGAAAAAGGGGGAAGAGGCAGGGCCGGATTTAAGTCTTCATAGGCCCTAGGCACACCAACTTAAATACAAAATGTATGAAAAGTTTCCATACTCCATTGGAAACAGTAAATTAGTGGGAACAACTGCTGCAGAAAGCTCATTGGCTGCTGTTAATGTTTTCGGCATGTTAGGCTTTGTGCGCACTGGAAATGTGAAGTTTCTCAAGAAAATTTCTTGAGAAACTTCTGGGAGTGGAAGATTTCCAGACCTCCGGAAAAAATCCGCGGTAAATCCGCATGCGGATTAGCCGCGAATTTTCAGCGATTTTCCCGCAGGTTGTTCCCTGCGGATTTTGCAGGCTGTACTGCAGAAATCCGCAGGTACCTGCGGAAAAGAATTGACATGCTCATTTTCTCAAGAAATTTTCTCAAGAAAATCTTCTCAAGGAAATTTCTTGAGAAAAATCCGCAGCGTGCGCACAGCTATTTTTTTTTCTCATAGGATTTGATGGGAAATGTGTGCACAAAGATTGCAGACATTTCTCAAGAAATTTTCGCAGCAAATCCGCGGGTAAATCCGCAGGTAAAACGGCCTAGTGCGCACATAGCCTAACAAGCACTATATTCTTTTTTCGGAGCTTCACTACAAAGATGGTCTAGACTTAAAACATTTGAAAATACAATTTCAGCGAAAAATTTTCAGACACAAGGTGGTCTTCACATTATGAGGCTGTTAGAATATTGAAAATAAACTTCAATGATATCCGCACAGTATTAGTTTATATTGCTGACAGGGAAGGACAAAAGCCAGCAGTTGTTCATGAACTCAATGCTCTACGAACACATTTAAACAGATTTGAAATGGTTTTAATGACCATCATTTGGAAAGATATTTCAAAGAACATCAATTGGTATGTAAAGCAGTTCAAGCACCTGTAATAGAGTTATGCACAATCGCTAACTTACGAGGGGCTGCTGATGAGTCTTTGGCTTTGTGATTTTTTTTGTTTCTATGGTAACGAATGTTACATTACATGAAAGCCTTATCTATCAAATATATGTTTTCAAAATTTTGTGTTTGTTGCTTATGGCAACAGTGTTCTACGCATGCGGGAAAACAAAATGGTATAGTCTAATGTGATATTCACAGCAACTGAGAGCAGAGGAGTGATAAAATTCTCATTTATACAAGAAAAGTCTACAAAGGATATTCCTGGTGATATGTTACAGACATTGGGGAATCAATGGCCTTCATATTCCTCAGTTAAGAACTGGGTTGCCAAATTTAAAACGGGCCACTTCAGCACGAATGATGAGGATGTCCTGGATGACCGAGAGTGGTTGTTGTTCCGGAGATCGTCGATGCTGTGCACAACCTCATACTGGAGAATCAACGAATTTCAGCTAAAGCAATAGCAGACATCATGGGAATTTCCCGTGAATGTGTTTGTGTCATTATCCATGAACATTTGGACATGAGGAAGCTATCTGCAAAGTGGGTCCCCAAATGTTTGACAACAGCTCAGAGAAGCATGTGAGTGAAATTTTCACGGTCCATTTGTCAGTGTTTCCAGACTGATAAGAACTTCGTAAATCAACTAGTCACTATGGATGAAACCTGGATTTATTTGTATGACCCTCAAAACAAGGAGCAGTCAAAAGAGGGGACGTACAGTGGTTCTCCTTGTTCAAAGAAGTTTATTGTGCAAAAATCAACCACTAAGGTGATGGTGTCTGTGTTCTGGCATTATGGAGAGCATACTGCTAGTGGACTACCTTCAAATGGGTTCCACCATCAATGCAAGGTATTATATTGAATTTTTGAACCAATTCAAGGCAGTGCTGAAGGCCAAAAGGTGCGGCAAGCTGTAAAAATGAATCTTGTTCCTACAAGAGAATGCCTCTGCTCACACTGCACAAGCGACCACTGCAAAACTGGCAGAGCTGGGCTTTCAACGGCTTGACCACCCACCTTATTCCCCATATCTAGCTCCCTCCAACTATCATTTGTTTCCAAACCTGATGAAACACCTCAAGGGTACCAAATTTCACACCATTTCTGATGCCAACACTGCTATAGATGCTTGGTTTGAGGCACAACCAAAATCCTTCTTTTTGTTAGGCTTACAGAACTTGGAATACTGATGTAAGATGTGTGTTGACATCAGTGGAGAGTATGTGGAATAAATGTAAAGTTTCATCACCCTATCTTGTTTTTTTCTGGGTAAAGCCAAAGACTTATCAGCAGTGCCTTGTATATGACGGATTTTTGCAATACATGGCTAATATTCAAAGTGAAAAAACATTCAATGAGTTTGTAAAGGCTGCAAAAGAGCTTCTTCCTAATGCAGAGTGTAAACAAAGCTTAGACAGACAATGCTAAATAAATATTTTGTTGAAGGAGAAACAGAAAAGGAAATAACTGCAAGAGACATTTTTTGAGTCCAAGCATTTTATACTAGCATTGATGTACTAATGACAGGGATGAGGAAAAGGTGTTTGGCATACAGTGAATTATGTGATACATTCAGTTTCCTCACAGACAAGTCGATGTCAACAGATGAAATTAAAGCAAAGTCACGTATGTTAGTCAACATGTATTCATCAGATTTGGATATTTCAGGATAATTCTTTCCTACAATTCGTAGGCCCTAAAAAATGCATAGGCACAGTGCCTACTGGGAAATCCAGCACTGGGAAGAGGTGTCCCTATTCTCTGCTAAGTTTTTATGTAATGTTAATGTAACTTGGCTAAAATTGTTATAAAAATGCTTGATCTATGCAATCTCTGGGACTGCAACAAAACTCAGTACCCTCATTTTCATGATCAGTGGAACCCCCAAGGACCAGCAACTCATTCCTTATTATATGGACAGATGTAGAGTTATGAATGGGAGATAGCCAAGACAGCTTATGCAATAAGAAAAACATACTACAATCTACATGCAACTCACTTCCAGGAAGAGTCATATGACCTACACTATTTCTAGCTACATGCTCTGCTTTTGAGGTATATGTCGATATATGTTGATATATTTGGACAGCTGAACTACATATACCGATAAGTGACTGTAGCTGGTATACCAGTGACCATGTAGCACAACTCATATAGGACACCATAGCACAATATACAGACTTGTAGAAGACCCTTTCAAATTTGCTAGACCTACATAAACCTGCATAAATTAATACACCCATTGTATACAAAACAATACATGTAATACTTTTGATCTGAGGTGTAATCATTTTTGCATGAACTAATTTGAGTAAAACAAGATTTTGAAATAAAAGTTAGATTATATATTAACCTTACTTTTATGTTATGGGTTTCAATAATGTTCTTTCAAACTCAGTTTTGTCAAAACTTTGGAAACTGTTCTTGTATTCTGTGAGATACTGATTTCTTACTTTTCAAATGGGGTGTACTCATTTATGCAGAGCACTGTATTTGTAGGTCAAAATACGGGTATTTACACCGAATAAAAATATAAAAGCAACACTTTTCTTTTTTGCTCCCATTTTTCATTAGCTGATCTCAAAGATCTAAGACTTTTTCTATGTACACAAAAAGCCTTTTTCTCTCAAATATTGTTCACACATTTGTCCATATCTGTGTTAGTGAGAAGTTCTCCTTTGCTGAGATAATTAATCCATCCATCTCACAAGTAGAGGTGAGCCCCCCCCCTAGAGTTCGAGTTCGGTTCGGTTCATCAAACGGTGCCCCGTTCGACAAACCTCTCGAACCCCATTGAAAACAATGTGAGGCAATCACAAACACCTAAAAACACCTGGAAAACACCCTCAAAGGTGTCCAAAAGGTCACAAACAACTCACAAGACAACACAAACACATGGGAAAGTGGCAAGGACATATACTCATGCGAAAACAAAACAGCTGGGCAAGGAAAAAGAGGATGAGGCACAGATATAAGCATGGCATGCCCTTCTAAAATCATGTAAAACACAGCAAGCGGACTCCAAGCAGAGTCTCCCTTTTTATTCCAAAAATTGGGCCACACAGACACCCCTTCAGTGGCATCACTTGTGCCCCATTTGCAAATTTCACAGGTAGATTTGCATCAAGCACATTCAAAAATACGCCATACTTAACCGTCCCCAGGAGGACACCGGGGTAGGTAGCAAAGTCTTTCCTGATCCCAGCTCTGTTCATCTTGGCTCCTTTTAAAAAACACAGTAAGCAAGGGTTACTCCAAGCGGAGTCTCCTTTTTTTCCAAACCTTGGGCCCCACACACACCCACCCATTCAGTGGCAGCACTTGTGCTCCAGTTGTACACTTCACAGCTAGATTTGCATCAAGCACATTCAAAAATACGCCATCCTTTTCCGTCCTCAGGATTGCACCGGGGTAGGTAGCAAAGTCTTTGCTGAACCATGACTTGTTCTTCTTGGCTCGTTTTTAAAAACACAGCAGGGGGACTCCAAGCAGAGTCTCCCTATTTATTCCAAAAATTGGGCCACACAGACACTCCTTCAGTGGTATCACTTGTGCCCCATTTGCAAACTTCACAGGTAGATTTGCATCAAGCACATTCCAAAATACGCCAGCCTTAACTGTCGCCCGGATGACACCGGGGTAGTTAGGAAAGTCTTTCTGATCACAGATATGTTCATCTTGGATCATTTTTAAAAACACAGCGAGGGTTACTCCAAGCAGAGTCTCCCTTTTTTCCAAAAATTGGGCCACACAGACACCCCTTCAGTGGCAGCATTTGTGCCCCAGTTGCAAACTTGACAGGTACATTTGCATCAAGCATATTCCAAATCCACAAGCCTTTACTCTCCCCAGGATGACACAGGGGTAGTAAAGTCCTTGCGGATCCATGACTTGTTCATCTTGATGAACGTTAGTCTGTCCACATTGTCACTGGACAGGCACGTGCGCTTATCTGTCAGCACACACCCAGCAGCACTGAAGACACATACAGAGACAACGCTGGCTGCGGGACACGACAAGATCTCCAAGGCATAAGTGGCGAGCTCAGGCCATTTTTCAAGATTTGAAGCCCATAGTGAGCAAGGCTCCAGTTGCAAAGTCATGGCATCGATTTTCATTTGGAGATACCATCATGTATCATCCTCTGCAGCCGTTGACTATGTGTCAGACTGCTTGTCTCTGTTGGCCTTGCAAAGGATGGTCTAAAAAAATTATGAAACGATTCGTCCGTACCATGTTTGTCAAGTTACAACTGGGAGATTCACTGCATGCACCACTGGTGTTTGGTGGAAAAGCCGAGCTAAGATTGAGTAACAGCTTCTGCGGATACTCCTGCATACGTGAGTCCCTTTCTATGGCTGGAATTATTTCACAAAATGTGGACTTGTACCGGGGATCTAATAGTGTGGCAACCCAGTGTGTGTGATTCCTTGTGTGCAGTTACAACGCTGGTGGCCTGACCAGGCAGGCTTGGGGCAGAGGTGGAGGACCCAGACGAGGTTGAGGAGGCAGAAGCGTTGGAGGAACTTCTACATACAGAGGATTGACGCACAAGTCGTGGGGACGGCAAGACTTGTTCAGCAGACCCTTCTGCATCTATCACCATAGTTACCCAGTGCCCAGTCAGCGACATGTAACGCCCCTGTCTATGCTTACTGGTCCAAGTATCGGTGGTGAAATGCACCCGTTCACACACAGAATTTCTCAAGGAAGCGGTAATGTTGTGTACGACATGCACACCTTTCTTGGAGAAGTAGTGGCGACTGGGCATCTGGTACTGGGGCACAGCGACGGACATAAGGTCTCTAAAATCCTGTGTGTTCACCAGGCGGATAGGCAACATTTCGGTAGCCAAGAGCTTACAGAGGGATAAAGTAAACCTCTTAGCTTTGTCATAGGTCAGAGGAAATGGCCTTTTATTTGTCCACATCTGAGGGACAGAGATCTGGCTGCTGTGTGGAGATGGTGGTGAGTTGTGTGTTCCTGGAAAAATGCAGGTTTGTGAGGAGAGTGCAGGCGGAGACATGATGTTGCCTTCATCCAAAGTTGGTGCTATCGATTTCTGAGAGAACTGTACAGCCGCACTTATTTCCCCTTCCAAACCAATTGACAACCTACCAAGCAAACTGCCTGTTGCGGTTACAGTGGTGGAAGGTGTGCGTGGAAAACCAGGTGTGACAGCTGTCCCCACAGTCATAGAAGATGAAGAGCGCGCAGATGCACTGGGAGGGGCAGGCGGTGCCGCATTGCAGCACAAGGAGCTTCCCACTGGGAATTATGCTTGGTATTCATGTGACGATTCATGGAAGAAGTTGTCAAACTGGTGAGCTTTTTGCCTCTACTCATAGATTCCCGACAAATTTTACAGATCACATGATTTGGGAGATCTTTTGCAAGGTAAAAAAAGGACCAGGCTAGGCAAGGCTTAGAGAACATGCGACCTGCAGAGCCACCTCGACTTGCGCTCAGAGGCAGAGTGGTGGCTGAGGATGCAGTTGTAGACGTGCTACCAGTACTCCGACTCTGTCCAGGAAGGCGCAAGGTAACTTCGTCGTCAGTTGCATCCTCCTCCACCACCTCTGGTGACCTCCTCAAGTGCCTGACTGTGGGTTGACAGTAAGTGGGATCTAGAACTTCATCATCTAGCATTGTGTTTGCACTCCCCTCACCCTCAGACCTAGCCTCTTCCTGCCCTGACCGAATAATTAAGTTGTCATCCCAATCTGGTATCTGAGTCTCATCGTCATTAGTATGTTTCTTATTGTCTCCACCAAGAGGTGATACAGTTTGTGAATGAGGGTGTACATTATGGTCATAAACTTGGTCCTCAGGGCCTGAATCTGAGTCACAAAGCTTCTGGGCATCACTGCAGACCATTTCCTGGTTTGTACTCACTGTAACTTGGGACCAGACCTCTGATTCCCAGGCTATAGTGGGACTAAACAGCAGTGCAGACTCAGCCATCTCTGTTACACCATACTCTGCAGGGCGGGTGGAGACTTGAGAGCTGGGAGAAAGCAAGTGTGATTGGGATGACAACTCAGAGGACTGGTTTTTTTATGTGGTAGTTGAGGTGGAGGAGAGGGCACTTGTTGGAGCACTTGGCATCCATTCAAGCATGTTCTTTTTTTGTGCATCATGTACCTTTCTCACAGTTGTTTGGGTCCGTAAAAAAGGGAGCACATTGGATTGTCTACGGAAAGTAGTAGACATCTTACTTTTGCTGGAAGATGGCCTATCTTCAGCAGATGTAATGTAGCTTTGCCACCTTCCCCACGGACAAAAACTTTTTTTCCTTTTCCAACACGCCTGTTCCCCTTTCCACCAGCATCTGTCCTTGTGCCACTCATTTTGTTAGCGACAAGATTAGCCACTTAAAATGTGGTAGCAAAAATTGAGAGGTGGTGTAGATTGCAGAGGTGGTCTAGCTTTATTGACAGCTGAAGAACCAACACTGACTATCCCTGACAATGCAACTATGGCCCTAAAACTGGCAGAACTGTTTGCTATTTAAATAGCGTAGCAAAATGTGCATGAGGGTACAATGCAGAGGTGGTGGGACTTGCTTGGCACAAGTAAGACACTAAATTAGTATAGCAGACACATTGTGGATGCCACCAATTTTCAGCACTGTTTGCTATAAAAATAGCATAGCAAAATGTGCATGAGGGTAGAATGCAGAGGTGGTGGGACTTGCTTGGCACCAGTGGTACACTAATGGAATATAGCAGCCACTTTGTGAATGCCACTAACTTTCAGCACTGTTTGCTATTAAAATAGCGTAGCAAACATAGGCAGGAGGGTAGAATGCAGAGGTGCTAGAACTTGCTTGGCACCAGTGGTACACTAATGGAGTATAGCAGCCACTTTTTGGATGCCACTAACTTTCAGCACTGTTTGCTATTAAAATAGTGTAGCAAACATGGGCAGAAGGGTAGAATGCAGAGGTGCTGGAAATTGCTTGGCACCAGTGGGACAACAATGGAGTATAGCAGCCAATTTTTGGTTGCCACTAAGTTTCAGCACTGTTTGCTATAAAAATAGTGTGGCAAAAGTGGGCAGGTGGGTACAGTGGCCGGATTCTGTGGGTCAGTGGACAGGAAAGGAAGCCTCACTTTCTATCCCTCCTAATGGTGAAATGCAGCAAGGAATTCCCTAAGCTTAGGTACACAGACGCTATCTAAAGCTGTAAACAGCGTTTCCACGGACCTGCCTGTCAGCTATGGCTCTGAGCCCCAGGAAATCAGCCCTGAAAAGGGCTGAAATAAACTTCTGTCCCTAATCTGTCCAGCGCTGTGTGTGTAGCATACACAGCAGGAGCAGCAACAGGAGCTGAGTGAGCAGTGACTGTCACCTACACGCAGAAGGCAGATAATGGCGCCGTGAGGGAAAATGGCTGTATTCGTAATGCAATGACATGTGACATTCACAGCCTATGACACATGCCCTTGCTTTTGTGGCAAAAAGTCCACTTAGCTGTGTGTGTGTCTGGGATTGGCTGACATGCTGGCCTGCCCCACTGCATGTGCGCTTAGAGGGGGGAAGGTGGGGGGATATGGCGATCGCCATTATCCTAGCAGCACTGATCTAAACGCTCCCCCCCCCCGCACACTATACGCTGAAATTTGATAATAGTGTGAATCATAGTGACTCACACTATTACAGTGAAAAGCCAGCTAGTAACTAGTTAGGCTTTTTGCTGATCGAACCTTTCTCAAACGTAACTCGAGCTGTCGAGCTTTTAGCAAAAAGCTCCCATTCGAGTTCGATCTCGTGCACCCTACAAAATCACTCGAACATGAAATTGGCGAACCTCGAACATCGCTCAACTTTACTCCTGACTAATGGTGGGCAAGCACTAAAATGCTTGCATGCTCATTACTTAAGCCAAGCAGGTTAGATGCTCTGAAAGGGTTTCACTTGAGTAATGAGTAAAACGGAATTCGATGATTGGGCAGCACTGCTCTTCTCCCACGTACAGCCAGCCATTTACAGAGCATTTTCGGGGGAGGGGGGGTTTCTTCATTTTTTGCACACACTACATTAAAAACATTTCAACTCCCAGTGAGATCTATTAGGAGACTGCAAAGATGCATGCTCAAATCATGCAGTGAAGCAAGCCCGAGGTTTGTGTTCGTTGTTCAAGGGCAAAATATCTGAGTACTCATGATACTCAGTTGAGCACCATGAGTACATGACCTGAGCACCTTGATACTCGATCAAATACTGAGCTGTGCCTTTTTTCTTCCTTTTCCACTCGAAATACTGAGCTGAGCACTCCGATGCTCGATCGAGTACCGAGCAGTGCCAAGCACACTCACCCATCAATCCTCCTGATCTCTGATCCATGCTTAGAGTGACAAGTCCATCTTCCCTTTTCTCGGTCACTCCACTATCAAGTGACAAGATAGCCAGCCAATCTCATCCATGACCAGGTTTCAGTTGGTAAGTCCTAAGCTCAGACCCACCACATTAATCACAGTAGTAGTGTGCATGTAGACTCGAGAGTTTGGCATTAAATGCAGTCAGCCAGGTCTAAACATTGCTGCTATCAGAAGTATAAGAGCTAAAGCCAGTTGCTCATAGTATTAAGGAGACTTAGCAAAACCCTCTTTTCTTTTGCTTTGGTTACTGCTTTGCACACTCTTGGCATTCTCTTGATGAGCTTCAAGAGGTAGTCATCAGAAATTGTCTTCCAACAGTCTTGAAGGAGTTTCCAGAGATGCTTAGCACTTGTTGGCCCTTTTGCCTTCACTCTGAGGTCCACCCCAAACGATCTTGATTGGGTTCAGGTCTGATGACTGTGGAGACCAGGTCATCTGGCATAGCATCCCATCACTCTCCTTCTTAGTCAAATAGCCCTTACACCACCTGGAGGTGTGTTGGGGGTCATTGTCCTGTTGAAAATAAATGATGGTCCAACTAAACGCAAACCGGATGGAATAGCATGCCGCTGCAAGATGCTGTGGTAGCCATGCTGGTTCAGAATGCCTTCAATTTTGAAACCCCAACAGTGTCACCAGTAAGGCACCCCCACACTATCACACCTCCTCCTCTATGCTTCACGGTGGGAACCAAGCATGTAGATTCCATCCATTCACCTTTTCTGCGTCACACAAAGACAAGGCGGTTGGATCCAAAGATCTCAAATTTGGACTCATCAGACCAAAGCACAGATTTCCACTGGTCTAATGTCCATTTCTTGTGTTCTTTAGCCCAAACAAGTCTCTTCTGCTTGTTACCTGTCCTTAGCAGTGGTTTCCTAGCAGCTATTTTACCATAAAGACCTGCTGCACAAACTCTCCTCTTAACAGTTGTTCTAGAGATGTGTCTGCTGCTAGAACTCTGTGTGGTATTGACCTGGTCTCTAATCTGAGCTGCTGTTAACCTGAGATATCTGAGGCTGGTGACTTGGATAAACTTATCTTCCGCAGCAGAGGTGACTCTTGGTCTTCCTTTCCTGGGATGGTCCTCATGTGAGCCAGTTCCTTTTAGCATTTGATGGTTTTTGCCACTGCATTTGGGGACACTTTCAAAGTTTTCCCAATTTTTCGGACTGACGGACCTTCATTTCTTAAAGTAATGATGTCCACTCGTTTTTCTTTACTTAGCATTTGTATTAAGGCAAGAAAAAAAGCAGCTAACAGTCTATTCAGTAGGACTATCAGCTGTGTATCCACCAGACTTTTGCACAACACAACTGATGGTCCCAACCCCATTTATAAGGCAAGATATCCCACTTATTAAACCTGACAGGGCACACCTGTGAACATTTCTGGTGACTACCTCTTGAAGCTTATCAAGAGAATGCCTAGAGTGTGCAAAGCAGTAATCAAAGCAAAAGGTGGCTGCTTTGAAGAACCTAGAGTATAAGACATATTTTCATTTGTTTCACACTTTTTTGTTAAGTATTTCATTCCACATGTGTTAATTCATAGTTTTGATGCCTTCAATGTGAATCTACAATTTTCAAAGTCATGAAAATAAAGAAAACTCTTTGAATGAGAAGGTGCATCCAAAATTTTGGTCTGTACTGATTAATATATACACACACACACACACACACACACACACATGCACACACAGTATTTATATATATATATATATATATATATATATATATATATATATATATATATATATATATATATATATATATATATATATATATATATATATATAGTAGATCTGATAGATTTGATAGAACAAGAGTCATAGTTGACTCTGACTGAAGGTGTGTGATTTATTCCTGTGTTTTTCCTTTTTGAGTATGAGGAGCATAGTAACCAGTTTTCAGTAAAGAAAGGTTTCTTAACAATTGTCTGGTCATGTTCCATATCCACGGTCTGCTGTGTTCTGGAGAGACCACCTCAGCACAAGGTCTCTAAATACTTACCAATATGCAGATTTACGACTGCATTTCTTATGATGTTCTCCTTCAAAATATTGCATTCACATAATGCTTGTGTGATGGAGGCAAGGCAGGCACAAGGACGCAGTGTGTATCTTGGCAACAGAATTCTGTGCATATCCTGAATGTATCAAGCAAACGGAACGTGAAGTAAATCTTCCTGGCATACATTTACTAACAGTATCTACCCTCAGTCCTCTATTTGGCCATTTTGACAGTATATGCTTCTATCGGGAAGCCTACTTAGTTGCTGGTTGAAGGTTGGGTAATGCTGATGTGAACGGCGTGCTCAGCTGTTGCTGAAAGTTTTTCTCTGATCCCCTAGGCAGCCTCCTTTACTAGCTCCATTTTCAGTTTGGACAGAGAGAAACAGTGAAGACATGTCGCTAGCGATAGTACTGGAAATACAAGAACAGAAAGTTTTGTGAGTGGTTAAGGCATATGAAGTGATTATTAAGTTCTCTGTCAGTGAAGATTTGAATATGTATCTAAATAGATATAATTTATTAGGCTTGTTCCTCTAGATTTTATAAATTGTTAATAAAAATATTTGCTGATTCTTTTCACAACACCACATCTTTATAGGGCTTTGAGTCATACATTTTTATAATAAAACTGTAGCTGCTGGCAGCTACCACTGGGAGAAGATCATGGAGACAAATGTACAAGTGCGAGCAATGGTACTTGTGCAAATCTTAAGTAAACTGCCCCTGGTGATGGCTGCTGACTGTCAGAATGTTACATTTAATCCTATGGCTGTGTAAGGAAAAGCAAGAATTTGTAAAATTAAAATAGAGTTCGAACTCCTTGTAACAATAATATTGCATGATGTTAACCACTTAACTATCCATGATATGTCATGTACGTCATTAGTCGTCTCTCTGCCTTTGATGTGGGCTCGCACATCAAGCCCGCATCTTTCTCTACAGATTAAGGCTGGATTATTCAACTATTAAATTATATATGTTGTCACTAAACCATTTATAACCAACAATGTTATGTGTACTGAGGAAATTATCCAACCTGTTTTTGAAAGCTGTTATAGAATCTGCCATTACTACCTTTTGAGAGAGGGGAGCCAGCACGATCTGAAAATGGCATGCATCATATAAAAAGCTGCTAATTCACAGATTTATTCCAACTGTACTGTAATATAAATGAGATTTTTAGCAAATAATTGATCAATTCTTTGAGCCACCCCTGCCAACGTCACGGCAAATCTCAATAGGGGGGTCCTACACTATATTCTGTATTTCATGTGCCATGCGGCCTCCTAGATAAAGTTAAAAGCAGAACCATAATGGAGCACACATACCTGTAACCTGTATATATAACCGCTTCTATGTTGCAAAAAAGGCAATTGTGGATAGAGACCAGCCCAGGTCCCAGCATGTGGAGCAAGCTCTACACATACCAGGACTATATCAGAACTGACCCTCCCAGTGCCAGACAGCAACCATTGATAAAGGCGGACCAGATCCAAGAATGGTGCTTAACTAGCAATGCCTGTGGAAAGGGTGAGGCAACTGAATGTGTACAGCTACCAACAGGAGGAATATATTTCAAACCAAGATCAGGCGTGCATAGCATGGTGGTGACCAGCCACCAGACATTTGTAGCATAACTACAACCAAACAGAGAGAGAGGGGAGCCAGCATGATCTGAAAATGGCATGCATCATATAAAAAGTGCAAATTCACAGATTTATTCCAACTGTACTGTAATATAAATGAGATTTTTAGCAAAAAATTGATCAATTCTTTGAGCCACTCCTGCCAACGTCACGGCAAATCTCAATAGGGGGGTCCTACACTATATTCTGTATTTCATGTGCCATGCGGCCTCCTAGATAAAGTTAAGAGCAGAACCATAATGGAGCATACATACCTGTAACCTGTATATATAACCGCTTCTATGTTGCAAAAGAGGCAATTGTGGATAGAGGCCAGCCCAGGTCCCAGCATGTGGAGCAAGCTCTACACATACCAGAACTATATCAGAACTGACCCTCCCAGTGCCAGACAGCAACCATTGATAAAGGCGGACCAGATCCAAGTATGGTGCTTAATTAGCAATGCCTGTGGAAAGAGTGAGGCAACTGGATGTGAACAGCTACCAACAGGAGGAATATATTGCAAACCAAGATCAGGCGTGCATAGCATGGTGGTGACCAGCCACCAGACATTTGTAGCATAACTACAACCAAACAGAGAGAGAGGGGAGCCAGCACGATCTGAAAATGGCATGCATCATATAAAAAGCTGCTAATTCACAGATTTATTCCAACTGTGTAGAGCTTGCTCCACATGCTGGGACCTGGGCTAGCCTCTATCCATAATTGCCTCCTTTGCAGCATGGAAGCGGCTATATTCAGGTTACAGGTATGTGTGCTCCATTATGGTTCTGCTTTTAACTTTATCTAGGAGCCGCATGGCACATGAAATACACAATATAGGTTAGGACCCCCCTATTGAGATTTGCCGTGACGTTGGCAGGGGTGCCTCAAAGAATTGATCAATTATTTGCTAAAAATCTCATTTTTTTATTATAGTACAGTTGGAATAAATCTGTGAATTTGCACTTTTTATAGGATGCATGCCAATTTCGGATCGTGCTGGTTTCTTTTTCTTCATTACTAGAGATGAGCGAACCGGTCCCGGTTCGGCTCGAGGCGGTTCGCCGAACGGGGGGTCTGGCTCGAGTTCGGCTCGTCGAACGTTCGACGAACCGAACTCGAGCCCATAGGAAACAATGGCAGGCAATCACAAACACAGTAAAACACCTAGAAAACACCCTCAAAGGTGTCCAAAAGGTGACAAACAACTCACAACACAACACAAACACATGGGAAAGTGACAAGGACATGTACTCATGCGAAAACAAAACAGCTGGACAAGGAAAAAGAGGAGGACACACAGATATAGGCATGGCACGCCCTTCTAAAGTCATGTAAAACACCGCAAGGTGACTCCAAGCGGAGTCTCCCTTTTTTCCAAAAATTGGGCCCCACACACCCACCCCTTCAGTGGCAGCAGTTGTGCCCCAGTTGTACACTTCACAGCTAGATTTGCATCAAGCACATTCAAAAATACGCCATTCTTATCCGTCCCCAGGATGACACCGGGGTAGGTAGCAAAGTCTTTCCTGATCCCAGCTCTGTTCATCTTGGCTTCTTTTAAAAACACAGCAAGCAAGGGTTACTCCAAGCGGAGTCTCCCTTTTTTCCAAAAATTGGGCCCCACACACACCCACCCCTTCAGTGGCAGCACTTGGGCCCCAGTTGTACACTTCACAGCTAGATTTGCATCAAGCACATTCAAAAATACGCTATTCTTAACCGTCCCCAGGATGACACCGGGGTAGGTAGCAAAGTCTTTCCTGATCCCAGCTCTGTTCATCTTGGCTTCTTTTAAAAACACAGCAAGCAAGGGTTACTCCAAGCGGAGTCTCCCTTTTTTCCAAAAATTGGGCCACACAGACACCCACCCCATCAGTGGCAGCACTTGGGCCCTAGTTGCAAACAGGATGTTTTGATTTGCATCAAGCACATTCAAAAATACGCTATTCTTAGCCGTCCCCAGGATGACACCGGGGTAGGTAGCAAAGTCTTTGCTGACCCATGACTTGTTCATCTTGGCTTCTTTTAAAAACAATGTAAGCAAGGGTTACTCCAAGCGGAGTCTCCCTTTTTTCCAAAAATTGGGCCACACAGACACCCACCCCATCAGTGGCAGCACTTGGGCCCTAGTTGCAAACAGGATGTTTTGATTTGCATCAAGCACATTCAAAAATACGCTATTCTTAGCCGTCCACAGGATGACACCGGGGTAGGTAGCAAAGTCTTTCCTGATCCCAGCTCTGTTCATCTTGGCTTCTTTTAAAAACACAGCAAGCAAGGGTTACTCCAAGCGGAGTCTCCCTTTTTTCCAAAAATTGGGCCACACAGACACCCACCACATCAGTGGCAGCACTTGGGCCCTAGTTGCAAACAGGATGTTTTGATTTGCATCAAGCACATTCAAAAATACGCTATTCTTAGCCGTCCCCAGGATGACACCGGGGTAGGTAGCAAAGTCTTTGCTGACCCATGACTTGTTCATCTTGGCTTCTTTTAAAAACAATGTAAGCAAGGGTTACTCCAAGCGGAGTCTCCCTTTTTTCCAAAAATTGGGCCACACAGACACCCACCCCATCAGTGGCAGCACTTGGGCCCTAGTTGCAAACAGGATGTTTTGATTTGCATCAAGCACATTCAAAAATACGCTATTCTTAGCCGTCCCCAGGATGACACCGGGGTAGGTAGCAAAGTCTTTCCTGATCCCAGCTCTGTTCATCTTGGCTTCTTTTAAAAACACAGCAAGCAAGGGTTACTCCAAGCGGAGTCTCCCTTTTTTCCAAAAATTGGGCCACACAGACACCCACCCCATCAGTGGCAGCACTTGGGCCCTAGTTGCAAACAGGATGTTTTGATTTGCATCAAGCACATTCAAAAATACGCTATTCTTAGCCGTCCCCAGGATGACACCGGGGTAGGTAGCAAAGTCTTTCCTGATCCCAGCTCTGTTCATCTTGGCTTCTTTTAAAAACACAGCAAGCAAGGGTTACTCCAAGCGGAGTCTCCCTTTTTTCCAAAAATTGGGCCACACAGACACCCACCCCATCAGTGGCAGCACTTGGGCCCTAGTTGCAAACAGGATGTTTTGATTTGCATCAAGCACATTCAAAAATACGCTATTCTTAGCCGTCCCCAGGATGACACCGGGGTAGGTAGCAAAGTCTTTGCTGACCCATGACTTGTTCATCTTGGCTTCTTTTAAAAACAATGTAAGCAAGGGTTACTCCAAGCGGAGTCTCCCTTTTTTCCAAAAATTGGGCCACACAGACACCCACCCCATCAGTGGCAGCACTTGGGCCCTAGTTGCAAACAGGATGTTTTGATTTGCATCAAGCACATTCAAAAATACGCTATTCTTAGCCGTCCACAGGATGACACCGGGGTAGGTAGCAAAGTCTTTCCTGATCCCAGCTCTGTTCATCTTGGCTTCTTTTAAAAACACAGCAAGCAAGGGTTACTCCAAGCGGAGTCTCCCTTTTTTCCAAAAATTGGGCCACACAGACACCCACCCCATCAGTGGCAGCACTTGGGCCCTAGTTGCAAACAGGATGTTTTGATTTGCATCAAGCACATTCAAAAATACGCTATTCTTAGCCGTCCCCAGGATGACACCGGGGTAGGTAGCAAAGTCTTTCCTGATCCCAGCTCTGTTCATCTTGGCTTCTTTTAAAAACACAGCAAGCAAGGGTTACTCCAAGCGGAGTCTCCCTTTTTTCCAAAAATTGGGCCACACAGACACCCACCCCATCAGTGGCAGCACTTGGGCCCTAGTTGCAAACAGGATGTTTTGATTTGCATCAAGCACATTCAAAAATACGCTATTCTTAGCCGTCCCCAGGATGACACCGGGGTAGGTAGCAAAGTCTTTGCTGACCCATGACTTGTTCATCTTGGCTTCTTTTAAAAACAATGTAAGCAAGGGTTACTCCAAGCGGAGTCTCCCTTTTTTCCAAAAATTGGGCCACACAGACACCCACCCCATCAGTGGCAGCACTTGGGCCCTAGTTGCAAACAGGATGTTTTGATTTGCATCAAGCACATTCAAAAATACGCTATTCTTAGCCGTCCACAGGATGACACCGGGGTAGGTAGCAAAGTCTTTCCTGATCCCAGCTCTGTTCATCTTGGCTTCTTTTAAAAACACAGCAAGCAAGGGTTACTCCAAGCGGAGTCTCCCTTTTTTCCAAAAATTGGGCCACACAGACACCCACCCCATCAGTGGCAGCACTTGGGCCCTAGTTGCAAACAGGATGTTTTGATTTGCATCAAGCACATTCAAAAATACGCTATTCTTAGCCGTCCCCAGGATGACACCGGGGTAGGTAGCAAAGTCTTTCCTGATCCCAGCTCTGTTCATCTTGGCTTCTTTTAAAAACACAGCAAGCAAGGGTTACTCCAAGCGGAGTCTCCCTTTTTTCCAAAAATTGGGCCACACAGACACCCACCCCATCAGTGGCAGCACTTGGGCCCTAGTTGCAAACAGGATGTTTTGATTTGCATCAAGCACATTCAAAAATACGCTATTCTTAGCCGTCCCCAGGATGACACCGGGGTAGGTAGCAAAGTCTTTGCTGACCCATGACTTGTTCATCTTGGCTTCTTTTAAAAACAATGTAAGCAAGGGTTACTCCAAGCGGAGTCTCCCTTTTTTCCAAAAATTGGGCCACACAGACACCCACCCCATCAGTGGCAGCACTTGGGCCCTAGTTGCAAACAGGATGTTTTGATTTGCATCAAGCACATTCAAAAATACGCTATTCTTAGCCGTCCACAGGATGACACCGGGGTAGGTAGCAAAGTCTTTCCTGATCCCAGCTCTGTTCATCTTGGCTTCTTTTAAAAACACAGCAAGCAAGGGTTACTCCAAGCGGAGTCTCCCTTTTTTCCAAAAATTGGGCCACACAGACACCCACCCCATCAGTGGCAGCACTTGGGCCCTAGTTGCAAACAGGATGTTTTGATTTGCATCAAGCACATTCAAAAATACGCTATTCTTAGCCGTCCCCAGGATGACACTGGGGTAGGTAGCAAAGTCTTTGCTGACCCATGACTTGTTCATCTTGGCTTCTTTTAAAAACAATGTAAGCAAGGGTTACTCCAAGCGGAGTCTCCCCTTTTTTCCAAAAATTGGGCCCCACACACACCCACCCATTCAGTGGCAGCAGTTGTGCCCCAGTTGTACACTTCACAGCTAGATTTGCATCAAGCACATTCAAAAATACGCCATTCTTATCCGTCCCCAGGATGACACCGGGGTAGGTAGCAAAGTCTTTCCTGATCCCAGCTCTGTTCATCTTGGCTTCTTTTAAAAACACAGCAAGCAAGGGTTACTCCAAGCGGAGTCTCCCTTTTTTCCAAAAATTGGGCCACACAGACACCCACCCCATCAGTGGCAGCACTTGGGCCCTAGTTGCAAACAGGATGTTTTGATTTGCATCAAGCACATTCAAAAATACGCTATTCTTAGCCGTCCCCAGGATGACACCGGGGTAGGTAGCAAAGTCTTTCCTGATCCCAGCTCTGTTCATCTTGGCTTCTTTTAAAAACACAGCAAGCAAGGGTTACTCCAAGCGGAGTCTCCCTTTTTTCCAAAAATTGGGCCACACAGACACCCACCCCATCAGTGGCAGCACTTGGGCCCTAGTTGCAAACAGGATGTTTTGATTTGCATCAAGCACATTCAAAAATACGCTATTCTTAGCCGTCCCCAGGATGACACCGGGGTAGGTAGCAAAGTCTTTCCTGATCCCAGCTCTGTTCATCTTGGCTTCTTTTAAAAACACAGCAAGCAAGGGTTACTCCAAGCGGAGTCTCCCTTTTTTCCAAAAATTGGGCCACACAGACACCCACCCCATCAGTGGCAGCACTTGGGCCCTAGTTGCAAACAGGATGTTTTGATTTGCATCAAGCACATTCAAAAATACGCTATTCTTAGCCGTCCCCAGGATGACACCGGGGTAGGTAGCAAAGTCTTTCCTGATCCCAGCTCTGTTCATCTTGGCTTCTTTTAAAAACACAGCAAGCAAGGGTTACTCCAAGCGGAGTCTCCCTTTTTTCCAAAAATTGGGCCACACAGACACCCACCCCATCAGTGGCAGCACTTGGGCCCTAGTTGCAAACAGGATGTTTTGATTTGCATCAAGCACATTCAAAAATACGCTATTCTTAGCCGTCCACAGGATGACACCGGGGTAGGTAGCAAAGTCTTTCCTGATCCCAGCTCTGTTCATCTTGGCTTCTTTTAAAAACACAGCAAGCAAGGGTTACTCCAAGCGGAGTCTCCCTTTTTTCCAAAAATTGGGCCACACAGACACCCACCCCATCAGTGGCAGCACTTGGGCCCTAGTTGCAAACAGGATGTTTTGATTTGCATCAAGCACATTCCAAATCCACAAGCATTTACTCTCCCCAGGATGACACAGGGGTAGTAAATTCCTTCTGGATCCATGACTTGTTCATTTTGATGAACGTCAGTCTGTCCACATTGTCACTGGACAGACGCGTGTGCTTATCTGTCAGCACACACCCAGCAGCACTGAATACACGTTCAGAGACAACGCTGGCAGCTGGACACGACAAAATCTCCAAGGCGTAAGTTGCGAGCTCTGGCCATTTTTGTAGGTTTGAAGCCCAAAAGGAGCAAGGCTCCAGTTGCACAGTCATGGCATCGATGTTCATTTGGAGATACTCCTGTATCATCCTCTCCAGCCGTTGACTATGTGTCAGACTTGTTGTCTCTGGTGGCCTTGCAAAAGAGGGTCTAAAAAAATTATGAAAAGATTCCATAAAATTGCTGTTACCGGCACCAGAAAAGGTCCTACTGGTACGGGTAGACTGTTGAAGATGACGAGACCGTCCCATGTTTGTCAAGTTACAACTGGGAGATTCACTCCCTGCACCTGCACGGTTGTTTGGTGGAAAAGCCGAGCTAAGATCTAGTAACAGCTTCTGCTGATACTCCTGCATACGTGCGTCCCTTTCTATGGCTGGAATTATGTCACAAAATTTGGACTTGTACCGGGGATCTAATAGTGTGGCAATCCAGTAGTCATCATCACTTCTAATTTTGACAATACGACTGTCATGTTGGAGGTAGTGCAACAAAAAGGCACTCATGTGTCTTGCGCAGCCATGCGGACCAAGTCCATGCTGTGTTTGTGGCATAGAGGTGCTACCCGTTCTTTCTTCCTCTGACATCTGACCCCAACCTCTTTCAACTGAAATTTGACCAAGGTCTCCCTCATCCGCTGAGTCTTCCATGTCCATGGACAGTTCGTCCTCCATTTCTTCATGTTCTCCTGCACCTTGCTCAACATTTCGCCTGCTACTATGCGCCCTTGTCGATCCCTGTCCCCCATGGTCCCATGCCTGCTGCGTTGGTGATGATGAACGTCTGGACCTTCGTGATGTTGTTGTCCCTTGCGCATATGAATCCTCCTGTAGTTCCTCCCCTTCATGTTGTCCCACCCCCTGACTCCGAATAGTGTTTAGCGTGTGCTCCAGCATGTAAATGACTGGAATCGTCATGCTGATAATGGCATTGTCAGAGCTAAACATATTCGTCGCCATGTCGAAACTGTGCAGAAGGGTGCATAGGTCCTTGATCTGAGACCACTCCATCAGGGTGATCTGCCCCACCTCTGCATCTCGTTGGCCCAGGCTATACGTCATGACGTATTGCACCAGGGCTCTGCGGTGCTGCCACAGTCGCTGTAACATGTGGAGAGTTGAATTCCAGCGTGTCGCCACATCGCATTTCAGGCGATGAACCGGCAGGCCGAAAGACTTCTGGAGCGATGCAAGTCGCTCTGCTGCGGCGCTTGAACGGCGGAAGTGAGCTGACAGTTTTCGTGCCCTGTTCAGAAGGCCATCTAGGCCGGGATAGTGTGTTAAAAATTGCTGCACGACAAGGTTCAACACGTGAGCCATACAAGGTACGTGTGTCACCTTGCCCAGGCGAAGTGCCGCACCCAGGTTTGCAGCATTGTCGCACACGGCCTTACCAGGCTGCAGTTTGAGTGGAGACAACCATTTATTAAACTCGGACCGCAAAGCTGACCACAACTCCTCAGCTGTGTGACTCTTATTACCAAGACATGTCAAGCTAAAGACCGCCTGATGCCGTTGCGCTCTGCTGCCAGCATAGTAATGAGGGGTGCGTGATTCCTTCTGCGCAGTGAGAACGCTGGTGGCCTGACCAGGCAGGCTTGGGGCGGAGGTGGAGGACCCAGATGAGGTGGAGGATGCAGAAGCAGTGGCGGAACTTGGACAGACAGAGGATTGACACACAAGTCGTGGGGACGGCAAGACTTGTGCAGCAGACCCTTCACCATCTATCACCATAGTTACCCAGTGCCCAGTCAGCGACATGTAACGTCCCTGTCCATGCTTACTGGTCCAAGTATCGGTGGTGAAATGCACCCGTTCACACACAGAGTTTCTCAAGGAAGCGGTGATGTTGTGTGCGACATGCTGGTGTAGCGCGGGCACACCTTTCTTAGAGAAGTAGTGGCGACTAGGCATCTGGTACTGGGGCACAGCGACAGACATAAGGTCTCTAAAATCCTGTGTGTCCACTAGGCGGAAAGGCAGCATTTCGGTAGCCAACAGCTTACAGAGGGATAGAGTCAACCTCTTAGCTTTGTCATGGGTCGGAGGAAGTGGCCTTTTATTTGACCACATCTGAGGGACAGAGATCTGGCTGCTGTGTGTAGACGGTGTTGAGTAGGGTGTCCCTTGAAAAATGCAGGTTTGTGAGGAAAGTGCAGGCGGAGACATGATGTTGCCTTCATCCAACGTTGGTGCTATCGATGTCTGAGAGAGCTGTACACACTCACTTGTTTCCCCTTCCAAACCAACTGACGACCTTACAAGCAAACTGCCTGTTGCGGTTACAGTGGTGGAAGTTTTGCGTGGAAAAACAGGTGTGGCAGCTGTCCCCACAGTCCTAGAAGATGAAGAGCGCGCGGATGCAGTGGAAGGGGCGGGCGGTGGATGGTTCGCTCCACTAGGCCGCATTGCAGCACGGTGAGCTTCCCACCGGGACTTATGATATTTAGTCATGTGACGATTCATGGAAGAAGTTGTCAAACTGCTGAGGTTTTGACCTCTACTAACAGAATCATGACAAATGTTACATATCACATGAGTTGGGCGATCTTTTTCGATGTGAAAAAAGGACCAGGCTAGGCAAGGCTTAGAGGCCATGCGACCTGTTGATCCACCCCGAATAATGCTCATAGGCAGAGTGGTGGCTGAGGATGCAGTTGTAGACGTGCTACCAGTGCTCCGACTCTGTCCAGGAAGGCGCAAGGTAACTTCGTCGTCGGTTGCATCCTCCTCCACCGCCTCTGTTGACCTCCTCGAGTGCCTGACTGGGGGTTGACAGTAGGTGGGATCTAGAACGTCATCATCAATTGTTGTGTTTGCACTCCCCTCCCCCTCAGACCGAGCCTCTTCTTGCCCTGACGGAATATTTAAGTTGTCATCCCAATCGGGTATCTGCGTCTCATCTTCATCAGTATGTTCCTCATTGTCTATAACCACAGGTGTTACAGTTTGTGACAAAGGGTCAACATTATGCTCAGAAACTTGGTCCTCACGGCCTGAATCTGAGTCACAAAGGTTCTGGGCATCACTGCAGACCATTTCCTGTTCTGTACTCACTGTAGCTTGGGAGCAGACCTCTGATTCCCAGGCTATAGTGTGACTGAACAGCTCTGCAGACTCAGCCATCTCAGTTCCACCATACTGTGCAGGGCTGATGGAGACTTCAGAGCTGGGAGAAAGCAAGTTTGATTGGGATGACAACTCAGAGGACTGGTGTTTTTTGGATGCGGTACTTGAAGTGGCAGAGAGGGCACTTGTTGGACCACTTGAGATCCATTCAAGCATTTTCCTTTTTTGCCCATCATCTACCTTTGTTCCTGTTGTTCGTGTCCGTAACAAAGGGAGCACATCGGATTGTCCACGGTAAGTAGTAGACATCTTACTTTTGCTGGTAGATGGTCTATCTTCAGCAGATGATAATGGAGCTTTGCCACCTTCCCCACGGACAAAACCTTTTTTGCCTTTTCCACCACGCCTCTTCCCCTTTCCACCAGCATCTGTCATTTTGCCACTCATGTTGATTGCGACAAGATTGTGGACTGAAAATGTGGTAGTAAAAATTGAGAGGTGGTGAAGATTGCAGTGGTGGTCTAGCTTTATTAACAGCAGAATAATAAAGAATAAATATCCCTGACAATGCAACTTAGTTATAATTAGTTGGAGTGTGCAACGCAGGCAGACGTGCTGCAAATGTCTTTGCACTAGTGGGACTATAGCAAAGTCCAATAGCCACGTATAGGATGCCACTAGGTACACTGAGTGTTTGCTAGTATAATGGCTTGGTTAGAATGAGTTGTAGTGTGCAACGCAGGCAGACGCGCTCTGCAAATGTCTTTGCACTAGTGGGACTATAGCAAAGTCCAATAGCCACGTATAGGATGCCACTAGGTACACTGAGTGTTTGCTAGTATAATGGCTTGGTTAGAATGAGTTGTAGTGTGCAACGCAGGCAGACGCGCTCTGCAAATGTCTTTGCACTAGTGGGACTATAGCAAAGTCCAATAGCCACGTATAGGATGCCACTAGGTACACTGAGTGTTTGCTAGTATAATGGCTTGGTTAGAATGAGTTGTAGTGTGCAACGCAGGCAGACGCGCTCTGCAAATGTCTTTGCACTAGTGGGACTATAGCAAAGTCCAATAGCCACGTATAGGATGCCACTAGGTACACTGAGTGTTTGCTAGTATAATGGCTTGGTTAGAATGAGTTGTAGTGTGCAACGCAGGCAGACGCGCTCTGCAAATGTCTTTGCACTAGTGGGACTATAGCAAAGTCCAATAGCCACGTATAGGATGCCACTAGGTACACTGAGTGTTTGCTAGTATAATGGCTTGGTTAGAATGAGTTGTAGTGTGCAACGCAGGCAGACGCGCTCTGCAAATGTCTTTGCACTAGTGGGACTATAGCAAAGTCCAATAGCCACGTATAGGATGCCACTAGGTACACTGAGTGTTTGCTAGTATAATGGCTTGGTTAGAATGAGTTGTAGTGTGCAACGCAGGCAGACGCGCTCTGCAAATGTCTTTGCACTAGTGGGACTATAGCAAAGTCCAATAGCCACGTATAGGATGCCACTAGGTACACTGAGTGTTTGCTAGTATAATGGCTTGGTTAGAATGAGTTGTAGTGTGCAACGCAGGCAGACGCGCTCTGCAAATGTCTTTGCACTAGTGGGACTATAGCAAAGTCCAATAGCCACGTATAGGATGCCACTAGGTACACTGAGTGTTTGCTAGTATAATGGCTTGGTTAGAATGAGTTGTAGTGTGCAACGCAGGCAGACGCGCTCTGCAAATGTCTTTGCACTAGTGGGACTATAGCAAAGTCCAATAGCCACGTATAGGATGCCACTAGGTACACTGAGTGTTTGCTAGTATAATGGCTTGGTTAGAATGAGTTGTAGTGTGCAACGCAGGCAGACGCGCTCTGCAAATGTCTTTGCACTAGTGGGACTATAGCAAAGTCCAATAGCCACGTATAGGATGCCACTAGGTACACTGAGTGTTTGCTAGTATAATGGCTTGGTTAGAATGAGTTGTAGTGTGCAACGCAGGCAGACGCGCTCTGCAAATGTCTTTGCACTAGTGGGACTATAGCAAAGTCCAATAGCCACGTATAGGATGCCACTAGGTACACTGAGTGTTTGCTAGTATAATGGCTTGGTTAGAATGAGTTGTAGTGTGCAACGCAGGCAGACGCGCTCTGCAAATGTCTTTGCACTAGTGGGACTATAGCAAAGTCCAATAGCCACGTATAGGATGCCACTAGGTACACTGAGTGTTTGCTAGTATAATGGCTTGGTTAGAATGAGTTGTAGTGTGCAACGCAGGCAGACGCGCTCTGCAAATGTCTTTGCACTAGTGGGACTATAGCAAAGTCCAATAGCCACGTATAGGATGCCACTAGGTACACTGAGTGTTTGCTAGTATAATGGCTTGGTTAGAATGAGTTGTAGTGTGCAACGCAGGCAGACGCGCTCTGCAAATGTCTTTGCACTAGTGGGACTATAGCAAAGTCCAATAGCCACGTATAGGATGCCACTAGGTACACTGAGTGTTTGCTAGTATAATGGCTTGGTTAGAATGAGTTGTAGTGTGCAACGCAGGCAGACGCGCTCTGCAAATGTCTTTGCACTAGTGGGACTATAGCAAAGTCCAATAGCCACGTATAGGATGCCACTAGGTACACTGAGTGTTTGCTAGTATAATGGCTTGGTTAGAATGAGTTGTAGTGTGCAACGCAGGCAGACGCGCTCTGCAAATGTCTTTGCACTAGTGGGACTATAGCAAAGTCCAATAGCCACGTATAGGATGCCACTAGGTACACTGAGTGTTTGCTAGTATAATGGCTTGGTTAGAATGAGTTGTAGTGTGCAATGCAGGCAGACGCGCTCTGCAAATGTCTTTGCACTAGTGGGACTATAGCAAAGTCCAATAGCCACGTATAGGATGCCACTAGGTACACTGAGTGTTTGCTAGTATAATGGCTTAGTTATCAGTTGGAGTGTGCAGAGGACAAGAGGGTACAGTGGCAGGATTGTGGTGCTCTGGGTAGAGGAATGGAAGACTGCCTTTCTATTCCCTCCTAATGGTGAAATGCAGGTAGGAAATCCCTGACCTGGGCTACACAGACGCTGTTGCTGTTTGCAGGACCTGTCACCTATGGCTCTCTGACCCTGCCGGTTGGAGCCCTTAAAAGGACTGCTATAAAGTGCTCTCCCTAAGCTGTCTAACGCTGTGTATGCAGCGCATACAGCTGTATCGGCTATAGGACTCAGGAAGACGGAGCTGCGACAGTGATGTCTGACACCAAAGACGCAGAAGGCAGATAATGGCGTCCGTGAAGAAAATGTCCGGTTTTATAATGCAGGGACATGTGACATGCAGATCCTATCACACATGCCGTTGCTTCTCTGGCTCAAAGTCCACTTAGCTGTGTGTGTGTCTGGGATTGGCTGACATGCTGGCCCGCCCCACAAGACGCGCGCGCTTAGGGAAGGAAGACAAGAAAAAAAAAAAAAAAAAATGGCGATCGCCATTATAGAAACAGCAGTGATCTGAAGGCACTGTTCACGCACACTATACACTGAAATGTGATAATAGTTTGATTCACAGAGTGACTTACACTATTACAGCAGAAACCAAGCTATGATTTAGCTGTTTTTTGGCTGCTAGAACCGTTCTCGAACGTTTCTAGAACTACCGAGCTTTTGCAAAAAGCTCGAGTTCTAGTTCGATCTAGAACATGCCCCAAAATCACTCGAGCCGCGAACTGGAGAACCACGAACCACGAACCGCGCTCAACTCTATTCATTACTACCTCTTGTGGTAGAGCGGTCCTTAGTATTGTCTTTGATAGGAATACAAAAGAGAGAACGTTGGCACTCAGATAAGATGAAAATAAAGTCAGTAATTTATTGTACATAATCCAAACAGACCTAACCGCAAGCACAGATGTTTTGGTCCACACTGGACCTTCGTCAGCGTGCAATAGGTGAAGTTTAGACTGGCCTCAATAGGAGCAAACACTGAGTGTAGTACGCTATATCCACCTACATTAAACAGCGGACTGGATCCTACTTGTGCACCTTAAACATAGAAGTGCCATGTTCTCTACATTTTTGGAAGGAATATTGTGTTATGGTCCAGTCCTTTGTATTGACCCCACAGGTAATTATACATATAAATGAGATCTCCTCTGAGACATCATTTTGTCTAAACAAGCCAATATGGGAGGCTTTCCATCCTTTGTATTAATCTAGTAGCTCACCTTTGAACTGACTATCTTCTTAAAATGTGGAGCCTAAAACTGGATCCCATATTCTAGATGTGGCTCTACAAGTGATTTATAGAGGTGTAACAATACAATGGGATCACGGGATCTAATCGCTCTTCTAATACACCCTAAGGCCCTGTGCACACATTGCGTTTTTACCTGCATTTTCTTTGTGTTTTTGCTGCAGAAATTTCTTGAGAAAATGGTTGTAATCTTTCTTTAGACATTTCCCAGCAAAACCAATCGGAAAAAAAATCTTGTTTGCTTTTGCAGCTCCTGCTTGACATTGAGTACTGCTGCTCAGCTTACTTGTAACAAGAATACCCAAGTCCTTCTCCTGTTCTGTAGTCCTGAGATTACTTCCATTTAATGTATACGCAGCTATAGGATTACTCCATCCTAGGTGCATTACTTTACATTTATCAACATTAAATCTCATTTGCCTAGTGTCTGCCAATTCAGTCATTTTATCCAGATCATTTTGTAACATTGTACTATCAAGGTCAGTTTTTAACCCCTTTATGACCTAGGACGTACCTGTACATCCTAGGTCATATCTGTCCCTTTAATGTGGGCTCATGCAGCAAGCCCACATTTTTCCCAGCACATGTTTGCTGATGTGATCAGCAGATATGTGCAGCTAACAGGAGCGGGTGGATCGGAGACCAGCCCTTGCCTTTTTACTAGTTATATTACGCTATCAAACTCTGACAGTGAAATCTAATGTGCTTTGGTGGGGATCTCACATTCCATACCACCATCAGCGCCCCGTGATGTGATAAGAGGCGAAAATAGGTTTTCATTGCAGCATGGGGGAGCTGATGACCCCTCTCACTGTCATGGCCCACTTCCTGTGAATGCTGGCCGAGCACCGACATTCACAGGAGATCAGCATTTCTGGTATTCAGAGTGATCCTGAAGCATCGCTCTGAACAGCAGAAATGATTGGACAGTGCAGGCTTCAAATCCCCTAAGGGAACTAGTAAAATCAATAAAAAGTTTAAAAAATAAGGCTTAAAAATTTTTTTAAAAAAACCCCTAGAAGTTAAATTACCCCCATGTGTCCCATTGAAAATAAAACAATAATAATATAAAATACACAATTGATATTGCCACATTTATAAATGCCTGATTTATCAAAATATTAAATCAATTAATCTGATCAGTAAAGGGCGTAGCGAGAAAAAATATATCAAAATGCAGAATTCTAGGGAGTTTGTTACTGCAACATTGCATTAAAATGCAATTACAGGTGATGAAAATGTGCCGCCCCCACGTCCGTAGCATCCGGGCTTCTCGGACTTGGATCCGCAGTGGCTCGAGGGATTTCCGGACCCGGGAATCGCGCGGACACTCAAATAAAAAGGGGACGTATTTGCATGGGGATTGCTGTAGATACTTTGTGACACCACCCACGGTGTGTGGTAAGATATGGTACCACCACTGCTGTTGGGGAGAACCCGGGGGAGATGGGATAGCATCTGGATGTTAACCACTCCGTGGTAGGGATGGATGCCCCGGGGCTCAATGTCCAGAACACAGGGATTGATATAAGCCGGAGGTGGCGCGCCGGGCCGGACCGGGGAATATTGGTGTACTCACGGTAGAAGAATTACACACGAGTCTGTTGGTAAACCAAGGTGTCAGTGGCCGGCTGCCGCGTCCGGGTGTACTCAGGTCCCACACCCAGCTGGTGTACGGTGTCCCTTCCTCCGGCACTCTGTATTTTCTCACTTTTGGACGACTCCGTCTGGAATGGGGAAGTCCACTCCTCCTGGTGTATTTTGGTTGGGAGACATGCCCGCGAAAACTGACCCTTGGGATTTCAGTGGGTGTATGCGGATACCTTATCCCCCGTGGTGGGCTGCCATTTCGCTCTATCTGGGCTAAACTTCTGGAGCTAGGCCTGAAAGCTGATCCCGGCCTGGTGAATTAGAGAAAGGGCTTGCAACCGTGTTCTAACTAGGGTCCAGGTACCCCGCCTGTGCACGGTTTCCAGACCGGATCTCCGCTGTCGGTACCGGCGGGCTCCAACCCTGTCCCGGTCCACACTGGATCTCCCGCGGCTGTATTTCCTTCGCCTTTGGACATGATCCACTGCTTGCCACCTACCCAGCAGACCAGGGCCACTACCCTGTCTACTCTCTACTAGGCTCAGCTTGTCCCTGACAGTCTGTCACTGTCACTCCTCTCCACACGACCTCCAACTTCAAACTCCAAACTGATCTGAACTCCTCTCTTCTGGTCTGTTCCCGCCCCCGGATCCTCAAGACCCCTAGGTGGGCATTCCCAATCCGCCTGGTCCTGCCCACTGGTGTGCCCTTCTTACCCTGGGGGGGTTGACTAGGATTTTGTGGCTGATAGAACCTTGTGTGGGAAGATGTTATGTAGGGTGTAATGTACCTCGGTGACAACCTGGCGGCGCCAGGGCGTCACAAAAACATCACATTCACACACAAATGCTATATTTAAAAATGTCAGCTCAAGTTACAAAAAATAAGTGTTTACATAGCTCCAGATCCCAAATATTGAGAATACTACAGGTCTTGGAAAATGGCAACAAATCACAATACTTTTCTTTTGCACATTTCTGGATTTTTTTCACCACTTAGCTAAAAGCAAAACTATATGTGTTTGGTATCTACAAACTTTTACTGACCTAGAGAATCATATTGGCAGATTAGTTTTACCATGTAGTGAACATTTTAAATTAAAAAAAAGAATGCAATCATGCAATTGCACTTTTTTTTTTGCGATTTCACCACACTTGGAATTTTTTCCTGTTTTCCAATACAATATGTGGCAGAATGAATGAACAGTACAACCTGTCCTGGAAACAACAAGCCCTCATATGGCTCAACTGACAGAAAAATAAAAAAGTTGTCTCTTAGAAAAGAAGAGGAAAAAACAAAAATTAAAAATGGAAAATCGTCAGGGAGTGAAGGCGTTAATATGCTACATAGTTTAATGTCCTCAGTAAAGGTTAACACTTTACTATACATCCAATCCACAAGGTTATTCTTAAAAAAATCGGCACAGCACAGATCCTTGCGGTATACTATTTAGAGAAAGTACCTATTACAATGATTCTTTGCTTCTTGTCTTTTAGCCAATTTCTTACCCATCTGCATATGGCTTTCCCTAGTCCTTGCTTCTGGAGCTTTAGTATAAGGCTATTATTTGGTACAGTATCAAATGCCTTTGCAAAGTCCAGATAAATCAAATCAGCTGCATTACCAATATCCAGATTTACACTTACCTCCTCCTACAAACTCAACATGTTGGTTAGACACAACTGATCTTTTGTAAATCCATGCTGGATGTCAGTTTTTATATTGTTCTCTGCAATATTTCATTTCTTAACATGCACTCAAACACTTTAAACACTACTGATGTCAGACTTACCAAACAGTAGTTGCCTGGATCCAATTCAAATCTTTTTTTAATTCTTTGTACTTGACGCTGAGACACATTAAGGCTATGTATGCACGTAGCGTTCTGTCCCTGCAGAAATTTCTGCAGCGATTTGAACAGCACACGTGCGCTTCAAATCGCTGCAGAAAGAGTCTGTAATGAAAGAAAAAAAAGCCAATTTCATGCGCTCTGCATGTAGCCCCTCCCATAGACAGAGCGGGGGATGCATGCAGAGCGCAAGAAAGAAGTGACATGTCACTCCTTAGAACGCGAGCTTCGGGCAGCAGCCGAAGCGCTGTGCTCTAATACGCCACGTGCGCACGTCTCCTGCATAATCTTCATAGATTATGCTGGGGACGCAGGATGCATGCAATTACGCTGCGGTGCAGATCGCAGCGTATCTGCATGCAAATATGCAACGTGCGTACATAGCCTAAAGGTTCCAGCTACCTCTGCAGTGGATCTGGTCTTCTGCCTCTTGTTAATCAAGGCTTTGGTCGCAGAGTGGATTTTTGGCATGTTGTTAGAGGTCAAGTTGCAGGTTAACTGAAGATCTGGGGTGTTGGGTTTCTTTTTATACACACACCCACTAATTAATCGATCATTTAGTGAGCTCAGGTGAGGATGTAAACTAGGATTGGGTGCATTATATGACAAGGTGACAAAACTTTTGTCTTGCCAAAATCTGACCTTTCTGTGTTCATTAAATGATGAATATTTCAGCTTTGCAGCAACTTTATTTTCATAACCTAAACCAAATTTGGGAGGGTTTCAGCTTTCAAAAGAGTAATTTATGAAACCAATGGATGAATTTAAAGTCAGGTTATAAGCTTTTATTTACATAACATGGATATGCGACAGAACTTCTGTTAGGGACTGTAGTACTTACATATACAGTATGTGATTGATTATAATTATTGTCCCTATTAATCTTCACTGCCTCCTGACCTATCTAGGTAAGTTGCAGTCTATATACAATTTTTATCAATTTATGTGTCTTTTTTGGGCTTTATCTTTTAATCTTATTTATTAAAAGTTAATTTTTAACAGGGTTTTTGGGTGTTTTTGAGGTTTAAAAAGCACCAACCCTGTTACAAGAGAGTGTAAGAAGATTACATACAGTGGTCTGTCAATTACTGAGCTCAAATCCCACAAACTCTGTGGATTAATGCCATCTGGCCCAGCAGATTTGTTAGGTGCACTTCTTCTTGTGCTAAATGAGTTGTATCAATTGGCAAATTTTGGCTTTTTGCCTTGTTGAACAAAGTACAGAGATGGAGAAAAACCACTCACCACTGCAGAGACAAGCCTGTATGAATCCCCAGGTAAATCCTATAGTCCAGCACGGATCACGGCAGCAAGCCTAATAGACAATGAAATAGAGTAATGGAAAAGATCCAGCTGGACTCCAACGGATAAATAAAAAATACTTCTTTATTTCGTCTTGATTAAAAGATATCCAATATACATGTAATGACTCCGGCTCGTACTCACTGATAGATGGCAGATGAATACCACGTATGACCTGAAGAAGGCGTCCCACCGAAACGCGTAGTGTGGTATTCATCTGCCATCTATCAGTGTGTACGAGCCGGTGGGGATGGAAGAGCCTGATGGTGTGGACCTCAAAGGATGGGAAAGAGAGTGATGGAGCTGAGGGAATGACCTGGAAAGTACACTGTGGGGACAGGAGTAAGTAACCCCTTAAATAACAACACAAAAAACCCCTAAAAGTTCAAATCACTCCCCTTTCGCCCCATTGCAAATTAAAATAAGATAAAAATAATATAAATAGATATAAAGAGATAAAATAAATTAATCTGATTGGCAAACGGTGTAGTGGCAAAAAAAATGTAAATGCCAAAATGACGTTTTTTAGTCACCACAAATTTTGCACAAAATGCAATAACAGACGATCAAAAGGCAGTATGTGCACAAAAATGGTACCATTAAAAATGTCAGCTTGAGATGTAAAAACATAATCCAAAGAGTCACAGATTCCAAAAAATGAGAACCCTACGGGTAGCGGAATATGGCGCCAAAAAAAACGCCTTTTTTTGGACAAACTTCTAATTTTTTTAACCCTTTAGATCAGAGGAAAAGTAAACCTACACATGTTTGATATCTACGAACTTGCACTGACCTGAGGCATCACACTGACACATCGGTTTTACCACATAGTGAACACCATGAATAAAATATCCCAAAAACAATCATGCAATCACACTTTTATTTGCAATTTTTCCGCACTTGGATTTGGTTTGCCGTTTTTCAGTACACTATATGGTAAAACTCATGATGTCATTTAAAATTACAACTCGTCTCACAAAAAACAAGCCCTCATATAGCAGGATTGAAGGAAAAATAAAAAGATTACTGCTCTTGGAAGAAGGGCAACAAAAAAAAACAAACTAAAATGGAAAATCGCACAGGGTTCAAGGGGTTAATTCTCTTGAATTTTAAGTAAGAACTTGCAGCTTTTAGCACAAGCAAAAGATTATATATCCAATTGAATGGGAAAATAGTTAAAATCCCACATAATAAGGATCCGATTATTGTTATTATTAGCTGCCTTTTTAATTTATTGCAGCATTTCACCTTCTACCTGTTCAGCTATATTAGCTATATTAGGAGTCTTATAGCAAACACTAATTACCAGCTTTCCATTATTGCCATCCCCATGTATATTAGTTACCCATACGGATTCTACATTGTCGTAACTCCCCCAAATTTGGTCATTGGGAACAGGTCTTAAATAAGTTAAGTTTAATGAAAATATACATTTAAATGACAAGATGTCCTCTTTTTTTGCCAATTCTTTACTTGTCTGAATGCGCTATAACTATGAAATCTAAATATTTAACAGCATTATTATCTTTGCCCCATTGTTTCTGAAGAACATGTTCATGCTGATTATATTTCAATGTTAAATTTCCCAAGGAATGGAAATTTTCAAACAGTGCTGCTAAGGAAACTTAATTTATCTATTTGAAAATGCATATGATTTCCTTTGATGTACTTGCTCCACTAGTAAACCAAAGGTGCAGCAGATAACAATCCCTGACTTTGATGCCAATCACTTTCTTTTAGGCCTCCGTCACACATCCATGCCACTGGTACGTGTTTGGTACGTTTTTGCACGTACCGGCGGCACGGAGACACGTACACCAATGATACCCTATGGTAGCAGGCACACACGTAAAACCACACGGAACGTGTGTCCGTGTTCGTTTGCATGTGTGTGCGTTTTCCAACATGCTGACATGTCCGTTTTTCTCCGGCATCACAGGTGTCACACGGCCCGCACCCGTACCACACGGATGTAGTGTGGATGCGGTCCCGTGTGACACACGCCGGAGAAAACTCATGTGTCAGAGAAAAAAATAACAAATCTTAACTCACCTTCTCCAGCCCTCCTGTCTCTGCCGCTGCTGCCACTTACTGCCGACCGCCGCTCATTATACTCATTTCATATTCACTTCACTGCGGCTTGAAGCAGCAGCAGCAGGGAGTCGGCAGGGATAGAGACCGAAGATCAGTACCCTGGACAGCAGGAAGGACCACGTGAGTATGCAAATTACCAGTTCTCCGTGTGTTATCGCGGATAGCACACGGAAAACACATGTGGCCCGCACGTATTGGAGACACGTACTTACCTACATGCAACATGCAGGGAAAATACGTGTCTCGCGGCACGTGCATGATTTTCACGTGAGTGTGGCAGAGGCCTTAGAACTACTTGGGAACCACCAACAATCAATAAGGCCTTATTGATGTTATTCCCAGTTTGAGCAATGACAACTACAAAGTTTACACTTAATTTAGAAATGGAAATGCGTATGTATAACTGGCAGATAATCCACTGGTATAATTTCTTCTGTGGGGCCCAGAAAGTACACCTCGAGGCTGATAACATTGAATTACTTCTATTGACACAATACTATTGTTTTATGTATGTATATATATATATATATATATATATATATACAGTATATATCTATATATATAATTGCCTTATTTTGTCTGTCTGTCTGTCTGTCTTGCTCCAAAATTGTGTCCTTACGGTAACAAACAGCGGATTGGCCGCTGGGCTCGCCATGGCCCCGCCCCCCACACGGATTGGCCGCTTGCCTCGCCTTGGCTCCGCCCCCTTGCACGGATTGGCCTCTCGCCCCGGCCCCCTGCACACACTGGTAACTCGGCCACGCCCCGCCCCCCTCACGCATTGCATGCTCGCTCTGGCCCTGCCCCCCCGCACGCATTCCCCGAACCGACTCCCAGGTGAGTGCTGTACCCCCGGGAGCCCACATCAGCGTACGCCGGCGTACGCTGGTGTGGGCTCCCATGCGAGCGGGGGCGGGGTACGCTGGTAACCATGTAATATTGTAGCATGGTTACCAGCGTACACCAGGTCCCAGGTGAGCGCATAAAGGTCCTGCAGCGGCGGAACACACAAACACGCACACACATAAGAACAGACAAACACACACACACATCAGATCACACTCACTCTCACACACACCTCACACACACATCAGATCGCATCCACACACTCACAACATCCCGTGATATCGCTTGCTTCTCGGCGGCGATTCTCTGCATGCAGTGATCTTCCAGGACCTGCCGGAGGATCACATGGCCGGAAGCATGTGGTATCTCCGGATGTTGTGATTGTGTGAGCGCTGTGCGATATCGTCAGTGTGTGTGTGCGTGTATGCGATCGGATGTGTGTGAATGTGTTCTGATGTGTGGTGTGTGTGCGTGTATGCGATCGGATGTGTGTGAGTGTGTTCTGATGTGTGAGTGTGTGTGTGCGTGTATGCGATCGGATGTGTGTGAGTGTATTCTGATGTGTGAGTGTGTGTGTGTGAGTGTATGCGATCGGATCTGTGAGTGTCGGCAGAGGAGCACGTCATGCAGCACAGCTGCTGGGACCGGCCACCGGTGGGCACAGGGAGAAGTGGGGTGTGTGTGTGAGTGTATGCGATCAGATGTGTGCGTGTTTACTGTCTGATGTGTGGCTGTAAAGCACGATGGGGAATGCGCAGCATGGGGGATGGAGCACAATGGGGAGAGCGCAGCATGGGGGATAGAGCACGATGGGGAGTGCACAGCACGGAGCACGATGGGGAGTGCGCAGCATGGAGGATGGAGCACGATGGGGAGTGCGCAGCATGGGGGATGGAGCATGATGGGGAGTGCACAGCATGGGGGATGGAGCCCGATGGGGGTGCTCAGCATGGGGATGGAGCACGATGGGGAGTGCGCAGCATGGTGGATGGAGCACGATGGGGAGTGCGCAGCATGGGGGATAGAGCACGATGTGGAGTGCACAGTATGGGGGATAGAGCACGATGGGGAGTGCGCAGCATGGGGGATGGAGCATGATCGGGAATGCGCAGCATGGTGGATGGAGCACGATGGGGAGTGCGCAGCATGGGGGATGGAGCACGATGGGGAGTGCACAGCATGGGGGATGGAGCATGATGGGGGTGCGCAGCATGGGGGATGGAGCACGATGGGGGGTGCGCAGCATAGGGGATGGAGCACGTTTGGGAGTGCGCAGCATGGGGGACGGAGCACGATGGGGAGTGCGCAGCATGGGGCATGGAGCACGATGGGGAGTGCGCAGCATGGGGGATGGAGCACGTTTGGGAGTGCGCAGCATGGTGGATGGAGCACGATGGGGAATGCGCAGCAAGGGGGATGGAGCACGATGGGGAGTGCGCAGCATGGGGGATGGAGCACGATGGGGAGTGCGCAGCATGGGGGATGGAGCACGATGGGGAGTGCGCAGCATGGGGGATGGAGCACAATGGGGGGTGCGCAGCATGGGGGATGGAGCACAATGGGGAGTGCGCAGCATGGGGGATGGAGCATGATGGGGGGTGCGCAGCATGGGGGATGGAGCACGATGGGGGGTGCGCAGCATGGGGGATGGAGCACGATGGGGAGTGCGCAGCATGGGGGATGGAGCACGATGGGGGGTGCGCAGCATGGGGGATGGAGCACGATGGGGGGTGCGCAGCATGGAGGATGGAGCACGATGGAGGGTGCACACCTCCCCCCAAAACACACACACACACCGCCACACACGCACTGCACAACACACCACACACACACTGGGAACCACAAACACTGCCCTACACAGACACCCACACACACAGACAACGCCACACACACACAACAACCAACACACAAACACCGCGGCACAAACAAATATACGCACATACCGCACAACACACACATTGCACAAAACATACCTCCCCCAAAACACACAGACACACCCCACACCCACACAAACCGTGCAACACACACACACAACGCTACAGACACACAGCGCTCTACAAACATCGCAACACACAAACAACACCGCTCTCACCCCCCGCCACACCCAGACAACACCTAGAACATGTACAGCGCCCTACACAAACACTTGGTAACTACACACAACAACATCTATATATATATAACAAAAATCATACATTAACTTCACAATACGTAAATTCTAGAATACCCGATGCGTAGAATCGGGCCACCTTCTAGTATATATATATATATATATATATATATATATATATATATAATGTTTTCAGATAATGTATTTTAATTTATTTAGTATTTACACATAGAGCTAAATTTCTATTAGTAGATGAGTTGTCTTGTATTTAGGCTGATTACATAGAAACTGTAGTAAAAATCAAAATTCATTAGGAGCATTTATTAGACCTGATCTCTAAGATTCACAATATAAGATAAGCGAATGTTATAGAGTTATAACCAAACACAATTATACTAGGAGTATTAGTGCAGAAAACCAAACAAAAAAGTAAACTCCTAAAATAGATATTTATTAAGAAAAATATTAAAAATGCTCAAAAATACAGAGCATAATAACTCATATTATCAAAGGTCATTAACTGGTCACGTGAAGTGTGTGGGAGGACAGGAAGGGTACAACCCAGCATGTGAGACAAAAGGGCATTAGTTATCTCAACAGTTATAGGTGAGCCCTAAGTGGTAAAGCTCAAAATCTTTAAGGTTGGACGAGTGAGTAGCCTATTGTCCTTAGGGATATATAGGGGATGGTCTCTCCCTCCCTATTAGCTACCTACCAGCGGAGGTGCACCTTAAGGTATTGGGTACCCCCCGCTCCTCGTCGGCTGTCCCTGAGCTGTCCCTTTGACCCGTAAGTCGCAAGAAAACCCACCACCAAGAATGGAAGTGCAAAATAGTCAATAGGTCATGATAATGATAACATGTGGTTACCTAAAAAGGTTGGTAACCCTGATGCAGATTACCCTTAAATGAGGAAAGAAAAAGCAAGATATACTACTGTAAAATATATATTTGCATCCAATTTGGGAATCCATACATAGTTCTTTTAGTATGCTTCTCATGCAATAGTAGCCAAAACCCACTGTACACATATAGGTTTATGCACAGTTACAGAAAGATAATGTAAGGTACCAATATACCGATGATGTATAGAAATAACAAATAATCCCAGCAGGGAACTTATCTACTGGGGTCACTGATATCAATCCAAAGCCCGACGCGTTTCCCCCCTATATTTTAATAATAGGGGTTCATCAGGGGAAGAAGAAAAGTCGCAAACATAAGCACTTTATTAGAGATCTGGAGGATTTTAAGCAGAAAAGAGCTTTCAGTATTACGGAAAGGGTAGAGAATATTTCCTCCTCTGATCTTTCTGACTCAGAAAGTAGATCTAGAGAGAGAAACGTCACAAGAGGCAGGGGTGGTACTTACTCCACCGGACGGGGTGGGACTAGAGGATGTGGTACTCCAGGGGACAGACCCCATTATGGAAATCAAGACTTACCAAGGGGGGGACAGACCTCATTTCTGGAATCGCCTATTTCCTCTGTACCGTCATCTTCATCTGCACAACAGAACAATTTTTTAGGCACAAGGGACCCCTACCCAGTGCGGAAAAGATACAACAGAAAACCAAAGAAATGGTAATTAGGGGTCAGATGGAAGGCCAGCAGATTGTTAATCTTTCTAGCTACAGGCTAACTGCTATGGAGGAAAGAGTCTTGAGCTATGGATTATCCTTTGTCCTGACTACACGGTTTGACGCGTTTGTTTGGGTCAAGGATCTCGAATTATTTTTGAGAAAGCTCCGTTGGAGGAAACATTTTAGACACAATGACCTTGACGAATGTCATAGATTGGGGATTCCCCTTAACATCCTTCCAGACGTTAGACTTCTGGCTGGCTTGGCAGAAACTGACAGTAGCTATACTGGCAAGGGCCCGTTTACCAGTTTAAGACCAAAAAATAGGAAGATGCCACCGCCAACTGAATGCACTAGCATTGACATTTTCTCTACACTGGTAACTAAGGAAATTCATAAGATCAATCCGGGCTTTAATAGTATCAGAAACAATCTTACACAAACTGAGAGAGAAGCATTATCAACACTTGATGCAAATCAGTCCATAACGATAAAGCCCTCCGATAAAGGGGGCAACATTGTTATTTTGGATACAGAAAGATACCGTCGCCTGTGCCTTCAGCTACTATCAGATACGAATACCTATGCTGTCTTGCCTGCAGATCCGACCTCCAAATTCAAGGCTACCCTGCTTGAGATTGTACATGAGGGTTTTGAGAAGGGACTTATATCTAAGGATGAGATGGACTTCCTTGTCCCTAAGGAGTTTATGATTGCTACCTTTTACTCTACCCCTAAGATCCACAAGAGCCTTGACCCTCTTAAGGGTCGCCCTATAGTGTCAGGCATTGACGCTATGGGGCAAAATCCTAGTATCTATCTGGACAAGGTCCTTAGGAATTTTGTTAACACACAGCCATCCTTTATAAGGGACACATCAGATCTCCTAAGTAAACTTGACGGTATACAGGTGGATGATGATACGATCCTTACATCCATTGATGTCGAGCAGCTTTACAGTTGCATACCGCATGAGACTGGTGTACTGGCTGTCAGCTATTATTTGGAGACGAGGGGCATACAATATAGGGAGCACAACTCCTTTATCCTCAAGCTCCTCATGTATATATTGACTCATAACTACTTCATCTTCCATAACAAATTCTACCACCAGCTCAGGGGTACTGCAATGGGGAGCCCCTGTGCTCCCACATATGCAAACATGTACCTGGGCTGGTGGGAGGATGTTGTGGTGTTTGGGGACGAGGATGTCATCTGGAACCCCCAGATATTATTCTGGGGGCGTTACATTGATGACATCCTCATCCTCTGGAAAGGGGCAGCTAACTCTTTCCTTGATTTTGTGGCACACCTTAATGACAATAACCTCGGACTTAGGTTTACATGTGAGGTGGGAGGTGACAGATTGCCCTTCCTTGATATCCTCCTTACAAAAAATAGGGATGGCACTCTGGGTACTACGATCTACCGCAAGCCGACAGCGACTAATAGCCTGCTAAGGTGGGAAAGCTATCACCCTGCTGCCCTACGGAGGGGTATCCCTAAAGGGCAGTTCCTCCGTCTCAGGAGAAACTGCTCGTCCCTTCATGACTTCCAACAAAAATCTGGGAGACTAGGGAACTATTTTAGGGATAGAGGATACCCTGATTCTGTCATCAGATCGGCGTATGAGTCTGCTCGGGACCAAAGGAGAACTACACTATTAGTCACTAAACCTAAACGTGAACAGGAACAAATCACCAGATTGATCGGGTCATATGATGATCAAAATACCAAGATCATGCATATCTTGAGAAAGCATTGGGGGATTTTAACATCTGACCCCGATCTGAGTGATTTTATTACCCCCTACCCCAGCGTCACTTACAGGAGAGGTAAAACGATCAAAGACCATCTGGTACACAGCCTTTTTGTGCCAGAAAAATTACCTGGCACATGGCTTGATAGAAAACCATGTGGCACCTTTAAATGTGGTTCTTGTAAATTTTGCGCAAAATTTTGTAGATTTTGAGCTTTACCACTTAGGGCTCACCTATAACTGTTGAGATAACTAATGCCCTTTTGTCTCACATGCTGGGTTGTACCCTTCCTGTCCTCCCACACACTTCACGTGACCAGTTAATGACCTTTGATAATATAAGAGTTATTATGCTCTGTATTTTTGAGCATTTTTAATATTTTTCTTAATAAATATCTATTTTAGGAGTTTACTTTTTTGTTTGGTTTTCCGAATGTTATAGAGGGCAGAATGGCACAGTCTACAAGATATTGTCCCATCTGGGACATTGATGGAGGCGAGTTTGTTTCATTTGTATAGGAGTTCCAAAAATTGTCATGTTGCAATTTCCCTTTGATGTTTTGAATCTCATTTCTGGAGACCAGAAGTTGGACCGGCATCTTTACAACATTTATAGAATATCCTGTGGAAATGCACAAATATAGCTCATAGGAAAAACCCTTTACCATGCAATGTTATATATAACCAATTTTCCTGGAAAAACTAGATAGAAAGCTTTAACAAAGCCTTACAAAGCTTGATGTATATCCACCAGTAGCATATTAATTCTGTTTTGCTTCCCATAGACTAACAACCTGCTAAAGTATTCCAAATTTAATAAACAGAATAAAGCATCCAATCTACTTCATTTATTTTCTGTGCCTTGGATAAAGATGACAAAGTAGGAATTAGTGAATATATTAAATTACTTTGGGAGAAAAGGGTTGATTAAGTAACAATATACAATACTAAGTTATCATTTTTCATGTTAAAATATGGAATCAAATCAACAAGTAATACTGCTTATTATCTTTCATATCACTGCATGACCAATAAACATTACAACGATTACCCAGAGGAAAGACACAGAAAATCAGAGTCTTTTGTCCCCGGCATTTCTTGGTTAGTAGTATGACTGTGGAATGAATTATAGGCCAATTTCCATGTTAATTGTGAATATGCCAAGCATATTACTGAATGCTTAGCCTTGCACACAAGCCTATTTTAATAAATTATGTGTCAGCTCATTTACTTGTATGTGTATGGTATGTAATAAGTGTATGTATATTTAGATTTAAATCCTTATAGAAAGATAATATACAATTAGGAGAGGCTTGTAAGGTCTAATTGAAAAATTGTAACATTCTTACTACTCAGCATTTGTGTCATGTTTGTTAAGGGTAAAGCCGTCAGCCCAACACTGATTTCTTCAGTCTTAAGATTGCTCATACTGCATATAGCACATCAGCACCCATGTCCTGTTCTGTTTCAGCCTTAAGACTGTGGTTCATTATTATTACCAGAAATATTTATAATGGAAAATTGCACATTTGTTGGATGAAAACAAAGGAGGAAAGGCAGCTCACCATCAATTCCAAAGGATCCCCAGATGTCCAGATTACAATGGCTGAGAAGAAGGTTAGAGTCAGCTCAACTATAATACTCGTAGGTGTTCAGGAGAAAAATAAAGTCCAGAAAATACAACAAAAGCTCCGGCACACTCAATGAAGATATGAGAAGAGAAAGATGCTCCAAAGATGGATATTTTATTTGTGCGTAGGCATATGAAGGATTAGTCCAATGTTTCAAGTCTACATTGGGTCTTTTTCAAGGACAAATAGTGTATGAGAATTACAAAGTAATGCATCGCTTAGCAACAAACAATTGTGACACATTACTTTGTAATTCTCAGATTATTTTTCCTTGAAAAAGACCCAATGTATGGTCAATGTTACGGGGGGCTGTCTGATAATAACCGAAAGGAGTATCAGACAGTCAGGGTCCACCGTGCAAAGACTTTGCTGCAGACTATGGCAGAGTGCAATACCTCTGTTAACTCACAGAAGGATATAATAAGTAAGTAAAGCAATTCCTCCCTTACTTGGAGGGTGTGTGGAATGATCTCTGTTAATAATCACAGAGACAAAGGCAATGTGTGCGAAATGGCACCTACCTAGGTCCGCTCTTCTAGTGGTGCAAAAGAGACGAACAGCAGCGTAAGCCGCACAAAGCTCCTACCTGCGTTCGCTCCACTAGTGTGCGAGGACACGAGCCACTAGATATGGCACCTGCCTAGGTCCGCTCTTCTAGTGGTGCAAAAGAGACGAACAGCAGCGTAAGCCGCACAAAGCTCCTACCTCTGTTCGCTGCCCTAGTGTGCGAGGATACGAACAACTGCCAGACGCAGTATAAGGAACGTTACCCTAGCGGCAACGTCCACCTACGAGTAGAATCACAAGGCCCAGCCAGACCATGTGCCTCAGGCACCTGCCTATGTCCGCTCCCCTAAGAGGTAAGGATACGGACAGCAGCCGAAGCTGTAAGGTATAAGAACGCTACCCTGCCGGTAGCGCTCACCTAGCATAGACAGAGGAATGCCTAGAGGAATGCGCACAGAGCGTCTACTCATATGCATGAACCAAGAGGACTGAGCACCATGCGGCATGTGTCAGGGTCTTATATAGACTCTGTGCCTCATCCAAGATGGAGGACACCAGAGCCAATCCGCTGCCAGAACGACAGGAGTGACGTCATGCTGGCCTATCACCGAGCAAGACGTCACAAGCACATGACCAGCGACCAATCGGCATAGAAGGTGTCAGAGACATGTGACCTCGTGTCAGCGATGATGTCACCCGCACATGTGCAATGGCTCCAAGATTGGACTTAGTCTCCGGCGCTCGCACATGTGCAGTAGCAAGAAATCTGGACTTAGTCTCCAGCGCTCGCACATGTGCAGTAGCAAGAAATCTGGACTTAGTCTCCAGCGCTCGCACATGTGCAGTAGCAAGAAATCTGGACTTAGTCTCCAGCGCTCGCACATGTGCAGTAGCAAGAAATCTGGACATAGTCTCCAGTGCTCGCAGCAACCGTAACAGTCAAAACGTTGGATTAAACCTTCATATGCCTACGCACAAATAAAATATACATCTTTGGAGCATCATTCTCTTCCTATATCTTCAATGAGTGTGCCGCAGCTTTTGTTGTATATTCCAGATCACAATGGCTGGCGTCCACTCCATCAATACAGAAAATGGATGAATAAATCCGGCATAATGATTTAATAAAGGAATAATTTTATGAAGAATGAATGACGAACCTACTCATCCAATTTTTACATTTGTCAGATGTCTATCTTGAAATAATGAATCGTCTGATTGTTTTTTGCTTTAGGTCTGGCTCTCCTTAAAGTCAGAAGTAGAGGGAGGAAGGACCCAGCACCAATTCCAATGTAATTAAATCCAAAAACTTTATTAGGTCATTTAAAAACTATATTTCAAAAAGTTCCATGATGAACGCCAAAGCATAGGGGCTTGACGCGTTTCAGACTAGATAAATAAAAACACAGTCCTTAATCATAAGGCTTATAATTAAGGGCTGTGTTTTTATTTATCTAGTCCGATAAATGGGAAAAAAAAAGTTTAAAATTGATCTCTCTATATAAAAAAAAAATTTCAAATGCCACAATATAGGTCAATGTCTCACCCATTCATGGTGTAAATTGAACAAACCACAAATAATAAAGGTGTTGTCCAGCACTGACATATTAATGAACTGAACGTAGTCAGATAGGGGGGGAATCTAACAGCCGGCACCACCACACAAAAGCTTTTAACTAAATGTAAACCGTGTAGATTCTTTTGTACTGCAGCTCGGCTTCTATTTACTTCACCGTGAGCTGAGCTACAATACCTGGAATCCGCTATAGCATAGTGCATGTGACTTTGCTGTTTAGCTTTGTATACTGTTTGCATCATCCCACCTTTAAAGCTGATAACTGTCCGGGTCAGCTTGCCAGATATCAACTGAAATTAATAACTGTAGATGGTCAAATTGGTCTGTGTAGAGTAAAATTTTTGTTGAATTTGCAAAAATGTGCAAGTCCTTGTGAATTCAAAAAGTTTACAATTCAATTCACCCACCCCAAAAAAATAATGGCCAATGCCATTTCAAAAAAGGCTGAAGCCACAAATTGAGCAGGGATTTTACACTTGCACCCTTTAGTACCTTTCATGTGGCACAATAGGTTGTGTTTTACCTTGTTTAACATTATAAATAATTAAAAAAAAAGTCCTGGGCTCTGCCCTTTTGTTGATGACCAACCAAGGTAAAGCAGACAGCTACAGGCTGGTATTATGAGGCTAGGAAAATCAATGGATATTGACCCCTTCCTAGCCTAAAAATATCAACCTGGAGTTGCCCCAGAATTGGAGCATCACAATACATGCGCCGATTCTGAGGCTTTGCCCGGCTATTCACGATTGCCCAGATAGGGTGGTAGAGCTGATATCAAACCCCCAAAATATTACCCAGATTACACAGGGAAGAGCCAGGTAAAGTGCCAGAATTGGCACATCTAAAGGGATGCTCTAATTATGTGGCAGCTGAAGGCTGGTATTAGTCCGTGTGAAAAAGACCTCGCCTCACCTCGCGTAGGTGCTCTGGAGAAAACAGTCAATAATAAAGTGGGGTAACTCCGGCACACTACTATTTCCCATAAAGATCATGGAGACATAGAAAATTGAAGAAAAATCTTTTTTCTTTATTTTTGCTCGTGAAAAAGGTGAAAAGGTGAAACAGTGCTATACAAAAGTCCGCCACGACGTTTCGGCCACTTGGCCTTCCTCAGGTCGGACAAGCTTATATTAGAATTTAGTGTGGTATAGACGGGAGCATCAACTGAGATTATAATGTTGGTAATAGGTCACTCTATGACTCCAATGGTTAAGGAAAAGGTCCAGGAGAAATGTGGGAGTCCGGGCGAACTAGCGGCATATGTCAGAGGTGCTGGGGAGCTGTACCGTGCGTCCTGTGGCGTGCGGACTTTTGTATAGCACTGTTTCACCTTTTCACCTTTTTCACGAGCAAAAATAAAGAAAAAAGATTTTTCTTCAATTTTCTATGTCTCCATGATCTTTATGGGAAATAGTAGTGTGCCGGAGTTACCCCACTTTATTATTGAAGGCTGGTATTAGGCTGGGAAGAGGTCAATATCCATGTACTTTCCCAGCCTGATAATATCAGCTCCCAGATGTCTGCTTTAGATTGGCTGGTTATTAAAAATAAGGGGGATCCCATGTCTTTTTTTTATTTTTATTTTTTTTCATTTAGTTCCCAGCAGAAACTCTGTGCTAGAATGCTGCATCCTGCCGACTACACCAAAATGTAAAGAGATGGGATCAAAATGCAGCACACAGAGAAGGAGGAACAGTAGTAACTCAATTTATTGATTTTCCAACAGGGATAGGGAAACAGAAGACAAGGGAAGGTTATCACAAGAGAAAAATAGTTCAATTTCTGGGTACACTAGAAATTAATAACACAGTAGCTCATATAACTCACCCTAACAGGGGCAAGAGATAAACATATTAATCCTCATGGGAAACAGTATAGAAATGTCAGTGCCTCTGTCCGTAGTCTCCAGACCCTACACTTTCCATCTCTATGGGTTACGGTCACTGAATCACACAGTACGCTATGCTCCACCCACTATCAATACAGTCCCCAGATTAAGTACCACATAGGTGGGCAGGAAGCAACAACCCGGCGAAGTCAGGTCAACCAGGGGTTGCTATTTTGACTGGCAACGTTTGTGGCTTGACCACGTAGTCCAGTCTGGGGGGTTTTGACAGGCGAATTTGGGGTTTTGACAGGCAGAGCAGGGATCTTGGAGGTCTTGACAGGTGTAGCCGGGCTCTCGGGGGTCAGGAGGTTATTGTTGGATGATGTGAGGGTCTTGCTGGACGGTGTGGGGGTCTTGCTGGACGGTGCAGGGGTGCGGGACTTGTGAACTACCTGTTCCAGTATCCTATGGAGTCGTCTCTCTGTCTCTCAAATCTTCTGCAGGGGAGACCTCTTTCTCCCCTTCAGACTGCATGTCCGTGCGCTGCTTCTCCTTCGCGCCAGAGCTGCCTTTCCAGTCAGCTCCTGGGATCTTCACTCCTCTTTCTCTTCCCATGGCTGCCGCTGAACAGGTCCATCCCAGAAATGCCTCCTCCTCAAATCAGACTCCAAGATTTCTATATCCTAGGTGATTTCTGTTCCCCGGTCTGCTCTTCCTATGGCCAGCAAAGTGCATTGTCCCATCACTAACCCTTCCAGGTCTCCCCAATACAGTGAACTTTCCCACTCAAGCCTATCCAAGCCTCTGACGTGCTAAATTTGAATTACAAGTACTTGAGCATTTTAGTGCTTGCTCTCCACTAGAGAGACCAGATCAGGTGTTACACGCTTTTGTAGTGTTGTCAAAATCATTACATTGGTTTAGATAAATAACATTTCGGAACAAACAGTTCATTTCAAGGGTTCAAGAGGGTTATGACATTTCAAAGCAGAACCTTTAATTGCAAAGAGACTCTTATTCAGCAGCTCAGACTGATAGCCGTATATCCCATGTGGAAATTTAATTCCAACCTTCTAAGAGTGACAAACTAATTCTGACCTTTAGGTCAGCCAGAAACCTTATGACTCCTAATAAATATTCAAAAGATTGGCCATTCATAGGATTTCCAGTGAATTGTTTAACTTTGGATAATAGGGTCACTTTGAATATACATGCCCTGCTTGCTGATTGAAATAAATCCCTCATTATAACTCTGATCCTCTTTAATACAGGAATAACAAAGCATCCTGGTATTATTGAGAGCCGAATGACACATCTTTATCCCTTTCGAACCTGCAAGGTTCCTGCTCTGGGAAATACTTGAGAGCTTTTAATAAAGCAGAATGACATACCTTTTTGCACACATATGGTGCAGCCTTTAATACGGTCCTTAGTACAGAATCTTTACTACAGAGTCACACAACCTTTGTGAACTGTTGTGCATGCTTAGTCGGAGGAATTCTCAGGGCCTATTGCACTTTTTCTGCTTCCTGTCTTAAAATTTTAAAATGCAGCTCCTTACCCTGACCAAAAAACATATAACACAACAGCAGACAATAAATTGCACATGTAAATACTTTCCAACAGTGATTGGTACTGCCCTCCAACATGTATGATTGGATGCTGAGGCTCGCATACCTTCCAACCATCCAAGATTCAGCAGGACTGTCCTAGTTTGAGGGCTCTCAGTGCAGTGAATAAATTAACTCAGTTCAGTCCATAAATTAAACTCTCATCTGCTCTGGTTTCCCAGAAGGGCTAGAAGTCATCATCTAGTGAGCTCTTGGTCCATAGGCAGCAGCTCTACCATTGAGACACTTCCTGTATTGAAAGGTACTGGAGGATTTAGTAATCTTGACCTTTATTGCAGGCAAAGAAGCCAGAAGCAGATTATTTAGCTACATAGAGATATAGAGAGATATATACTGTATCTCTATGTAGGTGAAAGAAAAAGTCAGATTATTTTGTTCCAATAAAACTAATCTAAAGAAATTAGAAAAAAGTTACAAAAATATAAAAAGAAATATTTTCACCCCCTTTGGAATTAAACCAGAAACTCTAAAACATGTGCCTGTAGCCATAGCTGCTGAGTCGCAAGCTAAGTTGATCTCAGAAGAAGGATTTTATATAGATGAACCTGAATTACTGCCCCTGACTTGACAGCAGATTACACAGGACTAAAGCAGGCTTAACACGCTGCGATCTTGCTAGCGAGATCACAAGCGATCGTACCCGCCCCCGTCGGTTTTTCAACACGGGCAAATCGCTGCCCGTGCCGCACAACCTCGCTTACTCCCATCACACGGACTTACATGCCCTGTGACGTCGCTCTGGCTGGCGAACCGCCTCCTTTTTAAGGGGGCGGTTTGTGCGGCGTCACAGCGACGTCACACGGCAGGCGTCCAATAGAAGCGGAGGGGCGGAGATGAGTGGGACGTAACATCCCGCCCACCTCCTTCCTTCCGCATTGCTGGTGGGGGCAGGTGAGGAGATGTTCGTCGCTCCTGCGGTGTCACACATAGCAATGTGTGGTTCCGCAGGAAGAAGGAACAACATCGCTAATAAGCAGAAAACGTTTTTTTGTTTCAGTACGACCTCTCCGCGGCAAACGATTTTGACCGCTTTTGCAATTGTTTAAGGTCGCTCATAAGTGTCACACACTGCGATCTCATTAATGACGCCGGATGTGTGTCACAAACACCGTGACCCCGACGATCATTCATTAACGATATCGTAGCGTGTAAAGCCCGCTTTATATCTCCATTGTACAGAGCAGCATCTCTATGCCCTGTGTTCTAGATGGAGAGTATTTTAAGTGCAGAATCAAAGTTTTTTTATACTACAGTACTATTTCTGTACTATAAAAACACTTAAAAATGCAGATTCACATGTAAACCAAAAATGAATGAAATGGGGAAGAGGTATAAACAATGCAGCAAAAACGGAATAATCAGAGAAGATTGTTATTGTGTAATTTGTTGCAGACACCTGCAGAAAATAAAAACCACATGATTCCTGCAATGTGTAAACACGGCCTTACAGGCACAGAAAAAGAATATGTCATATAGTGAAATTTATATAAGTCTGAGAAAGTTTTGGCTGCTATGAATGAATGAATAAACAGTCCGGGGCATCTGCTGAATGCCCCTTACTTCCAAATGGGTGTGGCTTGAGGTGTTGCTTGGGGCGTGATCAAAATCTGCCGTGACGCGCTGCGCTCGCCACATATTTTATCCCTCTTTCTCTTCTGCAAAATTTGGGAGGTATGGGCTCTGGTAAAATGACCAAGAAAGAGTGATTGGCACTATTGATGTACTCCATATAGACTGTTCCAGGCTCAGACTGGCCCAGAGGAGAACAGAAGAATCCTTTGGTGGACCCCTTTGCAGTAGTTTGTCACTTACCCCAGAACAGTAGGTTTCATAATACACTTATTTCACTATGTACAGACCAAGGAAACATCTCAGCATTCATTTTACAAATTACCCAGTATATTATGTTATAGAAACATAGGACACTTGTTAATGTAATATTTGCATGTAGTTGATCAGTGGCCCCCATAGTTATTGGTGGGCCCCATCCGCTCCAGTCTGACACTGCTCTCTGGCTGTATGTTTGCTCATTTGAGACTGCTGAGTCCTGCTGGTGCAGCCCCCTTACTGATACTGTAAACTAACGTCTGAGGTGAGATACACTTTTTGCCTCATGACAGAAGCGGCCATGTGAATATTTCTAGGGGAGAATATCTCTAAACATGTAATATCTGCCAGAGCAGCAGTAGTAGCACTTCAAAACAGATTACTAAACGTGCCCTTATAAGAATCAACCATTGATCTGTCTAGAAAATAATTCTTATATTGGTGCAAGCAGTATTGTAGTGTGGACGTATTGTAATGGTAGAGTCATGGCTTATAGCACATTGTTTCCTCTTTGATTGATCCTTCAACAAGACCATTAATGTCATTGCTTGCTGCACAAAAATCCTGCACACACTCAGTTCTTCCCTTTTTATAATACATACATGAGTAGTGCACTGGAGAAGCCTTGGTGAATACCTCAGTGTTCACTGCTCCTACCAAGAGACTAAAGCGGGCTTTACACACAGCGACATCGCTAGCAATGTCGCTGGTGAAAGAAAGCACCCACCCCCGTCGGTTGTGCGTCTCGGGCAAATCGCTGCCCATGGCGCACAACATCGCTTACACCCGTCACACGTATTTACCTGCTTAGCGACGTTGCTGTGGCCGGCGGACTGCCTCCTTTCTAATGGGGCAGTTCGTTCAGCGTCACAGCGGCAGCACTAAGCGGGTGCCCAATAGAAGCGAAGGGGCGGAGATGAGCGGGCGGAACATCCTGCCCACCTCCTTCATTACTCATTGCGGGCATACGCAGGTACGATGATGTTCCTCGTTCCTGCGGTGTCACACATAGCGATGTGTGCTGCCGCAGGAACGACGAACAACCTGTGTCCTGCAACAGCAACGAATTGGGATTACAACGACTGGTCAACGATCAACGATTAGGTGAGTAATTTTGATCGTTAACGGTCGTTTGTGTGTTTCACATGCAACGACGTTGCTAACGAGGCCAGATGTGCGTCACGAATTCCATGACCCCAACGACATCTAGTTAGCGATGTTGTTGCGTGTAAAGCCCGCTTAAGGTTTCAGCCACATTTGCATATAAAATCTGAGAGTGCAATGAGATAAAAAAATTGCATTGCACTTGCAGCACTGCTAAACAATAGAACAGAGCACATCTGTTATTTTTTCCTTTGCAAAATTCGGCGTAATGGGCAAATCACAGCATGCTACGAGTGCCTGCATGCCTCGTCAATAAAAGTCAATGAGTACGAGAAAAACGCGCTGCACATGGCCAGCACATGGACATGCATTTTTAACATACATTTTTACATGCTTTCAAGCGAAAGATAGATGAATGAATGGATACATAGATAGATAGATAGATGAGAGATAGATAGACAAATAGATAGATGTGCAACAAATTTATAATGCCCCACTCCCCTGCATATTGTAAAATTTCCCCTTTTAATTTTTTTCATGTGGCACTAAAAGGTGTTTAAGCCTTCTTTTTAGCCCCAAATTCAATAATAATAATAAAAAAAACTATGTGGGATCCCCCTTATATTTGGATACCAGCAAAGGTAAAGCAGACAGCTGTGGCCTAGGCTGGTAATCCAAAACAGAGATCACCCAATGCTGTTGTTTTAAATTATTTATTTAAAATTAAATAAATAAATATATATATATATATTTTTTTTAAAAAAAAGTGGGTACAAAGGAGGACTCCTGAGGAAGATTCTGAAACGTACGTCGAGACAGCAGGATTTCCTAATATACAGTATACACTAAGATAGTAAGTACAGAGCTTCTCTACAATTTAAACACCTGTGTTGTTACTATAACTATCTTACTACACTTACTGCATGCTGTAATCTTTAGACTACTCAAGTTGTCTCTTCAGGGAGGAAGTAGAGGAACTCTAGTGCCACTTATTGGAAGTAGCAATCCTAAAAGTCAAAAGTGGCCCTTTAATGAGCCTTTTCATATGACCTAGGATTTATGCAAGATCAGAACCTCAATTTGCAGACACGGTACACATATCGTTTGTCATACCTGGTAGGACCCTATTTGCGCTTCCCTCCACAGCCTTTCTACAGTATATAACCAGATTCGTTTGTCAGTCTCCACAAGGAGAAAGGTTTTCCCTTTACCCACTATAGGTTCTCATATAGCCAGATCAGATCTCATACTTTAACTGATGAGGGACAATCATCCCTAAACACTGTATCTGCACAAATTGAGGATCTAATCTGGCATAAACCCTAGATCATATGAAAAGGCTCGTTAAAGGGCCACTTTTGACTTTTAGGACTGCTAATCCCATTAGGTGGCACTAGAGTTTGTCTCCTTCCTCCCTGAAGAGGCAATTTGAGTAGTCTAAAGATGACAGCATGCAGCTATAAGACTCCTCACCACTAACAGCCAGATTGGTTTGTCAGTGTTCGCAAGGAGAAAAGTTTTCCCCTTAGACTTCTTTAAACTACTTGCATGTGTACTTGCACGTGTCCCTGCTTATGAGCTGAAAGCAGGTTACTGCAGAGTTCACTTATTCATTGTTAGCATTTTAGTGTGCAGCTGTATATGTTTTGTAGTTATAATGTGTTTTCAACTACCACCTGTTCACACCTATTGCATGTGTGGGTCAGTCTTTTTTTATATTTGTAGTTCATCATACTGATATGTTATTGTTACCATAGAGTTAACACGGTGGATAAAATATTCCAAAAGCAATCATACAATTGCACATTTTTTTTGCAATTTCACCTCATTTGGATTTTTTTTTTCCTGTATTTCAGTACAGTACATGGTAAAACTAATAGATTTTTTTCAAAATTATAACTCAGCCCACAAAAAATAAGTCCTCATATGGCAAGATTTACGGAAAAATAAAAAAGTTATGGCTCTCGGAAAAGGGGAGCAATCAACGAAAATGAAAAACAGAAAATCACTCTGGGGAGAAGGGGTTAATATAAGATTGAATGCTCTAAACCAATTAACTGCCAAAACATCTGTTTTTAACACATCTGCTTTCTCATCACTGCAATTAATTACGTTAACCTGGCTTTTACTTACTACTTCATTTCCCTGGAAGCAGCAAGGGTGTACTTGAATTTTCACAATGCTTCTGCATTTTGGCCTTGTTTTTGTTATATAAATTATGACACAGTGTAATTTGTCATGTATTGTTTTTGATCTGTAGTTGTATTTAATTCATTTTAAGACCTTCTAAGCACCAGATGTTTTTATATTATGTCCTAATGAGATTTGATTGAATAGCTGAAAATTCTATTTACAGCAAATTTATTCCCCAGAAATTGAATGTCCCCTATTATGCTATGGGGTCTCTTCAGACCCCAGATAATGATAAATGTAAGAGGGGAAAAAAAATGATTACCCATGAACAGGAGGAAAATCATTATATGGCACTCCAATAAAAAGTGGTGAGGTGCCCAAGTTGAGTTCCAATTGGTTTCTTCAGACCCCAAATCATGATAAATGTAACAAGTAGGAAAAAATAACTATTACCGTTCACTGCTCACTGAACAGACCAGCCCTGCTGTTTGATGTTTGTTGTCTAGTTCTTGGCGATTTTTCTTACTGCCACCAAGCTTTGAAACGTTGGGACTCTTCCCATTTGTCAGACTTGTGGCCGCAATTTGGCACAGGATGTCCCTGCGTGTTAAGATTGTAACACAAATCATTATGTCGTATTGTTACGGCATTACAACGTGCATCATCAGGAATATCTTGGGCTTGGTGGTGACCAGAAGACCATGTCACAACTTTACAACGCACATGTTTAGGGATGTTACAGGCATGGTCATGGCCAGAAGTCCCAGGATAGTATGAAGAGGTCTGGGGTCTCAGTGCCCAGCCACTTTAAAAATGGCCACCCAGGATTGGAGGTGGGACAGTGAGCAGCCTGGATGGCCAGAAAGGTGAGTGATGAGGTGAGTATTCAATTTTTTTATGTTTTGTCAGTCTTCATTGGTTTGACATAAATTACAAAAAATCCTGCTTTCAGGAAATTATGGATTATCATAAAAATTGAGCAAAATTCAATTAGAGTCAAAAACAATTTGCTCATCTCTTCTCCCGCTGTATACATAGGGTGACATTGAAAAAAGACCTAGGTCCATCTAGTTCAACCTTCCTCCAGCAATTATACATTTTGTCAGATAGTGTAGGTAGTTTAGGCTGTATTTCTGGTACAAGACCATCATCAGTCCCAAGCTTGAATTTACCGTAAATTGTTGTTGATAGCAAAGGAAACTATTAGTTTCTCAAATTACTTCTTTTTAATGGATTTCAATCAGTTGTAACTTTCAAGAGCTTTGGATATTTAGTTTAGTGTTTAAATTTCTTCTTTCTATTGATTTTTTAATCTTTTCCCTAATGAATGTGAGAATTGTCTTACCAAAAATTACTAATCTTCTCATGTAATCTTCCGATACTTTTAGCATTACTCATAGAAAAGTAGTAAAATAATTTAGCTGTGACAAAATGTGATCATCATTTATCAACTTCATTGATTGTGCAAATGAGCAGATTAAATGCTTACAGGTGTCAATGAATGATGTCACTTTCAATTAAAAAACAAATTAGCACGGAATATTGCTCAATTGACGAACCCCAGAAGGGTTGTTGCTGATGAGCTGTGATTCAGCTGTGAATCACTACTAATATTGCTGAAATAGCCATTACGCATGTAGACATAGGTGACTGTGAAGTGATACATAATAGTGACATTTATAATATGACTATACAAACTGCAGAATAATCAACTGAACTTATGGATAACAGCCAACTTCAAACACAACTTTCTTACTTGCCTGCAGTTATGGAGTAAATCACACTCAAACAAGCTAAATGAAAGTATATAACTGAACAAAGTGGGTCACATTGAGTTCTGTTTCGGAAAGCTGTCATATAGTCCAATAATATGAATGAAACTCCGAGACTCTCAAGCCCCAATTCATATTTAGCATTTTACTTAAGTCACTTTCCTTTATTTTCTTGAAGTAGTAGTTGCCTTTTTTGGTGCTAAAGTCATCAAAAGGGATCACCTATTTTATAAATTTGTTGCAAAGTCAAAAATGTTTTTCTTTTCTTGGCCAGTTTTTCTTTACTTTTGGCTACAAAAGTCACAAAAACTTGTGCCAATAATTTTGCAAACTCAAAAATGTATCTAGGGGGTGCTGGAGTGAAATTGCGCCACATTTTGTGACTTTTTAAAAAATTGCAATTGATGAATCAGGCTAAAACAATAGGAATTGGTAGACTCCTCCCAGAAACAACAGGTGAGCACATATAAAGTATACTTAGAAAAAGAGATCATTGGAGAAACACACTGATGAGCAAAAGGTAACAATGTTTTGAAGTTTTGACTTTCAGGCTCCATATCTCACCATTGATTCAGCTTCGAATGTGAAACTACCTTCAAACTACCTTCATTTTATAGACAATCATCTTGGCTATCTCATACATAAATTTGACTTGCAGCTATTTAGCATATGATTAGCTATGCAGATTATTTTCATGTCACTACATTGTTAATGTTTTGCTCCTGAAAATCTAAATTTAAATTTGTATTATTTTGTTTGTATTTTGTAATTCCACCTTTGGTTTTTAACACTGCCTGAATCCTTCTGCACATGCTCTCTATCAGATTCAAGCATGTCTGTTTTTGATCCCAGGTCTTTTTTACATGTTCCCAATTTCGGAACACACTGGTCAACTCACTTGGGTATCCATACAGCTTTTTCTTCAATTCTACCAACAAGTGTTCAATTGGGTGAGAGATCTGGGGATTGTGAAGGCCAATCCAGCAACTCTGCTTAATTGTCATTGAACCATTTCTTTACGAATCAAGTATGCTTCGTGCCGTTGTCCTGCTGGAGCAAAATGTTGTCCTTTTCATACCCATAGTACTGGATTGTACAAAATAACTCTTATTATAGGCTTCTTTACATATAACTCAGCATTGAGATGACAATTGATCCTAGTCAAGTATCCAACGCCTTTTGCTTTGAAACAACCACATATCATCAGACTTCCTCCACCGAACTTGACATTTCCTTCAATTTCTCTATTTGTTAGCCGCTTTTCCCTTTTTTTCTTCCAGACCGATTTTCACTCATTTGAGCTTAGTCTATTGACTTTTGTCTTACTACTCTAAATCACCCATTTCCAATCACTGTCCATTTTTCATACTTCTTTGCAAACTTGAGCCGACGCTTCTTATGACGATATTGAAGTTAAGGTTTCTGCACCTCTTTTTGGGTCACCATTCCAGACTTGTGTAATGTGTGTCACTTAGTGCTTGAATGCATGTCTGTGATCTCACTAATATGATGTATACAAGCCACCTCCACTGTCATGTTTGTCACTCCAGAATTGATAGACCTTATGATGAGCCAACTTGTTGACTCTAATATATTACCTGAATGTCCACCTATTGGCTTTTGAACAGATAGACGGACTTCATTTTGTAATCTTCCAACTGTCGTATCACTTACATGATGGAGTTTGGCAATTTCTTGGCCAAGAGACCGCTATTGATGAGCTAGCGGATGCTGTTTCTCTTTTGTTGGGAAATCTTCATGGCTGCTCCTTGATTTGAATCAGTGACCTTTCACCTGAGAATCAACTTAATAAAACACTGAGCTATTAGGGAATGTAAGTAAAGTAGTAGTAGTATACAGGAAGAAAAATAAATTTCAAATACCTGATGCAAAACAGTAACAATGCAGTGACATGACAAAAATCTGCATAACTAATCATATGCTAAATAGTTGAAAGTCAAAATTTTTGTATGAAATAGCCAAGGTGATTGTCTATAAAATGAAGGTAATCTCACACTCACAGTTGTAGCGGATGCTGAGATATTTATCCTGAAATTCAAGTTCAAAACATTGATCCCCTTTTGCTTGTCACTTTACATCACACAGATTCCCAGTCACTTCCTTACACATACTGTGAAATAAGAGCCAGCACAATCTGAGACTGGCATGCATCATATAAAAGTGCAATTCACGGATTTATTCCAACTGTACTATAATAAAAATGAGATTTTTTAGTAATTGATTTATTCTTTGAGCCACCCCTGCCACTTCACGGCAAATATCGATAGGGGGTCCTACTCTATATTATGTATTTCTTTTTTTTAAACATAAATTTTTATTGCATTTTTCAGAATTATTACAATATGTCTAACATTTGACCAAGAATAAATTCACCTTACCAATTTACCCACCCTTGTCTTAACCCACCCTCTTTTATTCCCACTTTATCCCCCCCAACATTTTTAATACGCTGAACACCAGGTATAAGTCGCAAAAGAACACACAGCTCCTCTATATTCTGATTCCCGTTTGAAGCCCTATTTCTCTGAAACCCTCGTCTCGCCCTACTGTTGTGTCTCTACTGCGTGTGTATTTTCAGCTTTCCCAATGTGCCTTGCAAGTCTCCCAGTAGATACCATTCCGTATTAGTGAAAGGAGATACCACTTTTCGTATTTCTGCAACTCCATACTGTTGTACTATAAATCTCTTCCACTTTTTAAAAAAGTTTCCCGTTAGTTCGTCCTTATTTCTTTCGGCTTCCAACTGTTCAATATTGAGCAGCTTTTTAATCTGATTGACCACCTCCTCCGCTGATGGAACAGATTCCTCGAGCCATCTGTGTAGTAGGGCCTTTTTACCTATCATAGCAATATTATGAAAGAGTCTTGGAATCGTGGTCCCCCGTGTATCTCCTCCTCCTTCCTTTTCTTTAGTCCTGTGGTGGAAAATCCATAACAATGGGTCTAGTTCCATTTCTACTTCCCATACTTTTTCAATAAGTGTCTTCATTTTTCCCCAAAATTTCTGACTTTGTGGGCACTGCCAAATCCCGTGGTATAAGTCCGTTTTCGGCTGTTTACATTTGGGGCAATGTTCTATTTTATTCATAGTCTGCTTGGTGGGGATGTTAAAACCATAAATTGCTCCGTGCATTAATCTAAACTGTGTGTCCCTCCAGCCCTCATTAATCACCTCCTTCCTCATCCTCATCCATCCCTGCTGTATCTTTTCCCCTGCCTCTGTATCTTTTAGTTGTCGTGCCCATGCTCCCCAGACCTGGTCCGAGTGCAGTGGTACCAGTGCTGTTCTCAGATCTTTGTACAGGGAGGAGATAGTAATCTCCTGTTTATCCTTCATTATAAATTGGTCCATTTCATTCATTACCTGTTCTTTTCTAACATCCCTCAATAGTCCCATTATTCCCTTTTCCACCTGTTTGTATTGTATGATTTGGAATGGGGAAAGCCCGTACCTGTTCACCATCTCCTTAAGGGTCAACCACCTATGTTCCGTTTCATGGAGCAGATCCTTCACCCCACTGATCCCCTTATTTCTCCATTCTAGAAATAGTTTGTTTTCCCTCCCTGCTGGGAATTCCGGAAAATTCCAGATATTTAGGTATTTGGAGATTCGCCAGGACAGGTTAAACTTTTTCCTCACTGCTTTCCACGCCATTATCGTATCCCTACATAACAGGGAGTGCTTAATTTTCCTCGGAATATTGGCCAATGACGTGTGTAATATTGCCCCCAAGTCCCATGGTCTACAGTACTCACTTTCCAATTTTATGTTAGAATAGCTATTTGTCTTCCTCAGCCAGTCTATTACGTGCCTCATCAAGCATGCAAGGTTGTAGCCTCTCACATTTGGCATCTTGATTCCTCCCTTTTCCAGTGGTAGCATTAGTTTTTCCGCCATAATTCTTGGTCTTTTTCTTTTCCATAGGAAGCTTGTAAATGCTTTATTCAGTCTATTTACATCCGCATGCTTTAATAATATGGGGATAGTCTGCATTGGGTATAGCAGCTTCGAGAAACTCATCATTTTTAAGAGGTGGTTTCTACCTAGCAGGGATAGCGGTAGCCCCTCCCACATCTTTAGCTCTCGTTCTATTTTCTGTATCAACGGTTTGAAGTTTAATTCATAAATGGAGGCAGGCTGGCGTCCCATCTGGATCCCCAGGTATTTAAGGTGGGTTTTTGCTATCGGTATCCCACATATGTTATCCCCTATTCCATAGGTTTTCAGGGATGACATGGTTCGCTCATTCAGAAACAGTATTTCACATTTTGTCTTGTTCAATTTAAAACCTGCCATAGACCCAAATCTCTCTTTAAAAGGTCATTCTGTGGTCTATTCATGAATAATATGATATCGTCCGCGAATAGAGCTGAATGTACTTTTTCCATTCCAATGTTAATGCCCTCAAAGCAGTCTCCTCCATTGATCAGTTTTGATAATGGCTCAATGGCTAGATTGAACAAGAGAGGAGACAGCGGGCACCCCTGTCTCGTCCCTTTGGTCAAAGAGAAAGGTCGTGACAAAAATCCGGGTGTCGCCACTCTTGCCTGAAGGTTTGCATATAGTATACCTATAAATGTTCTGAATGCTCCCCTGAAGCCCATATTATCTAGGACTGTTTCCAGCCATGGCCACTGCACATTATCAAACGCTTTTTCAGCATCCAACGTGATCATGGCTGGAAATTCCCCTCCTTGTAGATACCTGTGTCTGATGGCGTCCATTACTATTATGGCCTTTCTTACGTTCGTCACGGCTGCTCTCCCCTTTACAAACCCCGATTGGGCGGGAGAAATTAGCCTTGGTAATACCTCTGCTAATCGATTGGCCATCAATTTGGCCACTAGTTTAAGGTCTTGGTTGATTAGTGAGATTGGTCTATAATTCGTTGGATTGTCCAAATTTTTGTCTCCTTTGGGTAAAAGTTTTATATATGCAGTGTTAAGGTGGCTAGACATTCCCGTACCCCCTAACATTTTATTAAACATACGTGTCAGCGTTGGTGATATTTCCTCCTTTAGTACTTTATAGAATTCCCCATTGAACCCGTCAGGCCCCGGTGCTTTATGTATACTCAGTTCTCCTATTGTTGTTTGCACTTCCTCTATTGTGATGTCCGCGTTCAGTCTAGTCAGTTCGTCCTCAGTTATGTGTGTAAGTCCTAATATCTTTAGCCACTCCCTCCCTCCTTCTCTATTTTCATCCCCTTTACTATATAGTTTGGCATAGTATTCCCCCAAGATCTGGTTGATCTCCTGCGGATTCGTCGATTTGGTCCCATCCTGTCTTGTCATACTAGCTATTAACGTCAACGGTCGTCTTCCCTTTGCCAGGTTAGCCAGCAGTTTACCTGCCTTATTGCCAAATCAGTGCAAGTCAACCTCCTGCTGGGACCTTACTAGTTCTTCTCGTTTTCCTACCCACATGTCAAACTTTTGTTTTGCTTCCTTCCACTCTTCTTTTGCTTTTTGGGATTTGTTTTCTAGGTACCTTGTGTATTTCTCTCTCAAACTAGTGCTTGCCTCCTGGTAATGTTTTTGCGTCTGTTTCCTGATTTTGGCTACATGCCCCATCAGTCTCCCCCTTAATACTACTTTCGCTGTTTCCCAGAATAGCATTGCCTCTTCCTCGTGCCCGCTGTTAGTGCCGCATTATTCCTCCCACCACTCCTTTAATGTTTTAATAAAATCTTTATCTTTGAGTAAGAATGATGGAAATCTCCATATATAATCCGAGCCCCTCTGTATTCTGTCATTTAAGTCTAAGGTCACCGGGCTGTGGTCGGATATAACCATGTTCTCTATGGCTACATCCTTGACCCTGTGCCAGAGTCTTTGGTCTACTAACATAAAGTCAATCCTTGACCATGCTTTGTGTGGGTGTGAGTAGTGTGTAAATTCACGTTCATATGGGTGTTGCGTTCTCCAACTGTCCTGCAGATTTGTGTCTTCCAGTAATTTGGCCATCAAACCCTTTGTATTCCTACTCTGCCTACCTTGTTCCTTGCCATACCTCCTATCCTCCTCTTTCGAAACTACTGCATTAAAATCTCCCCCCACTATCTTAGGCTTTTTGTTCGGTATTGGGGGCATATATATTGTGTATACTAAACTCTCCCTGCGGGCTAGTTAATTTGATATGTATGTACCTCCCACCATCATCACTGTCTTGGGACACTATTTCGTGAGTAAAGTGTTTGTTTATTAAGATCATTACCCCTGCCTTCCTTCCCTGGGATCCTGACCCGACTACCGCCCCCACCCATAATTTTTGCATACGAAAAAAATCCCCTTTTTGCAGGTGGGTCTCCTGCAGTAGTGCGATATCTACCTTCAGTCTTTTAAGGTGTCGTAATATCATCATGCGCTTATGTGGAGACTTCAAACCTTTTACGTTCCAAGTGACTAATTTAACCATTATCCCAGCATCTCGGGACATTTATGCCGCTATATGTTCTAACTTGTGTGTGTCTTGGCGCCTTTCCCTGGTCTTTTCCCTGCCTTAACTCCGCTGCGTACTGACAACTATGTATAGCCTGGGCGCAACCTTGTGTCCTCTTCTTGGCATTAACTATAAACCTGTTGGCTACCCCCCCAACTGCCCTCAGTTTTCTTTCGGTGTTCTTATAGCATTGCTTTCCCTGAACCCAACTATTCAACCTAAATCTATGGTCAACTAACAACCCCTCAACTGTCCCCACCTTTACAATCAATCGTCTCATCACTTCCATTTTTTCTGTGATGCTCCTGGCTCCGCAATCACCTCTCAGCCCCCTAATTAACATTTACATATGGCCTGTCCCCCATTGTTCTGTTATCTAAGGCTATGTGCGCACGTTGCGTACAAGCCCTGCAGAAATTTCTGCAGCGATCTGAAGAGCACATGTGCGCTTTAGATCGCTGCAGAAATGTCCGTAGTGAGCGCCGATTCCATGCGCTCTGCCTGCAGCTCCTGCCATAGACAGAGCAGGAGCTGCCGGCAAAGCGCAGGAAAGAAGTGACATGTCACTTCTTTTTGCGCAGCGCTTCGGCAGTAGCCGAAGCGCTGCGCTCTTAAACGCCACGTGCGCACGGCCCCTGCACAGTCTCCATAGACTGTGCAGGGGACGCAGGACGCATGCAGTTACGCTGCGCTACAAAGCGCAGCGTAACTGCATGTTTTTACGCGACGTGCGCACATAGCCTAACACACCAGAGCAAGGCCTTCCTGGTCAATAGCCGTGCCAGCATACAATACTCTCTCCCTCATTGCCCAATAGCCGTGCCAGCATACAATACCCCCTCCCTCATTGCCCATACCTATTATTTGTTACCTCTGCTCTCAATTTCACTTCACCTCCCATCAGCATAAGTGACCTGGCTACCAGAAGAGCGATTTATCAGTAGATACTAAAAAGAGAGAAACCCGGTCCCCCATAGATGTTAGGATCCCCTACACCCCCGATGGGGCAGGGTACCTTGGTCCATATAGATTGAAGAGGCGAGGGGAACTGAAGAGAAAAGAAAGGAAAAGCCTACAAGAGGGGGGAAAGGAAGAGGAAGTAGGAAGTGGAAAAGGAAGTGGAAGAGGAAGTAGGAAGTGGAAAAGGAAGTGGAAGAGGAAGTAGGAAGTGGAAAAGGAAGTGGAAAAGGAAGTAGGAAGTGGAAAAGGAAGTGGAAGAGGAAGTAGGAAGTGGAAGAGGAAGTAGGAAGTTGAAAAGGAAGTGGAAGAGGAAGTAGGAAGTGGAAGAGGAAGTGAAAGAGGAAGTGGAAGAGGAAATAGGAAGTGGAAGAGGAAATGAAAGAGGAAGTAGGAAGTGGAAAAGGAAGTAAAAGAGGAAGTAGAAGTGGAAAAGGAAGTAAGAAGTGAAAGAGGAAGTGGGACAGGAAGTGAAAGTAGGAAGAGGAAGTGGAAGTAAGTAGGAAGTGGAAGAGGAAGTGGAAGTAGGAGGTGGAAGAGGAAGTAGGAAGTGGAAGTGGAAGAGGAAGTAGGCATTAGAAGAGGAAGTGGAAAAAGAAGTAGGAAGAGGTAGATGGGATGGTAAAGGAAGTGCAAGAGAAGTGGAAGAGGCAGTATGAGGTGGAAGAGGAAGTAGGAAGCAAAAGAGGTAGTGAAAGGGGAAGCAGGAAGCGGAAGGGGAGGCGGAAGAGGAAGCAGGAAGCAGAAGCAGAAAGTAAAGATGCAATAGTAAACAGTAGATGTTACTCACCCCCTGCATTCCGTCAGTCCCCTCTCTCTTGGGCCCCTCAGTTCAGTTCAAAAATATCGATTCTTCTCCCTGCAGCCTCTCTCATGGCGCTCCCCTCTTCTGGCCTCCAGGCCAACGCGACGGCGACCTCCTTGCTTTTGGACTTCCTGCATGTATCTCCTTCCCCTCCATCCAGTCATTCCGGCCCGATGCCCGGCTCTCTTCCTCTCTTCATTGCCGAGTATGTTGCCTCTCCAGGAAGTCCTCCGTCTGGTTTCTGTTCTCCATCTTCTCCATCCATCTCTCCGCCTCACTCAAGTCTTTTGTCGCAAAAAGTCTTGTTACTCTCAGTATTGCAGGATACAGCAGTTGGAATTTTATGCCTTTACGATACAGCGCGGTACAAATCTTACTAAAGGCTTTCCTTTTGCGTGTAACCTCCGCCGAGTAGTCACCGAAGATCAGCACCTTATGCCCTTGTAGAGACAGTGGGGTCCTCCTTCCTCTAAACGCTCACAGTATCTCTTCTTTGTCTTTGTATTCCAAGTATTTTATTATCACTTGGCGCGGCCTGGCTGGTCCCGTCACTCCCGTGCTGTCTTCCTTCCCATTTGTTCCTCCTGTGCCTGGACGCTCTCTTACAGGGCCCACTCTGTGCGCTCTTTCCACCCTGCATTTGTGCGTTAGACCTAGCGCCTTGGGGAGCTCTGCTTCACATATGTTGTCCAATTGCCGCATGCTTATAGAATCCGGCAAACCCACCAGTCTTAAATTGCTTCTTCTGGAGTGGTTTTCCAGATCCTCTAGTTTGTCTCTCATGGCCTGGGATCCCTCCACCATCTCCTGCAGCTGCCCCTTTAATGCTGCCACCTCGTCCTCTGTGTCAGAGATTCTTTGCTCCATCTCTGACATCCTGGCTCCCTGCTGTGCGATCTGTTCCTTTAAGGGTGCTAGCAATGCCCCCACCATAGCCTCTAGAGAGTCTTTGATCTTGTCACTTGCCACTGCTCCAGCCAGACGCTCATAATCAATTTGCAGGCCTGGGAACTGCTCGTGCTGCTGGGCTGTCTGCTGCTGGGCTGTCTGCTGCTGGGCTGTCTGCTGCTGGTGCTGCTGGGCTGTCTGCTGCTGGTGCTACTGGGCTGTCTGCTGCTGGAGTTGCTGGGCTGTCTGCTGCTGGTGCTGCTGGGCTGTCTGCTGCTGGAGTTGCTGGGCTGTCTGCTGCTGGTGCTGCTGGGCTGTCTGCTGCTGGTGCTGCTGGGCTGTCTGCTGCTGGAGTTGCTGGGCTGTCTGCTGCTGGAGTTGTTGGGCTGTCTGCTGCTCGTGCTGCTTGGCTGCCTGCTGACTAGAGTTGAGCGTGGTTCGTGGTTCTCCAGTTCTAAGCTCGAGTGATTTTGGGGGCTGTTCGAGATCGAACTAGAACTCGAGCTTTTTGCAAAAGCTCGATAGTTCTAGATACGTTCGAGAACTGTTCTAGCAGCAAAAAGCAGGGCTTTTTACAGCTACAGTGTGCAGGAGCCATCGCTGGCAGCCTGCCACAAGCTGGTAACCAAGATAAACATCGGGTATCCAAGCAAAGCGCTTTGGTTAGTAACCCGATGTTTATCTTAGTTACGTGCAGGAAGCCCACACTTCCCCGCTCAGCTCACTCCGCCCCCTCCTGCCCGCGGCATGTACACATACACACACACACACACACACACACACACACACACATGGTCCCGCTCGTCTTACCTGCGGTGATGAAGTCCCGCCATCCCGACCTCAGCGCTGTCACTGTCCTCCATGGCCGCCGCTTGTCACATCACCTCTCGCTTCCGACCCGAGACTGACTAGCGGTGACGTCACGGGCCTCTCGCGATATTTGGCTGTGAAGGCGCCGGTCATTGAACTCAGTGACAGGGGCTGTCAGCAGTGCAGGAGATCAGCGCAGGTAATGTACCTCGCTGACAGCAGCACTTGTCTACCCCTGCAGTGACCTGGGCTGACCCATTGATGTTAGCTCAGGTCACTGCATTGCTCTCCCAGTCAATGGGGAACATCCTGCTCTTCATTGACTGGGACAGTGTGGATCGTCATGGCAACCCCTTGGATTACACCAGACCTGGATTTGTTTTTCATTCTAATAAATTGGTTAAAGAGGGAATGTTTTGGGGAGTGTTTTTTCAAATAAAAATGTGGTTGTCGTCTATTTTTTTTTTATTACTGACTGGGTTGGTGATGTCGGGTATCTGATAGACGCCTGACCTCACCAACCCCAGGGCTTGATGCCAGGTGACATTACACATCTGGTATTAACCCCATATATTACCCCGTTTGCCACCGCACCAGGGCGCGGGATGAGCTGGGGCGAAGCACCAGGATTGGCGCATCTAATGGATGCGCCACTTCTGGGGTGGCTGCGGCCTGCTATTTTTAGGCTGGGGAGAGTCCAATAACCATGGACCTCCCTAGTCTGAGAATATCAGGCCCCAGATATCTTCTTTACCTTGGCTGGTAATCCAATTTTGGGGGACCCCTACGTGTTTTTTTTTATAATTATTTATTTAATTTAAAATAACAGCGTGGGGTGCCCTCAGTTTTGGATTACCAGCCAAGGTGAGGTTGCCAGCTGTGGTCTGCAGGCTGCAGCCGTCTACTTTACCCTAGCTGGCTACAAAACTAGGGGGAACCCTACGTCATTTTTTTTTTTTCATTTTTTTGGCTAAATACAAAGCTAAGCACCCCTTAGTGCCACATTTTTCTCCATTTTTTCTCCACTTTTTCTCCATTTTTTCTCCACTTTTTCTACATTTTTTTCTCCACTTTTTCTCCACTTTTTTTCCATTTTTTTCTCCACTTTTTCTCCACTTTTTCTCTACTTTTTCTCCATTTTTTTCTCCACTTTTTCTCCATTTTTTCTCCACTTTTTCTACATTTTTTTCTCCACTTTTTCTCCACTTTTTCTCCACTTTTTCTCCATTTTTTTCTCCACTTTTTCTCCACTTTTTCTCCACTTTTTCTCCATTTTTTCTCCACTTTTTCTCCACTTTTTCTCCACTTTTTCTCCACTTTTTCTCCACTTATTCTCCACTTTTTCTCCACTTTTTCTCCACTTTTTCTCCATTTTTTTCTCCACTTTTTCTCCACTTTTTCTCCACTTTTTCTCCACTTATTCTCCACTTTTTCTCCACTTTTTCTCCATTTTTTTCTCCACTTTTTCTCCACTTTTTCTACATTTTTTTCTCCACTTTTTCTCCACTTTTTCTCCACTTTTTCTCCACTTTTTCTCCATTTTTTTTCTCCACTTTTTCTCTACTTTTTCTCCACTTTTTCTCCACTTTTTCTCCACTTTTTCTCCACTAATTCTCCACTTTTTCTCCACTTTTTCTCCACTTATTCTCCACTTTTTCTCCATTTTTTTTCCATTTTTTTCTCCACTTTTTCTCCACTTTTTCTCCACTTTTTCTCCATTTTTTTCTCCACTTTTTCTCCATTTTTTCTCCACTTTTTCTACATTTTTTCTCCACTTTTTCTCCACTTTTTCTCCACTTTTTCTCAATTTTTTTCTCCACTTTTTCTCCACTTTTTCTCCATTTTTTTCTCCACTTTTTCTCCACTTTTTCTCCACTTTTTCTCCATTTTTTTCTCCACTTTTTCTCCACTTTTTCTCCATTTATTCTCCACTTTTTCTCCACTGTTTCTCCATTTTTTTCTCCACTTTTTCTCCACTTTTTCTCCACTTATTCTCCACTTTTTCTCCACTTTTTCTCCATTTTTTTCTCCACTTTTTCTCCACTTTTTCTCCATTTATTCTCCACTTTTTCTCCACTTTTTCTCCACTTTTTCTCCACTTTTTCTCCATTTATTCTCCACTTTTTCTCCACTGTTTCTCCATTTTTTTCTCCACTTTTTCTCCACTTTTTCTCCACTTATTCTCCACTTTTTCTCCACTTTTTCTCCATTTTTTCTCCACTTTTTCTCCACTTTTTCTCCATTTATTCTCCACTTTTTCTCCACTTTTTCTCCACTTTTTCTCCACTTTTTCTCCATTTTTTTCTCCACTTTTTCTCCACTTATTCTCCACCTTTTTCTCCACTTTTTCTCCAATTTTTTTTCCACTTATTCTCCACTTTTTCTCCACTTTTTCTCCATTTTTTTCTCCACTTTTTCTCCATTTATTCTCCACTTTTTCTCCACTTTTTCTCCATTTTTTTCTCCACTTTTTCTCCACATTTTCTCCACTTTTTCTCCATTTTTTCTCCACTTTTTCTCCACTTTTTCTCCGTTCTTTTTCTATGGTCGGTCTACCCATTAGCTCTGCCATGCATACTGTAGCTCTACACCTACTGCACATGTTACTTTATGATTGACATCTCTTTCGTACCAGAGCTGTCTAAGTCTACTCTGACCCCATATTTGTCATTACTATATTGTCCTTGTACTGTATTATGACATTTGTATCATGTGTTTCATTTCTTGCTGTGTTGCAATTTTTTTGCTGCATCCCAATTGTACCTCTACATTTTTCGAGTTTATGTTATTGTTCTCTCACTCTTATGTGATACTGATTATTGTCATTTTTCATGATTACATGCAGATAAGTCCAATCTGACGAAGGCTCAGGCCGAAACGTCATTTGTAACTTGTTTTGGACAAAAACATATATGCTTATGAAAAAAAAATTTTCTTAATACGGACCAATAAAGAGTGATTTTGCATTACTATCCATTGTGACTTACTGACTTAGTCTGGGAGATATAGAGTGCCGAGGTTACTCACTAATTTTATCTATTATTACCTCTGAGCACCTATATACCAGTGAGCAGAGCTTCCTCTACAGTAGTTCTCCTGATTAGGCATGCCCTTACCTCATGAGCAGGGCATTGCAGCTTTGGTAGCAACCATTACGACATGGACTCTGCTGCTGTGGACCCGGGGAGAGTGAGTGCAGATTCATTGCACCCACACTCCTCACATGAAGGGTCCGCACTCCTAGAAAATGGGGGATACGTTCCCTGAGTGTCTCCCCCCCATATTCTAGACGGTCCAGAGTCGTCGTGGGACCCCTTTATTTTTTTTCTTACAAAAAATTGGTGAAAGAGGAAATGTTTTGGGGACTGTTTTTTCAAATAAATTTCTTTTGTCGATTTTTTGTTTTTGTTAGTACTGACAGTTTATGATGTTGGGTATCTAATAGACGCCATGACATCACAAACTGCTGGGCTTTGTCTCAGGTGACTTTACAGCTAGTATCAACCCGATTTATTACCCCGTTTGCCACTGCACCAGGGTACGGGATGAGCTGGGGTGAAGCGCCAGGATTGGCGCATCTAGTGGATGCGCCACGTCTGGGGTGCCTGCGGCCTGCTATTTTTAGGCTGTGAAGGCCCAATAACTATGGACCTTCCCACCCTGAGAATACCAGACCACAGCTGTCCGCTTTACCTTGGCTGGTGATCCAATTTGGGGGGGACCCTACTTTTATTGTGTAATTATTAATATTTATAAAATAATTATAAAAAAGAGCCTGAGGGGACCTCCACATTGGATCCCCAACCACGGTAAAGCTGCCAGCTGTGGTTTTCAGGCTACAGCCATCTGCTTTACCCTGGCTGGCTATCAAAAATGGGGGGACCCAACGTCATTTTTTTTTTAACTATTTTTTAAATAGAAAAAATTAATGGGCTTCCCTGTATTTTGATTGCCAACCAAGGTAACGGCAGGCAGATGGGGGTGGCAACCCATAGCTGTCTGCTTTATCTGCGCTGAGAATCAAAAATACCGCGGAGCGCTACGTAATTTTTTAAAAGATTTATTTTTACAGCACTGTGATGTCCAGCAATCAAAATACAGGGAAGCCCATTTTATTTTTAGTTATTTAAATAAATAATTAAAAAAAATATATATGGGCTCCCGCTGCATTTTTTGTATTGCTAGCTAAGGGTAATCCAAGCAGCTACTGGCTGCTAACCCCCACTGCTTGGTGTTACCTTCACTGGCAATGGAAAATCCAGGGAAGCATTTTTTATTTTTTTTGCCAAAAAACTACAAAAAAAGGACGTGAGCTTCGCCATATTTTTGTATGCTAGCCAGGTATAGCAGGCAGGTGCTGGAAGAGTTGGATACAGCGCCAGAAGATGGCGCTTCTATGAAAATGCCATTTTCTGAGGCGGCTGCAGACTGCAATTCGCAGCAGTGGGGCCCAGAAAGCTCAGGCCAACCTGTGCTGCGGATTCCAATCCCCAGCTGCCTAGTTGTACCTGGCTGGACACAAAAATGGGGCGAAGCCTACGTCATTTGTTTTTTAATTATTTCATGAAATTCATGAAATAATAAAAAAAGGGCTTCCCTTTATTTTTGGTTCCCAGCCGGGTACAAATAGGCAACTGGGGGTTGGGGGCAGCCGTACCTGCCTGCTGTACCTGGCTAGCATACAAAAATATGGCGAAGCCCACATAATTTTTTCAGGGGGCAAAAAACTTCTGCATACAGTCCTGGATGGAGTATGCTGAGCCTTGTAGTTCTCCAGCTGCTGTCTGTCTGTATGGAGAAGAGCAGACAGCAGCTGCAGAACTACAAGGCTCAGCATACTCCATCCAGGACTGTATGCAGAATTTTTTTGCCCACCAAAAAAATGACGTGGGCTTCGCCATATTTTTGTATGCTAGCCAGGTACAGCTGGCAGCCACGGGCTGCCTCCAACCCCCAGTTGCCTATTTGTACCTGGCTGGGAACCAAAAATATAGGGAAGCCCGTTTTTTTTTAATTATTTCACTTATTTCATGAAATAATTAAAAAACAAATGACGTGGGCTTCGCCCCATTTTTGTGTCCAGCCGGGTACAACTAGGCAGCTGGGGATTGGAATCCGCAGCACAGGTTAGCCCGAGGTTTGTGGGCGCCTCTACTGCAGATTTCAGTCCGCAGCCGTCCCAGAAAATGGCGCTCTCATAGAAGCGCCATCATCTGGCGCTGTATCCAACTCTTCCAACAGCCCTGGAGCCGGGTGGCTTGTTGGGTAATCATGAGTTAATACTGGCTTTGTTTTACCAGCCAGTATTGAGCCAGAGATTCTTAATGTCAGGCACGTTTGACCCGGCCATTAAGAATCTCCAATAAAGGGTTAAAAAAAAGACACCACACAGAGAAAAAATACTTTAATAGAAATAAATACACAGACACATTAGAGACTCCATCTTTATTACCCCCTGTCAGCCCTCCACGATCCTGCTCTTCTGTCTTCTTTCTTTCTAGTGTAGTAGTAGTGAGGATTGTAGTGGGGAAGGATGAGATTCACCAGCTCATCACTTGGGGCTGGGGAACCTCATCCTCACTACAATCATCACTACAATCGGGAAGCAGCGTGCAGCCTTCACTCCGTGAGTGATCAGTGCTGGCTGCTAGCGGTAACAGCGGTAACGCTGACAGACGCGTTACCATAGCAACGGTGCTCTCGGAGCCGCGGTTAGCGGTGACGTCACCGCTAACTGCGTTGCTATGGCAACGGTGATCTCCGTTAATGACCGACTGTGTCAGCCGGTCCCTAACGGAACGGGGAGTCTACCGTGTGCTAGAGCATGTCGCCGGTACACGGCGATACACATATGTGCACCGTGTACCAGAGAGATGCACTCGCAGGTCCTACATGACGTGTCATAGTCATGTGACCAGTCTGTAGCCAATGAGATAATAGCCACGTGACTGGTCACATGGCTATTTTGACGTCACGATAGGTCCTGCATCTCTGCTGGCAGTGCAGGTCACCGGGAGGATTCAGCGATCATCGGATGGAATAGCGGCAGGAGACAGAGTGCAGAAGGGATCGCGAGGACCGGTAAGTGTTATGGCAATGTTTATTAACTGTTTGTGTACATTTATAATGCATTTTTATGTGTTTGTGATTGCCTCCCATTATAGCCTATACGTCCGAGTTCGGTTCGTCGAACGTTCGACGAACCAAACTCGAACGGGACCTCCGTTCGGCGAACCGGCCTCGAGCCGAACCGGGACCGGTTCGCTCATCTCTACTGCTGACTCCTTATTACCCCGATTTGCCAATGCACCAGGGCAAATCTGGAAGAGCCGGGTACAGTCCCAGAACTGTCGCATATAATGTATGCGGCAATTCTGGGCGGCTGCTGACTGATATTGTTAGGCTGGGGGGCTCCCCATAACGTGGAGCTCCCCATCCTGAGAATACCAGCCTTCAGCCATATGGCTTTATCTGGCTGGTTTTAAAATTGGGGGGACCGCACGCCGTTTTTTTTAATTATGTAATTATTTATTTCACTGCACAGTATAGACACGCCCACCAGCTGCTGTGATTGGGTGCAGTGAGACACCTGTCACTCAGCGTGGGGGCATGTCTCACTGCAACCAATCATAGGCGCCGGTGGGTGGGGAAAGCAGGGAATACGAGATTGTTTAATGAGCGGCTGGCTTTTTCAAAATAGTAAAAGCCGCCGGAGCAGTGAGAAAGCCGTGCAGCGCCGTGCCGGGGATCGGTGAGTATGTGAGAGAGGGCTGCTCAATTCAGTTACTCAGGAGTTTAGCGGTCACCGTTGAGTCCTTCACGGGTGACCGCTAATGAGGACGCGACACAGACAGAGCCGCAGCATGACAATGAAGTCGGGTGAAGTTAACCCGAGTTCATTCTGATCGTGCGGCTCTTTCTGTGTCTGCTGTCATCTGCCATTCAGCTCTGCTACATGGCTGTCTGTGTCTGCTGTCAGCGGCCATGTAACAGAGCTGAATGGCAGATAGCATAGTAAAAACGCATCCCTACACATTACACACGCTTGGCAAGTCAATAAATAAAAAAAAAAAGGGTGCCCAATGCATACGTCACAGAACACATGCTCTAAAGCAGAGGTTCCCAACTCCAGTCCTCAAGGCACACCAACAGTGCATGTTTTCAGGATTTCTTTAGCATTGCATGGGTGTTGGATTCAGCACCTTTGCAGGTGATTAAATTATCACCCGTGCAATACTAAGGAAATCCTGAAAACATGCACTGTTGGTGTGCCATGAGGACTGGAGTTGGGAACCTCTGCTCTAAAGGATCGCACACAAAATTGATCAATTTAACATAGACTAGTAACACACGTGTGACAGCAAATGAATGACCTACGTGTGATCTCATAAGATCCCATATGCAACCTGGGCGTGTCACATCGCATACGAGATTGCACACCTAATTGTAAGGTGTAAAGCTGGCTTTAATCTCAGCTGTACCCATTCCTTTCCGTAATATAAAATTACTCCTTACTTTCTCCTGTGCAGGCTATAGTTCAATCTATGCAAAGCTGTGAAGGAGCTGTCTCTGGAGAAGGCTGTGGTGATCTTTCAAGTGGATGGGGTGGACTCCCTCTATAGAGAAGAATTGGACTTTTTGTTGAATATGTCTCCTTTTGTGTCCCCATTCCCTCATGTTGTCTTTGTATTACTGTTAAGACTACTGTCTTGATGGCATGTGCACTAGTCCGGGTTAGTCCAGAGTCAGCATGGGCCAAGGCACGTGATCGTGCACGGGTGTGAAGGACCCGTCTAGGGACATGAGGAAGCCCAGCAATCAGCCACAAGTGAGTTAGGTGGTGACCCCACTCCCCTCTCCCTATTGTCAGGGCCTTCCCTGATTTACCCCTCCTCTCAAGCCGGATACTGACCATTCCCTCTTTCCAGCGTGACAGTAGGCTGGCCAATCACTGGAGATATCCAGTGGACTTGTAGGTCTAGTGGTCAATGAATACACTAAGAACTCTATTTAAATCTCCATTAGTATATCTGCTATTGCTAGTTAATGTATGTCGTATACTGCTCTGCTGTGTTGTATACTGCACAAACATCTGTTTGGTACCTGGCTTTAATTCCTGCTTATTCCCCTTTTAAAAATAAAATTTGCATTGCCCGAACACTCTATTTTACTAACCTAACTAGCAGATCTCTTCCCTTGGTTCTGATTTTGTCATTAACCTCTCCTCACTGGTTTTGACTCAGCTTGTACACACTTTTCATTTAACTCACTCGACTAAGCAGTAACTAGTCCGTGGATGCAACCCATGGATAAGGGTTAATACTAGGGAACTGTGGAGATCTGCTAGCTGTCCTAGCTCTACGTCTGTCCATGAAAGCCTATTTGAGTTAACGGAACAAATGTATAATTATATGCAGTAAGCGGTAAATAAGTGGTGACTGAATCCAAAATGTTATAATTTAGCTTTGATTCTATAGAGAGAAAAATATGACTGATTGATATCAAGTTATGTTGTGAAATAAATCAACTAAGAATATTGGACCTCGGATCAATGACTGAAAACATTGAAGGCTTTGTAAAATAAATAGTACTAGAAACACTAATCTTTTTTCTAGACGAGAAATAATATTTTTAGCAAAAGCTTCTAGGCAAAAAATAAATAAAAATATTACATTACTTATACATATTGCTAATGTACTCATACAACATACAGTAATATTACAGCTAGTCTGTCATTGGCTGTAGTGTCTGTGTTTGGCCTTGACACTATGCATGGACTGTTAGTTAGTGACAGTCTTGTCATGGGGATATATCTGATAGGAAAGGATTTTACAGTAATCCATTGTAATATGCCAGTTTGCCCATAAATCACTGCAGCCAGACTTCATTGATCAGAGTTAATCCGGGCTCTTGTCAGAAAATGTAAGATTTGCAGTGTCAGCAGTTGTGAATATTGCTGTTGTGTGCTTGTATGTGATTTGTGTATTGGTGTATGAAAATAAACTAAATACAGTCAAATATAATTGATGGATAATTGTCTTTCCATCTGTTACATATGTGTATCCAACTACAGTACATCTTGCTATAATCTATAAAGTACAATATTGCAAATGTTGTAAAATTGTAAAAAAAAAACAAACAATACTTTAACTGTAAAAAAGTTACAGGTGGTTCCTCCCTTTTCATTATTTGCTAGATCGATATTATGTTGAGAAACAATGTTTCTCTCAAATACCTTGCGTTGGCAATAGTGTCTGTGAGTGGCAAGTTGCAGACTGCTCTTCCCCATCGTGTGACCCCTGGAGCTCTGTGATGTCACGTCAACTTCCTGTTCACCTCCCATCACCACGGCCAGCCCCAGTCGTCCTGAGTGATGGGCTGTGGGCGGTTTTTCACTGCTGTATTTCATAGCCCAGCGTGACAGCCCATCATCTACTGCTCCCTCCTCCCTCACTGCAGAGCACTGCAAGCTGGAGCAATGCTAGGCTGTGATAAGTGGTGAAATGCCTCCCACAGCCCAGTGACTCACGGAGACTAGGGCAGGCCGTGGTGATGTCAAGTGAACAGGAATTTTATGGGACATCACCGGATTCCCGAGGTCATGGAGCCCCAGGTGTCACGCAATGGGGAAGACTAGTCTACAATAGCACAGCTCACAGGCACTATTGCCAACTCAAGGTGTTTTAGAGAAACATTGTTTCTCAACATAATATTGATCTAGGAAATAATTACCACTTCTTTAAAGTTTTGCCAAAATTGAAAGTTACTATTTTCTGAGAGTCTGACTGCTCTGATCCCCAGTGCTCATGAGAACTTCAACAGGTTGAAATCAGCAGAGGTCGAGCATGGGCACTCCTACTCCATCCATCATTTGTAAGTCAGAGATAAATAATGGAACTGATGTGTGCATGCTCAATTTCTGTTCCATTCAGATGAGGTGCTGCAAATTTTTCTCCTTTGAGGAAGTCAGTTGAGGTAAAAAATACATTGAGGCTCAATCCCATCCCAAAAGGTTTATAGGCGACTATTTACAAACATAACAAAACGTTTTTAGCCATACACAAAGATTGGTTTCCACAAAGTCTGCTGTTTCAGTGATTTTAGATTTTTTTTAGTCTGATGTTTCTATGGTTACTGAACTACTATTATAAGCATTTCATAAGTTTTTAAAACGTTTATTAACAAATACATCAAGTTGATGGAAAGACATTTTACAGTGTTTATTTTTCAAGAATCCTGCAATTCGCCCTGGTATTCTGGAGATCAGCTTGAGGGCAAAATCCTAGATAATATCAATCTATTCTTGTCCAATCAAAACTTAGAGTTTACCATAATTTATGTTTTTTTGTTTCTCCACCACATTTTGAGGATTGGCCACCAGTTCTCAATGGGATTGGAATAGGAAGAATTGCATGACCATGGCCCAAAAATGTCCATGTTTTGATAATTGACTTGCTTATCACTTTTGTCTTCTCACGTAGTGCTCCATCATGCTGCAAAATAATTGTTCATCATCACACTACTCCTGGATTATTTTGAGAAGTTGCTCTTGGAGATTGGTTTAAATATCATTCTTTATTCATGGCAATGTTATTAGGCAAAATTGTGAATACACTTCTTTGAATGAAAAGCAACCCTACATATGAATGAAGGATGCTTTACTTTTGGCTTGACATAGTACTTACGGAGGCACTCACCTTTTCTTCTCCGGACAGTCATTCTTCTAGACGTCCCAGACAGTCTGAAGGAGGCTTCATCAGACAAAATAAATTCACCCCAGTCTTTCAAGCTAAGAATTGGAACAGAAGAAGACATTTCAAATACCAGCACACTTTTAAAGCAACCATTCTTCTCTGTCTTAGTAATTTCAGCTGCCTTGTACTTGTTACTACTTTTTCCTGAGCTGCCAAGAAAATCACAGAAATTATCTAGGAATTTGTAGAAAAGCTGAAATGTTTTTTCTGTGCTTAAGTTAACATTCATGGCAAGGAAAGACTTTCTAATTTTTGAAGTTCTCCTGATCTCTCTTCATAACTTTCTAGAAGTATTGCAAATTGCCACTTTAGAAGCTAAAGTCAAAAATTTTGCAAAAAATAAAATTTGGGTCTGTTTCAAACGGTTTCTCCATGTCTGTAATGTTTGCATTTTTTTTCTTCTGTTGTCTATTGGGGTAGTGTGCTATCACAAGGGTATATTTTTTTACTACTATACGCGGTATTTTGTGGCAGCATTAGTTTTGTACCTTGGCTAATTCATCATATTATCATAGGTCATTTATTACCCTGTATATTGTTTAATATTATGACATACCCTACTGTACTATCTTTATGGTGACAGCCATATCTTAATCATCAATATTTCTTTTTATTCCTGTCACTTTTTTGTTATATTTTTGTGGTAATTAATAAAGATTCCATTTTTAGGAATGCCATGGTAATTTGTTTAGCTGTATTCATAGTATATGATTGTTACTGATCTGACACAATTTTACATCCAATTCATTAAGTCTTATTGAAAACACCATTGGCGTAAGATGCATCTAGTTCAATTACAGAAGTGGGCCTCTTAATGAATAAGGTGCATCTTACAACTTCTATTCATCTCTGACAGAACTTTGCTACACTTGGTAACTGGTAAACATTTTAGACATATCTTATGCCACTAAAGTGGGGCAAATTTTGATGAATTTGTCATGCAAGTTTTGCTACGTCCTATCCCACTCAAAGATTGGCCCATTTTGGTGGAGCTGGCTAGGTCTGGTTGAAATATGGCAAAAGTCATAAAATTTTTGTGCAACAAAAAACTGGCAAAAACATTTTTAGGCGTGTTTCACACGTCAGTGATTCTGGTATGCATGTGACAAGTTTTATACATACCAGAATGACTGACATTCGGAGACCCATTATAATCAATGGGTCTGCACACAAATCAGTAATTTTTCACTGACCGTGTCTCCATGCGGCGTACACGTGTGTCCGTGATTTCCGCACAGAGACATGTCCATTTTATTCTGGCATCACTGATGACCACACTATGGTGTGATCCATGAAACACATACCAGAAAAACACGTATATTGAAAATAGCAGGTGGAGATACTAAATTGCAGGTGGAGATATTAAATTCGCATTTTGTATCTGTCTTCTCCGAAAAAAATAATGCAAGCATCAATCATAATCATGATAGAAGTGATGGTCAGGAGGAGTCCAAGTTGACAATAAGCAAATAATTGATACTGGAACACTTAGCCAAGTTAAAGGAAACCAAGTCACCAGGTCCAGACGATTTACATCCTAGAGTCCTGAAAGAGTTAGCTGAGGAACTAATAGTACCACTTTCAATAATCTTCAATAAGTCATGGGAAACAGGAGAGGTCCCACTAGATTGGGAAAAGGCAAATGTGGTTCCTATCTACCAAAAGGGGGAAAAGGAGGATCCAAGGAATTAGAGGCCAGTAAGCCTGACCTCTATTGCAGGAAAAATCTTCGAGCAAATTGTCAAAGAACATTTACTTAGGTGCCTGGATGGGAAGGCATTAATCAACCTAAGCCAGGATGGCTTTATGACCAATTAATCTTGTCAGACCAACCTGACTTCCTTCTACAACAAATTCACTGAATGGTTTGACCAGGGGAATGCTGTGGATATAGTATACCTTGACTTCAGTAAGGCATTCGATAAAGTATCATACGACATCCTCATTGAGAAGATGATCAAGTATGGAATTGACAAATAACCAGTTAGATGGATTCACAACTGGCTTAATGATCGGGCACAACGAGTAATACTAAATGGATACACATCAACCTGGAAAAAAGTCAAAAGCGGGGTGCCGCAAGGCTCTGTCCTGGGGCCAGGGATGTTTAATATCTTTATAAATTATCTGGACAACGGAATTACTGGGGAACTCATAAAATTTGCAGATGATACTAAGATAAGAGGAGTAGACAATTCTAGAGAGGAAAGAGAACATATTCAAAAGGATCTAGACTAACTCGAACAGTAGGCCTAGGAGAACAGAATGTTTTTTAACAGGGACGAATGCAAAGTCCTACATCTGGGTAAAAGAAATATAAAAAACATATATAGCATATATAGCATGGGAGGAATAGAACTAGGTGATAGCTCCGGGGAAAAGGACTTGGGCATAATAGTGGATTCCAGATTCAACATGAGCCAACAATGCGGAGCTGCAGCTAAAAAGGCCAACAAAGTCTGGGATGTATCAAGACAAGCATTGAATCTAGGTCAAGAGAGGTAATTATTCCTCTCTACCCTGCCCTGGTCAGACCTCACCTGGAGTACTGTGTACAGTTTTGTGTGCCCCAATTCAAGAAAGACATCGATATATTGGAGCAAGTCCAGAGAAGAGCAACCAAGATAGTAGAAGGTCTGCAAACCATGTCATGTGAAGAACAGCTAAAAGAACTAGGGTTGTTTAGTTTGAAAAAGAGAAGGCTGAGAAGAGACTTAATAGCGGTCTACAAATATCTGATCGGTAGTAACAGTGCAGAGGGAACTACCCTATTCTCATTAGCACAAGGAAGTACAAGAAGCAATGGGCTGAAACTTAAAATAAGGAGATTCAGATTAGACATTAGGAAAAACTTTCTGACAGCGAGAGCAGTCAGGGAGTGGAAAAGGCTACCACAGGAGGTGGTGAGCTCTCCATCAATGGAAATATTCAAACAGAAACTGGATAAATATATAGCTGGGATGATTTAGGAAACCCTGCACTCACAGGGGGTTGGACCCGATTGCCCTTGAGGTCCCTTCCAACTCTACCATTCTATGATTCTATGTTTCTATGAAAAAGCTTTTTAAGCTCAGTCTCCAGCAATGCTGTCTCCTGCCACTGCTGTCTCCTGCTTCCAGGCCGGCTAATTATGCTCATGGATATGCATTCATGCACCGTACAGACGAACTGGAAGTAGCTGAAAAGATGAGAGACAGAGCGGCTGGACAATGCATTGGGAGACTTCAGCACTACGGACAGCAGGAGCAGGGACAGGTGAGTTTATTTCTATGTGCTATCACGGATCACACATGAAGAACACAAGTGTGCAGTGAAGCACGCGGAGGGACATATGCATTTTTAACACGTCAGTGAAAACATGTATGTGTTTATCACTAACGTTTGAAACAGGCCTAATGATAAGAACAGGGGTCCCAAATTTATGGCTCACAGTTCGAGCCATGAAAAGGCAGTAGAGCATTGGCTGTACATTGTTACTCGTTACCACTAGGCTGAATTTGGATCTCAAAATAAAAAAAAAAAATGAAGGAAAAGAAAGTATCTGTACTTTTAGTGATGGTAGAATGTTATTGAATATGAAGTGCTCACTCATAAAGAATGGATGGCAAGTAAAAAAGCATGACAATCTAGAAAGATAATGGACGCAGTTTTTTTTTGTTGTGGGGTTGTGAACAGAAAGACAAAGGTTTTTTTACAGGTTATATGTCAAAGGACACGTGTGTTTTAAAGCAAAAAGGAAAACCCAATTAAAGGAATGATCATAAATATATACAGATTATGAAAAAGTGTTACTATTCCTCAAGAGACATGGTCATTTCCAATAGTATAAACCTTTTGAGAAGTAACTGTGAGTCCAAAAAGGCCTGTAGTTTCCAAATTGTTATCCTTTATGGGGAATTTCTGATATCTTGGCACCTTGTAGGCACCACAAACACAACATGTCATCCACAATCTATTGCACCCAAAAACTACACGTGAATCGTCTGAACAACAGGGCTCGGTCAGGAAACTCAAAGTAGTCTTTGCCTGTAAGAAGTTAAAGGGAAGCTATCATCAAAAAAATTACCTATCTTTTTTAATTAGTTTTTTTGTTACATCTTTTTTTGTTTTTTCACATATCACAATTTATTTAAAAAAATAAAAAAACATCATTTTTTACAATTTTCACACTGAATCGTGTTGTTTCAGCTGTGACATCTTTTATTGTGATTGTTGGATCCGGTGACAGCTGTGTATAGAGATGTTACCTGCCAGCTGTCTCTACTGATAAGGAGCCTGCTGGAAACTCTTCTGTCAGTGGCCAGTGTGAAAGTTGGAAGATTACTAAGGTTGTTTTTCTTTTTTTGTTTTTTTTGTTTTTTTTTTTAATAGAGATTAAAATCTTAAAAAGTAGCTTTTTTTAACAATGCATAACACAAAATCTTGATTAAACAATAAGTCATTTTCTGATGATAGCAGAAGGAACCTTCAGCTGACTCAGATGCCACAGGCTAATGCAGGTGGGTTATTGCTCAAACCCACAAGCTATGTAGCTTCTTTGTGGTTTGACTTCATTAAATGTGTGCCACTGGCATGGGGACTCTGTGGGAATGCTTAGCCCTGGGAAGCTTCAGTGTATGCTATATATCCTAAAGTCCCTCTCTTATTTCATTATGTATCTGAAAATATGCTACATATTGACAAATATGTAAGATTTCTTTGCATATTCTAAGTGTTTAGCATAAAACCTAGGGTTCAAGGACAGTTAAGAAATAATTGTGAATCTTATTACAATGACAATCTGTAATGAGGTAGAATGATTATTTTCTCCCATGCTCTGTTGGTCTCTCTTCTACAAGTATAAATAAAGAAGACTGTGATCACAGGTATTGTATGTGTGCTGTTGCGAATTTAGAGGAAACCATTACCCATATTATCCTCAGCAATATAATCCGAGCTCTCTGTACTTTAGTTTATGCTTGAATAGACAAAAAGACTTTCTTTATACATGAAGCTTTATCTTCTTATTTCTCACCAAGCATATTCTAAAATACAAATTAACTATATAATCTCCATAATGCTGATTCATTTTCTACATAAGGTAGTAATTAGTAATGGGCGAGCAATGAAATGCTTGGTGTCATGATCCAGGCCGGCTATTCCCTGCTGTGGCTACACCCAGCTCTGGCCTGGTCATGCCAGGGGTTAACTTCCCTTCCCTTGTTCTGGATCCCAGGACGGTATATATTGCCTCTCTACCTATGGGTCAGTGCCAGTGATATTTCTGCTTTGCAGCGTGTATACTGTCTCTGGTGAGTGGTCCCAGTCTGTCCTGCCTCCCTGCTACTGTGTCCGGACTTGTACCCTCCCCCATGTTTCTGCCTGTCCCGGTCCCTGACTTCCCGCTCCTGTCTGTTGTTTGTGTTTCCCTCTGTATACATGATCTCCCGGCTTCCGACTCGGTTCTGTTTTCTGATGTGATTTTGATACTCCCCTTTCAGTGACTTTACTTTCCTGGCTAGACCAAGACTATTGACTACTCTATTGTCCCCTGGTGGTTCGCCTGGTAACTGCCTGCTGAAGTTACTCTGCTGTACTCTTTCTGTTACAGTGTGACTTTGTCTCTCCTTCACTACTCTGCTGCCACCTAGTGGGAAATACGCTGTACTACATCTTATTAGCCCTTAGTACAGCGTGACACTCGAGTGCTCGTTACTTGAGCTGAGTAATTTCTAATGCTCGGCTACTAGTGTCGAGTAATGAGCATAGTGAAGTCAATGGGAATTTCGAGCATTTTTCCGGTAGACCCCCGGGAGGTGTGAGTCGGTCCTGGAAATCGTTGAAATGGATGCAAACTGTATGCCTGCCTGGATCCACAGACTCAGACGGGCTGTAATGGACAGGCTAGAGGGAAGCCACCCACCCAGCAGGACCCCTGAAAACCTTTAACCCCTATACAGGGATTTGGAATTTCATAGAGCCCTGGGGATCACTACCTGTGGAAGGCAGCAGTCCGGAGAGTAGTCGTCAGGTAGCTTCAAACCAGGTATTGCAGAACAGGGACAGAATCGGGAAGCAAGGATGTAATTAGCAAATGAAGCAGAGGTTAAATCCGGATCGGGCAGCGAGGTAGATAAATGACAGGCAGAAGGGTAGTCAGAACACAAGCAAGGTCAGCACACAAGAATCAGAATACAAACCGCATAGGAACCAGGAACCAGGAATTCAAACTATCTCTGGCAGTGGTCACATGACAGGAGGGGGAATAAGAGGGTGTGGTGTCTTCCCATTGGCTACAGGTGAATGATGGCAACTTCAGCTGGAAGACACACGCCACCTACAGTCAGCCAGCGGTACTGCAGGTTCCAGGGAAACCCAGCCTAGTGGATGAGCGGAGCCTGTGCTCAGCTACGGGCAGCGACTCCTCTCCCATCATCAGCACTATCCATGGCGGGAATGCAGTGTCACCTGGCGATCGGAGCAGAAGTCGCAGGAGCGGACTCCGGTGGGGACATGACACAAACACTGCTTAAGATGGAATGGGAACAAAATGGAAAAATTTCCTAGACAAATCTCTGACTCCCAAGTCAATGCTGAAAGCAATTTTGTCAGTGTATGTCGCCTCTTTATTGGATTGACAAAAAAATGTACAAAAACGACGATAAAATAGATTTTAATGGATAATGTTAGGAAACATTCTTTCCTGTATAATGACATCTTTCTAAGACAAATTTAATTATAGAGAAAAACTGCCTGCTCCACCCCTTTGGCTATATTCACAATAGCATTTTTTTAAAAAAATGCAGTAGTTTCCCACTTCAGTCAAGCAAACTAAACAATCATGTCAATTAGCTTTATGAAATCTCATCACTTTTGCTGAGATTGTAAAATCAATTTTAAATTTACATCAAACTCATTAAAACGCTACAAAAAATGCAACATCTGAATGTAGCCGGGCAATCGCTCACTGTATTTCCCCATTAGCTATGAATGCAGTAAAAAAAATAGAATAGGGTCAGCAGCCACCCAGAATTGTTGCATCCATTAGATGTGACAATTCCGGTGCTTTATTCAGCTCCTCCCGAATACCCTGGTGTGGTGGCAATCAAGATAATATAAGGAGTTCATGACAGCTGTGATTTGTCAAAAATTACAGCTGCCACTAAACCCTGGATCACTAAGTGCTCCAATAACTAATTCTGTAAGTAAAAAGAAATAAACACAAAGAACACAGAAAATCCTTTATTGAAATAAAAAAACACCCTTTCTCTAATTTATTAACCTCCAAAACACCTAGGTCTAATGTAATCAACACCACAATGTCCCACAATGATCCCAGCTCTGCTACATACTAAAGTCATTTGCATTTATAATACAGGACTCCTAATTAATTATTTATTAATTATGGGTGGTAATGTTGGGAAGTAAAAGACTCTTGTTTGAATTTTTGAATTACATACTGAAGTCGCAGCAAGCGGGCACCTTAGAGAACATGACTGCCCCCTGCGGCTTCAGGCAGACACTGCTGGAGCCGCAGCTGTGTGTGCTGATGTCACTGAATTTACCTGTGATCACAGCTGGATGTTCCCATTGTGAGAATATAATATATGTTTCTATATGCTTTTCTATAACTAAGCTTTTTTTTGTACATGAGGCACAAGATAGAGTTTGTTTCCTGATTATTGCTGCATATCAGGAAAGCAAGCATGTGTACACTGAAGTCTACCGCTGATGTCTAATACAGGGTAACAGAATGAAAATGTTGATAATGGTGATTGTCTGCATCTGCGTAAGTTTGGATCTGTCCCTAGTGGGCTATGTGATAAGGACTTTGCGAGCTATGACTGAATAGGAAGTCCCAAATATAGACCTTATTATTATTATATGCTTTTTGTATGTGCTTCTAAATAACCAATGGCATGCTGCTAGGAATTTTGCTAAAATATTAAACCACTATTGCTCTATAAAAAGGCTTGTAACAATAAAGCACGTGACATGTGCACCTTCTTTTGACTAGGAAAGGAATTCATACTGTGTGGTCTGAATTTCTCTGCCGGCGCCGGTGAGCTTTAATGTTAGATCTAGCAGACATTCTCTGGAGAAGGCGATTTTCTGAAACTGTTGAATTCTCCTTAACACCATGGTACCCCACTTGTGGCCACAGGTAAACTCCCCTCAGGTGAACTTAGTGAACTCAATGAGACCTGCATCTCTTGGCAGAAAACTACATTTTTTTGGCAAGAGATGCAGTTTTGGTGCTGTAATTTAGGCACCAAATTCTTGCACCAATACTGCATCTCCTGTCAAAAAAATTGCATTTTGATGCGGTTTTCATTTGTTTGGTTTTTTTCAGGAGATACAGATTTGGTGCAGGAATTTGGTGTATAAGTTCCAGCACTAAATTTTTTTTTTTTTTTAAATAAAGATTTTTTCTGTCTTCTGATTTTATTTGTACTTACACCCTGTCTCATCTCAAAGACCCCTCCCCATTACTACTCCCGGGCTTGGTGACAGCTGTGATTTTTGAGAAATGACAGCTGTCATTAACCCCTAAAAATTACCCTAATTGCCATCGCACCAGTGACAGAATTATCACATCTAATGGATTCGACTTTTCTAGGCGTCTGCAAGCTGCTATTTTTAGAATTAGGAGACCAAAAACCATGCGCCTCCCAAGCATGACATTACCAGCCCCCAGCTGTTGGCTTTATCTTGCCTTGGTATCAAAACTGGGGGGACCGCATTTCGTTTTTTAAAATTATTTATTTCGATAATAAAAAAGCCACTTGGGGCCCCTCGTACTACAATACACAGCAAAGATAACGCCGATCGCTGGGAATCTCAGCCTGTAGCCATCTGCGTTATCTGCACTGGGTATCAATGTATGGTTACACTATGTCATTTTTAAAATGTATATATTTATTTTTACACCACTATAGGGATGCAGACAGCATGTCTGATTCCTCCCAATCTCCAATCACAGATGGTGTCACAGAGGGTGGGGGTGCAGTCTGACTGCTAATGATCCAACTTGGAAACAGTGTTACAGCTGCGGGAAGGTTGGTAAGTATAATTGTCCTGTTTTATTCCTTATTTTCTTTCTTTTGCAGCCACCTGGCCTTTACTAACACCCTTTTATAACACATAGGTTTAGGTCCCTTAGACTTATAGTGGTTTAGCATCTGTGGTCAAGTTTGGCTGCTGAACCCAATTTTTCTTTTCTAGTCCTTGCTAGAGTTGAGCGCGGTTCGTGGTTCGTGGTTCTCCAGTTCGCGGCTCGAGTGATTTTGGGGCATGTTCTAGATCGAACTAGAACTCGAGCTTTTTGCAAAAGCTCGGTAGTTCTAGAAACGTTCGAGAACGGTTCTAGCAGCCAAAAAACAGCTAAATCATAGCTTGGTTTCTGCTGTAATAGTGTAAGTCACTCTGTGAATCAAACTATTATCACATTTCAGTGTATAGTGTGCGTGAACAGCGCCTTCAGATCACTGCTGTTTCTATAATGGCGATCGCCATTTTTTTTTTTTTTTTTTCTTGTCTTCCTTCCCTAAGTGCGCGCGTCTTGTGGGGCGGGCCAGCATGTCAGCCAATCCCAGACACACACACAGCTAAGTGGACTTTGAGCCAGAGAAGCAACGGCATGTGTGATAGGATCTGCATGTCACATGTCCCTGCATTATAAAACCGGACATTTTCTTCACGGACGCCATTATCTGCCTTCTGCGTCTTTGGTGTCAGACATCACTGTCGCAGCTCCGTCTTCCTGAGTCCTATAGCCGATACAGCTGTATGCGCTGCATACACAGCGTTAGACAGCTTAGGGAGAGCACTTTATAGCAGTCCTTTTAAGGGCTCCAACCGGCAGGGTCAGAGAGCCATAGGTGACAGGTCCTGCAAACAGCAACAGCGTCTGTGTAGCCCAGGTCAGGGATTTCCTACCTGCATTTCACCATTAGGAGGGAATAGAAAGGCAGGCTTCCATTCCTCTACCCAGAGCACCACAATCCTGCCACTGTACCCTCTTGTCCTCTGCACACTCCAACTGATAACTAAGCCATTATACTAGCAAACACTCAGTGTACCTAGTGGCATCCTATACGTGGCTATTGGACTTTGCTATAGTCCCACTAGTGCAAAGACATTTGCAGAGCGCGTCTGCCTGCATTGCACACTACAACTCATTCTAAACAAGCCATTATACTAGCAAACACTCAGTGTACCTAGTGGCATCCTATACGTGGCTATTGGACTTTGCTATAGTCCCACTAGTGCAAAGACATTTGCAGAGCGCGTCTGCCTGCGTTGCACACTACAACTCATTCTAACCAAGCCATTATACTAGCAAACACTCAGTGTACCTAGTGGCATCCTATACGTGGCTATTGGACTTTGCTATAGTCCCACTAGTGCAAAGACATTTGCAGAGCGCGTCTGCCTGCGTTGCACACTACAACTCATTCTAACCAAGCCATTATACTAGCAAACACTCAGTGTACCTAGTGGCATCCTATACGTGGCTATTGGACTTTGCTATAGTCCCACTAGTGCAAAGACATTTGCAGAGCGCGTCTGCCTGCGTTGCACACTACAACTCATTCTAACCAAGCCATTATACTAGCAAACACTCAGTGTACCTAGTGGCATCCTATACGTGGCTATTGGACTTTGCTATAGTCCCACTAGTGCAAAGACATTTGCAGCACGTCTGCCTGCGTTGCACACTCCAACTAATTATAACTAAGTTGCATTGTCAGGGATATTTATTCTTTATTATTCTGCTGTTAATAAAGCTAGACCACCACTGCAATCTTCACCACCTCTCAATTTTTACTACCACATTTTCAGTCCACAATCTTGTCGCAATCAACATGAGTGGCAAAATGACAGATGCTGGTGGAAAGGGGAAGAGGCGTGGTGTAAAAGGCAAAAAAGGTTTTGTCCGTGGGGAAGGTGGCAAAGCTCCATTATCATCTGCTGAAGATAGACCATCTACCAGCAAAAGTAAGATGTCTACTACTTACCGTGGACAATCCGATGTGCTCCCTTTGTTACGGACACGAACAACAGGAACAAAGGTAGATGATGGGCAAAAAAGGAAAATGCTTGAATGGATCTCAAGTGGTCCAACAAGTGCCCTCTCTGCCACTTCAAGTACCGCATCCAAAAAACACCAGTCCTCTGAGTTGTCATCCCAATCAAACTTGCTTTCTCCCAGCTCTGAAGTCTCCATCAGCCCTGCACAGTATGGTGGAACTGAGATGGCTGAGTCTGCAGAGCTGTTCAGTCACACTATAGCCTGGGAATCAGAGGTCTGCTCCCAAGCTACAGTGAGTACAGAACAGGAAATGGTCTGCAGTGATGCCCAGAACCTTTGTGACTCAGATTCAGGCCGTGAGGACCAAGTTTCTGAGCATAATGTTGACCCTTTGTCACAAACTGTAACACCTGTGGTTATAGACAATGAGGAACATACTGATGAAGATGAGACGCAGATACCCGATTGGGATGACAACTTAAATATTCGTTCAGGGCAAGAAGAGGCTCGGTCTGAGGGGGAGGGGAGTGCAAACACAACAATTGATGATGACGTTCTAGATCCCACCTACTGTCAACCCCCAGTCAGGCACTCGAGGAGGTCAACAGAGGCGGTGGAGGAGGATGCAACCGACGACGAAGTTACCTTGCGCCTTCCTGGACAGAGTCGGAGCACTGGTAGCACGTCTACAACTGCATCCTCAGCCACCACTCTGCCTATGAGCATTATTCGTGGTGGATCAACAGGTCGCATGGCCTCTAAGCCTTGCCTAGCCTGGTCCTTTTTTCACATCGAAAAAGATCGCCCAACTCATGTGATATGTAACATTTGTCATGATTCTGTTAGTAGAGGTCAAAACCTCAGCAGTTTGACAACTTCTTCCATGAATCGTCACATGACTAAATATCATAAGTCCCGGTGGGAAGCTCACCGTGCTGCAATGCGGCCTAGTGGAGCGAACCATCCACCGCCCGCCCCTTCCACTGCATCCGCGCGCTCTTCATCTTCTAGGACTGTGGGGACAGCTGCCACACCTGTTTTTCCACGCAAAACTTCCACCACTGTAACCGCAACAGGCAGTTTGCTTGTAAGGTCGTCAGTTGGTTTGGAAGGGGAAACAAGTGAGTGTGTACAGCTCTCTCAGACATCGATAGCACCAACGTTGGATGAAGGCAACATCATGTCTCCGCCTGCACTTTCCTCACAAACCTGCATTTTTCCAGGGACACCCTACTCAACACCGTCTACACACAGCAGCCAGATCTCTGTCCCTCAGATGTGGTCAAATAAAAGGCCACTTCCTCCGACCCATGACAAAGCTAAGAGGTTGACTCTATCCCTCTGTAAGCTGTTGGCTACCGAAATGCTGCCTTTCCGCCTAGTGGACACACAGGATTTTAGAGACCTTATGTCTGTCGCTGTGCCCCAGTACCAGATGCCTAGTCGCCACTACTTCTCTAAGAAAGGTGTGCCCGCGCTACACCAGCATGTCGCACACAACATCACCGCTTCCTTGAGAAACTCTGTGTGTGAACGGGTGCATTTCACCACCGATACTTGGACCAGTAAGCATGGACAGGGACGTTACATGTCGCTGACTGGGCACTGGGTAACTATGGTGATAGATGGTGAAGGGTCTGCTGCACAAGTCTTGCCGTCCCCACGACTTGTGTGTCAATCCTCTGTCTGTCCAAGTTCCGCCACTGCTTCTGCATCCTCCACCTCATCTGGGTCCTCCACCTCCGCCCCAAGCCTGCCTGGTCAGGCCACCAGCGTTCTCACTGCGCAGAAGGAATCACGCACCCCTCATTACTATGCTGGCAGCAGAGCGCAACGGCATCAGGCGGTCTTTAGCTTGACATGTCTTGGTAATAAGAGTCACACAGCTGAGGAGTTGTGGTCAGCTTTGCGGTCCGAGTTTAATAAATGGTTGTCTCCACTCAAACTGCAGCCTGGTAAGGCCGTGTGCGACAATGCTGCAAACCTGGGTGCGGCACTTCGCCTGGGCAAGGTGACACACGTACCTTGTATGGCTCACGTGTTGAACCTTGTCGTGCAGCAATTTTTAACACACTATCCCGGCCTAGATGGCCTTCTGAACAGGGCACGAAAACTGTCAGCTCACTTCCGCCGTTCAAGCGCCGCAGCAGAGCGACTTGCATCGCTCCAGAAGTCTTTCGGCCTGCCGGTTCATCGCCTGAAATGCGATGTGGCGACACGCTGGAATTCAACTCTCCACATGTTACAGCGACTGTGGCAGCACCGCAGAGCCCTGGTGCAATACGTCATGACGTATAGCCTGGGCCAACGAGATGCAGAGGTGGGGCAGATCACCCTGATGGAGTGGTCTCAGATCAAGGACCTATGCACCCTTCTGCACAGTTTCGACATGGCGACGAATATGTTTAGCTCTGACAATGCCATTATCAGCATGACGATTCCAGTCATTTACATGCTGGAGCACACGCTAAACACTATTCGGAGTCAGGGGGTGGGACAACATGAAGGGGAGGAACTACAGGAGGATTCATATACGCAAGGGACAACAACATCACGAAGGTCCAGACGTTCATCATCACCAACGCAGCAGGCATGGGACCATGGGGGACAGGGATCGACAAGGGCGCATAGTAGCAGGCGAAATGTTGAGCAAGGTGCAGGAGAACATGAAGAAATGGAGGACGAACTGTCCATGGACATGGAAGACTCAGCGGATGAGGGAGACCTTGGTCAAATTTCAGTTGAAAGAGGTTGGGGTCAGATGTCAGAGGAAGAAAGAACGGGTAGCACCTCTATGCCACAAACACAGCATGGACTTGGTCCGCATGGCTGCGCAAGACACATGAGTGCCTTTTTGTTGCACTACCTCCAACATGACAGTCGTATTGTCAAAATTAGAAGTGATGATGACTACTGGATTGCCACACTATTAGATCCCCGGTACAAGTCCAAATTTTGTGACATAATTCCAGCCATAGAAAGGGACGCACGTATGCAGGAGTATCAGCAGAAGCTGTTACTAGATCTTAGCTCGGCTTTTCCACCAAACAACCGTGCAGGTGCAGGGAGTGAATCTCCCAGTTGTAACTTGACAAACATGGGACGGTCTCGTCATCTTCAACAGTCTACCCGTACCAGTAGGACCTTTTCTGGTGCCGGTAACAGCAATTTTATGGAATCTTTTCATAATTTTTTTAGACCCTCTTTTGCAAGGCCACCAGAGACAACAAGTCTGACACATACTCAACGGCTGGAGAGGATGATACAGGAGTATCTCCAAATGAACATCGATGCCATGACTGTGCAACTGGAGCCTTGCTCCTTTTGGGCTTCAAACATAGAAAAATGGCCAGAGCTCTCCAGTTACGCCTTGGAGATTTTGTCGTGTCCAGCTGCCAGCGTTGTCTCTGAACGTGTATTCAGTGCTGCTGGGTGTGTGCTGACAGATAAGCGCACGCGTCTGTCCAGTGACAATGTGGACAGACTGACGTTCATCAAAATGAACAAGTCATGGATCCAGAAGGAATTTACTACCCCTGTGTCATCCTGGGGAGAGTAAATGCTTGTGGATTTGGAATGTGCTTGATGCAAATCAAAACATCCTGTTTGCAACTAGGGCCCAAGTGCTGCCACTGATGTGGTGGGTGTCTGTGTGGCCCAATTTTTGGAAAAAAGGGAGACTCCGCTTGGAGTAACCCTTGCTTGCTGTGTTTTTAAAAGAAGCCAAGATGAACAGAGCTGGGATCAGGAAAGACTTTGCTACCTACCCCGGTGTCATCCTGGGGACGGCTAAGAATAGCGTATTTTTGAATGTGCTTGATGCAAATCAAAACATCCTGTTTGCAACTAGGGCCGAAGTGCTGCCACTGATGGGGTGGGTGTCTGTGTGGCCCAATTTTTGGAAAAAAGGGAGACTCCGCTTGGAGTAACCCTTGCTTGCTGTGTTTTTAAAAGAAGCCAAGATGAACAGAGCTGGGATCAGGAAAGACTTTGCTACCTACCCCGGTGTCATCCTGGGGACGGATAAGAATGGCGTATTTTTGAATGTGCTTGATGCAAATCTAGCTGTGAAGTGTACAACTGGGGCACAACTGCTGCCACTGAATGGGTGGGTGTGTGTGGGGCCCAATTTTTGGAAAAAAGGGGAGACTCCGCTTGGAGTAACCCTTGCTTACATTGTTTTTAAAAGAAGCCAAGATGAACAAGTCATGGGTCAGCAAAGACTTTGCTACCTACCCCAGTGTCATCCTGGGGACGGCTAAGAATAGCGTATTTTTGAATGTGCTTGATGCAAATCAAAACATCCTGTTTGCAACTAGGGCCCAAGTGCTGCCACTGATGGGGTGGGTGTCTGTGTGGCCCAATTTTTGGAAAAAAGGGAGACTCCGCTTGGAGTAACCCTTGCTTGCTGTGTTTTTAAAAGAAGCCAAGATGAACAGAGCTGGGATCAGGAAAGACTTTGCTACCTACCCCGGTGTCATCCTGGGGACGGATAAGAATAGCGTATTTTTGAATGTGCTTGATGCAAATCAAAACATCCTGTTTGCAACTAGGGCCCAAGTGCTGCCACTGATGTGGTGGGTGTCTGTGTGGCCCAATTTTTGGAAAAAAGGGAGACTCCGCTTGGAGTAACCCTTGCTTGCTGTGTTTTTAAAAGAAGCCAAGATGAACAGAGCTGGGATCAGGAAAGACTTTGCTACCTACCCCGGTGTCATCCTGGGGACGGCTAAGAATAGCGTATTTTTGAATGTGCTTGATGCAAATCAAAACATCCTGTTTGCAACTAGGGCCCAAGTGCTGCCACTAATGGGGTGGGTGTCTGTGTGGCCCAATTTTTGGAAAAAAGGGAGACTCCGCTTGGAGTAACCCTTGCTTGCTGTGTTTTTAAAAGAAGCCAAGATGAACAGAGCTGGGATCAGGAAAGACTTTGCTACCTACCCCGGTGTCATCCTGGGGACGGCTAAGAATAGCGTATTTTTGAATGTGCTTGATGCAAATCAAAACATCCTGTTTGCAACTAGGGCCGAAGTGCTGCCACTGATGGGGTGGGTGTCTGTGTGGCCCAATTTTTGGAAAAAAGGGAGACTCCGCTTGGAGTAACCCTTGCTTGCTGTGTTTTTAAAAGAAGCCAAGATGAACAGAGCTGGGATCAGGAAAGACTTTGCTACCTACCCCGGTGTCATCCTGGGGACGGATAAGAATGGCGTATTTTTGAATGTGCTTGATGCAAATCTAGCTGTGAAGTGTACAACTGGGGCACAACTGCTGCCACTGAATGGGTGGGTGTGTGTGGGGCCCAATTTTTGGAAAAAAGGGGAGACTCCGCTTGGAGTAACCCTTGCTTACATTGTTTTTAAAAGAAGCCAAGATGAACAAGTCATGGGTCAGCAAAGACTTTTCTACCTACCCCAGTGTCATCCTGGGGACGGCTAAGAATAGCGTATTTTTGAATGTGCTTGATGCAAATCAAAACATCCTGTTTGCAACTAGGGCCCAAGTGCTGCCACTGATGGGGTGGGTGTCTGTGTGGCCCAATTTTTGGAAAAAAGGGAGACTCCGCTTGGAGTAACCCTTGCTTGCTGTGTTTTTAAAAGAAGCCAAGATGAACAGAGCTGGGATCAGGAAAGACTTTGCTACCTACCCCGGTGTCATCCTGGGGACGGCTAAGAATAGCGTATTTTTGAATGTGCTTGATGCAAATCAAAACATCCTGTTTGCAACTAGGGCCGAAGTGCTGCCACTGATGGGGTGGGTGTCTGTGTGGCCCAATTTTTGGAAAAAAGGGAGACTCCGCTTGGAGTAACCCTTGCTTGCTGTGTTTTTAAAAGAAGCCAAGATGAACAGAGCTGGGATCAGGAAAGACTTTGCTACCTACCCCGGTGTCATCCTGGGGACGGATAAGAATAGCGTATTTTTGAATGTGCTTGATGCAAATCAAAACATCCTGTTTGCAACTAGGGCCCAAGTGCTGCCACTGATGTGGTGGGTGTCTGTGTGGCCCAATTTTTGGAAAAAAGGGAGACTCCGCTTGGAGTAACCCTTGCTTGCTGTGTTTTTAAAAGAAGCCAAGATGAACAGAGCTGGGATCAGGAAAGACTTTGCTACCTACCCCGGTGTCATCCTGGGGACGGATAAGAATGGCGTATTTTTGAATGTGCTTGATGCAAATCTAGCTGTGAAGTGTACAACTGGGGCACAACTGCTGCCACTGAATGGGTGGGTGTGTGTGGGGCCCAATTTTTGGAAAAAAGGGGAGACTCCGCTTGGAGTAACCCTTGCTTACATTGTTTTTAAAAGAAGCCAAGATGAACAAGTCATGGGTCAGCAAAGACTTTGCTACCTACCCCAGTGTCATCCTGGGGACGGCTAAGAATAGCGTATTTTTGAATGTGCTTGATGCAAATCAAAACATCCTGTTTGCAACTAGGGCCCAAGTGCTGCCACTGATGGGGTGGGTGTCTGTGTGGCCCAATTTTTGGAAAAAAGGGAGACTCCGCTTGGAGTAACCCTTGCTTGCTGTGTTTTTAAAAGAAGCCAAGATGAACAGAGCTGGGATCAGGAAAGACTTTGCTACCTACCCCGGTGTCATCCTGGGGACGGATAAGAATGGCGTATTTTTGAATGTGCTTGATGCAAATCTAGCTGTGAAGTGTACAACTGGGGCACAACTGCTGCCACTGAAGGGGTGGGTGTGTGGGGCCCAATTTTTGGAAAAAAGGGAGACTCCGCTTGGAGTCACCTTGCGGTGTTTTACATGACTTTAGAAGGGCGTGCCATGCCTATATCTGTGTGTCCTCCTCTTTTTCCTTGTCCAGCTGTTTTGTTTTCGCATGAGTACATGTCCTTGTCACTTTCCCATGTGTTTGTGTTGTGTTGTGAGTTGTTTGTCACCTTTTGGACACCTTTGAGGGTGTTTTCTAGGTGTTTTACTGTGTTTGTGATTGCCTGCCATTGTTTCCTATGGGCTCGAGTTCGGTTCGTCGAACGTTCGACGAGCCGAACTCGAGCCAGACCCCCCGTTCGGCGAACCGCCTCGAGCCGAACCGGGACCGGTTCGCTCATCTCTAGTCCTTGCTGGTTTGGTGAACTCGAATATCGCTGTTCACTCATCACTAATTCTGACAAGTGGTGATTACTGGATGGCAACCCTGCTGGATCCACATTACAAAAACAACATTGCTACTTTTGCCACTGGAGCAGGATCAAAAAATGAGCGAATATAAGGCCAAGTTGTGTAACACTGTACTTATGGCATTTCCACCAAACATTGGTGGAACAACAAGGTATCATAGGAGGAGGAGGAGGAAGTGAACAACACAGCGGTTGCACCAGCCACACCTCAGGAGGAAGGGTCATCATGACCGCAATGTGACAATTCATTTGCAACCCTCCACATCATCCAGCAACATCATCTGCTATGGTACTTACTTCCTGGAGTCAGCATTTAGCAAACATGGTGGAAAAGTGTCAAAACTGAATATATGGCATGATCTTGAACAATACACCTTTGAGGTGCTGGCCTCCCCTGTGTGTACTGTCTAAAGGTGTGTTCAGCATCTCAGGGGATTCATCACAGACAGGTGCATCCGCCTGTCCTCAGCTAACGTGGACAAGCTGACTTTCATTAAAATAAATAAGTCGTGCATTACACCAGACTTATCCAAACCTTTGGCTGAGTAAACACTAACAGACATTAGTATACTCTATTTACCATGCTCAGTGTTTACAGAAACTCCTAAAAATAATTTCACCTTGAAAACGCAATAAATAAATGCTTTGATCTACCTCCTCCTCCTTTTCTTCCACCACCTCTTCCACTGACACTGCCACGTCCACCTAAACCTACTCCATTTCAACCTCCTCCTTCTTCTGCAGGTTCCTTTTTTTTTTTTTGTTGGGGTTACAGCTTCATGAAAGTTATGTTCATAAACAAAGGAAAAAAACACCCCAAAAATATATATTTTTTTGGAAATACCTACAAAAAAAATAAAAAGTAATCAGAGTCCTAAAATACCCCCCTCCGAAAAAAGACACCAAAAAAAAGAAATTAAAAACAACTACCAACCCCACCAAAAAATGAACTCCTCCCCCCTCTGAAGAAAATGAATTCTAAAATAAAAAAATTTAAAAAAGGGCTAACGACTCTTTCACTAACATATCCACATCTACCTGAACCTACTCCACTTCGTCCTCCTACTCCTTTTTTCAGTTTTTGTTGGATTAGGGGTTCCGGTAAGTAATGTTTGAACAACAATAGAATTGAAAAAAATGACAAAATTATAAAACAAACCCCACAACATTCCTCTTGTCTGTCCGGGTCTATTTATGTATTTTTTTTTTTAATTGAAGCTGGAGCCAATGTGCACCAGGATCTCTCCACTTAACTTTGTCACAAAATTCTACATGTTACCAGTGTGCAGCTGGGTCCGTGGTCTTAATTTTTTGGAACAAAATAGCTGTCACCACTCCTCACCAGGGTCTGTGGCCTTAGTTTTTAACAAAATTCTATTTGTTTCCAGTGTGCAGCAGGGTCTGTGGCTTCAGTTAAAAAAAACCATTACTAGTCACTGTGCACCAGGTATTGTGGGTTAAACTGTCACAAACCTGTAACTGCGCTGCAGGATGCACATTGTTGCCGAGCTTTGAAAACCATCTGTATCACAGCACTGTGCAAGAGTGGTCAACCAGGTAAAGAGGCTGTTTAGGGGCATTTCTAAATAGGTTTTCTGGAAGGGGAATCTGTACATTTTAAACTGCAATACATCTCCAACAGACTACAGATGACAGCTTGTTGTTGCCTTTGGGCAGCTTTGCTACCGTGAGCAAATCCTTTACTGCCAAGTTCCCATGACTGTTACCAGGATGGCCACCCTGCTGGATTCCTGCTACTATGTCAAGGTGCCATGGTTACCTTCATAACTTTCATGTGTTTGAGTCCCCACTTCATCATGTCTATGTGGTGCCCCTGAGGCTCCAGTCGCCACAGAGTATTGCAGCTCATTTAAGTTGCGGCATTTGCATCGCGTAAGGAGGGGGGTTAATCACCGATGTTCCAAATTCACACTTTACACACAGCACAGGAGCCTTGTCACAGGGTATCTGGACAAGGGTAGGCAGGGGGTTGGCCAACATGAAGCTTGGGAATGTCCTGGTCACTAGGACAAATACCTGGGGGGCGGGTTCCACTTGGGGTAGAATTAGGAGCAAACTCACACTCAAAGTCACACAATCATTAGTTAGTTTACCCAGGACATAAGTTCTGGGACACGACACCAGCACCACTTTCTTCTCTTCACAGGGACTGCGGCTTGGAGCAGAGCTCTCAGCCCAGGTTCCTCCTGGCAGGAAGAGCAACTTTAAGAAAGGACTTTCCTCTTCTTTTAAATACTGGTGGCTTCTCCTAACTTAAACAGGGTCAACGGGGCCCATCACAGCGAGGGCCCAGTACTACCTAAGTGAGAGGCACGAACTGTGAGTAAAGACACCTGGAACCGCAGCAACTGACTCGACCTCTTATTACCGGCACCACCGCCCCCCGCATCGGCACTAAAGGCCATCACTACCCCCCTCATCATCCTCCCTGGGGCGCACTCCACCTGTGGGGAGCGATATCATCTCTGGCTGCTACTAACATCCACCCCGGAGGACAGTGACAGCAGCGGTGGCTAATCCCTGGCTGCATACCACAAGTGGCGTCACAACATTCATCCTACTACTACCCCCATCATCTTCCCTCCTTGTTGGTGTACACCTCGGGGCATGAAGCCGGGCAGGCCACCGTGACATCACAGATCATCACACCAGCCCAGTGACGAGTAATACAGCTACAAGATCCCCCATGCCTGACAACAACCCTGCCCCCTGGGTGCTACATTTTGGTGTCATGAATAGGATACTGTGCCTAGGCCAAAAACCTGGGAACTGTGCACCTTACTGGACTGTGTTAACCCTAGAACGCATACCTGGGGCCTCGCAGGTCTGCTAGGTCATTTGTTTTCTATGGTAGATTGAATTGCTTGCGCATTCTAGGGTTAAACATTTTGCTTAAAAAGGACAGTCACCATTAGTCATTTTGCACGGGAAAAAGAAGGGGCATGTCGTCATGGGCAGTACTCCTAAAGAGTGCAAAAGCGTGGGTGGAGCACAGGAAGAGCGCTAAAACGAGCCCCACTGTCAGCAGTTGACAGGACACTAGAGACTGGCCCAGACATGTGCACAGAGGAAAGAGACCAAACTGTCTCTTTTGCCGGACCTGCAGCAATGGCACCAGCTCCAGTATTACCATTCACCATGCCATATCTTCCAGGGGGCAACGTGGCTCCCCCAGTATTCCGGGGAGGCATATACCCTGGCTGATTTCAAGAAAATAATTTACAATTTATTCTGGGTGTACCCTCTGACGGAAGGACAGAAAGCCAGTGTTCTCATTGGTCAACTGACCGGGGCAGCCCGACATGAAGTCAAATCTTGGCCGGAGACTGATAAAAGAGTGGCAAAGGACATTTTGGTAAACTCAAGGAAACCTTTGAAACCCGTACAGCAGCTGAGATAAAAATGTGCTTCTATGGATGTGTCACGCTCCCCGGCTCCCCTGATAGGCTCCCCGGCTCTCCTGCCATGCTCCCCGGCCCCTCTGCCTTGCTTACCGGCTCCCCTGCCACGCTTCCCCGCTCCCAGGTCGCGCTCCGCCGCTCCCGTGCCAGGCTTCCCGGTCCCCCGCTCCGCAGCCTTCCTGCTCCATCGCCTGCGGTCCCCAGGCAGCCCGGTCCCCGCTCCCGGCGCCCGTCGGCTACTCTGCCTCAGCCCGGCTCTCCTGCTTCCTACTCACCGCTCCCTCCTCTGGCTTCTGGCACCCGGGCCTCGCGCATGCGCATTAGGGCGCGCGCGCGGTCATTGACCCTCTCTTAAAGGGCCAGCACCTAGAAACAGGAAATTGCATAGACAGGTACAGGGTATATTAAGAATCACTTTCCTGGTGGGCGGGGCCTGTTCTACGTGTTTAGCAAGCTAGTGTTCAGGTCCCCTATTGCTTTGCCTTGTGCTTTTGCCTGCATTAACCCTGTCCTGTCTCGTAGAGCCTGTCCTGCCACGCCAGCCGCTCCGAACCACGCTCATTCCCGTAACCTGATGGTGACTTCGGCAGATGTTCCACCATCTCTGCAGCTCCGCCAGTCTCCAGTCCCTGGCTCCGTTTGGTGACCCGTTCCATAGCTCAGCAAGTTCCGGATCCCGCCTGACCTTACCACCTGGCCTCGGACTCTGAGCCTCGTCACCCGGACCACCGTCCAGAACTCCGTCCACCTTTCCTGCTCCCCTACGGACTGTCCGGCTACCATTAGTGCTTCGGCTGCCGTGCACCCAGACCCTCTGGCGGGGTGACCTGCCTGGCTGCCTCCTCAAGAGAAACCAGTGTACGGTCCAGAGGTTCCACCACCCGGACGTTACAGCTAGAACAGGCCATGGATCCCGCCGAAGCACTAGCGGCCCTGCAGCAGGAGCTCACACGACAGCGCGAGACCCAGACCCGCATGCTGAACTTCATGACTTCTGTGGATGCCCGTCTGAACGTGCTACAAGCAGCGGCCACGCCTGTGACATCTCGGGGTTCCACTGCACAATCCACGTCCGCAGCTCCCGTGGCAGCCTCCTCGGATGCTTCCAAGCTTCGTTTGGCCTCACCACCCCGGTACACTGGAGATCCCAAGACCTGCAGGGGATTTATAAACCAATGCTCCCTCCATTTCAAGCTGCTGCCGCACCTTTTCGCCTCCGACCAAGCCAAGGTCGCGTTCATGATGTCCCATCTAGAGGGAGAGGCACTGGCCTGGATGAACCCCTTGTGGGAGAAGGAGGATCCGGTGACCACTGATATCCAGGACTTCTTGCAGGCTTTCCGTAACACCTATGACGAGCCCAGACGCACCGCCGCCTCTGCTTCATCCCTCCTCCGGCTACGTCAAGGGACTCTTACGGTGGGCCAATATGCTATTCGTTTCCGCACCTTGGCCTCGGAACTCGGGTGGAACAACGAGGCCCTAACTGCCGCCTTCTGGGAAGGACTCTCGGCTCGCATTAAAGATGAGCTGGCTGGTCGTGACGTGCCTTCTACCCTGGATGCCCTGATTGCTCTGGCGACTCGCATGGATCTTCGCTTTCAGGAACGATCCAAAGAGGTGTCCCGCGAGAGGCATCCAATACGGCACTCCTCCCCACCACAGAAGTCCACCGCTCCTCAGTCGGCGTCCCCTGGCGCGTTTACCTACGAGCCCATGCAGATTGACCGCCTGAGGCAGTCGGAGCAACGCCGAGCAGAACGACTAGGAAAGGGTCTCTGCTTCTACTCCGGTGATGGTTCCCACCTGCTACGCTCTTGTCCCAAGAAGCCGGGAAACTCCAAAGCCTAGGCTTGGTAGGAGAGGCTACCCTAGGTGCTGGGACACTCTCAGACTCCGTTACCTGGACTATTCAAGTCACTACAGAAGAGACCCGGTTCACGGCAGAGGCGTATCTTGATTCCGGAGCAGCAGGCAACTTCATCCAGCAGGCCACGGTGGATAAGTACCAGGTGCCGGTCCTCCCACTAGAGAAACCGCTGGTGATCGCCTCTGTGGATGGGAGACCCCTCTCTGACACCGTCTCACTGATCACCAAGCCTGTGGAAGTACAGATTGGTGCTTTGCACACCGAGAAGATCACCTTCTACGTCCTCCCGCGTATGTCTCATCAGATCCTGCTGGGACTCCCATGGTTACGGACACACGAACCGTCGGTCAGCTGGAGTACAGGTGAAATCACCCGATGGGGCTCCTCGTGCCACGAGAGATGTCTGAAAACCATCCAGCCCGTTCAACGCTCTCCGGTTCCAGAGTCTCTACCAGGACTGCCTTCTGCCTACTGGTCCTTCTCGGACGTTTTCGATAAAAAGGAGTCAGAGGTGCTACCGCCTCATCGTCCCTACGACTGCGCCATCGATTTACTGCCAGGAACCACGCCTCCTAGAGGAAGAATATACCCCTTGTCCCCTGCTGAAACACGGGCCATGTCTGCCTATATCACCGAGAGCCTGGCAAAGGGGTTCATTCGGAGGTCCTCATCCCCTGCCGGAGCAGGGTTTTTCTTCGTCAAGAAAAAGGAAGGTGATCTGCACCCTTGCATCGACTACCGGGGTTTAAACCAGATCACCGTAAAGAACAAATACCCTCTGCCGCTTATCCCCGAACTATTCGATCGGCTCCGAGGAGCCCGTGTATTCACCAAGTTGGACCTCCGCGGGGCTTATAACCTGGTTCGCATTCACTCTGGAGACGAATGGAAAACCGCATTCAACACTCGAGATGGGCACTACGAGTATTGTGTCATGCCCTTTGGTCTGTGTAATGCTCCGGCAGTCTTCCAAGAACTGGTGAACAACGTGTTCAGGGACCTCTTCTATGTCTGTGTCGTGGTATATCTTGATGACATCCTGGTCTTCTCTCCGGAAGTACAGACCCACAGAGAAAACGTGCAGCTAGTTCTCCAGAGGCTTAGAGAAAACCGTCTGTACGCAAAGTACGAGAAATGCATTTTTGATAAGTCGTCTCTTCCCTTCCTGGGTTATGTTATCTCGGACACTGGCCTGCAGATGGATCCTGAGAAAGTGTCTGCCATCATCAACTGGCCTCCTCCCTCCGGAGTGAAGGCTATCCAACGCTTTCTCGGCTTTGCGAACTATTATCGGCAATTCATCCCGCATTTCTCTGCCTTGACTGCGCCTCTCTCTACCTTGACTAAGAAAGGAGCTAATCCTAAGGACTGGTCCCCGGCGGCCGATGCCGCGTTCTGCTCCTTGAAACAGGCGGTTGCTTCTTCCCCGGTTCTCCATCGCCCTGAATTGAACCGACAGTTCACCTTGGAGGTGGATGCCTCTTCCTCAGGATGGGGGAAGTGTTGATGCAGAACTCCCCCTCCGGCAAGATGGTCACTTGTGGATTCTTCTCCAAGAGCTTCTCGGCACCCGAACGCAACTACACCATCGGGGATCGGGAGCTACTGGCCGTGAAGCTTGCCTTGGAGGAATGGCGCTACCTCTTGGAGGGAGCAGTATACCCTGTAATCATATACACGGACCACAAGAATCTGGAGTACCTGCGGTCAGCCCAAAGACTGAACCCGCGACAAGCCCGCTGGTCCTTGTTTTTTGCTCGATTTGATTTCCAACTCCATTTTCGGCCTGCGGACAAGAACGTGCGGGCAGACGCTTTGTCCAGGTCCTTCGTGCCCATGGAGTTGGAGGAGGAGACGTTCCAGCCCATCATCAACCCCAGCAAAATCATTCCGGTGAATCCTGTCGCTTTAACTCAGATACCCCCTGGGAAAACCTATGTCTCAGATACTGACAGACAGAGAGTCCTGCACTGGGGCCATGCCTCGAAGATCGCCGGCCATGCTGGTCAGAAGAAGACTTGGAGTACGATTGTCCGTCACTACTGGTGGCCGTCCCTCCGTACAGACGTCACATCCTTCGTTTCAGCCTGTCCGTCCTGTGCCCGGAACAAGACACCAAAGTACCTACCATATGGACGTCTCCTGCCTCTGCCCATTCCTTCTGTTCCGTGGCAACATATCGCAATGGACTTCATTACGGACTTACCCTTATCCTCCGGACACACTGTCATATGGGTTGTGGTGGACCGTTTCTCAAAAATGGCTCACTTCATTCCCATGGCCGGGCTGCCCTCTGCCCAGGAGCTAGCTGACTCCTTCATCCAACATATATTCCGATTGCATGGCTTTCCCGCACACATTATGTCCGACAGAGGAACTCAGTTTACCTCGCGCTTCTGGAGGGCCCTCTGCAAACATCTGGGAGTATCTCTGGACTTTTCTTCGGCCTACCATCCTCAGTCGAATGGGCAAGTGGAGCAGGTCAATCAAATCCTGACCTCCTTCCTGCGCCACTACGTTAATGCCCATCACGATGACTGGTCCACGCTTCTTCCTTGGGCTGAGTTCTCCCACAACCATCACATCAGCGAGTCCACCTCCAGCTCTCCATTCCGAGTCGTTTACGGACTTCAGCCTTCTGTTCCATTGCCAGTATCCTCATGATATAAGTACTGTGGAAAGAAGAAGCGCAATAGGGTCTTACCCGAGTAAACTTAGGGTGATAAGGATAAAATGCACTCACCGAATGAAGTTGTGACAGTCACAACTACTATGCAGGCATAGAATCACGGCCAAAGGCAGCAGCACCCAGGATGGCTGATAACAGAGAGTAATGAAGTGGGCTTTCAGGGCCGCGCCAGTGACCACTCTGACCGATAATGAATTCAATGTTACTTTATTTCATATTCAGGTCGACGCGTTTCTGGAGTCTCTGCTCCCTTCCTCAGGACACACAGGAAAAACAAGTACATCAAATCTGCTGGAACACGAGGGCTGCAAGATCTATATACACTCCGTCATCGTGACGTCAAAAACCAACCTCTTTTTAAAAAAATCCGCAGGAAAAAACATACATATAAAGGTGGACATGACATGGTACAATAATACAGACAAGAATTGAACAAACATACACGTGAAAATAAAACTGTATTATATTACAAAAAATTAATAAATTTCAATAAACTTGGTTTTGAAAAGAAAAATGTGTCAATTGCTGTGTCTGAGAAAAACAACAGGGGGGAGTGGGGTAAAACCCTTTAATATTAGCATGACTCAAAGACGGCCTCGAACCACTAGAGTCATTTTTCATAGAGTGTAACATAGTCAGGAGAGACCTATGACCATGTCTCCACCACGGTAGTAGTGAAATGACCACAGAAGAAAAGCATCCAGAAGAACAAAGATCTATTAAGTACAGCCGTGAGGGGGATTAGCATCCAGAAGAACAAAGAACTATTAAGTGCAACCGTGCGGGAGATTACGTCAAATTCCCAGTGCAGCTAACTGTATTACAAAGGTGTGGGAGTCCCAGCGCGAGCGCCAGAGACGGGGTGAAAGGAGTTCAGAGCGTGGGAAAAAACCGAGGTGCGCATGTCAAGGATTAAGATAGGGAGCTGGTCTGTCATCCGAGCACAAGCTCCGATGCGGGGTTATATGTATGCATCTGTAAAAACTTAATCGCCCGTCATTCTGAACGACGGAAAAATAAAATAAAAATGCATTCTTGCTGGTAAAAAATATATATATACATGTAAAACCAATAAAAATAAGTCAGTTTCAGCACCATATTAAGAAATGCGTATACACAATCATCCCAATAATGTAACATGAGGGTAAGAATGTGTAAAAAATATATATGATTAAAAAAGAGGGGAGGTTTTATTTAGTAATCTGCTGAGAATGTCCAGAAACAAATTTTATTTTATTGTATTATTATATTATTATCATTATTATTTTTAATTCCATATCATAGGAAGCTAATCGAATGTGAAGAAATTATTATAGTTAAAACCATATCAAATATTAGAAATTATATATATAAAAAATTATTTTATATAGATGTAAAGATACACCCATATATATATAAATACATATATATATATATATATATATATATATATATAAAAAACTTAAAACAGTCCCGAACCACTGTTCCCATCAAATAAATTACCTCCAGTGTAGACCACAGACTCAGGTCTGTATGTCTATGACTCTAACCTACACGGTATAGTGCAATCCAATGAAGGGTAATAGGGGGAAAAAAGTGGGGGGGGAATTCTAGTTCAGTAGTGAAAATCAAAAAAATTATAATATAGGATATATATATACGCATCTACAAATATATATATATATATATATATATATATATTCCAGAGAAACCACATATCAAGTGTACACAGGATATGGAATCAAAAAGAATGTAAAAGCGCTAATGTCAAAGAGTCAGATAAGTAGCAAGTGAGGTGAAACGGGTTCAAGAGCGTGGGAAAAAAATGTAGTGCGCAAGTCAAAGAGAAAAGATAAGCAGCAGGTCTATGGTCCCAAAACCCAGCTGAGAAAAGGCATGGGAGTGAGCATTGGAGCCCCAAGGACGGTGAAAAAAGGATCTAGGGAACAAATGTTCAAAGTATGGTGCGCAATATATAGCGATCATTCCAAAAAACTATTTTCTCATATCTAGGAGGTAAAATATATATACAAAAGTAAATGTATACATCTCACAGAGAAACCAGGACTGATGATAATAAAAAGAAGATAATATACAAATCACATCCATATAAAGACACCTATAACCATATAAAAGAAGTATGATACTTTATCCCTTAATGAATAAGTCAGTCACCTCATTTAACCCCAGCGGTTTCAACGTGTTCAGCTTGTAAATCCAAAATGTCTCTTTTTTGCTCAATAATTCAATACGATTATTGGCAAAGGGGGGTATTTGTTCGATGGGAGTAATCCTCAAACGAGATTTTCCTTTACGTACCAGGGTCACATGTCTGGAAAGTCCGTGTAACAGGAAACCTATTTTAATATTGTATCTGTGAGAGTTAAGCCTGTTATGGAGAGGCTGTGTCATCCTCCCCACATAACGCTTATTACACTCACACTCTATTAGATAAATTACAAAATCCGATTGGCATGTGAGATGGCTTTTGATAGAAAACTCCGTCCCCCCTGGGACTAACCCAAAAGAGACCCTTCTATGCTGGATAATATTGCAACATAGGCAATTTTTCACTAGGCATTTGTATGCCCCCAGGGGTTTGTTAGTGGTGATAACCATATCATTATTTTTAAGTCTACTCGGAGCCAAGTGATTTTTCAGACTCGAGGCCCTACGGTAGGTGATTCCAGGCTTCAAGGGAATGATATCCTTTAGAAAAGGGTCATTAAGAAGGACTTTCCAGTGTTTAAAAATAATATCCTTCACTGTTCTACTATCATCACTGTATGTCATTAAAAAGTTGGAAGAAAAAGACATATTCTTCTCCTTATTGCCGGGATTATTTATTTTGGTGATGAGATCAACCTGTTTAAGCGTTTTATTTGCATTATATGCTTTTTTGACCACAGACAAAGGGTATTTCTTATCCAGAAATCTGCCTTTCAGGATACCCGCTTGTTCCTGGAAATCTGAATTCCGGGTGCAGTTCTTCCGCACCCTCTGAAACTGATTTTTAGGAACATTTATCAACCATTTATTATAGTGGCTACTAGTGAAATTAATATAGGCATTACTGTCAACCTTTTTGAAAAAAGTCTTAGTGTAGATCGACCCTCTCTCTTGTATGATCGTTAAATCTAGGAAATCTATCTTGTCTGACTTAATTGTGGGAGAAAAAATGAGACCCCAATTGTTGTTTTTAATGCGTTCCAAAAAGGAATGTAGGTTGTTTTCTGAATTGTCCCAGATTATAAATAAGTCATCGATATATCTCTTGTAGATTATTACATGTTTGAAATATTCAGAATTATATATAAATAATAATTCAAAAAGGCCCATAAACAGATTAGCAAAAGTTGGTGCTACTTTAGAGCCCATCGCTGTGCCACAGCATTGATGGTACACAGTATCCTGAAAAGTAAAATAGTTGTTTTCTAATATAAATTTCATTCCATCGTACAAGAAGTTTTTTTGTTCAACAGGTAACCTATCGTCAATACAAAGGAACTGTTTGAAGCATTCAAGACCTAAGTTGTGAGCGATATTAGTATACAAAGAGGCTATATCTAGTGACACAAACAAAAAGGATTCTTTCCATCCAATGTCTCTTATGAGATTTATGAGATGTGTGGAATCTCTTAAATAACTTCTCAGACTCAAAACATGAACCCTCATGACTCGGTCCAGATAATCTGCCAAATTTTCGGTCAAAGACCCGATACCCGAGATAATCGGTCGTCCCGGAGGATTAGTTAGGCTCTTGTGTATCTTAGGTAAATGATAATAAAATGCCATTTTCGGATCTTTTACATCTAGAAATTTAAACTCTTCCTTATTAAGTATTCCTAAAGATGCTGCCCTTTGGATTAGTGATCGATAATTGAGGACGGCCTGTTTGTATGATATAATGTTAACAACTTCATAGTGTACAGGGTTAGAAAGATTTCTAAGGGCCTCCTGGATGTATGCAGCCCTATCTTGTAGTACAATACCACCTCCTTTATCCGCATTCCTGATTACCAGATACTTATATGGAGGAGAAACTGTGCCCTAGGGGTTTAAGGGTTACACATGACTCTCCCTTCCCCGCAGACCCCATCTTTACATCAGAATGGGATGGGATTCTTAAGAATTGCATGCAGGCTATGTTACAATGCCTATACAAAAAAAGAACTTTGATTGCCAATGAAGCTACAGTTAATATTAATGAACTTTATAAGGAGCTCACTCGTTATGATCTCCATCCTGAATACAGAATTTTGAACTCTGATATCAACACTAAGCTTACACAATTGGAACAGGAAACTATATTTAGGAAGTCTAAAAAACTTCAGCGTGATAGACAAGACATGATTACGTTAAAACCCCTGACTACTAATAATAAGACTACAGATAGGGGTTCCCTGAATCAGAGACCTAGATTGAACAGCCATCATAGAAATTTCTATAATAGCAAATTTCATAATAAGAGATCAAAATCTTTCACCACAAACAAATCCGTGTCTCACTCTAATGAGAGTAATTTAGTGAAAATAACACAAATTGTCCATCAGGTGTCCACCCCCACTCCAGAAACACCTGTTATTATCACCTCTGAAGAGGTGTTTCCCACTGTTTCAGAGGCTCCCTTTTTCATCAGTCCAAATGAGATGGTTTTTGACCGTTTGGATAAGGAGACCCCCTGTGTGGGCAGAGTAAGCCTAGAATCTCGGAATTTTGCTGAAACAAGAATGCAACTAGAGGCCCTGAGGGTACAGATTGAAAGGATCCGTAAAAACAGGGCCTTGGACCCAGAACATGACTTGCCTTATCCCATATTGGACAAAAATGGAGGGTCTGATAAAGATTTTATTGACCTTTTGGAACTTTCTACACATGATGAGTATGTCCCCTTACCTACCCCCCAGGGGTCTGACGAGGTATCTTCTCCATCATTGCCAGTTGTTTCCACCTGGGGTAACCCTGAAAATAACACCATTACAGTCGATAATTCTCTAAAAATTGACGCTTGTGTACCTTTTTTACCCGTGGCAAAAAACACCCAGGTTCATATAACCAATTTTCTGACACCAAGGGAGGGGGAAAGAAAAAACACTATAGAGGGAACAGAGCAGGGATCAGGGTCCAACAAAAAAGAGAAGAAAAGTCTAAATTAGAAATAAAAAATAACAACCTGGGAATTTTCAACTTATCCAGCCATTCTCTGTCCAAAGGTGAACGTGATGTTCTGAGTAAAGGGCTTTCCTTTTGTCCTGTTACTAATTCTAACGATTTCAATATATTTATAGACTTTCAAAAATTCATTAGAAAATTAACATTGACACGACATTTTCAGATTAATAAATTCAATCCTAGTGACAAGAGTACTAAGATACCTGATAACTTTCTCCATACAGACCTAAAGCTAAAATCGAACTTCTACCCATTATATAGTAAAGGACACCACTTAAAAACCTTCAATGACCTGGTACTAGAAGACCTAAAAAAATCTTAATTTTAGAGGAATTCCACTTAAGCCGAATCTAACCAGGGAGGAGAAAATAGCTTTGCGTTCCCTTAAAACCAACCCCCATCTGGTAATCAGGAATGCGGATAAAGGAGGTGGTATTGTACTACAAGATAGGGCTGCATACATCCAGGAGGCCCTTAGAAATCTTTCTAACCCTGTACACTATGAGGTTGTTAACATTATATCATACAAACAGGCCGTCCTCAATTATCGATCACTAATCCAAAGGGCAGCATCTTTAGGAATACTTAATAAGGAAGAGTTTAAATTTCTAGATGTAAAAGATCCGAAAATGGCATTTTATTATCATTTACCTAAGATACACAAGAGCCTAACTAATCCTCCGGGACGACCGATTATCTCGGGTATCGGGTCTTTGACCGAAAATTTGGCAGATTATCTGGACCGAGTCATGAGGGTTCATGTTTTGAGTCTGAGAAGTTATTTAAGAGATTCCACACATCTCATAAATCTCATAAGAGACATTGGATGGAAAGAATCCTTTTTGTTTGTGTCACTAGATATAGCCTCTTTGTATACTAATATCGCTCACAACTTAGGTCTTGAATGCTTCAAACAGTTCCTTTGTATTGACGATAGGTTACCTGTTGAACAAAAAAACTTCTTGTACGATGGAATGAAATTTATATTAGAAAACAACTATTTTACTTTTCAGGATACTGTGTACCATCAATGCTGTGGCACAGCGATGGGCTCTAAAGTAGCACCAACTTTTGCTAATCTGTTTATGGGCCTTTTTGAATTATTATTTATATATAATTCTGAATATTTCAAACATGTAATAATCTACAAGAGATATATCGATGACTTATTTATAATCTGGGACAATTCAGAAAACAACCTACATTCCTTTTTGGAACGCATTAAAAACAACAATTGGGGTCTCATTTTTTCTCCCACAATTAAGTCAGACAAGATAGATTTCCTAGATTTAACGATCATACAAGAGAGAGGGTCGATCTACACTAAGACTTTTTTCAAAAAGGTTGACAGTAATGCCTATATTAATTTCACTAGTAGCCACTATAATAAATGGTTGATAAATGTTCCTAAAAATCAGTTTCAGAGGGTGCGGAAGAACTGCACCCGGGATTCAGATTTCCAGGAACAAGCGGGTATCCTGAAAGGCAGATTTCTGGATAAGAAATACCCTTTGTCTGTGGTCAAAAAAGCATATAATGCAAATAAAACGCTTAAACAGGTTGATCTCATCACCAAAATAAATAATCCCGGCAATAAGGAGAAGAATATGTCTTTTTCTTCCAACTTTTTAATGACATACAGTGATGATAGTAGAACAGTGAAGGATATTATTTTTAAACACTGGAAAGTCCTTCTTAATGACCCTTTTCTAAAGGATATCATTCCCTTGAAGCCTGGAATCACCTACCGTAGGGCCTTGAGTCTGAAAAATCACTTGGCTCCGAGTAGACTTAAAAATAATGATATGGTTATCACCACTAACAAACCCCTGGGGGCATACAAATGCCTAGTGAAAAATTGCCTATGTTGCAATATTATCCAGCATAGAAGGGTCTCTTTTGGGTTAGTCCCAGGGGGGACGGAGTTTTCTATCAAAAGCCATCTCACATGCCAATCGGATTTTGTAATTTATCTAATAGAGTGTGAGTGTAATAAGCGTTATGTGGGGAGGATGACACAGCCTCTCCATAACAGGCTTAACTCTCACAGATACAATATTAAAATAGGTTTCCTGTTACACGGACTTTCCAGACATGTGACCCTGGTACGTAAAGGAAAATCTCGTTTGAGGATTACTCCCATCGAACAAATACCCCCCTTTGCCAATAATCGTATTGAATTATTGAGCAAAAAAGAGACATTTTGGATTTACAAGCTGAACACGTTGAAACCGCTGGGGTTAAATGAGGTGACTGACTTATTCATTAAGGGATAAAGTATCATACTTCTTTTATATGGTTATAGGTGTCTTTATATGGATGTGATTTGTATATTATCTTCTTTTTATTATCATCAGTCCTGGTTTCTCTGTGAGATGTATACATTTACTTTTGTATATATATTTTACCTCCTAGATATGAGAAAATAGTTTTTTGGAATGATCGCTATATATTGCGCACCATACTTTGAACATTTGTTCCCTAGATCCTTTTTTCACCGTCCTTGGGGCTCCAATGCTCACTCCCATGCCTTTTCTCAGCTGGGTTTTGGGACCATAGACCTGCTGCTTATCTTTTCTCTTTGACTTGCGCACTACATTTTTTTCCCACGCTCTTGAACCCGTTTCACCTCACTTGCTACTTATCTGACTCTTTGACATTAGCGCTTTTACATTCTTTTTGATTCCATATTCTGTGTACACTTAATATGTGGTTTCTCTGGAATATATATATATATATATATATATTTGTAGATGCGTATATATATATATATCCTATATTATAATTTTTTTGATTTTAACTACTGAATTAGAATCCCCCCCCCCTTTTTTCCCCCTATTACCCTTCATTGGATTGCACTATACCGTGTAGGTTAGAGTCATAGACATACAGACCTGAGTCTGTGGTTTACACTGGAGGTAATTTATTTGATGGGAACAGTGGTTCGGGACTGTTTTAATTTTTTTTATATATATATATATATATATATATATATATATAGATATATATGTATTTATATATATATGGGTGTATCTTTACATCTATATAAAATAATTTTTTATATATATAATTTCTAATATTTGATATGGTTTTAACTATAATAATTTCTTCATATTCGATTAGCTTCCTATGATATGGAATTAAAAATAATAATGATAATAATATAATAATACAATAAAATAAAATTTGTTTCTGGACATTCTCAACAGATTACTAAATAAAACCTCCCCTCTTTTTTAATCATATATATTTTTTACACATTCTTACCATCATGTTACATTATTGGGATGGTTGTGTATACGCATTTCTTAATATGGTGCTGAAACTGACTTATTTTTATAGGTTTTACATGTATATATATATTTTTTACCAGCAAGAATGCATTTTTATTTTATTTTTCCGTCGTTCAGAATGACGGGCGATTAAGTTTTTACAGATGCATACATATAACCCCGCTTCGGAGCTTGTGCTCGGATGACAGACCAGCTCCCTATCTTAATCCTTGACATGCGCACCTCGTTTTTTTCTCACGCTCTGAACTCCTTTCACCCCGTCTCTGGCGCTCGCGCTGGGACTCCCACACCTTTGTAATACAGTTAACTGCACTGGGAATTTGACGTAATCTCCCGCACGGTTGCACTTATAAGTTCTTTGTTCTTCTGGATGCTAATCCCCCTCACGGCTGTACTTAATAGATCTTTGTTCTTCTGGATGCTTTTCTTCTGTGGTCATTTCACTACTACCGTGGTGGAGACATGGTCATAGGTCTCTCCTGACTATGTTACACTCTATGAAAAATGACTCTAGTGGTTCGAGGCCGTCTTTGAGTCATGCTAATATTAAAGGGTTTTACCCCACTCCCCCCTGTTGTTTTTCTCAGACACAGCAATTGACACATTTTTCTTTTCAAAACCAAGTTTATTGAAATGTATTAATTTTTTGTAATATAATACAGTTTTATTTTCACGTGTATGTTTGTTCAATTCTTGTCTGTATTATTGTACCATGTCATGTCCACCTTTATATGTATGTTTTTTCCCGCGGATTTTTTTAAAAAGAGGTTGGTTTTTGACGTCACGATGACAGAGTGTATATAGATCTTGCAGCCCTCGTGTTCCAGCAGATTTGATGTACTTGTTTTTCCTGTGTGTCCTAAGGAAGGGAGCAGAGACTCCAGAAACGCGTCGACCTGAATATGAAATAAAGTAACATTGAATTCATTATCGGTCAGAGTGGTCACTGGCGCGGCCCTGAAAGCCCACTTCATTACTCTCTGTTATTGCCAGTATCCTCGGCTTCCGATGTCCCCGCAGCAGATGCTCGGGTCCAGGACTTCTCAGCCATATGGAGCTCTGTCAAGACCTCCCTTGAGCGTGCTTCTTTGCGGATGAAGAGACATGCGGACAAGAGGCGCCTGGATCCCCCGTGTTTCTCCCCTGGTGATCTGGTCTGGCTTGCATCCAAGTATGTCCGATTGAAGTTGCCATCGTACAAGTTGGGTCCTCGTTACATCGGGCCGTTTAAAGTCATCAGCAAGATCAATGCAGTCTCCTACAAGCTGCAGCTCCCGGCCACGATGCGGATACCCAACTCTTTCCATGTCTCCTTGCTCAAGCCTGTTGTCCTTGGTCCCTTCTCCGCTGATGCCGGTACTGCTCCTCCTCCCATCGCTGATGATGACATCTATGCGGTAAGGGATATCGTGGCCATGAAGACCGTACGAGGTCGGCAGTATTTCCTGGTGGACTGGGCGGGGTATGGTCCCGATGATAGGTCCTGGGAGCCCCTGGAGAATGTTGGCACTCCTCTGATTCGTGCCTTCCTGTCCCGCTTGCGGGGAGGGGGGCGTGGGGGAGGGGGTACTGTCACGCTCCCCGGCTCCCCTGATAGGCTCCCCGGCTCTCCTGCCATGCTCCCCGGCCCCTCTGCCTTGCTTACCGGCTCCCCTGCCACGCTTCCCCACTCCCAGGTCGCGCTCCGCCACTCCCGTGCCAGGCTTCCCGGTCCCCCGCTCCACAGCCTTCCTGCTCCATCGCCTACGGTCCCCAGGCAGCCCGGTCCCCGCTCCCGGCGCCCGTCGGCTACTCTGCCTCAGCCCGGCTCTCCTGCTTCCTACTCACCACTTCCTCCTCTGGCTTCTGGCACCCGGGCCTCGCGCATGCGCATTAGGGCGCGCGCGCGGTCATTGACCCTCTCTTAAAGGGCCAGAACCTAGAAACAGGAAATTGCATAGACAGGTACAGGGTATATTAAGAATCACTTTCCTGGTGGGCGGGGCCTATTCTACGTGTTTAGCAAGCTAGTGTTCAGGTCCCCTATTGCTTTGCCTTGTGCTTTTGTCTGCATTAACCCTGTCCTGTCTCGTAGAGCCTGTCCTGCCACGCCAGCCGCTCCGAACCACGCTCATTCCCGTAACCTGACGGTGACTTCGGCGGATGTTCCACCATCTCTGCAGCTCCGCCAGTCTCCAGTCCCTGGCTCCGTTTGGTGACCCGTTCCATAGCTCAGCAAGTTCCGGATCCCGCCTGACCTTACCACCTGGCCTCGAACTCTGAGCCTCGTCACCCGGACCACCGTCCAGAACTCCGTCCACCTTTCCTGCTCCCCTACGGACTGTCCGGCTACCATTAGTGCTTCGGCTGCCGTGCACCCAGACCCTCTGGCGGGGTGACCTGCCTGGCTGCCTCCTCAAGAGAAACCGGTGTACGGTCCAGAGGTTCCACCACCCGGACGTTACAGGATGTAAACAAAAGGTGTAAGAAAGTGTTCGACACTATGCTTTAAATCTTAAGGAGGCAATGAAAGCAATTCAGCAGGTGGACCTGGAGAAGTTGAAAGACATGAATCGCCTGCTGACTGACCAATTAATTGAGGGACTTCTGTCCCATGCCCACCGGACCCAGATGCGCATTGTATCCATGCAAAGCCCTGGTCTCAGCTTCGCAGAGTTCAAAAACCGGGCTATCTGAGCACTGCGCGAACCGGATTGTGGCAGCATTGTGCTAAAGCAACCGGGATTACAACCATCTACCTCAGTGCGAGTGGGAGCTAAGGAACAGACTCCAGGTGGAAACTCCAAGGATGAACTGCGGCTCCGTATGCCGGAACTGATTAGAGGTATGGCTACTTTAACCAAAGCCGTGCAATCCAGGCAGGTGATTCAGCCACCTGTAACCATTGAACGGGCTTCCAGTGGTGATGATCTTCCCTGGCGGTAATGCTGGAGAGCCCCGCTGCCACAAGTTTCTGATCGTTATGATGCTGATGGGCAGCTGTTCTGTTGGGGCTGCAATAAAGTTGTACACTTTGTCCGTGGGTATGCATTGAGCACCCAGAGCCAGGTTGTTGGCACCAGCCCTCTGGCACCATCAGCAGCCAAGCAAGAGTAACAGTTTTGTTTTTCCTTTCCATATGAATATGTTGATATTAATTGCATGATCATACTGCTGACTGGTAACTGTTGAAGATGTTTGAAACCATTGATTGTTGATGGCTCCCATAAAGGGAAGAATGTTATGTTACTTGTTTATTGCATAGTGCTGCTATTTGTGGGGGAATGTGGTGCCGATGAGGCTCCAGTCGCCACAGAGTATTGCAGCTCATTTAAGCTGCAGTATTCGCCTCGGGTAAGGAGGGGGTTAATCACTGGTGTTCCACATTCACACTTTACACACAGCACAGGAGCCTTCTCACAGGGGAGCTAGACTAGGGTAGGCCAACATGAAGCTTGGGAATGTCCTGATCACTAGAACAACTACCTGGGGGGCGGGTTCCACTTAAGGTAGAAATAAGAGCAAAATCATACAATCACTAGTCAGTCGACCCGGGACTTAAGTTCTTGGACATGACACCAGCACCCTTTCTTCTCTTCACAGGGCCTGCGGTTTGGAGTGGAGCGCTCAGCCCAGGTTCCTCCTGGCAGGAAGAGCAACTTTGAGAAAGGACTTTCTTCTTCTTTTAAACACCGGTGGCTTCTCCTAACTTATCCGGGGTCGACAGGGCCCATCACAGTGGGTGACCAGTACTACCTGGGTGAATGGCATGAACTGTGAGTAAAGACACCTGGAACCGCAGCAACTGACTCGGGCTCTTATTACTGGCACCTCGGAGCTAAAGGCCATCACTACTCCCCTCATCATCCTTCTCGGGGCCCGCTCAACCTGTGGGGAGCAATACCATCTCTGGCTGCCACTACCATTCGCTTGGGAGGACAGCGACAGAAGCGGCAGCTAATCCCTGGCCGCATACCACATGTGGCGTCACTACAGTCATCCTACTATTAACTGTGCCACCCCCGTGTCAGCAGCCGGGCTGCTTGGATCTGACTCCGCGGTGGCTCGAGGGGTCTCCAGACCCGAGGGTCGTGCGGCCACTCAACGGTATGTGGTAATTTGGAGTACCACTGCTGCATTTGCGAATACCCAGAGTTGATGGAATGGGGCAGCCAGGTGTTAGAACCCTCCACGGGTAGGGGGTAATGCCCCGGGACTTGGTGATGGTGTTTGAGGAGTGCCGTGGGGAGCGAAGGGGTCACTTGTGTACTCGCTCAGTCCATTAAGCGGACACCGACAACTAGATAAACCAAAGTTCTGGATATCGCTGCTGCTGAGGGGAGCTAGTTCGGGTCCCATCCCCAATGGTGATGCCTGGTAATCCGTGACCTTCCTCCTGGCACTAAGTTTACTTCTCTGTTTGTCACGGTAGTATGGAACTTGCCGAGTCCTGCTCCCCACTATGGCTAAGTGTGGTAACTTGCTCTCAGGGTTCACGCTTGGGATTTTCTGGACTGTTTGAGTGGTAAGTCCTATCCCCCTCATTGCGCTAGTACCCCGATTTTGGTGCGGGTGGAGAGCGGATCTTGAAGGCTCTGCTCTCGTCGGGTAAATTGCTACTCCCTGAACTAGGGTCCATGTACCCCGTCGTGCCCTGGTCCCAGCCCGGTGATGGTGCAAGCCCTCCAGCTGTCCTCCTCGACAGTTCCGTGCCCCTTGCCACGATCCCCGGCGACCGGGGGTCCAGCTCCTCTAGGCCCAGATCACTGTCTGTCACCTAGATAGCTTCCTAAGAGCCCTGTTCCTGACCTCCTCTCTCCTTCACTTCCAACACACTTCTCTCTACTCCTGACATTCCTGACCTTCCTTAATCAACCCCCCAGGTGGGTGACTCTATTCCACTCAGGCAGTCCACTGGTGTGTTTGGTGGGTGTGGTGCAGAGTGTACCTAGGATTTAATTAGCTGATGTAGACAACACCATGTAGCTGGGGACCCATAACCAAGAAGGAGGTGGATATTGTACGGGAGGGCAGATTGTTCAATACTCTGTGATGACCTGATAGTCCAGGGTCGTCACACTACCCACATCATCTTCCCTTCTCATTGGGGTATATCTCGGGGCACAAAGTCGGGTAGGCCACCGCGACATCCCAGATCATCACACCAGCCCGGTGACGAGTAACGCAGGTACGAGATCCCCCGTTCCTGACAACACCCCTGCCTTCTGGGTGCTACAGCTACAGTACCACCAAACCCAAAACTCTATACAGAGTCTTATTCCATTATTCAAAGCTGTCATATTCAGACATAGCTGCCTGATTTGAATAATATTTTTTTTCAAAATAAATGCTTTGCATTCCCTTGATACATACTGAGAAGCTTGGGTGATCCATATCAAGTGTAAATGGCTGGTTTGATTCCAAATCCAACTACAAGATTTTTAAATACAGCATCTAGACTGTCTACCACTGGAGCAAAAAATTGGCTCCTATGTGGGAACTGTTAAAATGGGTGGTATAAGAATTGGTGCCATTCTGAAAGCACAGAGTTGACACCCGAGGAACATAGACATCTTTTGTCAATGTCACCCTCTTAAAAAAGAGCAAAGCAGTGTGAACCTGAACATGTCAGGCACCTGTCACTTCTCTTTTTTGAGCACTCTGTTGGATGTGGTTCCGTGGCCAATCTCAGTTTTAATTGGGTGCTATGTGGTGAATCTTGTGCAATGATAGGTGTGAGGGTCAACTGAGTAATGATGATTTTTAGGGGCGTTGTTAAACATTGGGTACTCTGTGGTGCATAGTGGGCAATATTGGCTGTGAGGGTCACAAACCTGTAACTGCACTACAGCAGACAGTGTTGCCGAACTCTGAAAACCATCTGCATTTCAGCACGGTGCAAAAGTGGTCAATCAGGTAAAGAAAAGAGGCTTTTTATGGGCCTTTTTAAAAATAGGTATTCTGGAGGGGGGAATCTGTAAATGTTAAACTCCAATACACCTCCAATTGATGGCAGATTGTTGTTGCCTTTGGGCAGCGTTGCTAATGTGAGCAAATCCTTGCTGCATTGACTACCAAGTGGTCCCTATTTTCCACTGTCTATTACCAGTCCTCATTACTGGATGACTCCTCTGCTGGTTACTTCCATCCACGAAGCATGGCCGAGTTCCATCTTCATCAAGGCCACAGTATTACCAAACCCAAAAATGGAAACAGTCTTATTCCATTATTCAAAGCTGTCGAATTCAGACGGTGACAGTCAACCAGGTAAAAAGGCTGTTTATGGGCATTTTTAAGCAATGGCTGCTGTGTGGTAGAACTCAGTCAATTTTGGCTCTGTGAGGAATTGGAAATGCAGGCTACATAGGTCAAATTTGATAAACGTCTTGCTCTGTGGGGGCAGTCTGGCAATCTTGGCTGTGTGGGGCAACTGTTTAAAGAGGCTCTGTTGAGGCCTTGATTTGAAATTTACACTTTGTGGTTAAACTGTCAATCTTGACTGTGTGGGTGAACTGGAAATAACGTAAAACAGCATTCAAAAGTGTTTTCATGCAAATAACTTCTACATCTAGTCATTTTATTGTAGAAATAAATAAGTCACAGACCACGCCAGTGTTTTTGCCAGTTGCACATTTATTTTTTATTTGATCTTTCAAATAAAATATAACAGAGAGAATACAAGGAGGAATTGGAAACTTAACAATATACATTACTTTTACAAGGATAATACAAGCAGAATTTTCCTATATATGGGAAAAAACAAGTATCCAGTATTTAGGTATAATAATTACAGCTAAATTGAAAGACTTGATCCCTAGTAATTTAAATATATTTCTAGAGGATATAAAAAAAAAAATATTTCTAAAACAGAAATATCATGGTTAGGGAAAATCATTACCTGTAAAGCTATTGTTTTCCCAAAAATGTTTTATCTTTTCCGATATATTCCAATCCTCATGACAAGGCTAGAAATTTCAAAACTGCATACCCAACTATGTAGACATGTATGGAGAAACAACAGGCCAAGATTATCTAAGGTGCTTTTGTTTAGACATAAGAAAAGAGGAGGAATTGGTTTGCCAAACATTTACGCCTATTATTTATCACATTTTTTAAAACAGTCACAGAAATGTCTTTTGGATGATCCGGAATCCGGAATCTTTTTCCTTTATGTCTATTCCTGTTTCCCCTTTCCCTAATTCCTCCCTTATTCCTTGTATTTCTTGTATTAAAATTTGTAAAATGTTAATAAAAAAGATGCAAACACAAGGATAGTACAGCATTACCACTTATCAAAAGGACATCAGTATAGATATTATCACATATACTTCTTAATAGAATATCTCTAAATACTGACAGTAACAATCCCATCCTCCATAAACATCTGATTCCACCATTCTGACCAAATTAGTCTTGGAAATAAGGGAACCACACATTCAAACTTTAAATTTTCCAAGGGTGCCAGCAATATCTTTGTATATAAACCCTTCTGTATTCTAAAAGGATTTAACAATCCCCGATTTATCTAGGAAGTGACAAATAAACGATTTCCATGTAATAAAGTATGTTTTAGTTTGACTTTTTTCTTTTACAATTTCCAATTGATATATCCACAAGTAATGTTTAACCTGGTGAAGCACATCCAAAATCTGAGGGGTGCACGTCTGCAACCAATACACAAAAGGCAGTTATCTGTAAGGATAAGAGGACCCATGGATGTGTAGGCTCATCGGGTTCAGCCGGACCTTTATCCAAAGTTCAGTCCAGATGCCCAGACTTTACCTGGACTCGAACCCAAAACTGAAACCCCATATAAGTCAATGGAGACTAGAACCCTATGTGCCATAAAATGGTCCAGTAAGGTCTAGGGGTATGCAAAACGTAGCAAATGGGGTTAAGAGCAGGACAGTTATACATACCCAAGATAAGATGGCATTCAGACTGCTGTACTATCCCGCTGTTAAATCACAATTATTATTCACTGCTCCCCCTGCGTACCCTCTGTGCCAGTGTCTGTGATTGGTAGCAATAAGACTACTATACACACACCACCCAGTTTAAAGAAAATTAATATTCACTGCTTCCCTTGTCCATCCTCTGTGATTTCATCTGTGATTGGTTGCAGTCAGTCTGCTGCATTCCTGCAATCCTCACACTGGCTAGTCTGCTCTTCTAACCCGATTGTGACAGCTGCAAGTGTAGTATAAAAATAAATAAATAATTTTAAAAGCTATGTGGAGTACCCCCCATTTTACTAACCAGCCAAAGTAAAGCGGCAGCCTTGGGCTAATAGGCTGATAAGGGGCCAATACCCATGGTCTTCCCACCCTGATAATTCCGGCCTCCAGCTGTCTGCTTAACCTTGTCTGTTTAGCAAAAATAGAGGGGACCCCATTTCCTAATTAAATAATTGAAAAAAATGGCTTGGTGTCCCCCCTAATTTGTATAACTAGCCAAGGTAAAGTGGACTGCTTGAGTTGCTATTTTCAGGGTGGGAAGGGACATAGATATTTGGTCCTTCACAGCCTAAATATACAAGCCTGCAGCCATTCCAGAAATCAGATTAATACTTTTGAGGGGTATGTCAGCTGTAAATTGATGTCTGTCATCAAGCCCAGGATTTAGTAATGTGGGGAGATAAGGTATGCACACCAGTGACTATGGAAGGGGAATACATGGAATAGCAGAAACTGCTGTGTGAATACTGACATGAAAAATTCAATAGCTATTTGTAAGAATGAAATGTGAAAAATGGAACCTGCATTACTGCCATGAATATATGAATAAAGTGAAATTTAGCTACTGAATTGATCAATGCAGAAGAGCCCCAACACTACGCCAAAGTATTTCTCTACGTTGGGGTCCCTAGCTTGTGTGTGTCCTCTCATGCAGTTAAAAAACTTACCGTGTATGGGACGCTGAGACCCAGGCTATATATGCGTATAATGTGGATTGGCAATAGGTGTGTATGGGGAGGGTTCACAAACGAAAAACTACTAACATTAAGGAATAACGTTTGGAACTCCATTCTATGTCTGAACTGGGTGCAAAAAACCTAAAAAACATCACTATGGGGAGATAAGGTATGCACACCAGTGACTATGGAAGGGGAATACATGGAATAGCAGAAACTGCTGTGTGAATACTGACATGAAAAATTCAATAGCTATTTGTAAGAATGAAATGTGAAAAATGGAACCTGCATTACTGCCATGAATATATGAATAAAGAGAAATTTAGCTACTGAATTGATCAATGCAGAAGAGCCCCAACACTACGCCAAAGTATTTCTCTACGTTGGGGTCCCTAGCTTGTGTGTGTCCTCTCATGCAGTTAAAAAACTTACCGTGTATGGGACGCTGAGACCCAGGCTATATATGCGTATAATGTGGATTGGCAATAGGTGTGTATGGGGAGGGTTCACAAACGAAAAACTACTAACATTAAGGAATAACGTTTGGAACTCCATTCTATGTCTGAACTGGGTGCAAAAAACCTAAAAAACATCACTATGGGGAGATAAGGTATGCACACCAGTGACTATGGAAGGGGAATACATGGAATAGCAGAAACTGCTGTGTGAATACTGACATGAAAAATTCAATAGCTATTTGTAAGAATGAAATGTGAAAAATGGAACCTGCATTACTGCCATGAATATATGAATAAAGAGAAATTTAGCTACTGAATTGATCAATGCAGAAGAGCCCCAACACTACGCCAAAGTATTTCTCTACGTTGGGGTCCCTAGCTTGTGTGTGTCCTCTCATGCAGTTAAAAAACTTACCGTGTATGGGACGCTGAGACCCAGGCTATATATGCGTATAATGTGGATTGGCAATAGGTGTGTATGGGGAGGGTTCACAAACGAAAAACTACTAACATTAAGGAATAACGTTTGGAACTCCATTCTATGTCTGAACTGGGTGCAAAAAACCTAAAAAACATCACTATGGGGAGATAAGGTATGCACACCAGTGACTATGGAAGGGGAATACATGGAATAGCAGAAACTGCTGTGTGAATACTGACATGAAAAATTCAATAGCTATTTGTAAGAATGAAATGTGAAAAATGGAACCTGCATTACTGCCATGAATATATGAATAAAGAGAAATTTAGCTACTGAATTGATCAATGCAGAAGAGCCCCAACACTACGCCAAAGTATTTCTCTACGTTGGGGTCCCTAGCTTGTGTGTGTCCTCTCATGCAGTTAAAAAACTTACCGTGTATGGGACGCTGAGACCCAGGCTATATATGCGTATAATGTGGATTGGCAATAGGTGTGTATGGGGAGGGTTCACAAACGAAAAACTACTAACATTAAGGAATAACGTTTGGAACTCCATTCTATGTCTGAACTGGGTGCAAAAAACCTAAAAAACATCACTATGGGGAGATAAGGTATGCACACCAGTGACTATGGAAGGGGAATACATGGAATAGCAGAAACTGCTGTGTGAATACTGACATGAAAAATTCAATAGCTATTTGTAAGAATGAAATGTGAAAAATGGAACCTGCATTACTGCCATGAATATATGAATAAAGAGAAATTTAGCTACTGAATTGATCAATGCAGAAGAGCCCCAACACTACGCCAAAGTATTTCTCTACGTTGGGGTCCCTAGCTTGTGTGTGTCCTCTCATGCAGTTAAAAAACTTACCGTGTATGGGACGCTGAGACCCAGGCTATATATGCGTATAATGTGGATTGGCAATAGGTGTGTATGGGGAGGGTTCACAAACGAAAAACTACTAACATTAAGGAATAACGTTTGGAACTCCATTCTATGTCTGAACTGGGTGCAAAAAACCTAAAAAACATCACTATGGGGAGATAAGGTATGCACACCAGTGACTATGGAAGGGGAATACATGGAATAGCAGAAACTGCTGTGTGAATACTGACATGAAAAATTCAATAGCTATTTGTAAGAATGAAATGTGAAAAATGGAACCTGCATTACTGCCATGAATATATGAATAAAGAGAAATTTAGCTACTGAATTGATCAATGCAGAAGAGCCCCAACACTACGCCAAAGTATTTCTCTACGTTGGGGTCCCTAGCTTGTGTGTGTCCTCTCATGCAGTTAAAAAACTTACCGTGTATGGGACGCTGAGACCCAGGCTATATATGCGTATAATGTGGATTGGCAATAGGTGTGTATGGGGAGGGTTCACAAACGAAAAACTACTAACATTAAGGAATAACGTTTGGAACTCCATTCTATGTCTGAACTGGGTGCAAAAAACCTAAAAAACATCACTATGGGGAGATAAGGTATGCACACCAGTGACTATGGAAGGGGAATACATGGAATAGCAGAAACTGCTGTGTGAATACTGACATGAAAAATTCAATAGCTATTTGTAAGAATGAAATGTGAAAAATGGAACCTGCATTACTGCCATGAATATATGAATAAAGAGAAATTTAGCTACTGAATTGATCAATGCAGAAGAGCCCCAACACTACGCCAAAGTATTTCTCTACGTTGGGGTCCCTAGCTTGTGTGTGTCCTCTCATGCAGTTAAAAAACTTACCGTGTATGGGACGCTGAGACCCAGGCTATATATGCGTATAATGTGGATTGGCAATAGGTGTGTATGGGGAGGGTTCACAAACGAAAAACTACTAACATTAAGGAATAACGTTTGGAACTCCATTCTATGTCTGAACTGGGTGCAAAAAACCTAAAAAACATCACTATGGGGAGATAAGGTATGCACACCAGTGACTATGGAAGGGGAATACATGGAATAGCAGAAACTGCTGTGTGAATACTGACATGAAAAATTCAATAGCTATTTGTAAGAATGAAATGTGAAAAATGGAACCTGCATTACTGCCATGAATATATGAATAAAGAGAAATTTAGCTACTGAATTGATCAATGCAGAAGAGCCCCAACACTACGCCAAAGTATTTCTCTACGTTGGGGTCCCTAGCTTGTGTGTGTCCTCTCATGCAGTTAAAAAACTTACCGTGTATGGGACGCTGAGACCCAGGCTATATATGCGTATAATGTGGATTGGCAATAGGTGTGTATGGGGAGGGTTCACAAACGAAAAACTACTAACATTAAGGAATAACGTTTGGAACTCCATTCTATGTCTGAACTGGGTGCAAAAAACCTAAAAAACATCACTATGGGGAGATAAGGTATGCACACCAGTGACTATGGAAGGGGAATACATGGAATAGCAGAAACTGCTGTGTGAATACTGACATGAAAAATTCAATAGCTATTTGTAAGAATGAAATGTGAAAAATGGAACCTGCATTACTGCCATGAATATATGAATAAAGAGAAATTTAGCTACTGAATTGATCAATGCAGAAGAGCCCCAACACTACGCCAAAGTATTTCTCTACGTTGGGGTCCCTAGCTTGTGTGTGTCCTCTCATGCAGTTAAAAAACTTACCGTGTATGGGACGCTGAGACCCAGGCTATATATGCGTATAATGTGGATTGGCAATAGGTGTGTATGGGGAGGGTTCACAAACGAAAAACTACTAACATTAAGGAATAACGTTTGGAACTCCATTCTATGTCTGAACTGGGTGCAAAAAACCTAAAAAACATCACTATGGGGAGATAAGGTATGCACACCAGTGACTATGGAAGGGGAATACATGGAATAGCAGAAACTGCTGTGTGAATACTGACATGAAAAATTCAATAGCTATTTGTAAGAATGAAATGTGAAAAATGGAACCTGCATTACTGCCATGAATATGTGAATAAAGAGAAATTTAGCTACTGAATTGATCAATGCAGAAGAGCCCCAACACTACGCCAAAGTATTTCTCTACGTTGGGGTCCCTAGCTTGTGTGTGTCCTCTCATGCAGTTAAAAAACTTACCGTGTATGGGACGCTGAGACCCAGGCTATATATGCGTATAATGTGGATTGGCAATAGGTGTGTATGGGGAGGGTTCACAAACGAAAAACTACTAACATTAAGGAATAACGTTTGGAACTCCATTCTATGTCTGAACTGGGTGCAAAAAACCTAAAAAACATCACTATGGGGAGATAAGGTATGCACACCAGTGACTATGGAAGGGGAATACATGGAATAGCAGAAACTGCTGTGTGAATACTGACATGAAAAATTCAATAGCTATTTGTAAGAATGAAATGTGAAAAATGGAACCTGCATTACTGCCATGAATATATGAATAAAGAGAAATTTAGCTACTGAATTGATCAATGCAGAAGAGCCCCAACACTACGCCAAAGTATTTCTCTACGTTGGGGTCCCTAGCTTGTGTGTGTCCTCTCATGCAGTTAAAAAACTTACCGTGTATGGGACGCTGAGACCCAGGCTATATATGCGTATAATGTGGATTGGCAATAGGTGTGTATGGGGAGGGTTCACAAACGAAAAACTACTAACATTAAGGAATAACGTTTGGAACTCCATTCTATGTCTGAACTGGGTGCAAAAAACCTAAAAAACATCACTATGGGGAGATAAGGTATGCACACCAGTGACTATGGAAGGGGAATACATGGAATAGCAGAAACTGCTGTGTGAATACTGACATGAAAAATTCAATAGCTATTTGTAAGAATGAAATGTGAAAAATGGAACCTGCATTACTGCCATGAATATATGAATAAAGAGAAATTTAGCTACTGAATTGATCAATGCAGAAGAGCCCCAACACTACGCCAAAGTATTTCTCTACGTTGGGGTCCCTAGCTTGTGTGTGTCCTCTCATGCAGTTAAAAAACTTACCGTGTATGGGACGCTGAGACCCAGGCTATATATGCGTATAATGTGGATTGGCAATAGGTGTGTATGGGGAGGGTTCACAAACGAAAAACTACTAACATTAAGGAATAACGTTTGGAACTCCATTCTATGTCTGAACTGGGTGCAAAAAACCTAAAAAACATCACTATGGGGAGATAAGGTATGCACACCAGTGACTATGGAAGGGGAATACATGGAATAGCAGAAACTGCTGTGTGAATACTGACATGAAAAATTCAATAGCTATTTGTAAGAATGAAATGTGAAAAATGGAACCTGCATTACTGCCATGAATATGTGAATAAAGAGAAATTTAGCTACTGAATTGATCAATGCAGAAGAGCCCCAACACTACGCCAAAGTATTTCTCTACGTTGGGGTCCCTAGCTTGTGTGTGTCCTCTCATGCAGTTAAAAAACTTACCGTGTATGGGACGCTGAGACCCAGGCTATATATGCGTATAATGTGGATTGGCAATAGGTGTGTATGGGGAGGGTTCACAAACGAAAAACTACTAACATTAAGGAATAACGTTTGGAACTCCATTCTATGTCTGAACTGGGTGCAAAAAACCTAAAAAACATCACTATGGGGAGATAAGGTATGCACACCAGTGACTATGGAAGGGGAATACATGGAATAGCAGAAACTGCTGTGTGAATACTGACATGAAAAATTCAATAGCTATTTGTAAGAATGAAATGTGAAAAATGGAACCTGCATTACTGCCATGAATATATGAATAAAGAGAAATTTAGCTACTGAATTGATCAATGCAGAAGAGCCCCAACACTACGCCAAAGTATTTCTCTACGTTGGGGTCCCTAGCTTGTGTGTGTCCTCTCATGCAGTTAAAAAACTTACCGTGTATGGGACGCTGAGACCCAGGCTATATATGCGTATAATGTGGATTGGCAATAGGTGTGTATGGGGAGGGTTCACAAACGAAAAACTACTAACATTAAGGAATAACGTTTGGAACTCCATTCTATGTCTGAACTGGGTGCAAAAAACCTAAAAAACATCACTATGGGGAGATAAGGTATGCACACCAGTGACTATGGAAGGGGAATACATGGAATAGCAGAAACTGCTGTGTGAATACTGACATGAAAAATTCAATAGCTATTTGTAAGAATGAAATGTGAAAAATGGAACCTGCATTACTGCCATGAATATATGAATAAAGAGAAATTTAGCTACTGAATTGATCAATGCAGAAGAGCCCCAACACTACGCCAAAGTATTTCTCTACGTTGGGGTCCCTAGCTTGTGTGTGTCCTCTCATGCAGTTAAAAAACTTACCGTGTATGGGACGCTGAGACCCAGGCTATATATGCGTATAATGTGGATTGGCAATAGGTGTGTATGGGGAGGGTTCACAAACGAAAAACTACTAACATTAAGGAATAACGTTTGGAACTCCATTCTATGTCTGAACTGGGTGCAAAAAACCTAAAAAACATCACTATGGGGAGATAAGGTATGCACACCAGTGACTATGGAAGGGGAATACATGGAATAGCAGAAACTGCTGTGTGAATACTGACATGAAAAATTCAATAGCTATTTGTAAGAATGAAATGTGAAAAATGGAACCTGCATTACTGCCATGAATATATGAATAAAGAGAAATTTAGCTACTGAATTGATCAATGCAGAAGAGCCCCAACACTATGCCAAAGTATTTCTCTACGTTGGGGTCCCTAGCTTGTGTGTGTCCTCTCATGCAGTTAAAAAACTTACCGTGTATGGGACGCTGAGACCCAGGCTATATATGCGTATAATGTGGATTGGCAATAGGTGTGTATGGGGAGGGTTCACAAACGAAAAACTACTAACATTAAGGAATAACGTTTGGAACTCCATTCTATGTCTGAACTGGGTGCAAAAAACCTAAAAAACATCACTATGGGGAGATAAGGTATGCACACCAGTGACTATGGAAGGGGAATACATGGAATAGCAGAAACTGCTGTGTGAATACTGACATGAAAAATTCAATAGCTATTTGTAAGAATGAAATGTGAAAAATGGAACCTGCATTACTGCCATGAATATATGAATAAAGAGAAATTTAGCTACTGAATTGATCAATGCAGAAGAGCCCCAACACTACGCCAAAGTATTTCTCTATGTTGGGGTCCCTAGCTTGTGTGTGTCCTCTCATGCAGTTAAAAAACTTACCGTGTATGGGACGCTGAGACCCAGGCTATATATGCGTATAATGTGGATTGGCAATAGGTGTGTATGGGGAGGGTTCACAAACGAAAAACTACTATCTTTATTCATATATTCATGGCAGTAATGCAGGTTCCATTTTTCACATTTCATTCTTACAAATAGCTATTGAATTTTTCATGTCAGTATTCACACAGCAGTTTCTGCTATTCCATGTATTCCCCTTCCATAGTCACTGGTGTGCATACCTTATCTCCCCATAGTGATGTTTTTTAGGTTTTTTGCACCCAGTTCAGACATAGAATGGAGTTCCAAACGTTATTCCTTAATGTTAGTAGTTTTTCGTTTGTGAACCCTCCCCATACACACCTATTGCCAATCCACATTATACGCATATATAGCCTGGGTCTCAGCGTCCCATACACGGTAAGTTTTTTAACTGCATGAGAGGACACACACAAGCTAGGGACCCCAACGTAGAGAAATACTTTGGCGTAGTGTTGGGGATCTTCTGCATTGATCAATTCAGTAGCTAAATTTCTCTTTATTCATATATTCATGGCAGTAATGCAGGTTCCATTTTTCACATTTCATTCTTACAAATAGCTATTGAATTTTTCATGTCAGTATTCACACAGCAGTTTCTGCTATTCCATGTATTCCCCTTCCATAGTCACTGGTGTGCATACCTTATCTCCCCATAGTGATGTTTTTTAGGTTTTTTGCACCCAGTTCAGACATAGAATGGAGTTCCAAACGTTATTCCTCAGGATTTAGTAATGGCTAGATGTCTATCAGACACCCCATTACTAACTGGGCAAGGAAAGAGTTAAAAAAGACACCCTAGCTCCATTGCTCACCAATTTATTTAAAAAAAAATGGAGATTCAACTTAGTCCACGGAATCAGATGCAAGTCAAAAATAGGAACTTGAAAGACATAAAAAGAGAGCGGTAAAATAAATAAAAACATCATACAGTCCCTTCTTCACCACTTTATTAGCTCTCAAAATAAAAACCCACTGACATCACCGCTCGTGGGAAAATCCGGGTCTGTTGCTGCCCTCCATGATATCTTGTGAGAGCAATGAGGTTATGTAAGGTTACTGACATAATCACCTCTCTCACCAGGGGAAAGTTCTGCCCCCCGGCAAGAGCGGCAATGACGCCAGCAACCTTACATGACCATACCAGTTACCACTCTCGTCGAATCTCGCAAAGGGCATTGTGAGACCTGCAATGTCTCATGAGTAATGAGGTCACATAAGGTTACTGATGTCACCACTCATGAGAAATGCCCGGAAATGAACTATGGATCCCTGTTCCCAGAACCTGGCTCCATAACTGGTATTAGGGAATCGCCAGACATTGTGGGATCGCTATTCGGTATGGATTACGTGGTACCTGTGGGGTTTTTATGGGGGGGCTAATAAAGTGGTGAATGAGGGACTGTGTCTTGTTTTTATTTATTTATTTATTTATTTATTTAACATCTCCTTTTCATGTTTTTTTTGGGGGGTTTCCATTATTGGATTACATCTGATTCTTTGGATTACATCAGATCTTCATGTTTGTTTGTTTTTAATAAATTTGTGAACAAGGGAGTTGGGGAGTGTTTTTTTTTTTTTAAACAAAATATTTGTTTTCATTTTTTTTTAACTTTACACTTGCCAGAAATAATTATGGGGGTATCTGACAGATGCCTCCCCTTTACTAATCCCTGGGCTTCATGGCAGCTGTCAATTCACAGCTGACATCAACTCCAAAAATATTACCCCAATTACCATCGCACCAGGGCAATCAGGAAGAGCTGGGGTGAAGGGCCAGAATTGGTGCATCTAACAGATGCTATTTAGATTAGGATATAGCAATTTTTAGCTGGAGCACAGAATGACCACTATTCAGATTAGGAAATAGTAATTTTTAGTTGGCGCAAAGAATGACCACTATTTGGATGAGGATATAGCAATTTTTAGCTGAAGAACAGAATGATCACTATTTAGCTGAGGAAATAGCAATTTTTAGCTGGAGCATAGAATGACCACTATTTAGATGAGGAAATAGCAATTTTTAGTTGGAGCACAGTATGACCACTATTTAGATGAGGATATAGCAATTTTTAGCTGTAGCACAAATTACCATTATTTAGATGAGGATATAAAAGTTTGAGCTTGAGCACACAATTAGCAATCACTGGATGAAGAAATGCCGAGTTGTGGCACACAACGTTCCCTACACTGCACATCCCTATTCTACACCATCGCCCTCCATCTTAACTATCTCAACTTCCTATGATTAAACCCTCTAGCTAATTTTTGTGTCTAGCAGCAGCAGTGGCAGCACCATCCCTAACTTTAGTAATCCCAAAATAGCACTTATGACACTTAGGACATGTGACTTAGGCAGCCAATGACACAAGCCCTTGTGTCTGAACATTGTGCATGGTTTCTGTGCTCTGATTGGCTGCTGGAACATATACAAAAAAGTTAAGAAAAAAAAATGTCTACCGCTACTCAGACCTCTTTTCACCCACTCCCCTAATTCAACACGTACCCCCGATCATCATTCCGCTTCACTATCATAGCCAAACTAATACTGAGGTATTAAAAAGCTGCAAACCGTTATCGAACAAAACCAAATATTTTTGAGAAAAGTGTTCTGGTATCCAAGTCCGAACCGAACGGGCCAAGGCTCATACCGAATTTGAAATTGTTGTACCTTTTTCAAACCAGTTTGCTCTTTTCTACTGGGGAGGGTGGAGAAATCAGTGAAGTGTTAAAAACAGCACTCAAAATAATGAGAACAGTAATGAACAGCTATTATGATTTGCCAGGTTCTACAGCTTATACCAGAGCCGCAGTTCAACACTGAGAGTAGCGTTGAGCCGCCGCTCTTATTAAAGTTGTAGTATGTACCTGACAAATGTTAATAGCTGATCTTTACTGTTCCCATTCATTTCAGCACTGTTTTCTAACACTCCACTGATTTCCCTGCCCTCCCCAACCCTTAAAAATAACAAAGTAAACTAACTGTTTGGTAGAGATAAGCAAACCATTGGAAGTTCGGTTCACCAGGTACATTAGAACCTTAAAAAAGTTCAGTTTCTGACCCCGACTTGATTCAAACCTCAAAGGAAGTCAGTAATTGGGCATTTCATGGCTCCACTCACATGCTACCAGCCCTAAGTAGAACACTTCTGGGTCAGTGAGGTTTCTAATTTTTTTTTTGTTTCTGTGAGCACACTACATCTTATCATGCTGATTTTACCCCAAGTACGTACCATTCAAACACTGCAAAGCGCTTGCACAGGCCTGAGCATTACTCATACCCAAGAACAGCGCTGCTCGCTTGAGGGGTTTGCACTTGTAACTCACTCAAACTTCAAACCTGAAATTGGTTTCTGGAAGTCGGTTTCCGAACCTGAACTTCGAACATCAAACTTCGGGTTCACTTACCGCTACTGTTCGGCCTTTCAACACTGAACATGAACATGGACTTCCATGAGAAATCTGTGTTCGAGTTTGAGACTAGAGATGAGCGAATCTGAGGTTTGGTGTTTGGAGATCGGGTTTGGAAACCGACGACCCAAAAAACATGGTTCAGTTTCGAAGTTCAAGTGAGTTATGAGTCCAAATTGAAAAACCCCAGCCACCCTCCCCCATAAGTGTTCTGCTTACGGCTGGCAGCATGTGGGCAAAACACAAACTGCCCAATTACTGGCATCCATTGAGGTTTGGATCCAGTCAGGGTCAAAAACTGAACTCTTAAGGTTCGAATGTACCTGGTGAACCGAACTTCCAAAGGTTTGCTCATCTGTATTTGAGACATGGACACTAGGCATCCGGTACGAGCACCAAACTTTATCATTCAGGTTCACTAGTCAATAGCTATCAGTAGAATATAAAATGCATGTGAAACACTAACTTCACTCCCTTGGAAAACTCTTTGAGCCACACAGTGGCTTATGTAAAATTGGTATCAATAATGCCACATATTTAGTTGATTCCTCTGCAATAAGAAAACTATAAACTGATTATAGTTAGTGAACTCTTACTTTCATGATATAAATTAATCTCATTTTTTCATAGTAATAATAGAGATATTATGCAGGTCCTACTGGATGACTGCTAAGTGGCAAGCAGGCGCTGACAGCTGCAGAGTTACCTCGGCCTCAGGCAGAAGTGTCATTTTTTTGCTGTGATGGTATCTCTGCTAAGAAAGTTCCTTAATTGTGTTAAATAAAAAAAATGTATTGTTATTGAAACATTATGAAATATTTATTTTTCCGATTGAGAAAGTGTAGTTTATAAAAAATAGTAAAATTTGGTCCTACACGACTAGAATAAATAGTGTTTCTGTTTTGTATAAAGGCTACTCTGTAAAACTATCTATGTTTATCGAATGCACATCTTCGGGTTAAGAGAAAATTACATTTCTTTCCAGCAGTGTTTCTTGTGACAGAATGGCAAAATGATTCCCAAATTGTCTGCAAATGGAAGTAAAGTCTAGCAATTTTTTCTTAATAGAAAACAAGTTCTTGGGCAACTCTGTCTACTGTGAAAATTTTGAGTAACAAAGGAAAAATGACACAAATGCTGTATAAGGAAGACATACCTATTAACATTCGAATGGAATGGCAAGTTTATTCTTTTTGAGGTGTTAGGTATAAAAAATATAAATAATAAAAACCTCTAGAAAAAGTGTATACAAAGTAAATTTTTTATGTATTGGCGAAATGTATCTTCGGCTTGCACCTGCTTTTTAATGTAGAGAACACAGAGAAAAATCAAGGCTTTTTTTTTTGCATCTTAGCAGTTTTTGATGGTAGCTGATAACCAGGACCAGACTGGAACTAAACTCCAGCCATGGCATTTGGAGGTACACATGCCCAATTGTCACGTGGTGAATGTGTGGCACCCCTGAAGCTTCAGTCGCCACAGAGGTACTGCACCTCAGCCAGAGGTGTGGTATCCCATCCTGGGTAAGGAGGAGGTCACAACCGGTTCATGCAAAAACACAGCACACTCACTTAGCAACACATCACCAAAGGGCGTGATTATACCGGAACCAGACCGGGGGGTGGAGTCAGCTGAGTGGGAACAGAGGAGTCGTGTTGAGAAAGTCAGTTGGGCACTGCCCCCGTGCTAGCTGCCGAGCCGCTCGGATCCGGAGCTGCGGTGGCTCGGGGGTCTCTGAACCCGGGGGTTCGAGCGGACACTCGAGCGTAAAGAAAGGAGTATATACAGGGGAGTTAAGAGTTTGTGATGCCACCCACTGTTAGGGGGGGCTGTCTGATAATAACTTAAAGGAGTATCAGACAGTCAGGGTCCACCGTGCAAAGACTCTGCTGCAGACTATGGCAGAGTGCAATACCTCTGTTAACTCACAGAAGGATATAATAAGTAAGTAAAGCAATTCCTCCCTTACTTGGAGGGTGTGTGGAATGATCTCCGTTAATAATCACAGAGACAAAGGCAATGTGTGCGAAATGGCACCTACCTAGGTCCGCTCTTCTAGTGGTGCAAAAGAGACGGACAGCAGTGTAAGCCGCACAAAGCTCCTACCTGCGTTCGCTCCACTAGTGTGCGAGGACACGAACCACCAGACATGGCACCCGCCCAGGTCCGCTCCTCCAGTGGTGCAAAAGAGACGAACAGCAGCGTAAGCCGCACAAAGCTCCCACCTCTGTTCGCTCCCCTAGTGTGCGAGGACACGAACAACTGCCAGACGCAGCACAAGGAACGCTACCCTGCCGGTAGCGTTCACCTAGCATAGACAGAGGAATGCCCAGAGGAACGCGCACAGAGCGTCCACTCCCATGCATGAACCAAGAGGACCGAGCGCCATGCGGCGTGTTTCAGGGTCTTACACAGACTCTGTGCCTCATCCAAGATGGAGGACACCAGAGCCAATCCGCTGCCAGAACGACAGGAGTGACGCCACGCTGGCCCATCACCGAGCAAGGCATCACAAGCACACGACCAGCGACCAATCGGCACAGAAGGTGTCAGAGACACGTGACCTCGTGTCAGCGATGATGCCACCCGCATATGTGCAATGGCTCCAAGATAGGACCCAGTCTCCAGCGCTCGCACATGTGCAGTAGCAAGAAATCTGGACTTAGTGTCCAGCGCTCGCAGCAACCGTAACAGTACCTCCCCCTCAAGGGCCCCCCTCCCGGCGACGCAGGTAATCGGCAACTAAGTCGGGAGCATGGACAGCCTCCTCCGGCTCCCAAGAGCGATGTTCTGTGCCGTAACCCTCCCAATCTATCAAGAAGAACCTGCGTCCTCTAACCATCTTAGAACCAACTATGGCTCGTACCTCATAGCTAGAATGAGAGGAATCAGAGGCAGGAGAGTGCACTTCACGAGCGTGAGGTAAAATAGACGGCTTTAGCAGTGAGACATGGAATTTGTCATGAATCCTAAGATGGACGGGTAACTTCAATTGGTAGACTACAGGATTTACCTGTCGAAGAACCTCATAAGGACCCAGGAAGCGAGGAGCAAATTTGACAGAGCTCACTCTAAGTCTCACGTGTTTTGCAGAGAGCCACACAAAGTCCCCTGGAGAAAAGACAGGAGCCGGGCGATGAAACCGATCGGACACCGTCTTCATACGGTCCTTAGCTGCTTGGATCGACTCTTGAGTCCGATCCCAAACCTCTTTGGCATTAGTTGCCCAGTCGGCTACAAGAGGAGGAGGTGCAGCAGCGGGAAACGGTACCGGTACCCTAGGGTGTTGCCCATTATTGAGTACGAACGGTGTCTGCCCAGTGGCCTCAGCCAGCGAATTGTTAAGGGCAAATTCTGCCCAGGGTAGGAGGGAGGACCAGTTATCGTGGTTCTCAGCAACAAAGTGTCGAAGGTATATAATCATAGATTGATTGGTACGTTCAACCAAACCATTAGTCTCCGGATGGTATGCCGAAGAGAGATTCAACTCAATTTGCAGAAGGCTACAAAGATCTCGCCAGAAACGGGAAGTAAATTGCGGGCCTCTATCACAAATTATATGATCTGGCATCCCGTGAAGCCTAAAGACATGCTTGAGGAATAGTTTGGCTAGTACCCTGGAAGATGGGATTCTCGATAACGGTACGAGATGAACCATCCGGGAGAAATGGTCCGTAATGACCCACACAAATCTATGTCCCTGTGAACATGGAAGATCACCCACAAAGTCCATGCCTACCACCTCCCATGGTCTATCTGTCACTGGTAAAGGATGCAAGAGCCCAGCCGGTCTCTGCCGTAATGGACGGTTGCGAGCACACGAGTAGCAGGAACCGACATATCTCTTGACGTGGCTGGCTAAGTGTGGCCACCAATACCACCTCTCCAGTAACTCTCGTGTCCGCCTAATACCAAAATGCCCACCCACCTTTGAGGTGTGGGCCCATGACAGTATATCATTCTGTCGATCAGGCAGAACAAAGGTCTTGCCCGGTGGGATTTGGTCTATCGTCACAGGGGAGAGCGTATGAAAAACCCTGGAGGGAAGGATAAGACGAGGTTCGTCAATCTCTTCCTGGGTAGAAAGCATAGAGCGAGACAGGGCGTCTGCCTTGATATTCTTACTCCCAGACAGATAGTTGATGGAGAAGTGAAAGCGGGAGAAAAACAAGGACCAGCGGGCTTGGCGAGGATTCAGACGCTGAGCGGTTTGTAAGTACGTCAGATTCTTATGGTCTGTATAGACCTGGAAAGGATGTTTCGCTCCTTCCAGCAAGTGACGCCACTCCTCCAAGGCTAATCTCAGGGCGAGCAGTTCCCTATCCCCAATGGTATAGTTTCTCTCTGCCGGTGAAAAGGTTTTCGCAAAGAAGAAACACGGCCTTTTTCTACCTGCACCGTTCTTTTGATACAAGACCGCACCAGCACCCACTGAAGAGGCATCATCCTCTAAGAGGAAGGGCTTACTCTCATCGGGTCTTTGAAGAACGGGTGCAGTTGAAAAGAGTCTTTTTACTGCCTCAAAAGCCTGAGATGTCTCAGTAGACCAGGCTTTGGGATTAGCACCTTTCTTAGTCAAGGCCACCAAAGGGGCCACCAAAGTAGAAAAATGGGGTATGAACTGCCTGTAATAATTTATGAATCCTAAGAAGCGTTGCACCGCCTTCAAGGAATGAGGTTCGGACCATTGCAGGACAGCAGAGAGCTTCGCAGGATCCATAGCCAGGCCCTCTTGTGAGATAATGTAACCCAAAAAAGGCAATGAGGACTGTTCGAATACACATTTCTCGAGTTTAGCAAACAATGAGTGCTCCCTTAAACGGGAAAGGACACGAACGACATCCTGACGATGAGTCTCCAGATCAGGAGAAAAAATCAGGATGTCGTCCAGATACACCACTACTGAGGATAACAGTAAATCCCTGAACACATCGTTTACGAAGTCCTGAAATACTGCGGGTGCATTACATAACCCAAAAGGCATGACGAGGTATTCATAGTGACCGTCTCGGGTGTTAAAAGCGGTCTTCCATTCGTCACCCTTTCGAATTCGTACCAAGTTATACGCACCCCGCAGGTCCAACTTCGTAAAAACTTGAGCTCCTCTCAGTCTGTCAAAGAGCTCCGAAATTAAAGGTAATGGGTATTTGTTCTTTATTGTGATTGCGTTGAGACCCCTGTAATCTATGCAGGGACGCAAATCACCCTCTTTCTTCCGAACAAAGAAAAACCCAGCTCCCGTGGGAGAGACAGACTTACAAATGAACCTCTTCTCTAAACTCTCTCTTATATAGGTCGACATGGCCTCCGACTCAGGTATCGACAGGGGGTAAACCCTGCCTTTAGGTGGAACCGAACCTGGGATAAGGTCTATGGCACAGTCATACGGCCTATGGGGTGGAAACGAGGGAGACTGTGGTTGGAGTCCCCTTGTTACGGGGGGCTGTCTGATAATAACTTAAAGGAGTATCAGACAGTCAGGGTCCACCGTGCAAAGACTCTGCTGCAGACTATGGCAGAGTGCAATACCTCTGTTAACTCACAGAAGGATATAATAAGTAAGTAAAGCAATTCCTCCCTTACTTGGAGGGTGTGTGGAATGATCTCCGTTAATAATCACAGAGACAAAGGCAATGTGTGCGAAATGGCACCTACCTAGGTCCGCTCTTCTAGTGGTGCAAAAGAGACGAACAGCAGCATAAGCCGCACAAAGCTCCCACCTCTGTTCGCTCCCCTAGTGTGCGAGGACACGAACAACTGCCAGACGCAGCACAAGGAACGCTACCCTGCCGGTAGCGCTCACCTAGCATAGACAGAGGAATGCCCAGAGGAACGCACACAGAGCGTCCACTCCCATGCATGAACCAAGAGGACCGAGCGCCATGCGGCGTGTTTCAGGGTCTTACACAGACTCTGTGCCTCATCCAAGATGGAGGACACCAGAGCCAATCTGCTGCCAGAACGACAGGAGTGACGCCACGCTGGCTCATCACCGAGCAAGGCATCACAAGCACACGACCAGCGACCAATCGGCACAGAAGGTGTCAGAGACACGTGACCTCGTGTCAGCGATGATGCCACCCGCACATGTGCAATGGCTCCAAGATAGGACCCAGTCTCCGGCGCTCGCACATGTGCAGTAGCAAGAAATCTGGACTTAGTCTCCAGCGCTCGCACATGTGCAGTAGCAAGAAATCTGGACTTAGTCTCCAGCGCTCGCACATGTGCAGTAGCAAGAAATCCGGACATAGTCTCCAGTGCTCGCAGCAACCGTAACACCCACGGTGCGTGGTAATGTATGGTACCAGAGCTGCTGTTTGTAGTAGGGGGAGCCCAGTTGGCGGTGTTGTAGCAGCAGGATGTGTTAACCCCTCCGTGGGTAGGGGATTTGTGCCCCAGTGCCCATTGGTGGAGTTGATGAGTGGGTGCCATTGGGGATAGGAAGAGGGGCTTTTCAGTGTAAATCACTCAGTCCAGGAATAACAACACCGACAGCTTGTAAACCAGAATTTTGAGCACCGCTGCAGCCTGTGGAGAGCACGCTAGGGTCCATGCCCTTGGTGTTGCTGTTGGTCTGTGGCCCTTTTCTTGGCATCTCTTTTCACTTGTTGGACCCTAAAGTATAAAACTCTTGGGTCTGCTCACCCGTATGGCTAACAGAGTGAGCTTGCTCTCAGGGTTCACGCGTAGGATTTCTTTGGACTGTATTGGGAAAGTCCTAGCCCATTGGTGCGCTAGTTCCCCGATTTTGGAGCGGGTTGGGGATGACACTTGAAGTCTTCACCCCCATCGGGTAAATTACCGGAGCACATGAAGCTACTTCCCAGCCTAGGGTCCACGTACCCCGTCGTGCCCTGGCCCCTGCCCGGAAATGGCTCAAGGCCACCAGGTGTCCTCCTCGGCAGTCCGTGCCCCTTGACACGATCCCCTGCGACCAGGGTTCCAGCTCCTACCAGGCTCAGACCAACGTCTGCCACCTAGCACTCAGGAGCCCAGCTCCACCTGTGACCTCTCATCTCGAGAGTCACTTCCCTTCTCTCCTCTCCTCTCACTACTGTTTTTCCTTCTCCTGTCACTTTCTCACCTTTCCAACCATCCCCCCATCTGGGCGATCCTATTCCCTTCAGGCCCCCCAATGGTGTGTCTGGTGGGTTCAGTGTAAAGTGTTTCTAAATTTTGACTGGCCAAGCTGTTAGCAACACCAAAGGACCAGGACCCGTAACCAAGGAGGGTGGATACCGTGCAGAAGGGCAGATTGCACAATACCCTGTGATGACCTGATAGGCTAGGGCGTCACAGATGGAAGACAGTGGAGGAGCGAAGACCCACAGCCTGGAGCTGGTACCACTCGGCCTGGGCACAGATAGAAGGGTCCCAGAGACCACGGGAATTACTACACTACCCCGTGGCCTTGTTCCACATATAATCAATGAGTGGAGGGACACGGTCTCAACTCAGGGACTAGTCCCTAGGCTAGAGGAGTTTAAACCCACGGGCTCCCTAGTAAAACCAACGGCTGAGGTGACTGCAAGCACCAAAGCTACCACCACACACGAATTTACTGGAAGGTGACTAAAAAGGACAGAATGGATTGATCTTAACGCCACCCGACAGGGTTCAAGGTACAGCAGGAGGGCAAAGCCAGCACAGAAGTTGGCCAGGGAAAGAGAACATTTAGGAAAGGTGCACTGGACTCGACCTCCGAACTACTCGGGATCATCTGGAGCCCATCACAGCGATTCCCAGCACTCCAAAGATGGTGAATACCGTGTGACCTTGTAACCGACTGCAGTGAGCAAAAACCTTAAAACCGCATCCCTGTGTCTCTTCGTTATTCACCTGCGCCTCCGGCCCTGCATCCCTGCCACCATAGACTACTACTACCACCCCCATCCACCTTGGAGTCCAGCTCTACCATCTAAGCTGCGTCACCAACAGCCCTAGAGGTTCCCCAAGCCCACAGTGGTGGCACCCAACCTGCCGCATACCACAGGTGACGTCACAAATTAACTGTCAATATTCCCGTAATCTTCATTAAACGACACCGCTAGGGTGACAGAACCGGGCCCCACCACCGCAACATACCGGAATCGGAACCGCCGCCCCCTAAAACGAGTGCCCCACGGCCCCGGTGGGCGCCTCAAATGTGTAATAATTTTGTGCACTTGTAGGTGCATGTAACACGACCGTATAACATATAGTCACAGCTGTGTCAAGTATTACAGCTCAGTGCTATTTATTACTCTTAGTTGCAAGACCTGGCAAAGCCGCTATTTTATCTACAGAGCTGGGTACTATAGATAAGGAAGAGGATGCTGCTCTACTTAGTCCTGCAGCCTCATCATATAGCTGATGGGCAAGGATGATAAATCACATCGCCCTGAATTAATATTGATGACCTATTCTACAGATAGGTGATCAGGGAAGCTGTAGTTTTCACAGGTGCTAATTTTGGATGTATACAACTCAGGGAATGTGCAATTACATTTTTGGGGGGCAGATCCCACCACGGAAACCACTATGAAAAATGCTCAAAATGAATGAACATCTGCATCTACTTGCTGTGCACAGGTTCAGGCTTTTAACCACTTCAGGTTTCTAAAACCACCAAATGGTTAAAAGAAGTGACCTGACCATTCTTCTGGTGTTTTCCCACTTCCGCTCTTCACTTTACAATGCAGATCAATAGGAAGGCTCTGAAGATTCCCAAATGTATTTGTTGTGTTTTACCTTCGCTTTCTCTTAAAAGCGCAATAAAAAATGGGACAAAAACAATGGGAAAACACTAAAAAAATACAAAGATGATCAAAACCATAGAGAAAATGACTGTAAATCTACACAGAAGATGGATCAAGAAAAAAAAAAACGCCACATTTTTCAAGTTCCTCTGCTTCAAAAACATGGCAGTTTTGCTTGAGTTTAAAATACCTTGCATGCAGATACCCTTAGATTTTCTGATTATGGAAACCCATTCCCTGCATTGTTTGTTTGCTTTATTCACTCTCCCCAGGTCTGCTACTGTCTGCAGCGCTGATGTCACATCCCAATGACAGTGCTGCAACCAATCAAGGAGCTCAACAGCTGGCTACAGCGCTTTTGATGTAATGTCAGAGATGCAGACAATTATAGACATCAGGCGCAAAACCAGTTTGTATTTTTTATAATAAAAAGTATGCATCAGACATCAATAAGATATGAGCCATCAGCTTCATGTAAGGGGTACTCACATGAATAGAGAACCAGAACCACCATCAGTATATTAATATATCACTGCAACCAAGGTTTGAGTATTTGAAGAGCATTTGGAGAGATTCTGTTTCAAAAAATAAGTATGAACATATGCTAACTTACACAGTTTTTGGAGCAGAAATTGAACGGAATCTCGCCAAATTCTCCTTATAATCTCAAAACATAGTTTTAAAGATGTTTACATTTTAACATAGCCATGAAGCTTGTTTTGAGTTGTTTAATGTGTAAAAGATCACAACCACCATCAACACATGAATGCAACACCAGAACCACCGTTAGCACATGAATACAGTGGCAGAACCAAGTTGGTACATGAAAGCAGTGCAAGAACCAATGTTATCACATGAAGGCAGTGACAGAACCACCATAAGGACTTGAATTCAGTGCCAGAACAACCTTCATCACATGAATGCAGCACCAGAATTTACAGTGCATGAATACAGGACGAGAACCACTGTCAACTCATGAAGGAAGCACCAGAACCACCGTCAATACATGAAGGCAGCATCAGAACCACCATCAGCACATGAATGCAATGCCAGAACCATCATCATCACTTGAATGCATCATCAAAACCATCATCAGCACGTGAATAAAGTGTCAGAACTACTGTTAGTACATGACTAAATCACAAAGCTTAGCCTCCTGTACAATAGTATTGCATGAACCTACAACTCCCAGTATGTCTGAACAATGGTATGGAGATGCTTGGAGTTGTTGTTATCAGTCATCATTATCAGACTGCAGACCATACAGGAACCACAGTACTGATGAGACTCAGGCAGTATCACAAATAAATATTTACATGCAGGTACCTTTTAGATTACGTCATCACAGATTTAAGTTGTTTCCATCCCTTTGGCTCCATGAAATACAGACACAATGATGAGATTTGACATCCAAAGCTCGTCTGTCCAGATTTCCCTCTACTCCACATTCATCTACACTTTCCAACACGATGCCCTGAAAAACAAAAGTATAATTATACCGCCCCATAAATATCTCCCATTATGCACCCCTGAATAAATAATTGCTGTGTTTCCATCACAAATTATCACCCCCACAAACTGCCCCTCTCCATAATATTTGTTTCACGCTGCCCCTCTTCATCATATTCCCCCCATACTGTCTATCTCCATCATATTCCTCCCAGGCTGCCCCTCCCCATTATATTTCCCCCAGGCTGCCTCTCTACATCATATTCCCCCCAGGCTGCCTCTCTCCATAATATTCCCCCCAGGCTGCCTCTCTCCATCATATTCCCCACAAGGCTGCCACTTTCCATCATATTCCCCATGCTGCCCATCTCCGTCATATTCCCCTCAGGCTGCCTCTCTACATCATAATTCCCCCCAGGCTGACTCTCTCCATAATATTACCCCCAGGCTGCCTCTCTCCATAATATTCCCCCCAGGCTGCCCCTCTCCATCATATTGCCCCTACACTGCCCCGCTCCATCATATTCCCCCCAAGGCTGCCCCTTTCCATCATATTCCCCAGGCTGCCCATCTCCGTCATCTGACACCCAGGATGCCTCTCTCCATCATATTCCCCCCTAGGCTGATTCTCTCCATCATATTGCCCCGATGCTGCCCCTCTCCATCATATTCCTCCTCAGACTGCCTCTCTCCATCATATTCTCTTCTGTCTGCCCCTCTCCATCATATTGTCCCCCACACTGCCCCACTTCATCATATTTCCCCCAGGCTGCCCTTTTCCATCATATTCTCTCAAAACTTCCGCTCTCTATCATATTCCTCCCAGGCTGCCCCTCTCCATCATATTCCCCCTCAGGCTGCCTCTCTACATCATATTTCCTCCAGGCTGCCTCATGCCATTATGTTGCCCCCATGCCAGCTCTCTCCATCATATTTCCCCCAGGCTGCTTCTCTCCATAATATTCTTCCAAGGCTGCCTTTCTCCATCATATTGCCCCCAGGCTGCCTCTCTCCATCATATCTCTCCCAGGTTGCCTTTCTCCATCATATTGCCCCCAGGCTGCCTCTCTCCGTCATATTCCCCCACCACTGCTCCAGTGTAAAATATTACACACACACACACACATACACACACACACTGCCCCTCTGAATAAAGTACTCCCTCCACTGTCTCTCACAAAGCTGTGTCCCCTTTCAGTTTCACCTATTTTTTGCCCTAATCCCCTCCCCATTCATCCACATTTATGACACATTTCATTTTCGGCTCCTCCACTGAGTGCTTACTGGTGCCAGATATTTCTCTGTGCACTAGCAGCAGTGTGATGATGTCAGCTAGGTACTGACCTCACCATGCCGCTGCATGTTGGGGTCCCAGTCCAGGTGCTACACTGATCAAATATATTTGCATCTTAAACATGCCTATACATTTGATTAGGAAGGAGGGAGCAGCATCAGACTCCCAGCTAAAATCAGCAGAGCTGGAGTTTTACATGACAGCACAGCGCACCGCTCCCTGGTCTTGCTGATTTCAGCCTTGCAGCACAGCACGATCATGTGCTGAAGGCAGTATTCTGCAGAAGAGTGGTGATGGCCGTAGATTGAGCGGCCCACTACAGGCACCGGCCCTTCTGGCATTTTCCAGTATTGCCCTATGGCCATTCCAACTTTGAGTAGCAGTAACCAGAAAGTGGACGCAACTAGCAACTATCCAACAGATTTAGTATAGGAAAAGCCAGGAAATTGTACAAATTTTAGTTAAAATCTTAGCCAACTTATTTTCTGGCTTTAGGGTGGGCCATAGTGGACAAAAATTATTAACGGTACAAGTACTTTTAATACGTTTAATACCAATTTCATTACACTTTTATTTTTTTGACTGACGTAAAAGGCCAGTCTTACGAAATGTGGGCCTATATATAAGAGATGGGCAAAAAGTAATAGACTGAAACTATTGAAGAGGTTTTTATTCAAACATGTTCACTATATAAATACACAAAATAAATAAAATCGTATGTAAATAAGGCTTAGTAGTAAATCAGAAGCCTATTTCAGTAATTGAGGAGCTAGAACAGTTGCTAAATTTTACTAGATATCGTTAAATGGAATTTTTCATGTCCCCAAACACGATTAGCCTGCAGATAACTGGTATCATTCAGCAGGATAGCAGTTTTACAATGCTGTCAAGCCACAATGATGAAAGATCGGTTACCGGAAGAAAATACACATTATCCCTCCCAGTAGGGGCTAAGGTCACCCCTCAATACACAGCATGCCCTAGCACTTTGAGTGACAGCTTGTTCTGCAGCTCATCTGTGCTGTATGAGCTAGTAAAGTACCGGGGCATGCTAACAGCCACCGCTCACTGTGTACTGAGTCGTGACTGTAGCCACTGTGTGCACAGCTTTATAACTTAAAGCTGACTGCTCCCAGGAGGAAATAAGTTAATTTTCTCCCAGTAGCCACATATTTATTAAGGTGGCTGGACAGCATTACAATGCTATTAACTTGAATATTAACTCTGTATGTACAGGTTAGCATCATTTGAAGACATGCCATGTTCTCTGTAAGGAGGACCTCTTACTGGATTTTTTTAAAATTATAGCTGTGTACATCCTTCTTTAATTGACGCTGCTTCACTGACTCTGGACCTCTTTTTTTTGTGCCTCTCAGTTCTAAAGTTATGTCCCCACCTCCGCACCTCCCTCCTGTTAATTAAGATGTACATTTTCATTTGAAACAAATGGCATACATCACTGAACTTCCTTGTTGGCATTGCAATGCTTTGATTGGCCAGTGTCAGCGGAGAAATGGCAAATGCCTAAAGAGACGTTTTGTTGTATATGCCCATTTCGTTGAAGAGAACATCTACATCTTAATTTCCAGGGGCCATAATGTTAGATTGGAAAGTCACTGAAGAAAACAAAAAATCTGTTCAGAATCACAATCAGTGGAGCAGTGTCATTTGGAAGAGATACTCAGTTTAAATAATAATAATAATAAAAAAAAATCCTCTTTTCTTGGGGAACATTTGTAACTCCCTCCCATTCCAAGAAGGATTGTCCTAAAATTGCCAAAATGAGCTATGATAGAGAAATAATAGTCTGATTGATGCACCAATAAGCAAGATCTGTTAAAAAAGTAAAAGCATGCCACATAGTATAGCATTCTCGCAGCTTCATGGCTGCCAAAAAAACTACAGCAGGGTGCTCAAACAAGCAGCCCGCGGGCCACACACGGCCCCTGAGGCTGCTTCATGTTGCTCACCAGCACTGTTGACCCCTTGGCAATCACAGCCTGGTCCAAGGGGCCGCGATCGTCCATGCTTTATTTGACTTGAATGTGCATCGTTAGATGCATATTCAATTGAAATGTATTGCTGGCACCACGCAGAGACAAGCGCCTTGTACAGCTATACCAATGTCAGCAGCCAGCCAATCAGAGGTCAGCAGCTGACATCAGTGTATGACATCTTCTGCTGGTTGCATTGGTATAACTGTGCTGCCAAATACATTTCAATGGAATGTACATCTAATGATCCACATATAACTGAAGTAAAGTGCTGATGTCTACCGTGCCGTAGTCTAGGCCTCGATTGTCAAGGGGTTTATGGTGCCTGCAGGCTGCATGTTCAGAGAAGAGGATGCTGAGGGAAATGAGGATAGGTGAGAAAAATCTTTTTTTTTTATGTGTATGTGAAGAATGGCACAAAAGGGGACATTACTATAGGATGGGACATTGCTCCAAGAAGGGGACCAGGATGGGAACATTACAACAAGGTGGGGACCAGGGTGGGGCATTACTACAATATGAGGACCAGGATGTATGACAAGATGACTAGTATGGAGCACATTACTACAAGATGTGGACCAGGATGGGGATCTTTACTACAAGAGGAGAACCAGGATGGGACTCATTACTACAAGAAGTGGGTCCCGATGGGAACAGTACTTCAAGAGGATCAGGATTTGGCATTACTATTTACTACAAGATGAGGACCAGGAAGGGGTACATTACTACAAGATCAGTAGCAGGATAATGTACTTTACTACAAGATGAGGACCAGGATACTGTCATTACTACAAGATAAGGTCCAGTATGGGGCACATTACAACAAAAGGGGACCACATTACTTCAAGGGGACCAGAATTGGGCATTACTACCTGATAAGGACCAGGAAGGAGCACATTACTACAAGAGGAGGACAAGGACGAGGCCTTACTACAAGATGAGGACTAGGATGAGGCACATTACTAAAAGAAGGTGACCAAGAGTATGCACATTGCTACATGAAGGGGACCAGGAAGGGTACATTACTATAATGGGACAAGGATTGGGCATTACTATAAGATGACAACAAGGATAGGACACATTACTACAAAAAGGGGTCTAGGAGGGCTACATTACAAGATGAGCACATTACTATATGAAGGGGACCAGAATGTGGCATTACTACAGGATGAGGATGAGGATGGGGCACAATGCTACAAGAAAGGGACTGGGAATCGCACATTTCTACAAGGGGTCAAGAATTGGTATAACAAAAACAGAGGATTTGTCATAGCTATGAGTAAGAGCTCTTATGAGCTCGAAACGAGTAAGACATGTTTTTTAATGACAAGATTTTAAAATATGCACAATAAAAGTGAATTTTTATGAAGAAGAAGCCTAACGTGGATTGAATAATCTTGGAAAGTGCTGGACAAATCCTCTGTTTTTTTGTTATACAAGTTCTACTCGAGAGCCGGCTTGTCTGTCTGCCCGTGCACTGACCACTATTCAAGGACTTTGGAATAGGTGAGCTGAATCCCTTTATCATTTAATTGTATCTAATATCACCATCAAGGATTGGGCATTACTATAAGATGAGGACAAGGATGGGGAACATAACTACAAAAATGGGACTAGGATGGGCACATTATTACAAGAAGGGGTCCAGGATGGGGCACATTACTGCAAGGAGGGGACCAGTATGGTTGACATTATTACAAGAAGAGGACCAGGATGGTGGGATTACTACAAGATGAGGACAAGGATGAGCACATTGCTACAAGATGAGGACCAAGATGGGAGACATAGCTACAAGGTAGGGACCAAAATGGAGACAATACTTCAATATGAGGACCAGGATGAGACAGATTACTACAAGTTGTTAGCATTGCTATATGATGCTAATAATAAGACGATATTACTTACTAGAAGGGGATAAAATGTAAAAAAAAAAAAAGTAAAAAAATGTCAAAACAAGGCATGAAAATTATTTTTACCACTAAAAAATGCTGTTTATATATGCACTAAAATAAACAAAAAAAAATGCACATTTGTTATCACCACATCCATAACGAATGAAGCTTTAAAACTACCATAACCCATACGGTGAATGCAATTTAAAAAAAATAAAATACACTAGCAAAAAATGTTTAAAAAAGTGATCAAAAGGTGTATAGAAAAAAAATGGTATCACTAAAAATGTCATTTTGTCCTGCAAAGAATACGGCTCCTAAATTATTTTTTTTTCTATGTGCGGCCTAACGCATAGCTGTTCTTGCCACTATCTGCGGTCAATTATTCATTATAACCTCCAGGGGATATGAATATTAATGTTTCATAGAAACTTTAGCAATTTGGAATTTAGCCTAGTAAGTGTTTGCAATAAAGCATTACATTTTTATCCAATTACTTCATTGGAGATGGATCTTTTTTCTTTATTTAGCAAAAGTTAATCTTTGCTAGTCTGCTTGTTAGTTTCCTTTGATCACATGTTGTGAGGGAGCCAATTACATCTGCTACCCTCTAATACATGCTGGCTAGATCCTTCTATATATGCCAGCTATAGTTTATCTTTGCTGGTCTAGTAAGTTGTTGTAGTCCAGACTATCTGGTGATTGTGGTACTTGTTGATAAAGGCATTTGTGGAGTTCAGCTACCTTCCTGTTCTTGGTGTTATCCTGAGTTTCTCATTGTCTATTGCAGTGTGTGTGCAGTGTGTCAGAGTTTTGGGTTTCCCTCGTCTTTTTCTGTGTTTCAGTCTCACTCCTGTTCCTTCCTTCCCTGGTGGGGGGAACCAGATTAGTTCTGGTCAGAAGCATAGCCAGGCACGGGACTCAGTTATCTACATCATAAGGAGTAATCCTAAGGTTAGGGATTGCCTAGGGTCCTCTAGAATGAGGGACAGCATAGGAGCCCCTGATCCTCACTATCCCACAGTCATATCATAACAAATTTTCAGCCAATGAGGTAGGTCAATAAGTGGTTTTGTTATCTCATGATTTTCACAGTGACAATATTTGCTAATATTATTTTGCTAACATTAAAGTGTCAACCAATATGGGCCCTTACAATATTTTTCACTGATTAACCCTAGTGATCCCAATCCCAATCTAGTTGGCGATAGTAGCCTATTACCTTTTACTGGCACAGAACTAACAGAGTTAAATAGATGGGTAGAGTGCTCAAAAAGGGACTAACATGTAATCTCAACCCTATTTTAAAATGTGCAATTTTTATTAATATTCATTAAAATGTACCCACAAACAGACACACAAACATAAATGAGAATGGATCACGATATCCTTGTAAATAACCAAGGAATTTTATATACACACTCACTTTAGGAAAAGGAAGGGAAACTAATATAGCCCTATAAGGGTAGTGTATCCCTACCTAACAACGGAGGGTATGACACCATAAGTTACCAGGCGCCCCCGTTCCACGTCGGCTCTCCATCTCCCTGACCCTGATATAGGGATGGGATGGAAAGCCCTATAGTGGTGCTTGCACAGTACAATATATATGAGTTCCCAAATGGTAATACTCTTCCCTGAATTGTTTTCCTTAGATCAAGAAGGTATCAATTTACTGATCTACAACCAGCAATTCCTATTCATGATACTAGCACTGTACAAGACGTATAGACTTCTATTCCTAATAAATTATCTGTATGCAAGGTAGTGATCCATAAGAGTTATTTACATCCACATATGTTACAGGGTGGTATACCCCACAAGTATATTACAGTCACCTAGAGTCATATCACAAGGGGCTCAGATAATCTCCCCATTATACCCCAGGAGCTGAAAGAAAAATGGGATACAGACACCCCTGCAAATTACTGCAAAATAGAAAAGGTTGCTCCAATCATATTCTATATAATATAGTATAACAGGGAGAAAAGATGAATTACTTCCCTGAGAAGCAGGAATCCAGGCCCATGATTGGAGCAACCTTTTCTATTTTGCAGTAATTTGCAGGGGTGTCTGTATCCCATTTTTCTTTCAGCTCCTGGGGTATAATGGGGAGATTATCTGAGCCCCTTGTGATATGACTCTAGGTGACTGTAATATACTTGTGGGGTATACCACCCTGTAACATATGTGGTTGTAAATAACTCTTATGGATCACTACCTTGCATAAAGATAATTTATTAGGAATAGAAGTCTATACGTCTTGTACAGTGCTAGTATCATGAATAGGAATTCCTGGTTGTAGATCAGTAAATTGATACCTTCTTGATCTAAGGAAAACAATACAGGGAAGAGTATTACCATTTGGGAACTCATATATATTGTACTGTGCAAGCACCACTATAGGGCTTTCCATCCCATCCCTATATCAGGGTCAGGGAGAGGGAGAGCCGACGTGGAACGAGGGCGCCCAGTAACTTATGGTGTCATACCCTCCGTTGTTAGGTAGGGATACACTACCCTTATAGGGCTATATTAGTTTCCCTTCCTTTTCCTAAAGTGAGTGTGTATATAAAATTCCTTGGTTATTTACAAGGACATCGTGATCCATTCTCATTTATGTTTGTGTGTCTGTTTGTGGGTACATTTTAATGAATATTAATAAAAATTGCACATTTTAAAATAGGGTTGAAATTACGTTAGTCCCTTTTACTGGCACACCAAAGAAGTATGTGATCAACATACTCACACATTTTTTTAATTAAATTTCTTTTATAAACTGTAATTGAGCTAAAATAAAGTATTATTAAGTTGATAAATTAATGAAAAGTTTAGGAGAGTGAGTTGTAAATCTGTAATTCATGGAAAACTATATTTATATTTTAAGTATTCCTTGAATTTTGGGTGCTAGTCACTGGTCGGATGCTGGTTATATAGCACACTGCTGTTCTCGGTAGGGGTAGCTGAAAAGCCTCCTGAAGCAATGTAACCAGCAAACTCTTAGATCTTAATGATGTTTTGTTGTTCATGACTTCAGTCGCGTTTTAACTGTCGGCATTGAGATGAAACAAACCTTGTCTCCCTTCTTCTGCCAAATACAATGCGATTGTGGGTTTTTCATGTTCCTTGTGCTCCTTTCTTTATCCTTGACGTCAGTCGAACCTACTTCTAAAACTGAATCAGTGACACGGCAGATGGAGCTGTCCATCAGGAAGGGGAAGAAGAGCCATGGTTCAAAGTCTCAGAGGGGAAAGAAACCTCAGAAGATTGGGAAGTCTAATGTGAAAAAAACAACGTCCTTTGTCTCTGAGTTGAAATGATTAATTCTTTTTCACACTACCACAAACCTATCTTCTTTATTTTGACATAAAAAAAAGAGTCAAGAATAAGCAACTAGACTGAAAAATAGGCAGGCGGGGGCACCAAAGTGGGTTAATCTGACCTCAAGCGGCAATGAAGAAAGAATGTATCAAGTAGAATATATCAATGCAATTGAAGAAAAAGAACAATAGTGATAATACAGTCAGACAAAGGAAAGATTAATAAAGAATGGTGAATTGAGACTCAAACAGCAAAGAGCAGTAGACAAGAATAATGTAGTAGGAGGGATAAATAATGAAGGATTGAGAAGAAATGAGAGGGGTGCAGGGAAATATAAGAACTGTGAAATGACATTAATACAAAATGAAATGTACAAACGCCTAGAAATTAGAAAACCATATGATGTTTGACAGAGATTAGAACATCTGTACTAATTAGGACATGCTGAACCTGGTATTTTTTACCTATATATTTTTCTTTCTTTAGTGCTACTAATCTGAATTGATTGGAATCCTGTGAAAGAATTGGATTAGTTAATTTGCATTGTTTTGGTCATTTATTAAATGTCAGCACAACCTTTAATGTCCCTGATAACTTCTAAGTGAGCTTTTATGACTGATATACTGTTTAATAGGTTCTCAACATTATTTTTGATTTATGCATTATTTCAAAATTACAAACAATAGCAGAACAAAGGCCTTAAAGAGGATCTTTCCCCAGTTTAAGCTTGTTAAACTGGCCACATGATGAAATAGTGGATGTAGAGCTGAATAAAAGGTAATTTCTCATTTTTTTTTCTCCATTGCGGAAATATTATGTCACAATATCACTACTCACAGTGTCCTTGGGATGCAGAAAGTGACAGCTCAACTGTCCTATAGTATCAATAACATGCTGGGCTGTCAGTATTGTTAGTGAGAGCTCTACAACCAAATCAGAGGCAGGGGCATGCTGGACTGTCAGTTTTGTGAGTGCCACCTCAGCTGCCCAATCTGGCCAGGTCTCCTGGGTTTCCTCCAGGTGTCACCCGTTCAGGATGATTATCTGGCTGTTTAGCTCTCTGACAATGGTCAGACCATTGTCTGTCATAGCTTTGCTGTGTGGAGTGTGTGCCTCATGTTTTGCTACTCTGATCCTTTGCTGCCTGACCTTGGACTTTGCTTTTGATGTCCCTTCTGCCAAGCCCCTTTGTCTCTGTACGTACTGTTTGGATCTGAACATGGACTGTTACCTGTTTACTCTTTTGCCTTTTGAAATGTTCTGGTAATTAACACGGGACTCCCTGACTCCTCTGTCTTACAGCTTGCCATCTATAGTGGCCCTACGTGATAAATTTATGGGAGAGAAAAAACATTTTAAGTTGTTCAGGGAGATTTTTAAGATTTTTTTTCAATCTCAGTTTTCAGGAGAAGATTCCCACTGGGTATGAATGATCATGTCCCTACAGTAAAGGGGCCCCTACAGTAAGGGGGCCCTCAGACCTGGCATTTATTTTGGTCATCACAAGCCCCAAAATGGCTTTCTGATGACACCATCTTTGATGCCTTAGGGGTAATTTATGATAAACCTGTCAAGACTCAGGTTGCTGAGTCAAAAATAATGAACCTGACATAGGGGAGCAGAACCGCTGATGACTTTAGTACCGAGTTCCGGCAATGGTTCACTGAAGTTCAGGAGAATGGTACGGCTTTCAGTTGCCAATTCTGTAAAGACCTTTCCAAAGCTTTTAGGTAGAGATGAGAGAACTTGTTAGAAATTTTTTTTTGCCAATCTTAAATTCATCACGAGCCTTGGCTCGTTTGGTTCGGGAACAGATTCATGAAATTTTTTCTTAAAAATCTGCAAAGTTCAGCTTTGTTCAGTAACTGTTCATGTTTACATTATTGCAGAAACCTTCCACGTCCGGTGCCATCACAGCAATTTCAAGTAATGGCATGGCTGGGATTGGCCAGGAAAATCACTGTAAAAAAAAAAAAAAAAAAGGAAGCAAAATGGTTAAAGCAGGACATGCTTACCAGTCTCCGCTCAGCTGTAACAGTACATCCGAGTCCGCTCACTTTCCCTCTTCATCTTCTGGAAAAAAAAACATCAATACCAAATCAAAACCACCTTGCATTTAAATGCATTTTTTTTACAGAAAATGCAGATTTGTTGCAGGAATTTGGCGTATAAATTTAAGCACCAAATCTTCATCGCTTGGCAAAAATCCCACGGTTTTCTGCTAGGAGATACAAGTCACATAGAACTCAGTTCACCTGAGGTAAGGTCATTGAGTAATTAATTGAGGGGGTACAGAACACAGAGGCACAACCCGTTTTTGTTTATATTGTGGTCATTCTTTTCACGTTATTCTTTTCACATACACTAATAAATTTCAAAAAGAGAAAAAGAAAAACCTTAAGTTTGAAGATACAATTTCAAAGAGTTTAAGATTACCTCAGGTAAAAGTGTCAGGTTTTTTCTTACAGGTGTCTTTGGAGACTGGTTTCATTTTTACACCTGCATTTACGTCTTCAGGTTATGCTTTAAATCTTTTTGATCATGATGACTTCACTGTTAACTGTGGTTATAAAGTCTCTACTTCTGTTCTTCCTATTCAAGTTTGAGTGATTGATAATACAAATCTTTCTAAAAGACACGTGACGTCAAAGGTCAAAGATGTATGCATGAAGGTTGGGGTATTACAGTGCTTACAAGTAGTATTCAACCCCCTGCAGATTTAGCAGGTTTGATAAGATGCAAATAAGTTAGAGCCTGCAAACTTCAATAAAGAGCAAGATTTATTAACAGATGCATAAATCTTAGAATCCAACAAGTTATGTTGCTCAGTTAAATTTTAATAAATTTTCAACATAAAAGTGTGGGTCAATTATTATTCAACCCCTAGGTTTAATATTTTGTGGAATAACCCTTGTTTGCAATTACAGCTAATAATCGTCTTTTATAAGACCTGATCAGGCCGGCACAGGTCTCTGGAGTTATCTTGGCCCACTCCTCCATGCAGATCTTCTCCAAGTTATCTAGGTTATTATTATTATTATTATTATTATTTATTATTATAGCGCCATTTATTCCATGGCGCTTTACAAGTGAAAGAGGGTATACGTACAACAATCATTAACAGTACAAGGTTCTTTGGGTGTCTCATGTGGACTTTAATCTTGAGCTCCTTCCACAAGTTTTCAATTGGGTTAAGGTCAGGAGACTGACTAGGCCACTGCAACACCTTGATTTTTTCCCTCTTGAGCCAGGCATTGGTTTTCTTGGCTGTGTGCTTTGGGTCGTTGTCTTGTTGGAAGATGAAATGACGACCCATCTTAAGATCCTTGATGGAGGAGCGGAGGTTCTTGGCCAAAATTTCCAGGTAGGCCGTGCTATCCATCTTCCCATGGATGCGGACCAGATGGCCAGGCCCCTTGGCTGAGAAACAGCCCCACAGCATGATGCTGCCACCACCATGCTTGACTGTAGGGATGGTATTCTTGGGGTCGTATGCAGTGCCATCCAGTCTCCAAACGTCACGTGTGTGGTTGGCACCAAAGATCTCGATCTTGGTCTCATCAGACCAGAGAACCTTGAACCAGTCTGTCTCAGAATCCTCCAAGTGATCATGAGCAAACTGTAGACGAGCCTTGACATGACGCTTTGAAAGTAAAGGTACCTTACGGGCTCGTCTGGAACGGAGACCATTGCGGTGGAGTACGTTACTTATGGTATTGACTGAAACCAATGTCCCCACTGCCATGAGATCTTCCTGGAGCTCCTTCCTTGTGGTCCTTGGGTTAGCCTTGACTCTTCGGACAAGCCTGGCCTCGGCACGGGTGGAAACTTTCAAAGGCTGTCCAGGCCGTGGAAGGCTAACAGTAGTTCCATAAGCCTTCCACTTCCGGATGATGCTCCCAACAGTGGAGACAGGTAGGCCCAACTCCTTGGAAAGGGTTTTGTACCCCTTGCCAGCCTTGTGACCCTCCACGATGGCCTTGGAATGCTCCTTTGTCTTTCCCATGTTGACCAAGTATGAGTGCTGTTCACAAGTTTGGGGAGGGTCTTAATTAGTCAGAAAAGGCTGGAAAAAGAGATAATTAATCCAAACATGTGAAGCTCATTGTTCTTTGTGCCTGAAATACTTCTTAATACTTTAGGGGAACCAAACAGAATTCTTGTGGTTTGAGGGGTTGAATAATAAATGACCCTCTGAAAAAACTTTTCACAATTTAAAAAAAAAAATAAAAAAAGAAATAACATTCTTTTTTGCTGCAGTGCATTTCACACTTCCAGGCTGATCTACAGTCCAAATGTCACAATGCCAAGTTAATTCCGAATGTGCAAACCTGCTAAATCTGCAGGGGGTTAAATACTACTTGTAGGCACTGTATGCACAGAATCCTTTTCATTTATGGTGTTTACTTCTTTAACTGCAAAATTAGTTTTAGACTTGTCTTGGCTAGTTAAGCCCAATCCTACTACCAATTGGGAGACTTGGTATGTTAAGTTTTGGCGTGACTCTTATTTTTTAGTTGTTCATTTAAACACTTGGCTACTGCAAGGTTTCACCTTACAGGATCCATTCAGGACTTTGGTGATGTATTTTCTGATATAGAGTGTGACGCTCTCTCACCTAATAGGACATCTGATTGCGCTATTGAATTCATACCAGGTGCAAAGATGCATAAGTCTCATTTGTTTAAGCCCTCTCTTCCAGAGAGAGAAGCCTTGAAATATTATGTTCATAAAGTCTGGCTAAGTGGCACAAACATCCATTCACCTCTCCAGTTGCCGCGAACTTTTCTTTGTTAAGAAAAAAGATGGAGGGTTGAGTCCAAGCTTGGATATTAATAAAATTCATATCCTTTACTCTTCATACCGGGCCTGTTTAATCAATTAGCTGGAGCTAACTGTTTTTCTAAACTTTACTTTAGGGGGCATAAAACCTCATATGCGATCGACAGGGTGATGAATGGAAATCCGGTTTTAATATGCATGAAGGTTATTTTGAAAATATGGTAACGCCATTCGGATTGACTAATGTTCCAGTGTTTATTTAGAGTTTTATAAATGAAATTTTTTTGCACTCTGGCGGATTAATTTGTGGTGATCTATCTGGATGACATTTTAATTTACTCAGTCACCATTTATTTGCTAAACTCGAAAAAAAAGGCTTTTTTGAAGTGCAGCAGGTCCAGTTCTTAGGTCATCTGGTTTCTGCTTTACGGTTTCAGATGGATCCCATTAAAGGACAGGCCATCCTTGATTGGGTGCAACTGAGTAATTTAAAGCACTGAGATTTCAAGGCTTTGCAAATTATTACTGGAAGTTAATTAAAAACATTTGGGTCATAGCCAATCCTTTAACTGCCGTGACAAAAAAAGAAACAGACTTTTCCTCATGGTCAACCCTCAAGGCAACCTTTTGTAAAGCCCCTGTTCTCAGTCAACCCAATATTGATCTGCTTTTCATGGTCGAAGTAGACGCTTCTGCTGTGGTGATGGAGGGTAGTTTTTTTGCAAAAAAAAAAAGGTAGGTTGCCTTCATCCGTGAGCATTTCACTCTCAGAAGTTCTCTCAAGCTGAATCTAGTAATAATATTGGTGCCGCGAGCTTCTAGCGGTTAAAAGAGCCTTTGAGGAATGTTGGCACTAGTTGGATGGGGCTACATGTAAGGTAACAGTCTTTACCGACCATAAAAACCTATTGTATATTGATGCTTCTAAGTGTCTAAACACTAGACAGGTCCAGTGGACTCTTTGCTTAGTTTAATTTGTTGTTAACTTATCTTTCTAGATCTAAGAAAGTTAAAACTGACACCCTGTTTCTTAATTTTGTTCAAGACTTGAGGGAGAAAAACCCTTTTAGGATACTTGGTGAGGGGTGGTGGTAGATTCAAAGAAAATTGATTAACGCATTCAGTTTGCTCAGGACAGTGAGATAAAGGGTTTGCCTAGAAACAAACTGTATGTTCTATGCTCTTTATGCAAAGATCTTTTTGAGGAGGTGGATTAAACTACTTTGGCTAAGCATCCAGGTTCTTCTGTCACTTGGAGATCTCTTTCTAGGTCCTTTTTTGGCAGAATGCTCAAAAAGATATGTGACACCCTGGACTATTCGGGTCCTCACAGGGTTCTGCACAATCTGCCCTCCCCGTGCGGGTCCCCATCCTGCAGTACTTCCTTCATCAGCATTCACAAATCCTAGATACACTTTGCACCAAACCTGTCAGGTTCACCAGTGGGCTGCTTAAGCAGGAATAGGGCCGCCCACCTAGGGGTCAGACAGGAAGGTGGGAGGTGTCAAGTTAGTTCAGTTGTAGCCCTAAAGCTGTGAGGAGCTCTGAGGAAGCTGGGAGTTGGAGCTCCCAGGGGAGAAATAAACTAGGTTGCAGATGGTGGTCTGGACCTAGAGGAGTCAGACCCCTTGTCGCAGGGGATTGAGGCTAGGTGCCTGGAACCCATCAAAGAGGATGGTTAGCAGCCTGATCCTATCACCGGTCCAGGACCGAAGGCACGTCGGGGTACACGGACCCTAGATCGGGGAGAAGCTTCAGGCCACCCAGCAATTAACCTGCGGAGGACAGGGCCTTTATGGACTGTTCCACCAAGCTCAGAGATTGGGGCTACTAGCACAACGAGGGGGACATGTCTTTCCTAGCAAGCGGCCCACTGAAATCCCAAGCGTGAGCTCCTGAGAGCAGGCTCCTTTACTTAGCCATAGTGGAGAGCGGGGCCCGGAAAGCTTCAAGCTACCGGGCCACAACGGACTATCAAAACTTCTGTGCCAGGGGGAAGTTACGGACCACCAGGCAGTGCTGCAGGGGACGGGACCCGGAAGAGCTCCCCCCGAGAGGCAACGGCAGTCAAAGACTTGGTTTACCCTGTTGTCGGCATCTGCTTCATTGCTGAGTGAGTACCCAACTAACTACTGCACTACGTCCCCGCATCACCATCCAGAGTCCCGGGGCCTACCCCTGCCCGTGGAGGGTTATGTCATCGTGCTGCCCCACTCCATCACCCCGGGTACTCCCAACGGCAGCGGCAGTACTCCCAATTACCGTACACCATGGGTGGCGTCACGAACTATACCAAATCCCCTGTAAATAGTCCTTTTCCATTTGAGTGTGGCCCCTATTCCCCGGGTCCGAAGACCCTCGAGCCACGAGTAATCACCACTCCTGGATCCGAGAGGTTCAATCCGCTGCAGGGGCAGCACAGATGTTGAAGAATATGTTCATAAATGCAGAGTCTGTGTCTGGACTAAAGCTGTTTGTCAGGCCCCAGCAGAATATTTCCTGCCTAACAAGATTCTGTCACAGCCTTGAACCCACCTGTTCATTGACTTTGTCACTGATTTACTTAATGGCTACCAGGATCTCATGTGTTTTTGTTGTGGGGTTTTCATCTGTTTTTTTGGGAATTTTTCTGGATTGCAGTTCTGCTTGGAAGAGGGGGAGACATTTTCTTTCATATTGAAAAGTTCAGAGAGATGTTAAAAGGGAGTATTTTGGTGACTAGTGATAGGGCTAAAAATGGAGCAAACCGCAAATGCAGAAAGGATCCTGTCTTTAGTGTAGGGGAGTTTGTGTAGTTGTCCTCAAAAATATATGTCTTAAAGTGGCTTGGAGGAAATTTGCTTCCAAATTTGTGGGTCCTTAAAAGAGCTCTAAAGTTTTGAACTGAGTGATGATAAAGCTTTAAGTTCCTGTAGCTTTGTAAGTAAAGAGGATGGGGGTGTCTGAGGGTCCAGTAGCCCCTCAGTGAAGGGGGAGTACTGTCATGGCTTGACTTCAGGCTTGATTTGGTGACCCCTCAGTACTGGGTCAATTTCCTTCTCTGGAGGACCACAGCTTGTTTTGTATCTGTACAAATGCTGATAGTTCTTTAGTCTTTCTTTTGCCTTACTCTGTTTAACATTCCATTCAGGTGTTTTAACTTCCTCATTTTGCTTGCCCTATCTTATCTAAGGCGGGTCTATTCATACTCACCATGCACACGCCTTTATGGCTGGATTTATTTCTAGATGGATGAATGTTTGCATTTAAACATTTAAATTTTGCATTTTGCATTTTGTGATGCATTTAAATTGTGTTTAATGTTGTTTGGTGGTTACGTTATGTGACAGAGTGGAAGGGTAACTGGACAGGGGGCCCCTGCGCTTACCCTCAAGCTAAGGGGGTACCATAGGCTATCCTTCAACACAGTGGTATGCTTAAAGGCAGCGAGGTCTGAGGCCCCAGCCTCTCCATGTCTTCTGTTCTTGTCCTAATGTTAGAAGCCTCTCCGCACCTACCACCCAAGGGAGTGGGCCAGGACAGAAGCCTCCAGACCCCACGAACAAATAAAGACAGACGGGTTAGAAAAAAAAACACATGCACAACTACAACCAACACCAGGGGACTACAAAAGGTGAACAGGATAACAACTAAAGGTGGTGTCACACATAGCTACGCAGGAGCGATCATGACCAGCGATCTGACCTTTTTAGGATCGCTGCTGCGTCGTTACATGGTTGCTGGTGAGCTGTCAAACAGGCAGATCTCACCAGCGACCAGTGACCAGCCCCCAGCCAGCAGCGATGCGTGGAAGCGTAACTAAGGTAAATATCGGGTAACCAAGGAAAACACTTCTCTTGGTTACCCGATATTTACCTTAGTTATTAGCGTCCGCCGCTCTCCTGCTGCCAGTTCCGGCTCCCTGTTCCCTGCACTCCTAGCCAGAGTTAATTACCCGATGTGTACTCCAGCTACGTGTGCAGGGAGCCGGCACTGGCAACGTGAGAGCACACCGCTTAGCGCTGGCTCCCTGCACTCCTAGCCAGAGCACACATCGGGTAAATTACCTAATGTGTACTGCAGCTACGTATGCAGGGAGCCGACACTGGCAGAGTGAGAGCGGCGGATGTTAGTAACTAAGGTAAATATCGGGTAACCAAGGAAAGGGCTTCTTGGTTACCCGATGTTTACCGTGGTTACACCTTACCGCAGGCTGCCAGACGCCGGCTCCCTGCTCCCTGCTCGCTTCAGTTCATTGCTCTCTCACTGTCACACACAGCGATGTGTGCTTCACAGCGGGAGAGCAACGTCCAAAAAATGAAGCAGGACATTCAGCAACGACCGGCGACCTCACAGCAGGGGCCAGGTCGTTGCTGGATGTCACACACAGCGACAGCGACGGGACGTCGCTGCTACGTCACAGAAAATGGTGACTTAGCAGCGACGTTGTTGTCTTCGTCGCTATGTGTGACACCACCTTAAGGATAAAGGAAGATTACAATACAACAAGTAACTTCTACTCAATTAAACAATGGATGATAGCAGCAGCTCCCAGGACACGTCATTCCACCTTCTGACCTAGCTTCAGTATGAATCCTGAATAAAAATTATTGAATGTTCTCAGTAAGAGGAACAAATAAATGAATAAAAGGTGCCCTCTGTTTGAAGAAGAGGGATTTTATCCATGCTAGAGGTGGTAATCAATGGGATCAGCTGATAACCACTGTGGAGTCTGCTGCTGCAACACAAACTGACATTTTCACTACATGTACCAAAGGAAAAAGACGCATTTAAACAACATTGTCTCAGAAGACAAGGAGACAACGGCCTTGAGCTTGTCAGAAAACACAGGGCACATAGTGACTATAGTGACATTGGTGTCACACTTTATTTATAATTGAGGGTACAGTTAAAGTAACTTAGTATCAGTCAATGTTGAGTGGGAGTAACATTGTTAGCATTCCAACCTCTGCGATCAGGCAGGGACAAACCAGGGACATATTTACTGCTTGGTATGGTGGTATGGCTCAGAAAAAAAAATATTAACGCAATAGTAGTATCTGTGTCTACTGTGGTCTCTCTGGACAGTTTCTTAAGGACTGTTCAACTCACCCTCAAGCAAGCAAGCCATCGGAAAAACACTTAAGTCTCAGTGATTCTTGAGGCGGTCACTCTGACTTCTAGGTACCTATTTTTTCTTTGATGCTTAAAATGGATTTAATTTTCAAGAACCAGGTGGTACCAGTGTTGGCTTTCACTGACTGTGGGTCTGCTGCTAATTTTATTCATGTGGGGCTGTTTCTGAAGTTAGGATTAGGGACTGTTAATTTGGAAATTTAAATTTTCACAGTGGAAATTACACCATTACTTCAAATCTTGTCAAGTTGTAATGGTGAATTTAACGCTCCGAATGGGAGCACTTCACTTTGAATCTATCTCCTGTTTTGTTTTGGATAATTTACCTGCTGAGTTGGTACTGGGGCCTTCATGGCTACGTTTTCACAATCCTGTTATTGATTGGTGTCAGCAGAAGATTGTTAAGTGGTAGTGATGAGCGAGTACTAAAAAGCTCGGGTGCTCGAAGCTCGGGCCGAGCCTCCCAAGATACTCGTGTACTCGGCCCGAGCAACGAGCCCAATGTTATCCTATGGGAGACCTGAGTATTTTTGTGAAATGACCCCCCGGCAGCATGGAGAAACCCTAAAAATGTCACAAAAGTCTCAGAAGAGTGCTCAAATGACATGGCAACAGCATGGGGAAGACCCCTTGAAGCATTTATCACTCAAAAGTCACAGCTGTGAACAATTTTGTCCGCGTTTCACGCCATTTTTACGGACTCACCAGAAAACCTTCCAAAATGACCCCAAAATGATTTTTCATGGCAGAAATGTTAAGGGCACATACCCAATAGTGAGATAGAGCTGGTGTATGTTACTTTTTGAGATTAATACATGAAAGATTTTACGTGAAAACATTGTGTGGCACTCCGATGTCCCTGAGAAGAGACGTACATGAAGGCCTCTTGAGTCTAATGTGCCCATTTTGAGGAAGTGAGTCTTTGTAGTATTTTCCTTTGCCAGGGCAGTCCAAAATTGTGAGGTTCACCAATGCCCCTGCATACAGACGTGCATGAGGGCCTGTAAACCTGAAGTGCCCATTGTAAGGAAGTGGGTCTATTTCAGTATAGCCCTTTGCCAGGGCAGCCAAAAATTGGGAGGCTCCACATTGTCCCTGGATAGAGACGTGCATGATGGCCTGTAAACCTGAAGTGCCCATTGTAAGGAAGTGGGTCTATTTCAGTATAGCCCTTTGCCAGGGCAGCCAAAAATTGGGGGGCTCCACATTGTCCCTGGATAGAGACGTGCATGATGGCCTGTAAACCTGAAGTGCCCATTGTAAGGAAGTGGGTCTATTTCAGTATAGCCCTTTGCCAGGGCAGCCAAAAATTGGGAGGCTCCACATTGTCCCTGGATAGAGACGTGCATGATGGCCTGTAAACCTGAAGTGCCCATTGTAAGGAAGTGGGTCTATTTCAGTATAGCCCTTTGCCAGGGCAGCCAAAAATTGGGAGGCTCCACATTGTCCCTGGATAGAGACGTGCATGATGGCCTGTAAACCTGAAGTGCCCATTGTAAGGAAGTGGGTCTATTTTAGTATAGCCCTTTGCTAGGGCAGCCAAAAATTGGGAGGCTCCACATTGTCCCTGGATAGAGACGTGCATGATGGCCTGTAAACCTGAAGTGCCCATTGTAAGGAAGTGGGTCTATTTCAGTATAGCCCTTTGCCAGGGCAGCCAAAAATTGGGAGGCTCCACATTGTCCCTGGATAGAGACGTGCATGATGGCCTGTAAACCTGAAGTGCCCATTGTAAGGAAGTGGGTCTATTTCAGTATAGCCCTTTGCCAGGGCAGCCAAAAATTGGGAGGCTCCACATTGTCCCTGGATAGAGACGTGCATGATGGCCTGTAAACCTGAAGTGCCCATTGTAAGGAAGTGGGTCTATTTCAGTATAGCCCTTTGCCAGGGCAGCCAAAAATTGGGAGGCTCCACATTGTCCCTGGATAGAGACGTGCATGATGGCCTGTAAACCTGAAGTGCCCATTGTAAGGAAGTGGGTCTATTTCAGTATAGCCCTTTGCCAGGGCAGCCAAAAATTGGGAGGCTCCACATTGTCCCTGGATAGAGACGTGCATGATGGCCTGTAAACCTGAAGTGCCCATTGTAAGGAAGTGGGTCTATTTCAGTATAGCCCTTTGCCAGGGCAGCCAAAAATTGGGAGGCTCCACATTGTCCCTGGATAGAGACGTGCATGATGGCCTGTAAACCTGAAGTGCCCATTGTAAGGAAGTGGGTCTATTTCAGTATAGCCCTTTGCCAGGGCAGCCAAAAATTGGGAGGCTCCACATTGTCCCTGGATAGAGACGTGCATGATGGCCTGTAAACCTGAAGTGCCCATTGTAAGGAAGTGGGTCTATTTCAGTATAGCCCTTTGCCAGGGCAGCCAAAAATTGGGAGGCTCCACATTGTCCCTGGATAGAGACGTGCATGATGGCCTGTAAACCTGAAGTGCCCATTGTAAGGAAGTGGGTCTATTTTAGTATAGCCCTTTGCCAGGGCAGCCAAAAATTGGGAGGCTCCACATTGTCCCTGGGTAGAGACGTGCATGAGGGCCTCAAAACATTAAGTGTCCATTTTAAGGAAGTGGGTGTATTATAGTATAGCCCTTAGGCAGGGCAGCCAAAAATTGGGAGGCTCCACGTTGTCCCTGGGTAGAGACGTGCATGAGGGCCTCAAAACATTAAGTGTCCATTTTAAGGAAGTGGGTGTATTATAGTATAGCCCTTAGGCAGGGCAGCCAAAAATTGGGAGGCTCCACGTTGTCCCTGGGTAGAGACGTGCATGAGGGCCTCAAAACATTAAGTGTCCATTTTAAGGAAGTGGGTGTATTATAGTATAGCCCTTAGGCAGGGCAGCCAAAAATTGGGAGGCTCCACGTTGTCCCTGGGTAGAGACGTGCATGAGGGCCTCAAAACATTAAGTGTCTATTTTAAGGAAGTGGGTGTATTATAGTATAGCCCTTAGGCAGGGCAGCCAAAAATTGGGAGGCTCCACGTTGTCCCTGGGTAGAGACGTGCATGAGGGCCTCAAAACATTAAGTGTCCATTTTAAGGAAGTGGGTGTATTATAGTATAGCCCTTAGGCAGGGCAGCCAAAAATTGGGAGGCTCCACGTTGTCCCTGGGTAGAGACGTGCATGAGGGCCTCAAAACATTAAGTGTCCATTTTAAGGAAGTGGGTGTATTATAGTATAGCCCTTAGGCAGGGCAGCCAAAAATTGGGAGGCTCCACGTTGTCCCTGGGTAGAGACGTGCATGAGGGCCTCAAAACATTAAGTGTCTATTTTAAGGAAGTGGGTGTATTATAGTATAGCCCTTAGGCAGGGCAGCCAAAAATTGGGAGGCTCCACGTTGTCCCTGGGTAGAGACGTGCATGAGGGCCTCAAAACATTAAGTGTCCATTTTAAGGAAGTGGGTGTATTATAGTATAGCCCTTAGGCAGGGCAGCCAAAAATTGGGAGGCTCCACGTTGTCCCTGGGTAGAGACGTGCATGAGGGCCTCAAAACATTAAGTGTCCATTTTAAGGAAGTGGGTGTATTATAGTATAGCCCTTAGGCAGGGCAGCCAAAAATTGGGAGGCTCCATGTTGTCCCTGGGTAGAGACGTGCATGAGGGCCTCAAAACATTGTTCCCATTGCAAAGGAGCGGGTCTCCTGTCGTTGTAATGTCCATTCTGCAAAGAATGGGCGAAAAAATTTACCACTGGGGGTATACCTGAAACAAAGGCCTAAGTATTGCAATTTGTAACGGTCATCATCATGGTGGCGCATGAGGAGAAGGAGGAGCAGTCCAGCGATTATCCAAAGTCCAGAAGTGTGTACCCATGGGTGAGTGGAGGTACATGGCAAACTTTAAATTCCGCTCTCATTTGCTGGTGGTGTGGTGAAGTCTGGCCCAATCCAACCCTTGTTCATCTTGATCAGAGTCAGCCTGTCAGCATTTTCAGTTGACAGGCGGGTGCGTTTATCTGTAATGATTCCACCTGCGGCACTAAAAACACGCTCTGACAAAATGCTAGCAGCAGGGCAGGCCAGGACTTCCAAGGCGTAGAGAGCCAATTCATGCCACGTGTCCAGCTTGGATACCCAATAATTGTAAGGCACAGAGGAATGTCGGAGTACAGTTGTTCGATCTGCAAGGTACTCCTTCAGCATCTGGGCAAACTTAGGATTTCTTGTGGCACTACCCCGCACCTCAGGGGCTGTGGTACGTGGGGGGCTGAGAAAACTGTCCCACATCTTAAAGACTGTTCCCCTACCTCTGGCGGATTGGACTTGTGCCTCTCTCGGCTGTACGCCTCGGTTGTCCACTGATTCCTGACCTATGCCGCTAGCGTTTTGTGAGGGGAATGCTTTGCCTACTTCCGTGAGTATGGCCTTCCGGAACTGCTGCATTTTGGTTGACCTCTCCTCCACGGGAATAAGAGACAAAAAGTTCTCCTTGTAGCGTGGGTCTAACAGTGTTACCAACCAGTAATGATTGTCGGCCAAGATGTTCTTAACGCGAGGGTCACGAGACAGGCAGCTTACCATAAAGTCAGCCATGTGCGCCAGACTCTTAACAGCCAGGACTTCAGTAGCCTGACCAACAAGATGACTGAACATGCTGTCCTCCTCCTCCTCCTCCTCCTCCTCCTCATCTACCCTGTCCTCTGGCCAGCCACGCTGAACCGAGGATATGACTGGTGTGCATGTCATATCCTCAATTTGGCCGGAGAGTTGCTCCATGTCTTCATCCTCCTCCTCGTCATAGTCCTCCACTGCACGTTGTGATGAGACGAGGCTGGGCTGTGTGTTATCACCCACACCCACTACTGTTTCTTGCTGCAACTCATCGCGCTCCGCCTGCAATGCATCATGTTTGTTTTTCAGCAGAGACCGTTTTAGAAGGCAGAGTAGCGGTATGGTGACGCTAATAATGGCGTCATCACCACTCACCATCTTGGTGGAGTCCTCAAAGTTTTGGAGGATGGTACATAGGTCTGACATCCATCTCCACTCCTCAGGTGTTATGTGTGGAGTTTGACCCATTTCCCGACGGCTTAGGTGATGCAGGTACTCAACAACTGCCCTCTTCTGCTCACATATCCTGACCAACATGTGCAGAGTTGAATTCCAACGCGTGGGGACATCACACACCAGTCTGTGAGCCGGAAGATGCAAACGGCGCTGAAAGCCGGCAAGGCCGGCTGAAGCAGTAGGTGACTTTCGAAAATGTGCAGACATGCGGCGAACTTTTACCAGCAGATCAGACAGCTCTGGGTATGACTTTATAAACCGCTGAACCACGAGGTTGAGCACATGGGCCACGCATGGAACATGTGTCAGCTGGCCTCGCCTCAAAGCCGCCACCAGGTTCCGGCCATTGTCACACACGACCTTTCCTGGCTTTAGGTTCAGAGGTGTGAGCCAGTGATCTGCCTGCTGTTTCAGAGCTGTCCACAGCTCTTCTGCATTGTGGGGTTTGTCACCTATGCAGATTAGCTTCAGCACAGCCTGTTGCCGCTTCGCCGAGGCAGTGCTGCAGTGCTTCCAGCTTGTGACTGGTGTGGAGGGCACAGTGGATGAGGATGCGCAGGAGGAGGAGGAGGCTGAAGAGCATGACATTCCGGAGCTGTAGAGTGTGGGTGAAACACTGACTGAGGTAGGGCCTGCAAACCTTGGTGTGGGAAGGACGTGTTCCGTCCCTCGCTCAGACTGGGTCCCAGCTTCCACAATATTAACCCAGTGTGCCGTCAACGAGATGTAGCGGCCTTGCCCACAAGCACTTGTCCACGTGTCTGTGGTTAGGTGGACCTTGGGTGAAACAGCGTTGTTCAGGGCACGTGTGATGTTTTGTGACACGTGGTTATGCAACGCGGGGACGGCACACCGGGAGAAATAGTGGCGGCTGGGGACCGAGTAACGTGGGACAGCTGCCGCCATCAGGTCACGGAATGCTTCTGTCTCCACCAGCCTAAAAGGCAACATTTCCAGGGCAAGCAGTCGCGAAATGTTAGCATTTAGAACTGTGGCATGTGGGGTGTTGGCAGTGTATTTGCGCCTGCGTTCAAAGGTTTGCTGAATGGATAACTGAACGCTGCACTGGGACAAGGACGTGCTTGATGATGGTGTTCTTTCTGCGTAGGCAACTGCAGGTGCAGGAGTGGAGGAGGCTTGTTCGCAGGCAGCATGGACAGAGGATTGGCTCGCATGCACAACCAGCGAAGACGTAGCAGTGACATCAGCAAGCACTGCTCCTCGACTCTGTTGTACTTCCCACAAAGTCGGGTGCTTGGCTGACATGTGCCTGATCATGCTGGTGGTGGTCAGGCTGCTAGTTTTGGTACCCCTGCTGATGCTGGCACGGCAGGTGTTGCAAATGGCCTTTTTTGAATCATCTGGATCCAACTTAAAAAACTGCCAGACTCGGGAAGACCTAACATTTGTACAGGCACCTTGTGTCGTCGTGTTGTTCCGGGGAACGGTTGCCTGACTTCTGCCTGGGGCCACCACCCTGCTTCTTACTGCCTGTTGTGATGCTACGCCTCCCTCCCCCTGTGCACTGCTGTCCTCGCTCTGCATATCCTCCTGCCAGGTTGGGTCAGTTACTGGATCATCCACCACGTCGTCTTCCTCTTCCGCACCCTGCTCCTCCTCCTGACTTCCTGACAATTGTGTCTCATCATCGTCCACCACTTGTTGAGACACGTTGCCAACTTCGTGAGAACGTGGCTGCTCAAATATTTGGCCATCTGTACAGACGATCTCCTCATGACCCACTTCAATATGAGCTGGCGAGAGGCCAGAATGTGTGAATGGAAACGTGAACAGCTCTTCCGAGTGTCCAAGTGTGGGATCATTAATGTCCGAGGAGGACGTGTACTCAGCCTGGTGGTAGGAAGGAGGATCAGGTTCAGAAATGTGCGGTGCAGTATCACGGCTACTGACACTTGACCGTGTGGAAGACAGAGTGTTTGTGGTGGTGCCAATCTGACTGGAAGCATTATCTGCTATCCAACTAACAACCTGTTGACACTGGTCTTGGTTCAAGAGCGGTGTACTGCTGCGGTCCCCAAGAATTTGGGACAGGACGTGCGAGCGACTAGATGTGGCCCTTTGTTGTGGCGAAATTAGAGCTTGCCCACGACCTCGGCCTCTGCCTGCACCACCATCACGTCCACTTCCTTGTTCCTTGCCAATGCCCTTGCGCATTTTGCAATGCTGTGCACTGCTGACGTGTATATTCACTACTTGTGCGTTATATCAAAGTTTCTGGAAATTGCACACAAGTGCACCTGTACGCTGCCACCAACAGGCACACACGTGCGGTTTTAAAAACCAAGCACGGACGCAATAAGAACCTAACAGGTTTTTTTGGGGAGCGACAATTACAGACAAGTCAGACACTATCTGGACTGTTTTACACTGTGTACACCAGCCCCAGATATGATGAAGGCTGGTATACGGTCACCACTACCCTGCCTGCCTGCCTGTATACTGGTACAATAGTCCTGACAAGGACTCTTTTGGTCACTAGCCTGTATTCAGACCTGGCTATACCCTGCCTGTATATAGCAACAATAGTCCTGAGAAGGACTCTGCTACTGTACTCCGACCTGGCTATACCCTGCCTGCCTGTATACAACTAGAATAGTCCTGAGAAGGACTTTTGGTCACACTGTTTGCAGCCCTGCAACTGAAAAAGCTATAAAGGGCCGCAAAGCTTTCCCTGAATCAGCGACACTCTCCCTGCACTGACAGTCTGGATAGCTGTGAGCAGAGCACAGCGCGCCGGCCGATATAAAGGCTCGGTCACGCTGTGCAGGCCGGCCAATCACTGCAATTCCACAACTAACAGGGCTGTGGCATTGCAGTGGTCTGCCAGCCAATCCCTGCATGAGGGCTGGCTCTCAAAAGAGCGCCAACATGCAGAAATGAAGACCACGAGTACAGCACGAGTATCGCGAGATTACTCGGTCCCCGCCGAGCAGCCCGAGTACAGCGATACTCGTGTGAGTACCGAGTAGTGACAAGCATGCTCGCTCATCACTATTAAGTGGAGCTTCAACTGTCATAAGAAATGTCTGAGTATTATAGAGAGTCTGCCTGGGTATCTGAAAGACTATGGAGATGTGTTTGTGGAAAAAGAGGTGGAGATACTATCTCCCCATTGTTCCAGTGATTATGTTATTACATTTTTTCCTAATGCCAAATTACCTAAAGTTCACTGTTTCAGTTTGCCTGGGCCTGGATGTGCCACCAAGAAAAACTATGTGAATGAAAGATTGCGGAAACGACAATATTTGTCCTTCCTTCTCCACTTTAGTTGTAAAAAAGGATGGTAATATTCATCCTTGCCTTATTTTCTGTGAATTGAATGTGGTATAGAATATTGTGTCTGCTCAGACTCATCAAGAATTGAAGGCCAAAAGAAAACATTTGATTGGTCCTGTCTTTAAAATGGATGATAAGGTTTGGTTGTTATACAAAAATATTATATTTAAAGCACCATCAAAAAAGTTGTTTGGTTCTTATGTTCATTGGCCCTTATAAGATTCTGGAAGCAGTCAATCAGGTGGCTTTTAGATTGAAACTTCCTCTGTCTCTCCGTATTTCAAATCTAATCCTTATTAAAGGAGTTTGTTCTTTCAATATTATCTCACTTAACCTCGCTTCCACTGGTGTTTGTAGATGAAGGTTTGAAGTATGAGGTACATAAGATCATAAATTCTTGGCAGGTCTGAAATTCTTTGCAATATCTTATCTGTTGGTAGAAATTCAGACCCGGGGAGAGATCCTGGGTTCTGGCATGATTTGTAAAAGCTGATTGGTTGGTCTGGGCCTTCCAATCCTGGGAAACCTGGGGGTCTGGTGCTCCCTTAGAAAAGGGGGTACTGTCACGATTTCATTACTCACAGTGTCCCTGGGATGCAGTGATTGACAACTCAGGGGACATTGCTACAAGAGGGGTGCAGCAATGAGGGACATTCCTCCAAGATGGGGACAAGGATGGGGGACATTTTTACAAGAAGGGGACCAGGATGGGGGATATCACTGCAAGAAGGGGACAAGGATTGAAGACATTGCTACAAGAGGGGGCAAGGAAAGTGTACATTATTACAAGATGGGAATCAAGATGGAAGACTGACTACAAGATGTGGACCAGGAGGGGCACATTACTACAAGATGTAAAGCAAGGTAAGCACGTTACTACAAGAACAGGATTACTATATGGTGCTAATTGTAAGACAATTTTACTGTATAGGGCCAATTGCGGCAAATAAAAGGACAACAAAATAATTATGTAAAAAAAATGTAAATGAGTATGATAAAATAATGTAAAAATAATTTGCTACTAAAAATTCTGTTTTATGTACAAACTGAAGTAAAAATGTAATCTCGTACAGCAAATAATATGGGCTTTCAAATTTTTTTTTCCATGTGTGGCCCATATACCCAGCTGAAGCCCATATACCCAGCTGAGGTTACATCCTGTCGTATAGCCTTTTCCTGTCCCATTTTATTTAAATCATTCGCACTGTCTGTGTGTCATTTTCAGATTTGCATAGTTTGGTCATATCTTTGATTTATACAATGCATCTTAAATATTCTGATGAAAATAGTGGTCACCTGTGTTTCAATAAGACTCTAATGAGAGCCCCTTGACAACGTTCAATTCCATGGATCACCTCCCTTGAAGTTTAGTGTTTGCCCCTTGAAGTTCATTATAATATCACCTCTTAATGGTTGTCACAATTAATAAATGAGATAGATGTTACAATACAGAGTGTATGCAAACACCTGATGAACACCTGGTAATTTGTATATACCGAGTTATTGCCGACCATAAAAATAATATGCAAGATGTTGAATTGAACAATTGAACAATTAGTTTGTTTTATGAAGAAATAAACATATTTTAAATATTATCTTCCCCTAAAGAAAAAGGTTAAAAATGTCCATGCTAAACGAAAACTATTTTGGTGCTCATACTGTTTATCTATCAAGCCGAGTGAACAGAATTAATTCTAAAGCATAATCATATCCTCCAAATTTCCCATTTAGCATTTGTGAAACCTGCGTGACAACCCATGTGGAATTATAAATGGCATAGGTATAACGAGCAGGGAGACAGGCACAGCAGGTGCTATGGAGCCCGGCAGGCAGTGGCCTTACCTCCATTTAGAAAGATAAAAAGGGGAAATGTAAGCAACAGCAAATAAAAGAAGGATGAGGCATGGAGGAAGTAATAAAGGCCAAATAAATCACAAGCTTTAAATGTCACAATCTCAACCAATGCTGAAATGGTCATGCTAAAGTAAATCTCTATGCCAGGTTTTGATATGGTGCATAGAAGAATTAAAAAAAATAGAACACTCTTCACAGGCCAACAATGCTAACAATTATAGAAAAAGCAGTGTAATCTGGGATGCTCACCCCCTTGGGCTATGTTGGGAGTATAACACCCATCTGGTCCTGTCAGAAACCCAAATCGAGATTTGCACGCACCCTTCTTTCTCCAGTATCCTAATGGGTGAGCGTTCTCAGAGTGCTTGTTACACGATCGAGCATCGGGGTACTTGCAACCATGGTTGGACCCAGGCACTGGCACCTGCTGGCATTGCATAAATATGACACTTATGTGTCAGCAATGTATTCACCGCTCTTCCAGTTTGTCTACCTTTGGGAAGCGTGGTGGTAAGAAGCCATCAGAGCGGAACAGCGCTTTCTTCCTTACCACTGGTGAGCGGCAACTGCAGCTGACGATCCTGTTAGCAGTGATGCACACTGCTCTCTGAGGTTGTCACTTTTCCAGGATCAATGCTGGTCTCCATACTGAGCTATATGTGAGTATTCTACAAGACGAGTTACTTCAAACAATCGAGTACTATGGATATGAAAAGGATGACAGTGTTCCAGCTGAACAACAGCCTGAAGCATATGCTGAGATTGGTGAAGAAATGGTTCAATGACAATGAAGTAGAGGTGCTGGATTGACCCCCTTCCTCCAGTCCCCAGACCTCAATGCAATTGAACCCTTGTGGGAAGAGTTGAAGAAAAAGCTGTATACATACCCAAGTGAGTCAACCAGTATGCATAAACATTGGGAACATGTAGAAGAAATCTGAGATCAAATTTCCTTAAGACATGCTTGAATCTGATAGAGAGCATGCCCAGAAGGATTCAGACAGTGTTGAAAGCCAGAAGGTGGATATACAAAATAATACAAATTAAAATATAGATTTTTAGGAGAAAAACAGTAACAATGCAGTGACATGACAAGAATCTGCATAACTAATCATATCCTAAATAGCTTCAAGTCAAATTTATGAATGAGATAGCCAAGCTGATTGTCTATAAAACGAAGGTAGTTTTACGCTCAAAGCTGTAGTGGATGGTGAGATAGGGAGACTGAAAGTCAAAAGTTCAAAACATTATTAAGACAAGGAGAGAAAGAAGTGCCATAAATGAGGGATCACCAGACCAAGGATTAGAAAAAATATAATACATTTTTATTGAAATCTAGAAAAACCTGTCACAGACAAAACCATGGGTGTCTCAAGAAACCAATTTAACAACATAGTAAAAACATTTAAAAAGATCAAGGACAGAGAAACACAAAGCATCACCCCAGACTGAAACAACCATATAATAATGGAAAACTGGGTTTTATAGTGAGCACAGCTACATTTGCATAATGAATAGCAGAGAGCAAAATTGCACTAAATCCAAAAGTGCATTATACAAAAGGCATGACAAGGCATAAATATAAAACAGATATGATCAAAAGTCACACTCTAACAGATACTGTATGCGCTGCATAGAAAATGGTACTAACAAGCAGCATAATTTTAAGGACATAGATGTGTAACAGATATAACCTGCAAGCAGGGCCGGACTGGGACTAAAATTCAGCCCTGGCATTTGGGGGTGCACAGGCCCACTTTTCGCGTGGTGAATGTGTAATATCTTTGTGCACTTGTAGATTGTGTAACACGACCATATAACATGTAGTCACAGCTGCATCCAGTATTACAGCTCAGGCCTATTTATTGCTCTAAAGCGGGCTTTACACGCTACGACATCGCTAATGCGGAGTCGTTGGGGTCACGGAATTCGTGACGCACATCCGGCCGCATTAGCGATGCCGTTGCGTGTTACATCGATTAGCGATTTTGCATCGTTGCAAAACAGTGAAAAATCGCTAATCGGCGACACGGGGGTCCATTCTCAAATCTCGTTACTACAGCAGTAACGAGGTTGTTCCTCGTTCCTGCGGCATCACACATCGCTGCGTGTGACGCCGCAGGAGCGAGGAACGTCTCCCTACCTGCCTCCCGGCCGCTATGCGGAAGGAAGGAGGTGGGCGGGATGTTACGTCCCGCTCATCTCCGCCCCTCCGCTGCGATTGGGCGGCGGTTCAGTGACGTCGCTGTGACGCCGCACGGACCGCCCCCTTAGAAAGGAGGCGGTTCGCCGGTCACAGCGACGTCGCCGGACAGGTAAGTATGTGTGACGGCTCTGGGCGATGTTGTGCGCCACGGGCAGCGATATGCCCGTGTCGCGCAACAGATGGGGGCGGGTACGCACACTAGCGATATCGGGACCGATATCGCAGTGTGTAAAGTAGCCTTAAGTTGCAGGACCTGGTGAAGCTGCTATTTTCCTACAGAGCTGCGTCTCGCAGATAATGAAGAGGATGCTGCTCTGCACATGCTGCGGTCACATAGCTGATGGGCAGGGATACAAAATCAGATCCCCCTGAACTAATATTGATGACCTATTCTACAGATAGGTGATCAGGGAAGCTGTAGTTTTCACTGGTGATAATTTTGGACACATACCACTTAGGGAATGTGCAATTAAATTTTTGGGGACAGATCCCACCATGGAAACTACTATCAAAAATCCTGGAATGACCATATGTATCTACTCGCTGTGCACAGGTTCAGGCTTTTGAGCATCTTTTACCCCCTTCAGGTTTCTAAAACAACTAAGTGATTAAAAGAAGTGACCGCTCCATTGTTCTGGTGTTTTCCACTCGGAAAACGTTCTGTATTTTACAACGCAGGTCAATGGGAAGGCACAGAAGATGCCGAAATCTACAACTCCCAGCTTGTCCTTAACAATGGTGAAGAGATGCTGGGAGTTGTTGTTATCACACTGCGGACCATACAGGAACCACAATACTGAGGCAGGCAGTATCACAAATAATCATTTACATCCAGGTACCTTTATAGGTGACATCTTCTGAGTCGATCCCATCCTTTTTGTCTCCACACAGTACAGACGCCATGATGAAGTTTTGTGCCCACCGCTCGTCTCTGAAGACCTCCCTCTTTATTCTTCAGCAGCACTTCCCCACACAGCACCATTCAAAATAAAAGTATCATTATACTGCCCCATAAATATATCTCCCATGCTATGCCCCTGAATAAATAATTGCTGTGCTTCCTTCACAAAATATCCCCCCACACTGCCCTTATCCTAAATACCTCCCACACTGCCTCTCTCCTTAATATACCCCCACGCTGCCACTTTCCATAATATTCACCCATATTGCCCCCTTATTATTATTATTAATAATAATAATATGTATTTATATATTTCTCCCAAACTGCTCTTTTGTAATACACACACACACACAACACAATGTACTCCCCATCACCCCCTACACACACACACACAATACAATGCACCCCATCACCCCCTACACACACACAAATACAATGCACCCCCATTACCACCTCCCCACTCACACACACAATACAATGCACCCTCCATTACCCCTCCCCACACACACACAATACAATTCACCCTCCATCCCCCCTCCCCCCACGCACACACAATTCAATGCACCCCCATCACCCCTCCCCTCACACACACACAATACAATGCACCCCCCCTTACCCCTCCCCCCAAACACACAAATACAATGCACCCCCCATTAACCCCTCCCCACACACACACAATACAATGCACCCTCCATTACCCCTCCACACACATACACACACACACACAATACAATGCATCCCCCATCTCCCCCTACACACACACAATACAATGCACCCCCCATCACCCCTCCCCCCACGCACACACAATACAATGCAACCCCATCACCCCTCCCCCCAAACACACACAATACAATGCACCCCCCCTCACCCCTCCCCCCCACACACAAATACAATGCACCCCCCATTAACCCCTCCCCACATACACACACAATACAATGCACCCTCTATTACCCCTCCACACACATACACACACACACAATACAATGCACCCCCATCACCCCTCCCCCCACGCACACACATTACTATGCACCACCCATTACCCCTCCCCCCACACACGCAATACAAGGCACCCTCCATTACCCCTCCCCACACACACACACACACCACACACACACTATACAATGTATCCCCCATTACCCGTCCCCCACACACAATACAATGCACCCCCATCACCCCTCCCCCTACGCACACACATTACAATGCACTACCCATTACCCCTCCCCCCACGCACGCAATACAAGGCACCCTCCAATACCCCTCCCCACACACACACACACACCACACACACACTATACAATGTATCCCCCATTACCCGTCCCCCCCACACACACACAATACAATGCACCTCATTACCCCTCCCCCCACACACAATACAATGCACCCTCCATTACAATAAGTGTACCGCCCCCGTGTCAGCAGCTGAGCTGCTTGCATCCGGATTCGCGGTGGCTCGAAGGGCGTCCAGACCCGGGGGTCTCGCGGCCACTCAAAAGGGGGGTATTTACAGGGGGTATGGTAAAATGAGAGTTCGTGAAGCCACTCGTTGTGTGTGGTAAGATGGAAAGTGCTGCGGCTGGGAGTACCTGGTGGTGATGGAATGGGCGGCCAAGTGTTTAACCCCTCCAAAAGTAGGGGGGATGCCCCGGGACTCGGTGATGGTAACAGGGATGTGCCGTTGGGGAGGTAAGGGTCACTTGCATACTCACTCAGTCCAATAACGCTGACACCGACAACTTCAGTAAACCAAAGTTTTGGACACCGCTGCCGCTGAGGGGGAGCACGCTTGGGTCCCGTTTCTGTTGCTGTTGCCTGTTGATCTGTGACCTTTTCCTGTGGCGCCTTGTTACTTTCTGGTTGGTTCCTGTAGCCTAAAACTAGTCGAGTCCCGTTCCCCACTTTGGCTAACTGAGAGAGCTTGCTCTCAGGGTTCATGCTTGGGATTTCTTGGACCGTATTTGTGGAAAGTCCTATCCCTCTCGTTGCACTAGTACCCCGATTTTGGAGCAGGTGGAGAGTGGATCTTAAAGGCTCCATTCTTGTCGGGCAAATTGTCAGGTTGCCTGAAGCTACTCCCTAATATAGGGTCCACGTACCCCGTCATGCCCTGATAACAGCCCGGTGATGGTACAAGGCCGCTGGCTGTCCTCCACAACAATGCCATGCCCCTTGTCCCAATCCCCTGAGACCGGGGGTCCAGCTCCTACCAGGCCTAGACCAACGTCTGCTACCTAGTAGTTCCAAGGAGCCCAGCTCCTGACCTCCTCTCTCCTTCACTTCCAACACTACACTGGCCTACTCCTGACACTCCTGACCTCCCCTTAACCAACCCCCAAAGTTGGCGACCCTATTCCACTCAGGCCGTCAAGTGGTGTGTCTGGTGGGTGTGGTTCAGAGTGCTCCTAGGATTTTGATTAGCTGGTTTTTGGGACTACCAATTGTTAGGGGACCCATAACCAAGGAGGAGGTGGATATTGCACAAAAGGGCAGATTGCACAATACCCTGTGATGACCTGATAAAGCCAGGGCATCACGTAAGCCTATACTCACACCCAGTGTAGCAGCAGTGTCTGAAGCTGCATTCTCAGGGCTCTGTGACCAATCAGCACCCGGTGTCTGTTTCGCCACCTTCAGACATTTGAGCAGGATGTTAGCACTGTACTGACTTCCTACTCAAATGTCCAAAGGTGGGGAGACAGATGCTGGGAGTTGATTGGGAACAGGGCCCACGTGTCACAACAATGCTACATGGGACCCGTGAATGTGGCTTTAAACATAGCTGGAACAGTGGCCACACCAGAACTGAGCAGAGCCTCATTTATTTTTACAGGAGGGGACAAGGGACAACCCCTATAAGCTTGCTGGCTTCAGGAAACCCTTCAGGTTAAGTCACAAATCTGTACAGAATTCAAAGAAGAAAAAAAGCCACGGTATAAAGGGCGCTGCTCACAAGGGAGATAGGAGATAAATAGTGAAGATTTATTTGAGCTACAACGCGTTTCAGGGATACAATAAAACAATAATAGTTTCCCCCTTCCTCAGGTAGCATAAAGATAAAAGTGTAGCAGACACATATATATACAATGAAAGGATAAGATAATGCACAGACCCTCCCTCAGTGTTGGTCCAAATTAAGAATTGATTACCCCATATGTAATTAACCCTCAGATCTCCAAAAAACAATCTGGGGTGTCAGAGCTGGATTATTATGGGATGAATCATTGGGGTCGGGGGTTATATTAATTCAATTAGAATAAATGTGCATAAGAGTTATGACATAAAAATTAAAATAAGATTAAGGATGATGTTGGTATTTCCAAATTATTAGTATTATCTAGAGCTATACCCTGGGAGTGTAAATTATGTTTTGAAAGAACCAGGAAATAGCAAACTGCAAAGTAATAAAATATATATAGTATAAATACATACAGGAAATGTATGGATAATTAGAGATAAATCAATCTTAAAAGAGTAGTTGATTTTTTTTTTTTTTTTTTTTCTCCTATTATAAAATTGTGTGATGAAGCTTTGATATGAAAGAACATACATTACTGACACATTTGCAATCAGGCCCTAAGGCTATAATTTAGTTATTAGAAGGTACAGGAGTTTCTTAGTGGAGTAAGAGTTGTCAGTAATTCAACAAAAAGAAAGAGTAATTGATAACAATTCCTGTAGAGAACTGAGTGATTTAGTGGTAGAAGATCAAGTGAAAAAAAGATACAGAAGGAAGCGATCACAGCTGAAATGTAAAGCTGGAGTAGAGACCACCAGATATGAATTGGTTGTACAGAGCTGCTAGATAAGTTGTACAGGGTGCATTGCTGTATCCGAATTGATAGCAATGTCAAGGAAAAACATGTGGGTAACAAATTTGTCGGTATTATTAAGCTGAAGAAGCTATGTGATGTGCCATCACATGTAACCATCAAGTTGGACCCTCTGTCGTGAGATGTAAGAAATATAAAGTATTATGTCTCCTGCTCATTATGACTGTTAATCTTTGAAAGTTACAGTAAGGCCGGGATCACATTAGCATATGGCATCTGATACGAGAGCATCAGATGTGATGTGCTAATGATTGTCGGCTTAGGATCTGCTGCGAGTATGAGCAGAGTGTCATTATACTGTGCTCAGATCTTGTGATCGGACGACAGGTAAGGATAAGAAGAGATTAACTGCTCATCACCTCCAATATCTGTCTGTGCGTATATTGGACTGCACTCTAATGACATCCGAGTGCAGTCCGATGCTTCATTTACATCCATTGACTTGTATGAGTGCGTGTGAGCAGAGACTCGCAGACAACTGCAGCATGTAGTCCTAATCGGACTGAGGAAAACATCACAGATCTGAGATGCAGCATTGTCTTAAATGGGTCCGAGTGGACCCTAATAGAAAGTTTGATTTTATCTCTCATGACTTCTCCTCCTCTTTGTATGTAACTTTCAACAAGCCACACACCATATTGCTGCCTCTGGTTAGCAAGGGAGCAGTACATGCAGAGCGAAGATGATTTCTAAAAAAAAGTCCATGTATCACTGGTGTATCACTGGTGATCTAGGCAATACTCCAATAGGGGGCATTTTACATAGTCACTGAATAATACTTAATTTCTCCAATGGGTATACAAGAAGGAACTTAAGCGGGCTTTACACGCTACGATATCGTTAATGAATTATCGCTGGGGTCACGGTGTTTGTGACGCACATCCGGCGTCATAAATGATATCGCAGTGTGTGACACTTATGAGCGATCTTAAACGATCGTAAAAGCGGTCAAAATTGTTTGCCGAGGAGAGGTCGTCATGAAACAAAAAATCGTTTTCTGCTTATTAGCGATGTTGTTCCTCGTTCCTGCGGCAGCACACATCGCAGGAGCGACGAACATCTCATTACCTGCCTCCACCGGCAATGCGGAAGGAAGGAGGTGGACGGTATGTTAAGTCCCACTCATCTCCGCCCCTCCGCTTCTATTGGACGGCTGCCGTGTACGTCGCTGTGACGCCACACGAACCGCCCCCTTAGAAAGGAGGCGGTTCGCCGGCCAGTGCGACGTTGCAGGGCAGGTAAGTCCGTGTGACGGGGTTAAGCGAGGTTGTGTGGCACGGGCAGCGATTTGCCCGTGTCGCACAACCGACGGGGGCAGGTACGATTGCTTGCGATAACGGTACCGATATTGCAGCGTGTATAGCCCGCTTTACTGTTGTGTAAGTAAATAATTTTTTTTTCCCATGAAATGACAATTCTGAGACACCTTTTTATTTTGCCCGTCACGTGTTAGTCCTCCCAAAATTGTATGAATATATAGTGTGGGGAGCAGACAGCTTCTGAAAATCCTGCGTTTAATCTTCCTGAATTAACTTGAGTAAACTGCTGGCAAAGCATTATAGCTCAATTCTTCAGACATACCATACATTCCAATGCTGCAATGTATCATTGCAATAATACAATTTGTCAGTGACATGCACAATCATAAAATAATTTAGTGACAATTTTTTACGCAAGGTAAATGTGTAAATGTAGAGTGCAATAATCGTTTTATATTCTGCACACATAATAAAATGTCTTATACTGTGCAATTATACTGAAGTTTTGTTACAGTCAATCTGAATTGAAATGTAATAAGATTAAAGAATGTAATGTGATTTCATTGTAAACATAGTTGAAAAATCCAAGTAAATTTGTAGTTTGCTGGGATTGTGTTTCCATTAATCACACTTGAGATGGATTAAAATGCCGACACAAACTGAATTTGTCAACTAATTTTGCCATCTACTTGCACCATGTGTTTGACCTACATCACACGTTACACTTGTAGATAAAGGCTTGTTTTTGTGATTTCTTGTGCCTCTTGAAGATTGTATTTTTGGCATACAGTTGGCAGGATTATGTCTGGATAACTTTTTTAAAGCCTTAGAAGGTTTTTGAAGTCGATTATGCTTTTAAGAATCACAATCAAGAATATGTTATAGATGTCTATATGTTTTCTATATAAGAGATCAATGGCAAAGAAGTTTTTTTGGATGCTATACACACACACATATACACACATAGACAAACACATATGCACACACATACACAGACACATATACACATATATATGAGTATATGTGTGTATTTGTATATGTGTGTATATGTGTGTACATGTGTGTGTATATCTATGTGTATATATGTGTCTGTGTATGTATATGTGTTTGTCAATGTGTGTATATGTGTATAGCATCCAAAAAAACTTCTTTGCCATTGATCTCTTATATAGAAAACATATAGACATCTATAACATATTCTTGATTGGGATACTTAAAAGCATAATCGACTTCAAAAACCTTCTAAGGCTTTAAAAACGTTATCCAGACATAATCCTGCCAACTGTATGCCAAAAATACAATCTTCAAGATGGTTTTTAACCATATATGTTCAATTATTAACTGTTTATCACATGTCATCTTAATACTTGTATCTTTGCAATAATACAAATTTGTATATTTTTTCACAATTGTGGTACAGTAGCCTTACTTCTAACATGATTAATACCCCCTATTTTTCACAAGTTATTGTGTGTGTATATATATATATATATATATACATATATACACACACATATACACATACACACACATATACACATACACACACATATACACATACACACACATATACACATGCACACACATAAACCGGCACCCATTACATGATTAGTTTAAGTCATCACATGATTATCGCAGCTGGGATTATAAGGAAAGGTTACCTATTTTCTTTTAACCCCTTGGAGGCGCAGACATTTTTGTATTTTTTTACTTTAATTTACTCCTTGTCTTACAAGAACCATAACTTACTTTTATTATCTTTTCATTGAGATATGAGCCACAACGCTTGTCTTTTTTGCAGGACAAGTTGTAGTCTTTAAGGACTCTATTGGCTGCTGGAGATCTGCTGCTGAAGTGTTGTTGTTGGAGCCGTGTCGTCTGCAGCCCTGGTGTTTATTTCATCCCCTTTTGACTATAACAAACAAGAGAAGAAATGGGAATCATAGTCCAAATAAGTAAAGAGTCTGAACTAAAATCTTTCGTGAATATAAAAACTTTTTATTCCAAAAATTTCATTTTAGCAAGATTTAAATTATGTCATAAAATTATAAGATACAAAAAATGACTACAGGTTCAAACAAGGAGGGATCCTGACAAATAACACTAGGGTCCAAATTCAGACATGGGATAAGGGTTAAAAGTCCAGAAATTCCATCTAAACAGTTTGCCCCACACAATATCTATCCATGTTAAATAACAGCCACAAGGGCAAATAATCCTATATTTGGAGCATAGATACACTGTGGGCTCCTATATAATCATAAAAGAATGGACTTTCTTCCATAAGGAAAAAACCGGAGGCATTACACAGTTCAAGATCAAAAAAAACGTCAGCATTGTCAAAAGCCAGGGAAATATTCCCAGGCCTGGTATGCAGCGGTTCACTGATTAAATTCACTTACCCATGTCAGGGTGGATGCCAGGATGGAGAACGTGCCCCGACGCGCACGCTTTGTTTAGCTTCCTCGGGGGGCCGTGGTGTAATGTGTGTGTCAGGTAAAGGACAGGTTTAAATGCATACCAGGGATGTACGTGGCGGCAGTTGATTGGACGCAGAAGGGACGCAATCCCGACAGAGAGACGCGTCATCGGGCATTCCCGTAAGTGACGCGGGTGTTTACTGTGTCGTCACACAGACACCCGCGTCACCCCAATGGAAGCCGGCAGAGGCACACATTGTGATACCAATGTGATATGACTGAAAGAATGTGTGATTAGATAGGAATCATAATCAAAAGATAGGAGTGATCCCAGATATTATTTGACCTATCAATAATTCAGTATCAAAGAGATGTCCTTTGGAAGGCCGATGATGACCAAAGAATACATGTCACAGGTTTTTGAAGCAGTTTTAGATAATAAGGAAGTAACATTTACAGTTCCACTTACCGGAAACTTGTGGTTAGCTTAAAGACAGGTTTAAGGAAGCTTGCATATGAAATCATTGCAATATTTCACTAACTCTATGGTCAAAGCCAGTTGTCAACTGGCAGGATGTGCAGGAAATGTGCAGGAAGCTGCCGGTGCCCACAATAGTTTGTGGTCAAGTTACATGAACATGACTCAGCTGTCACATGCTGGTGACCAGTTAAACACAACCTACAAGTTTTCCTATAAAAAATACACCGAACTCGTTTAATGTTAAGGGAAGCCTTCCAGGACATTGAAGTGTACGTACGCACTGATCCTGCGATGCAAGATGCCATGTTGATTCCTTACCATTAACTCGAGTTCCCTCCGATGTGAAAGGATTGCTACAACATAACGGTAATGTTGATGCATATTTCTGTTATTGTATAAGTTTCTATGACTATAGTTCTTATGCCTATGTACCATTGAATATATTCATGTGCTATTAAAATAAATAGTATCTTGCTATAAAGAATATTAGTATTCGTGCCTGATTAGGATATCAGTGAGCGCTTCGTAAGTACGGGCTTTCAGCCCCCTTTTTAGTAGAATTTAGCAAGACACACATGAACAGGGCAACACCGCGCATGCATCACACCGCCACGGACAACACAATGTAAGGTAGGATAACTGGAACTGATTACAGCATATCACAGGCAGATTCGAATAACATCCAACCAATACAAGGTCAGGAAACAGAGATTGTTTGTGCATCACATGAACACAGCGCTGTAAAAATACATATCAATCAGTCATTTACACATATCAAAATGTAACGCTGTGGAGCATGTGTAATGCACCTTCAATTCTACATCTCACAGTGGGATAACAATCTATTCTCCATCCAAATGTCCCATGATTATAGATTGTTATTAGACCCTTTTAAGCAAAAAGTGTAACACTATTCATATAACACGTTTCATATCATATTTAATACATAGAGGGACAATAAAACACGGAACACGTGAAAGGTAGATATATCATATAACAGATGTATTTTAAAAAAATGAAGAGAATAATCCCAATAACTCCAAAGTAGTGGGCGGAGGGATAATCGTTCTCCTCATAGATAGAATGTCTGTAAAAACTCCATCCGTCATAATGCTGGAGTGTTCATAAACATCTTGATGGAAGAAGATTGTTACTCTCTTAATGATTCATCTGGCGCTAAATTGTAATTTATCAAATGCATCAGTCAAAATTATCCCCAAAAAAACTGATACAGGAACATAAAAAAACATGACAAGTACATGAAAAACCTAAAAAAGAAAACACACAGAACACAGAATTAAAATGAAGCCAAGGCACCCTATACAAGAAGATTTTTACAGTACTGCAATCAAGCTAGAGACGAAAATCTAGTGGATCAAAGAAAAGGGGCAAACGATAACTGTTCATTTAGCCCGCCAGGAGACATAGTCCTTAACGTGACTATCCACCTACATTCAAGGTGCGCCAGGGCTTGTTTGAAATTACCGCCTCTTGTGCCCAGGTGGAGTTTATCTATGCCACGTACTTTAAGGGAAGATGGGTCACATTCATGACTTACTTTAAAATGTCGGGGGATGGTTTTGAGAGAGTCGAGATTGGCAACATCTCTTGCAGCTATAATTTGACTATGTTCCCCGTTCTGTCCTGATTACCTTGTGCTATATTACAGTAGTGGTGATGTCTAATGTACTCACCGGCCTTGTCACTAGACACGGTGAGTGAAGGGACAGTTATGTACTAGGCAAATGATGGCGACGAGGGAAGAGCACGAATATGGGGAGCTCTGAGGCCAGACACAGGTAAGTATCATGAGGTATCCCATACCCCGCTCCTTTCTCTCTTCCTCTCCCTTTTCATTCCATTGTAACCTCTGTGTTGCGCCGTACTCCAGACATCCTTTAGTCTGTACTTAACTTTATTAACAGCCTTAAAAATTATTTGTGGCTCAGGAGGCGGCTTTTGCACACCTGATCCATACCCTCTCACCAGAGGTTGCAAATGTGCAATCACAGATGCAGCTGCGGTCGCAGGAGGTGCAGCAGCTGCAGCAAATTGCAGGTCTGCTGGTCTCTGATCACCCCCAGACTTAGTGTACCTTCACACTTTAGCGATGCAGCAGCGATCCGACCAGCGATCTGACCTAGTCAGGATCGCTGCTGCATCGCTACATGGTCGCTTGGGAGCTGTCAAACAGGCAGATCTCACCAGCGACCAGTGACCAGCCCCCAGCCAGCAGTGACGTGCAAGCGACACTGCGCTTGCACGGAGCCGGCGTCTGGAAGCTGCGGACACTGGTAACTAAGGTAAACATCGGGTATGGTTACCCGATGTTTACATTAGTTACCAGCGCACACTGCTTAGCTTTGCTCTCCTAGCTACAGTACACATCGGGTTAATTAACCCGATGTGTAATGCAGCTACATGTGCTGAGAGCAGGGAGCCGCGCACACTGCTTAGCGCTGGCTCCTTGCTCTCCTAGCTACAGTACACATCAGGCTAATTAACCTGATGTGTAATGCAGCTACATGTGCAGAGAGCCGGAGCCGGCAGCACAGGCAGCGTGAGAGCTGCGGAGGCTGGTAACTAAGGTAAATATCGGGTAACCACCTTGGTTACCCGATGTTTATCTTGGTTACAGCTTACCGCAGCTGCCAGATGCCGGCTCCTGCTCCCTGCTCGCTTCATTTCGTCGCTCTCTCGCTGTCACACACATCAATCTGTGTGTCACAGTGGGAGAGCGCCTTTGAAGAAAATGAACCAGGGCTGTGTGTAACGAGCAGCGATCTCGCAGCAGGGGCCAGAACGCTGCTCAGTGTCACACACAGCGAGATCGCTAATGAGGTCACAGCTGCGTCACAAAAAGCGTGACTCAGCAGCGATCTCGGCAGTGAGCTCGCTGTGTGTGAAGCACCCCTTAGCTTGAACGCAAAATAGCCCTCCCAGATAGGTTTTCTGGGGAGGGAGAAATGTATGGTCTTTAGGGAGGCTTGAAAGTTATACTTCAAACTCCACCCTCATTATTCCTGGAGTGAGGAACAGCGAGAGGAAATTGTTGTCTACCCTCTTGAGGGTGATCCCCAGTCCTGGGCCTTCTCTCTGTTGACAGATTCACAATTATTACGAACAGTGGACAAGGTTTTCACAACTTTTGACCTTGTGTATAATGACCCTGATTGCATCTCCCTGTCTAAATGCTGTAGGCTCCAGCAGGGAGCACAGGCAGCTGAGGAGTACTGCTCAGAGTTTTGTAGATTGGCCATTGAGACCCAGTGGAATGACCCTTCCCTTAGGAGTAAATTTTGTCAGGGTCTTTCAAGTGGGCTTTGAGACTCCCTGGCCCAATATGCTACTCCAAAGTCACATGGCCCTTGCTATCAGGGTGCAAAAAAAATCACAATTCATCTGTGGTTTAATTTACATTTATTTTTTTTTACCACACACTCAGTATTTCTTTACATTAATTCAGTGTGGTCATATACATCTGCTGTTGTCACCAGATTCTCCTTCTTTGACTTGATGTTATGTACCTGCTTTTATCATATTTCAAATTATGTTTTTATTAAACTATTTATTTTTCATAAATATTTTTGTTTATACCGATCTCTACATGGGACTTTCTATCCCTCTGGGGATTGATTTTGGGCTCAATATATGGGAAGTATTGCATACTCTGTTTTTAATGTTGGACAAAGGACAGAGACAGCTGAAAGTATTGATGAAATCATGGACAATCAATATACAGTATTTTCAGTGATCCCTTGAGGAACCACATATGTCAGATTGATGATAGCGGGAAACAAATTGGGATGTGATAGATGTAATTGGGGAGCTCCAGGCAAGCACCCAATGGGACTGATAAGTATTGTATTCCTTTATTGCATCTACCAGCCTGTTACTATAATGTAACCATACTTTCGAAACTTGAAATGCTAAACAATTTTGCTATGCTTTGACATCTTTGTTTTATCTAGAGGTGTCTGTCTTAAGATGCCAAACCCTGAGGACAGGTAGGGACTTATCATAAAATAGGAATTGACAAGGAGTGCTGTCCGAGATTGTCAGCTAGAAGGACATTTAAGGCCGCTTTGCACACTGCGATATCGGTACCGATATCGCCAGCGTGCATGCCCGCCCCCATCGATTGTGCGACATGGGCTAATCTCTGCCCGTGTCGCACAACATCACCCGGACCCGTCACACTACTTACCTTCCCTGCGACGTCGCTGTGACCGGCAAACTGCCTCCTTTCTAAGGGGGCGGTTCGTTCAGCATCACAGCGACGTCACAGCAGTGTCACTGAACCGCCACCCAATAGAAGCGGAGGGGCGGAGATGAGCGGGACGTAACATCCCGCCCACCTCCTTCCATCCGCATTGTGGCCGGTAGGCAGGTAAGGAGAGGTTCCTCGTTCCTGCGGTGTCACACGGAGCGATGTGTGCTGCCGCAGGAACGAGGAACAACTTCGTTACTGCTGCAGTAACGATATTTGAGAATGGACTCCCATGTCACCAATGAGCGATTTTGCACGTTTTTGCGACCATGCGAAATCGCTCATAGGTGTCACACGCAACGGCATAGCTACAGCGGCCGGATGTGCATCACAAAATCCGTGACTCCAACGAGATCGCTGTAGCGATCTCGTAGCATGTAAAGCCCGCTTTAAGCGAAGGGTAGTCAAGTAACCAAGTCAAACTGGGGCGTCCAAATCAATAACTTAGATGTCAGACAGAAGGATAGTTAGGAAAACAGGCCAAGGTCAAAACATGGAGAAACACTTGGAATCACAGAGGTAACCACAACCAAACCAGCAGAGCAATAGCTATAACTGGCAGCTAGACTGACTGCAGGATGTTTATATAAGGAGGTATTTCACTCCTGGCTCCAGCAGAAACTAATACTTAACTATTATGGCCCCAGAATAAACATAGGGAAAACTGACTAAAGGAAAACAAGCTTCAACAGTACTACGCAGTGCTACATAAGCTGAAAGCACTATGATGTAGGGGAAGAGAGCCCGATGAGTCACTTACTAGGCTGAGTTTTACACCACGTGCACACATTGGATATTTGGTGAGTTTTTTACCTCAGTATTTGTAAGCCAAAACCAGGAGTGGGTAAAAAAGGAGACAGGGAGCCTGGGTTTCTATTATACTTTTCCTTTGATTGTTCCATGCATGGTTTTGGCTTACAAATACTGAGGTAAAAAATTCACCAAATACTCAACATGTGCACATGGAATTGCAGTTTCAATATAAACAGTATTTTAGCAGCAGGAGATTATCACTACAGGATAAGCTAGCCCATGCCCCTAGTACTGATTTGCAGCTTTCTATCAGTGGTGTGGATCAACATTCTGAGCGAAATCTGCAACAAAAAAACAGTGATTTTACCACAACTTCTGCACTCAGTAAATTAAGTGACACCTCACTGGAATCAGAGTCTCAGTCCCTACATCATGTTGCTGTCAGGTTTCATAGTTTGACACCTTACTTGACTTGACATTAGTCAATGGTTATTGCCTTATTAGAATATCTTAATCTTCTTATGTGACATAACCTTCTCTGACAAGCCATGATAACCTTTGCCTCTTTGGCCTGGCATGCCATGTTATGGAGCCATACACTAAGATTAACACAGGCGCCAGGTTTTACCTGGAAGTATAAGCAAGGAGTAATAATAATTCACATCATAAAATAAGTCTGGTCCTTAAGAGATTAATAAATGAATTCCCCGCTGATTATAATGGAAAGAATCCTTCACTGTAAAAGTATTCTATATCCAGTCTGCTTCCAATAAAGGTGATGATAGATTCTGTAAATGGATTCAATGTTAGTGGCTTTAACATGAATGACAAATTGTTAATTACAAAATAAGGGTAATTGATCCAGGTAATTATTTTCCATTAGATCCATTATGAAGTAAAATTGGAAATGTTCCCACTGTGAGGATAAATGCATTACTGCCTCGCCAGTGATTTTCTTACTTTTTCTGGATCAACAGATTCTGCATATTTGAACCCTAAGAACTTAAGGAAAGTTAAAGTTTTGTGAACTTGTTTACAGCATTGTAACTATATGCATTTTTTAGAGTTTTAGTGCTACTAATTTTAGATGTGCTAAAATTTTAGGAACCTTAGGCCATGTTTACACGTTGAGTATTTGGTGAGTATTTTACCTCAGTATACAGTGCTGGCCAAAAGTATTGGCACCCCTGCAATTCTGTCAGCTCATACTCAGTTTCTTCCTGAAAATGATAGCAATCACAAATTCTTTGGTATTATTATCTTCATTTATTTTGCTTGCAATGAAAAAACACAAAAGAGAATGAAACAAAAATCAAATCATTGATTATTTCACACAAAACTCCAAAAATGGGCCAGACAAAAGTATTGGCACCCTTAACCTAATACTTGGTTGCACAACCTTTAGCCAAAATAACTGCGAACAACCGCTTCCGGTAACCATCAATGAGTTTCTTACAATGCTTGCTGGAATTTTAGACCATTCCTCTTTGGCAAACTGCTCCAGGTCCCTGAGATTTGAAGGGTGCCTTCTTCAAACAGCCATTTTGAGATCTCTCCACAGGTGTTCTATGGGATTCAGGTCTGGACTCATTGCTGGCCACTTTAGTAGTCTCCAGTGCTATCTATCAAACCATTTTCTAGTGCTTTTTGAAGTGTGTTTTGGGTCCCATGACCTCCGAGGAAGACCCAGCTTTCTCACACTGGGCCCTACATTATGCTGCAAAATTTGTTGGCAGTCTTCAGACTTCATAATGCCATGCACACGGTCAAGCAGTCCAGTGCCAGAGGCAGCAAAGCCCCAAAACATCAGGGAACCTCCGCCATGTTTGACTGCAGGGACCGTGTTCTTTTCTTTGAATGCCTCTTTTTTTTCCCTGTAAACTCTATGTTGATGGCGTTTCCCAAAAAGCTCTACTTTTGTCTCATCTGGCCATCTGACCAGAGAACATTCTTCCAAAACGTTTTAGGTTTCCTCAGGTAAGCTTTGGCAAACTCCAGCCTGGCTTTTTTATGTCTCAGGGTAAGAAGTGGGGTCTTCCTGGGTATCCTACCATACAGTCCCTTTTCTTTTAGACGGCGACGGATAGTACGGGTTGACACTGTTGTACCCTCGGACTGCAGGGCAGTTTGAACTTGTTTGATGTTAGTCGAGGTTCTTTATCCACCATCTGCACAATCTTGCATTGAAATCTCTCATCAATTTTTCTTTTCCTTCCACATCTAGGGAGGTTAACCACAGTGCCATGGGCTTTAAACTTCTTGATGACACTGCGCACCGTAGACACAGGAACTTTCAGGTCTTTGGAGATAGACTTGTAGCCTTGAGATTGCTCATGCTTCCTCACAATTTGGATTCTCAAGTCCTCAGACAGTTCTTTGGTCTTCTTTCTTTTCTCCATGCTCAATGTGGTACACACAAGGACACAGGACAGAGGTTGAGTCAACTTTAACCCATGTCAACTGGATGCAAGTGTGATTTAGTTATTGCCAACACCTGTTAGGTGCCACAGGTAAGTTACAGGTGCTGTTAATTACACAAATTAGAGAAGCATCACAAGATTTTTGATTTTTCAAACAGTGCCAATACTTTTGTCCACCCCCTTTTTTAGGTTTGGTGTGGAATTATATCCAATTTGGCTTTATGACAGTTTTTTTTTCATTGAAAACAAAGTAAATGAAGATAATAATACCAAAGAATTTGTGATTGCAATCATTTTCAAGAAGAAACTGAGTATTATCTGACAGAACTGCAGGGGTGCCAATACTTTTGGCCAGCACTGTGTGTAAAGCAAAACCAGGAGTGGGTAAGAAATATAGAAGTTGTGCTCGTGTCTCTATTATACTTTTCCTCTGATTGTCCCACTCCTAGTTTTGGCTTAGGCCACATGGACACGCTAAGTATTTGGTGAGATTTTTACCTCAGAATTTGTAAGCCAAAACCAGGAGTGGGTAAGAAATATAGAAGTGGTGCTCGTGTTTCTATTCTACTTTTCCTCTGATTGTCCCACTCCTGGTTTGGCTTCCAAATACTGAGGTAAAAAACCATCCAAATACTCAACAAGTGCATATGCTTTATGATGAAATGCAGATTAGAAAGTCCTAAATAAAAATATGGAATTATAGATAATTCTAGATATATTAAAAGTACACCCAAACAATGTTTTGGGTTTTTTTCGTGATTTAGTTCCTTTTCCTCTCCTTCTTCCAAGAGAAAGACAAAACTTTTTTTCTTGGTGACATAACCATATAAGTGTTTGCTTTTTTCAGGATAGTTTTGTAGTTTTTTTGTATTTGAACTTATACTATATATTTTACCATACAGTTAAACCTTGACTTATGGGTTTAATTTGTTCTGTGACCAAGATCTTAATTGAATTTTCTCTTATGTCAAGTTAAATTTCCCCTTAAAAGGAACTGAAAAGCTAGTAATCCTTTCCAGCCCCTGCGTATGCCCCCTCATCTTAGTATATGGCCCCCATCCTGGTGCTGTATGTATGATCCCCCAACCTGGTACATGGCACCCATTCTGGTATGTAGTGTCCCCATCCTGGTTCATGGCCCCATCCTGGTACATATGATCCCCATCCTGGTACATGGCCCCTATCCTGGTATATATGATCCCCATCCTGGTACATGGCCCCCATCCTGGTATATATGGTCCCCCATTCTGGTATATATAATCTATCCTGGTACATGGCTCCCAATCCCAGTACATGGCCCCCCATCCTGGTAAAGTACAGTGCCCTCATCCTGATATAGTACTTGCCCCCTACCTTGGTATGTATAGCTGCCATCCTGGTACATGACCCCCCATCCCACTGCAAACTTAAAGAAATAAACAATAGCCTGCCTCCACTTCAAGCACTGCATTCTCTTTGCATGCTGGCAGCTGATCAGCGTGTGAGTGCCCCCACATGCCGTCACTTGCTTCTCTCCTCATTTGGGGTGCAGCGGCTGTGTGATCCCGTGTGCCATCATTAACTGCAGGGATGATTCACTGCACTTATTGAGCCGCCATACGCGATATCCCTGGCTGCAGCAATAGCTGTGTCATTCTTTGTGTCTGCGCAGTAACAACTGTGTTATCCTGTTCATTAAGTGCAGTGAATATGCAATCTCATAATCAGCCAGAACACAGGATCACGCCCCCGCCTGCCTCTTGTGACCATGCTCTTGCCTCCAATACTGACAAAGTGCACTGTATTTCAAACATGTCTTACCAATTACAGTACAAGGCAAAACACTGCAATCACACGGAGTCGCAGCTATTTGAATGCCCAGCATCATTGTCATTTCCGGTCATGCAGCATCTGTCATCCCTTACTCATAAGTCAGATATATGCTCATATGATGAAGCACAAAAATATACAGAGCAACGTATCTTGTATCTTGAAAAATGTGTAGATTGGTTCACTCTTAAGTCACTGTTTGACTGTAATTTAAAGGGGGAAAAAAATCCAAATGGTGAAAAAAAGAAAAACAGTTTTGCGATTATTTTGTTTTGTTTTTAGATTTTTTCATGTGCAATAAAAATTACCCAGCATCATGATTCTCCAGGGCAGTACAATACTATATCAAAGTTATATCAAAATTGTACATTTTATTAATTTTTTTAACAAGTAAAATAATTTTAGAAAATATGTAAAAAAAATGTTTGGTTTTGTCACCTTTTGAGACTGATAACTTTTTTTTAACTTTTACATAGATGGACCCAAAGGAAAGCATTTTTTATTTTTGGGTGACATGCTTTTTTTATTGATACCATTTTGGTGAACATGCAGTGCCTTGTGAAAGTATTTGGCTCCCTTGAATTTTTCAACCTTTTCCCACATTTGAGGCTTCAAACATAAAGACAAAAAAATGTAATGCTATGGTGAAGAATCAGTAAAAAGTGGGACACAATTGTGAAGTTGAAGGAAATTTATTGCCTATTTTAAACTTTTGTAAAATATAATAAACTGACAATTGGGGCGTGCAATATTGTTCAGCCCCTTTACTTTCAGTGCAGCAAACTCACTCCAGAAGTTCATTGAGGTTCTCTGAATGATCCAATGTTGTCCTAAATGACTGATAATGATAAATATTATCCACCTGTGTGTAATCTAGTCTCCGTATAAATGCACCTGCTCTGTGATAGTCTCAGTGTTGTGTTTAAAGCAAAGAAAGCATGAAGACCAAGGAACACAACAGGAAAGGTCCTGGACACTGTTGTGGAGAAGTTTAAAGCTGAATTTGGTTACAGAAATATTTCCATAACTTTAAACATCCCAAGAAGCACTGTGCAAGCGATCATATTGAAATGGAAGGAGTAATATACCACTGCAAATCTACCAAGACCTGGCCATTCCTCAAAAATGTTATCTCAAACAAGGAGAAGACTGATCAGAGATTCAGCCAAGAGGCCCATGATGACTCTGGATGAACTGCAGAGATCTACAGCTGATGTGGGGGAGTCTGTCTATAGGACAACAATCTGTCGTATACTGCACAAATCTGGCTTTTATGGAAGAGTGGCAAGAAGAAAGCCATTTCTCAAAGATATCCATAAAAAAGTGTTGTTTAAAATTTGCCAAAAGCCACATGGGAGACACACCAAACATAAGGAAGAAGGTGCTCTGGTAAGATGAAACCAATATCGAACTTTTTGGACACAATGCCATACGATATGTTTGGCGTAAAAAATACACAGCTTATCACCCTGAACTCACGATCCCCACTGTCAAACATGGTGGTAGCAGCATCATGCTTTGGGCCTGCTTTTCTTCATCAGGGACAAGGAAGATGGTTAAAATTGATGGTAAGATGGATGGAGCCAAATACAAGACCATTCTTGAAGAAAACCTGTTGGAGTCTGCAAAAGACCTGAGACTGGGACGGAGATTTGTCTTTCAACAAGACAATGATCCAAAACATAAATTAAATGTATCCAGATGTTAGAATGGCCAAGTCAAAGTCCAGACCTGAATCCAATCGAGAATCTGTGGAAAGAGCTGAAAACTACTGTTCACAAACGCTCTCCATCCAACCTCCCTCAGCTTGAGCTGTTTGCAAAGGAAGAATGGGCAAGAATTTCAGTCTCTCGATGTGCAAAACTGATAGAGACATACCCCACGTGACATGCAGCTGTAATTGCAGCAAAAGGTAGCACTATAAAGTGTTAACTTAAATGGGCCGAAAAATATTGCACGTACCAATTTTCAGTTTATTATTTTTATAAAAGTTAAAAATAAGCAATAAATTTTGTTCAACTTCACAACTGTGTCCCACTTGTTGTTGATTCTTTACCATAAAGTTAATATTCTTTATCTTTATGTTTAAAGCCTGAAATGCAGGAAAAGGTTGAAAATTCAGGGGGGCCGAATACTTTCGCAAGGCATTGTGTGTCAGTTTTATCCTTTTCCATTGGCTTTTTTGGGGTGAATTGTGGAAATTCAATTTGCCAATTCTGGTGGCTTTATTATATATATATATATATATATATATATATATATATATATATATATATATGTATATATATATATATATATATATATATATATATATATATATATATATTCATATATATATATATAATTTCAGTGTTCACCAAGTGGAATAAATATTTTTCTAATTTGTTAGTTTATACAATTACGCATGCAACAATGCAAATATTTTAACATTTCTATTTTTTTTTAATTTTGCTGTTTCCTATTGGGAAAAAGAGGTATGATTTAAACTTTTATACCTCTTGGATTTTATTTTGAAGTATTTTTAAGTTTTTAATTAGACTGCCCATATCACTTAAAGCTGTGATTGTTTGCTTATGCAATATCCTGCAATATAAAGTATTACATTCTATTGTCAAATAGATGATCTTGTGTAAAGTTCAGCCATAAGGAAACATGGAGGATATTAGAGGGACCCCGGTTGCCATGGCAACCAAAGTGACTGTCGCCATCTTGAAGGCTTCCAAATCGCACTGTCACTCTTGTCAAATCTCTTCTACATTCCACACAATGATGGCTTCTTTCCATCCATTCATTGTCAAATTATGTCTGTTTGTAAAATATTTTTAAAATGTAAAAGTCCAAATCTTTTCACAATTTAAAACTCACAATATTTTAATAATTGTCAAATAATTTATTTTGAGGCCCTACTCTACGTGCCTTCCAGGGAGTTTTGCATTCCTTTCTTTTAATTTTTGGGAGCCCTTGCATTTAGTGCACAGGCTTTATGAGTCAGCTCTATTACTGTAGGGATAGTTGGGATAGGAATAGTTTACGATTATAGGCAAATAGCAAGGTTTCTTTCCTTACAGTCCTTGATGCTGCCTGGAACCTAAAACCAAAAGATCTTTTCCAGGCTACATGTATTAGATTCTATTCCCTATTATTACTGCTGTTAGCTGCATATGTAATTTAAAATGTGTTAAGGAAAGGGATATGGACTTGCTGCTGATGGATCACATACATTCATTGTGGGCCAGGCGAAACTGGACCTGTTGTGTGAGTATAACAATCACTTTCATCCACGAGACCTAGCTTCCTGTCCCACTTTTCAGGGGGGCACAAGGCACAAAACCTGAAGGCTGAAAAATGCAAACAGGTTGTTGGTTGCATGGCAGACAATACCCAGTCTCAAAGTCAGAATGTTTTAAAATTGTACCAGAATTGAATCACAGTTCCCCCTATGTCTCTTGCTGGCTATACTGCAATGCCTCCTCATCATTTTAGCTAGGCCTTGCACTGAGTGAATAGGTTTTCCCAGTTTTGTAATCAGAATCTTTTTAATATTGTACCAGAGTATCTCCTCTACGTGTCTTATATTTTTTGTCAGCCTTGCAGTTAGTGCATAAATTTTGAGTGTAGCCATCTTACTACCTAACATTTTAACCCTAGAACGCATACCTGGGGCCTCGCAGGCCTGCTAGGTTACTTGTTTTCTATTTTCTGCAAGAATACTTTAGTTAGAATTTTTTAAACTCTAGGAATTCCTCAGGTATATAGTTGTTAGTAATTTCCAGTTGTTCATATATTTTATGTTATACGCATTTCGGTAAAACAACTATTTTTTGGGACTACCCAAAAGTATTGAACACATAAAGAAAGTGAGGTGCAAAAAGCCATTGGAAAGTGATGACACCAGCTGAAATCTATCAGTGGTTAGCAATCCAGCCTCTTAGTTACAAAATAATTTCAACTGGTTTAACTAACAGCCTACAAAAAATATCTCATTACAAAGGCACCACTTAAAAAACATCCCATGATCGAAAAACAGGTGAGGTATATCAATACCTTTGCAAGCCTATTATTGAAAACATACTGAGGCTATGTGCTCACGCTGCGGAAAATGCCCAGATTTTGCCGCAGATTTCTCGCGGAAAAGCCGCGGATTTCCCAAAAATCTGCAGCTCAGGCACTTCCCAGCCATTTCTATGGCATTTTGGAAATGCTGTGCCCACGCTGCGGATTTTTCCGCAGCGGATTTCGTGCGGATTTTGATCCGGAAAAATCTGCAACATGTCAATTATTGTTGCGGATTTGCATCCGGATTTTGGCTTTAAAATTGGGAAAAAAAAAAAATCCGCACCAAAGTCCGCATCAAATCCGCGGCAATTCAGCGGGAAATCCGTGGCAAATCCGCACCTTTGAAAAGGTGCGGATTTTGCGGGAAAGCTGCGGATTTTGATGCAGAAAAATCCGCAGCTACATTCTCCCGTGGACACATAGCCTGATGGTATTGGTTACAGAAACATTTCTAAACTAATGAAGGTTCTAGTAAGCACTTTTGGGGCCATAATCCAATTTATCCAGAAGTGGATAAAACATACTTTCACCAAAAACCAGCCACAACCAGATGCTCTCCGCAAAATTTCAGATAGAGGAGGGAAAGGAATTATCAGAAGAGTTGTCCAATAACAACGAACCAATCTGGGATCAGAAGGTACAATTGTTTCAAAGAAAAAAATAAGTAATGCACTCAACCTCGATGGCTGGTTTGCACGCTCACCACACAAGACTCCATTAATGAACAAAAAGTATGTTCAAGCACATTTAAAGTTTGCTAAAAAAAAATTAGACAAACGTGAAAAACTAGGAGAATATATTCTGGTCAGATGAGACCAAAATTGAACTCTTTGGGTGCTATAATATACAGCATGTTTGGAGGCCAAAAGGCACTGCATATTAAGGTGGCTTTACACACTGCAACATCGCAAACGACATCGCTGTAATGTCACCGGTTTTGTGACATAATAGCGACCTCCCCAGCGACATTGCAGTGTGTGAAACACATCAGCGACCTGGCCCCTGCTGTGAACTTGCTGATCGCTACAAATCGTTCAGGACCATTCTTTGGTCCTTTGTTTCTCGCTGTGCAGCATGATAATAATAATAATAATAATAATAATAATTTTATTCATTTATATAGCGCTATTAATTCCATAGCACTTTACATACATTGGCAACACTGTCCCCATTGGGGCTCACAATCTAGAGTCCCTATCTGTATGTCTTTGGAGTGTGGGAGGAAACCGGAGTACCCGGAGGAAACCCACGCAAACACGGGGAGAACATACAAACTCCTTGCAGATAGTGTCCTTGGTGGGATTTGAACCCAGGACCCCAGCGCTGCAAGACTGCAGTGCTAACCACTGAGCCACCGTGCCGCCCTGATCACTAGAAAGTCTCAGTGTGTAAAGGGGACTTAAATGTGCAGGCAGCAGGAGCCGGCTTTTGCGGACACTGGTAACCACGGTAAACATCGGGTAACCAAGAAGCCCTGTCCTTGGTTACCTGATATTTATCTTTGTTACCAGCCTCCGCCGCTCTCACTGTCAGTGCCGGCTCCTGCTCCTCGCACGTGTAGCTACATCACACATCGGGTAATTAACCCCATGTGTGCTGTAACTAGGAGAGCAGGGAGCCAGCGCTAAGCAGTGTGCGCTGCTCCCTGCTCTCTGCACGTGTAGCTACAGCACACATCGGGTAATTAACCCGATGTGTACTGTAGCTAGGAGAGCAGGGAGCCAGTGCTAAGCAGTGTGCGCGGCTCCTGCTCTGTGCACATGTAGCTGCAGCACACATTGGGTAATTAACCCGATGTGTACTGTAGCTAGGAGAGCAGGGAGCCAGCGCTAAGCAGTGTGCGCTGCTCCCTTCACTCTGCACGTGTAGCTGCATGCGCTGGTAACCAAGGTAAATATCGGGTTGGTTACCCGATATTTACCTTAGTTACCAAGCGCAGCATCGCTTCAGTGCGTCACTGCTGGCTGGGGGCTGGTCACTGGTTGCTGGTGACAGCTCACCAGCAACCCGTGTAGCGATGCTCCAGCGATCCCTGCCAGGTCAGGTTGCTGGTGGGATCGCTGGAGCGTCTGACTGTGTGACCTCTCACCAGCAGCCTCCTAGCAACTTACCAGTGATCCCTATCAGGTTGTATCGTTGTTGGGATCGCTGGTAAGTTGTTTAGTGTGACGGTACCTTTACCCTTAAAACACCATATCAACATTGAAGTTTGAAAATGAAAACATCATGGTGTTTGGCTGGTTTTCAGCATATTTCATTGCAAACTTCATATAATTGAAGGAAGAATAATGTACTGAGATATTCGTGATAAAAATCTGCTGCCATCTACCAGGGTTGATGAAGATAAAATGAGGCTGGACATTTCACCAAGACAATGATCCCAAACACACAGCAAAGAAAACTCTCAATTAGGCCCCCTTCACAAGTCAGTGATTCTGATACGTATCTTACAGTTTTTATACATGCCAGAATCACGGACATATGCAGATCCATTATAATCAATGGGTCTGCGCACACATCAGTGATTTTTTTACTGACATGTTTCCGTGCAGTGCACACATGAGTAAGGCTACTTTCACACATCCGGTTTGAGCAGTGCGGCACAATCCGGCGCTCTGCTGAAAAAACAAAACCGTTTTTTTTGCCGCCGGTTTCTTTTTTTTCAGCATTGACTTGTATTGGCACCGCATTGTGCCGCATGGGCTTGCGTTCCGTCTGTTTTTTGCCGCATGCGGCAGATTTAGCCAATGCGGCGGACGGATGGAACGTTCCCTGGCACGTTTTTTGCTTTGGCAAAAAAAACGCATTGCGCCGCATCCGGCTGTTGCTGCGCATTTTTCAATGCATGCCTATGGACGCCGGAAGCGACGCGATGCGGAAAAAAATGCATCCGGCCGCCGCATGCGGTTTCTTACACTGCGCATGCTCAGTAGCGTGCCACAACCGGAAAAAAACGGACGGGCCACATGTAAAAACTTATGCAAAGGATGCGGTGTTTTCGCCGCATCCGTTGCATAGGTTTCACAGCTGGATTGAGCCGCACTGCTCAAACCGGATGTGTGAAAGTAGCCTCAGTGTGTTCCGCACGGAGACAGGTCTGTTTTTTTCTGGCATTACTGATGTCCTACGGACCCCACAATGGTGTGATTCATGAAACCCGCACCAGAAAAATATGTACATTTAAAATATAAAGCTTTTTAAACTCACCTGTTGTTATGCACCAAAGTCAGCCTCCTTCGTGGCTCAGACTCCGGGTACCCTCGGGTGCTTTTGCTTTTTCACCCATGATGCCTCCTTGGCTACTGCTCCACCTAAGCACTGGTCTCAACGTCTGGCTTGACTTCATGATCTTCTGCTGGCTGCTGGGCTGCCAGATTGTAAGTACTGAAATTGGGCCAGTGAGCATGCTCTGGTTCTATGTGCTAATCCACAGTGTAAGTCCAGAAATTGGGCCACTGAGCATGCTCGGGATGAATCTGCTCTGCCTCAGTCTAAGTGCAGAAAATGGACCACTGAGTTTGTGCATGACGGGGCATCTTCTGATTGGTCGTTGGATGTCAGCTGTCCTGATGACATGGCATCCCAGGATTGGCCGTTGCACGTCAGCTGTCCTGATGACGTCAGCTGTCCTGATGACGTGGCATGCCTGTTTTGGCCAATGGACAACATCCATGCTGACTTTACGTGAGCTTGTTTGTGGCGGTGCTAAGTTTATATATCGACACGGCCGATGCCGGATGGCGCTCAGTAATTAACAAGTCTCATGGTGTGTGGGTGTCAGGGAGAGTCACTTGAATTGCATCTAGTATTGCGATAGTACACTGGTTTAGCGTGTGGTACACCGCTTATAGGCAACACGCTTGAATTGCATCCTAGTACTACTGCGTACAATGGTTAAGCGTACTATATACCACATACAGACAGATTGCTTGAATTATGTCCTAGTACTGCTATGTACGTGGGTTAAATATGCAGTAAACTGCATTTAGGCAGGTCGCTTGAATTTCAGTTAACCCTTTTCTAAGTACCGGTGTGAACACTGGATAAGCGTACAATTCACCACATAAAAGACGCTTGAATTTGTGTTGCCTTTCCATTTGTTCTTTGGTCACAGATGACAGCATTGGTAGTGGTCTGTCACTCTGACCTGTAACTTTATAGTAGATTCCCTATTGCACAGTAGTTTAGTCTGTGTGAAGTTAACACGGACTATAGTGCGCTCAGTTATCAATCTGCTCTTTTTTAGTTGTTATTCGCCTTGCCCTCTGGGCTCTTAGCAGCTACATACCATCCTTAGTATGGTGGACCACGGGTTGAGCTTAGGTTTCTATGCTGATTCCTTCCTAAGCCACCAGTCCCATAACACCCACCTCCAGTGATGCTGTCTTCAGCTGCTGCTTTCTCTGCTTCCAGGCCAGCTAATTATGCTCATACATATGCAATGCACAGATGACCTGGAAGTAGCTGCAGAGGGGAGACAGGAGTGGACGGAGACAGCATCGCAGAAGACTTCAACACCATGGACATGGACCAGTGAGTATAAGTGCCTAATCTCCATATATTATCACGGATAGCACACGGAGATCACACGTGTGCCAAAATCACGGCACACGGAGGGACATACGTACCTTTAACACGTCAGTGAAAAACGTGTGTGTTTTTCACTGACATGTGAAAGAGGCTTTAGAGGAAGAAAATAAAGCTGCTATAATTACCCAGCCAATCACCTGAGCTCAATCCAATAGAACATCTATGGATGGAGATTAAGCTCAAAGTTAATAGAAGGAGCCCATGGAATCTTCAAGATTTGAAGAGTGTTTGTGTCAAAGAATGGACCAAAATCCACACCTGAGCAATGCATGTTACTATTTTCTCCAAACAGGAGGTGCTTGAAGTGGTCATCAACAAAAAAGACTTTTGTATGAAGTATTATATAATTTTCTGTTAGCAATATTTTTCTGTGTTTCATTTCTCTACACATCATTACATTTATGGACATCTATGTTTTGAATTTTTTGCCTGTGTGAATGGGTTGTTACCGACATCTGGTGAGAAATGCATGTAAATTGCCCCTTTAAAAATGTATTTACTTAGAAAATATGGTGCCGTGCTCAATACTTCTGCTAAAATAGACAGACATGTAACACTGTAGGATCAGGCAAAGATCTCTGCTACAAATAGGACTGTGATGCAAATGTAGTGCTTGCTTCACAATTTGTAATTCAGGTTGCTTACCCTATATGGTTGATTTATGTTGAGATATTCTATCTAGCATTGTCGATGTACAAACAAGAACACAAGCATTTCAAGAAGTTATCTAGGGATATTAATAAAGGGCAAGTATCCTTGTTTAACATGTGCCGGAGTTCTGTGCATTGTCACATAGATAAATGCCTTCTCATTCCTGGTAGATTTAACATAGTCTACTCTTGAAATATTTATGTGGGCTTTTCTGCATATTTAGAGGAATTCAAAAAAAGGACACAGGGTAGTCTTTAAAGGTAAAAAATATTTAGATTTAATTACTCACATTTAAAGAGTTACAAGGCAATGACATTAAAGATGACATTACTTATGAGTAACGGTGTGCATATCACTTAGAAAATAGAGATATTAGACCTCCGAAATGGATAATCATTTTTTTTCTATGTGACTAAAAATTAACAGGCAGATAGTCACTAAAAAATCCTCCTGTTGTGCCTGATGTCTGTCTCTGCCGACACAGAGTGGTCACAGACATGTCCTGCTGGTGATTCATTGGCTTCCGCTGACATCATGTCGGACAAAGCAGTTTCTTTGGGATGATCAAACAGGATCTAGACTAGTTATAAGAGAGAACTCTGTTAAGGTCAGGTAATCAAAATTTCAATCACCCGCCATCAATGGCAAGCAGCAGCATGGTTTCTTTTCATAATTATGCAGATGCCGGTTGGAGATTTGACCTTTATATCTTAAAGGGAACCTGTCACCGGATGTTCATAATACTCACCTAACGGTCGATGCAGAGCAGACTGGTTGGATGGGCATCTCTGTTCTCCGGGTCCTGCGCCTCCTCTTTCAGCCATCTTTGTCCTCCTTTTGAAGCTAGTGTGGATGATATGTCTATGTCATCTACACTAGCCGACATTGAGGACCTGTGCAGGTGCACTTTGAGCACTTTGATCAGTCTGTTGGCCACTGATGGCGAGTGACTGGAATTTTGATTACCTGACCTTAACAGAGTTCTCTCTTATAACTAGTCAAGATCCTAGATCTAGTCTAGTCTAGATATTTGATGTATATATGATTATATATATAATCAGGGGCAAACACAAATTCAGGAAGGCCCCTGTCCAAAGCACAGTACATGGGCTCCTTCATGTGTCTATACAAAGCTGTAGATACACAACTTTTTGGTCACAACATGGGTCAAACTGCCATACATCATTCTATACTGCTATTACATGGAAACCTGATATAGGTGAGTGGGGTCACATTGTGACCCCTGCAGTACACTGACAAGCTTTGAATTTTTGCAACCTGTCTGTTGCAGCACACTAGGGATTGCGATGTAACTATATTCACTTTATTGCTGCTGCTATATAACGTAGCAGCAGTTTATTATGATTGTGTGCCGCAACCTGTGCTATGGCCATAATGAATGAGTAAACCCGACTTTGTGTAATATAGAGCTGAATAAATACTCAATAATAACACTGGTCAACATAAAAAAAATCATCAGTGAAGATATGTCAGTTTTATGGAGTTTGATGTGCTGATTCCAAAAATATGCTTACTTTTGCTCTATCACATAAAGTTTCTGAGATAGTATGTTTGTTATTATGTTATTTCTGCATTTTCAATATATGCTCGGCCCCTCATGTGATATGCTCAAGTTGTTCAAATGGTCTTCGTGACTGGTTTAATATGAGGAAAGTGGCTATGCCATTTCTTGTTCCATGATTTGAAAAGAAGCCAAAAATCATAGTGATGACTGCTACTTTTCTTTTGTCAAGCTGAAGGGCTTTTCTATAAAGAACAAACATAAGATTACCATATTTTTTGCTTTATAAGACGCATCGGATTATAAGACGCACCCCAAACTTAGACATAAAAAAAGTAGAATAAAGAAAAATTTGGTCCGTCTTATACTCCGGTGTTCTCTTATCGGAGGGGGGCAGCAGGGGGGGTGAAGCGGGGTCACAGGAGCCAGAGGTTGTGCTGGCAGGCACGGTGGGTCAGTGGCAGCGGGGTCCGTGGTGGCAGGAGCCGTAGCGTCCGTGGTGGCAGGTGCCGTGGCGTCTGGGGTGGCAGGAGTCGGGGGGTCAGTGGTGGCAGGAGCCGCGGGGCCCGTGGTGGCGGCAGCAGCATTAGCAGCGGCAGCGGGTTAGTCATGCAGCAGGTCGGTGCAGTGAGTGTCCGCGGTCCCGGTTCAAATGATGGCGCCAGGAGCGGCGCATGAGCAGATGGAGCTCTCATCCAAGTGCTTCATCTGCGCACGCGCCCGCTCCCGGCGCCATCATTTGAAACTGGGACCGCGGACAAACTGGGTAACTTGCTGCACAGCCGCCTGCCCCACACGCACAGAGTGGCAGCCAGCAGGCTGCCCACCCACCCTGCGTGCAAGCGGCCGGGTACCTGTGCTTGCGTGCGGGCGGAAGCCGGGTGCCTGTGTGAGGGCGGCAGCCGTCTGCCGCCCGCACACAGCACCCGACCACCGGCCGCACACAGCACCCAATCGCCGGCCGCACACAGCACCCGACCGCCGGCCACACACAGGACCCGGCTGATGCCCACACACAGCACCCAACCGCCGGCCGCACACAGCACCCGGCCGCTGGCCGCACACAGCACCCGGCCGCACACAGGACCCGGCTGATGCCCGCACACAGCACCCGACCGCCAGCCGCACACAGCACCCGACCGCTGGCCGCACACAGCACCCAGCCGCCGCCCGCACACAGCACCCGGCCGCCGCCCGCACACAGCACCTGGCCGCCGCCCGCACACAGCACCCGGCTGCCGCCCGCACACAGCACCCGACCTCCGGCCGCACACAGCACCCGACCGCCGGCCGCACACAGCACCCGACCGCTGGCCGCACACAGCACCCGACTGCCGCCCGCACGCAGCCACGGGTACCCGGCTGCCACCACACGCAAGCACAGGTACCCGGCCGCTTGCACGCAGCCACAGGCACCCAGCCATCCAATCGCCGCACGGACAGGACCCCAGGTACCGCTATATTCGGATTATAAGACGCACCCCCCATTTTCCTCTCAAATTTTTGGGAGGAAAAGTGCGTCTTATAAAGCGAAAAATACGGTAATTACTCTGAACTTGAATCTGCGATTAGGCCAGGTCCACATGATGGTACCTTGTCAGTTCCTGTACCACTGTTGTCTGGATTTGATGAAAATGAAGTAGAATGTGAAGACTATGGAGCTGAAGCTACTGGTGAAGACATGGAGACCTCAAGTCAAGATAAGTACACTGTGTGCAAAATTATTAAGCAAGTTGTATTTTAAAGGATTTTTTTTATTATTGATCAACAACTATGTTCTCAATCAACCCAAAAGACTCATAAATATCAAAGCTTAATATTTTTGGAACTTAGAGTGTTGGCAACTTAATAAAAACCAATTATTTGCCCATCTCACTTATTTATTTTCACCTGGTAAACCAATATAACTGCACAAAATTAAAAAATAAACATTTCTGACATGCAAAAACAAAACCCAAAAAATTAGTGACCACTACAGCCACCTTTCTTTATTATGACACTCAAAAGCCTAGCATCCATAGATTCTGTCAGTTGCTTGATCTGTTTACGATCAACATTGCATGCAGCAGCCACCACAGCCTCCCAGACACTGTCCCAAGAGGTGTGCTGTTTTCCTTTCCTGTAGATCTTACATTTTATGAGGGACCACAGGTTTTCTATAGGGTTCAGATCTAGTGGACAAGGGGGCCATGTCATTATTTTTCCATCTTTTAGACCTTTACTGGCCAGCCACACTGTGGAGTAGTTGGATGCATGTGATGGAGCATTGTTGTGCATGAAAATCGTGTTTTTCTTGAACGATACCAACTTCTTCCTGTACCACTGCTTGAAGAAGTTGTCTTCCAGAAACTGGCAGTAGATCTGGGAGTTGAGCTTCACTCCATCCTCAACCCAAAAAGGTTCCAAAAGTTCTTCACCTCCACCTTGCTGGCATCTGAGTCGGAGTGTAGCTCTCTGCTCTGCTCAAACCTTTAAAAAATCAGTCTTAAGATATTTCTTGGCCCAGTCTTGACGTTTTATCTTATGTTTTTTGTTCAAAGGTGGTCGTTTTTCAGCCTTGCTTACCTTGGCCATGTCCCTGAGTATGGCACACCTTGTGCTTTTTGATACTCCAGTAACGTTGCAGCTCTGAAATATGGCCAAACTGGTGGCAAATGGCATCTTGGAAGCTTCACGCTTGATTTTCCTCAATTCATGGGCAGTTATTTTCCGCCTTTTTTGCCCAACACGCTTCTTGCGACCCTGTTGGCTGTTTGCTATGAAACGCTTGATTGTTCGGTGATCACACTTCAAAAGTTTGGCAATTTCAAGACTGCTGCATCCCTTTGCAAGACATCTCACAATTTTGGACTTTTCAGAGCCTGTCAAATCTCTCTTCTGACCTATTTTGCCAAAGGAAAGGAAGTTGCCTAATAATTAAGCATACCTTATATAGGGTGTGGATGTCATTACACCACACCCCTCCCCATTACAGAGATGCACATCACCTGATTTAATTTATTGGTAGTTGGCTCTCAAGCCTATACAGTTTGGAGTAGGACAACATGTATAAAAATTATCATGTGATCAAATTACTCATTTGCCTAATAATTCTGCTGCAATGTATGTACGCTACAGCTCAAAAATGTGGGGTCACCCAGAAAATTTTGTCTTTTCCATGAAAAATCCTAGTTTTATTTATCAAATGAGTTGCATAATAAAAAGAAAATATAGTCCAGACATTGATTAGATTAGAAATAATGATTTTTACTTGAAATAATAATTTTCTCCTTCAAACTTTGCTTTTGTTAAACAATGCTCCCTTTGCAGCAATTACAGCTTTGTAGACCTTTGGCATTCTAGCTGTTAATTAGCTGAGGTAATCTGGAGATATTTCACCCCATGCTTCCAGAAGCCCCTCCCACAAGTTGGATTGGCTTGATGGACACTTTTTCCGTACCATACGGTCAAGCTGCTCCCACAGCAGCTCAGGAGGGTTGAGATCTGGTGACTGGGCTGGCCACTCCATTACAGATAGAATACCAGCTGCCTGCTTCTTCCCTAAATAGTTCATGTATAATTTGGAGGTGTGCTTTGGGTCATTGTCCTGTTGTAGAATGAAATTGGCTCCAATAAAGCGCTGTCCACAAGGTATGGCATGGCATTGCAAAATGGAGTGATAGACTTCCTTACCTTCCTTATTAAAAATCCTTTTTACCTTGTACAAATCTCTCATTTTACCAGCACCAAAGCAACCCCAGACCATCACATTACCTCCACCATGCTTGATAGATGGAGTCAGGCACTCTTCTAGCATCTTTTCAGTTTTTCTGCTTCTCACAAATGTTCTACTGTGTGAGATAAACACCTCAAACTTTGATTCATCTGTCCATAACACTTTTTTCCAATCTTCCTCTGTCCAATGTCTGGGTTCTTTTGCCCATATTAATCTTTTCCTTTTATTAGCCAGTCTCAGATATGGCTTTTTCTTTGCCTCTCTGTCCTGAAGGCCAGCATCCCGTAGTCGCCTTTTCACTGTAGATGTTGACACTGGCATTTTGGAGGTACTATTTAATGAAGCTGCCAGTTGAGGTCCTGTGAGGCGTCGATTTCTCAAACTAGAGACTCTAATGTACTTGTCTTGTTGCTCAGTTGTGCAGCGGGGCCTCCCACTTCTCTTTCTACCCTCTTTCTACCCTTAGAGCCTGTTTGTGCTCTCCTCTGAAGGGAGTAGGACACACCGTTGTAGAGAATCTTCAGTTTCTTGGCAATTTCTCGCATGAAATATCCGTCATTTCTAAGAACAAAAATAGACTGTTGAGTTTCACATGATAGTTCTCTTTTTCTGGTCATTTTGAGAGTTTAATGGAACCAACAAATGTAATGCTCCAGATTCTCAACTAGCTCAAAGGAAGGTCAGTTTTATAGATTCTCTAATCAGCAAAACTGTTTTCAGCTGTGCTAACATCATCAAGAGAATGCCAAGAGTGTGCAAAGCAATAATCAAAGCAAAAGATGGCTACTTTGAAGATTCTAGAATATACGACATATTTTCAGTTGTTTCACGCTTTTTTGTTAAATATTTCCTAGTTTCGATGCCTTCAATGTGAATCTACAATTTTCAGAGTCATGAAAATAAAGAAAACTCTTTGAATGAGAAGGTGTGTCCAAAATTTTGGTCTGTACTGTACACCCCAGAGTTAAGTCTTTTTCTGCCTCTGACAGTTTTTCCTCTAGGATTGCTCTGTACTTTGCTCCATTCATCTTCCCATCAACTATGACCATTTTCCCTGTCCCTGCTGAAGAAAAGCTTTCCCTCAGCATGAGGCTGCCACCACCATGTTTGACTGTGGGGATGGCATTTTCAGGCTTAGTTTTCCTCCACAAATAGTATTTTGCATTTAGCCCAAAAAGATCTACTCTGGTCTCATGTAACCAGAGCACCTTCTTCCGCATGCTAGCTGTGTCTCATACTTGGCGTTTCAGAGTCGAAAATACCTGACTGAGATAATTCAGTCAGTAGCTGATACATGCTGCCAATGGATTGGGAGGCATGTATCAGCTTTGAGCTTCTCTTTAAAAAATAAAACTTTATACCACTGCTATCCATTGAATTTTCGATATAACAACATATGCTGCATATGTTATCCTGTTTTATTAGGTTATATATGTTGTGTTATTTTAAATTGTAGGCGGCATCCATTATGTCATTTTAGCATGATTTTGCAAGTGTATTTTAGTCCGCTTCTGTGCTAGAAAAATGCGTGATTAGGATCTGAGCGAAACCAATAACTTATAAGTAGGGATGCCTCTTCTTCTGATTTTGTGCACTTTCAATTTTTATGCACTTAAAATAAATTGAATGGTGTAGCCCGATCCCAGACTTAATCATCTTGCATGCTCATGTGAACTTTGGCCACATTGTGAGACCGTGCAGTGAAGCACTAGAAAGTGAGTGAACAGTTTCGCAAACATTTTTCCTTCTTTTTTTTCTCATAGATTGAAATCTCTGTCCCAGAAGAGAAGGGCCCCATTAAACCTTTCTTTATCCCTATAAACCAAAAGGTCACAGCAAGGATATTGGATAAGCTACCTCCATTATTAAACAGGTGATATTTATTATCTTACCCCAAAAGCAGAACATTACGCATCATGCTGTGCCTTCCCACTGACTCCTCTTTATTCCTGCAGTGATAAGGTGATTTAATGGAATACAGTGACACAATTTTACAAGTGCTGCAAGAGATTCTGGGTAATGACATGCAAATTAGCCATCATAAAGAATCACTTCACTTGTTGCTTTTATCTACTGGAATTAGTTAATTGTAGTATTTGCTGCTTGGTGGTTATTAATGTCTACACCTTTTATCGTTTTGAGTGCTCAATTATTTTAGATGGTATATGCTTGTTTTTAAATAGAAAAGCTATGAAATGGAAACACATTTTTTAAATACAGATTCTAATAAGAAGGAGGTTTTTTTCAAGATATAATCAAAGAACTTAAATATGAATATCTGTAATTAAAATACAGTATACAGGAAAGCAACCTTGCAATGTATGAATAATGCAGTAATACTACATTAATGCATGATGTACTGTGCTGTGTATGCTGAGCCTAAACAGATTCTGATTGCAAAAACACCACTGCGCTTGAAAGTGAAGGTAAAAAGTTATGGGTATTCACTATAAGTAAAAAAAAATAAAAATGTATATATATATATATTGTAGCGGGGTGGGGGTCCCCCAGGACGACAAAGAGGCAGTGACCCAAATAGTCCGATCCAAACAGCTTTATTGTCCTCGCTGTACAGGTAAAGTCATCCGGAACACAGCAGGGTTATGCATCGCCCATACGGGTCCCCGTAGGAGACGGTCTTACGATACCCCGTTCGGCTGTTCCAGGAGGGTCCACAGACTTATAATCGGTATACGCAAGCCTGGAGCTTTCCCAGGCTTCCTGCTCTGCAGCTTACAGAACAGACTCTGCCCCACCCAGGCCTTTACAAAGAGCTTTTAAACGAGAACTGTGGCTGCATAACCCAGCCTGGAGGTTAGTGGACTGACCACTATGTAGGGCTCTAATATGTTTCTGTACGCAGTCTGGGAGATACGTACCGTCCGTCACATATCAATGGCCCCGCTATCTCACATACCACCCCCCCCTCCGTTCAAACCCGAGGGGATGAACGGACGCTCCCAAACAGACCGCCCGAGACAGGGCATCGGCATTGCCCTGGGATGAACCGGCCCGATGTTCTACCGTAAAACTGAAATTCTGAAGGGACAGGAACCAGCGGGTGACCCGGGCATTCCGTTCCTTCGCATTTCTCATCCAGACGAGGGGCGCGTGGTCCGTTACCAACCGAAACTGTCGCCCGAGCAAATAATAGCGCAGGGACTCCAAGGCCCATTTAATCGCCAAGCACTCCTTCTCTGCTACACTATAATTCTTTTCTGCCGGGGTAAGTTTCCGGCTCAAATAGGTAACCGGATGCTCAGTTCCGTTTACCTCCTGCGAGAGTACGGCACCCAGACCCACCTCGGAGGCATCTGTTTGTACCAGGAAGGTGTTACCGAAATCGGGGCTAATGAGGACCGGTTGACCGCACATGGCAGTCTTCATGGACTGAAACGCTTCCTCAGTCTGAGGGGTCCAGCGTACCATAGCCGCCTTCTTACCCTTCAATAGATCGGTCAAAGCTGCTGTTATCCCGGCAAAGTCCGGTATAAACCGCCTGTAATACCCGACAATGCCGAGGAACGCTCTCACCTGTTTAGTGGACACTGGTCTGGGCAACTTTTGGATGGCCTCTATTTTACTTACTTGAGGTTTGATCACCCCGCGGCCAATCACGTACCCCAAATAGCGGGCTTCCTCCTGACCGATTGCACATTTTTTTGGGTTTGCGGTCAATCCTGCCGCCCGCAGGGAGTCAACGACGGCCTGGACTTGGGACAAGTGAGTCTGCCAATCGGAACTGAAGATGATGATGTCATCTAGATAGGCAGATGTGTACTTCTGATGGGGTTCCAATACTATGTCCATCAGTCTTTGGAAAGTAGCCGGGGCTCCATGTAAACCGAAAGGCAAGACAACATAGTGATAGAGCCCCTCTGGTGTAATAAAGGCCGTCTTTTCCTTGGCTGACTCGGTCAGGGGCACCTGCCAATAGCCTTTGGTAAGGTTAAGCGTCGTGAAATATTGAGCCTTTCCCAACCGTTCAATAAGTTCGTCTACCCGGGGCATAGGGTAAAGGTCAAACTTGGAAACCTCATTCAATCTCCGGAAGTCATTGCAGAAACGTAGCGACCCGTCGGGTTTTGGAATTAGCACAATGGGACTAGCCCAGTCACTCTTTGATTCCTCGATCACCCCTAGGGTAAGCATCTGTTTCACCTCTGCTGCAATGGCTTGTCTCTGGGCCTCGGGCACCCGGTACGGTTTCATACGCACCTTAACCCGAAGCTCGGTGACAATGTCATGTTGGATAACCGAAGTACGGCCGGGTACCTCGGAAAACACATCCGAGTTCTGCTGTACTAACTTCCGAACTTCCCGACGCTGCGGCTTAGTGAGGGTGTCGCCTAAGTGTACCCCCCCTTCGGTTCCCAGGATGGGCGGCCCTACAGGTTCCCCACAGGGCCCCACCTGTGTCACTCCTGTCACCAGACAGTCACGGTCTTTCCAGGCTTTAAGCAAGTTAACATGATACAATTGTTCCGGCTTCCTCCTCCCCGGCTGGTATATTCGGTAGTTCACCTCCCCCACCTTTTCCCGAACCTCATACGGCCCCTGCCATTTGGCCAACAGTTTACTTTCAGCAGTGGGCACCAAAACGAAGACCCGATCCCCTACATTAAAAGATCTGTTGGTGGCTCGTGTGTTATAAGTGCGCCTTTGTGCCCCTTGTGCTCTTGTTAAATGTTTTTTTACAATAGGCAAAACCACTGCGATGCGGTCCTGCATTAGAGCCACATGTTCAATCACACTTTTATATGGGGTGGGCTCCTGTTCCCATGTTTCCTTGGCTACGTCCAGCAAGCCCCTAGGGTGTCTGCCATAAAGCAACTCGAATGGCGAAAAACCCGTGGATGCCTGTGGCACCTCTCGGAGCGCAAACATAAAATAGGGAAACCGCATGTCCCAGTCCCTCCCGTCCTTGCCAACCACTTTTTTAAGCATGGACTTAAGGGTTTTGTTGCACCGCTCGACCAGCCCATCGGTTTGCGGATGGTACACCGATGTGCGCAGGTGCTTTATTTTCAACAGTTTACATAATTCTTTTGTCACCTTGGACATAAACGGGGTCCCCTGGTCAATAAGGATCTCCTTTGGTAACACAAGATGACAAAATATGGCAAATAACTCCCGAGCAATAAGCTTCGCGGAGGTATGGCGCAGCGGAATGGCCTCTGGATAGCGTGTGGCGTAATCCACAACCACCAAAATGTGTTGGTGACCGCGTGCGGATTTTACCAGGGGCCCTACCAGATCCATTGCAATCCGTTCAAAAGGTTCCTTTACAATAGGAAGAGGCACCAATGGACTCCGGAAATTCACAATCGGCGAGGTCAGTTGGCAGTCCGGGCAGGATTCACAGAATTTCCGTACATCGGCGTACACTCCCGGCCAAAAGAACCTCTGCAAAATATGCTCTTGTGTCTTGGTAACCCCTAAGTGCCCTCCAAGGGGGTGGGTGTGAGCCATGTTAAGCACTGCCTGACGATGGGATTGTGGCACGACCAGTTGTTCTACTATCTTTTCCCTGCTTTTGTCTATTCGGTAGAGTAAATCATTATAAACCGCCATGCGGGGAAAGACAACTCCTGCCCCTGGTTGTTGGGCCACCCCATTCACCTCTTTTACATTCCACCATGCCTGGGAGAGGGTAGGATCCCTTAGCTGTGCCGTCCCGAAGTCCTCCCGGGACGTTTCCAGCTCCGGGATTGCTACAGTCTCTTCACTTTCTCCTGCCAACACCTCTAGTGGACCCCTGTCAGGTTCTCCCCCTGTCCCAAGGTCGGCGATCCCTACAGCAGGTATCCCCGACTCGGGGTCATCAGGTTCCGCACCCAGATTCATTTTGGCCTGGGAAAACGTATTATTTCTCTCCCCCAGGTACCAAAACAACGGAAAATCCCTTCCCATCACTACCCCGTATGGTAGAGTTTTCGCCACTCCTACCACATGCGTCACATCTCCACACGAAGTGGAGAGGCACACCTCTGATGTTGGATATTTGCGGAGCTCACCATGTATACACACAATCCCAACCTCCCTCTCCGTGGACTCCGACCCCGAGATCAGCGACCCATGAACGAGGGTCACTATACTGCCCGAGTCCAAAAGGGCCTCTGCCCGATGCCCATTTACATACACATGACAGAGTGGAGGTTCAAGAATAGGGCAGGCAGCATACACCGTATTAGCATACATAGACATTCGGCGTGTGTACCCACAATCCATGGACTCCGTAATCAACGGGCAATAAGCGGCGATATGGCCGGGCCTTTGACATCTCCGGCACTTCATAGCGGTGGCCCCACCAGTTTTTGTTACTATTCTTGGGGGGACTAGTCTTTTGCCACGCTCAGTGTGGGTTGCCCCCTCGATATGGGCTTGGTTTTTGTTGTTTACCAGCGCTGTACGTGTCTCTCGGCCAGGGTCCTG